>NC_060896.1:13706388-14388888 GCF_014805685.1 Silurus meridionalis | reverse complement strand
GAGAAACCAGACTCAAAAAGGGGAAGCCATCCTCATTTGGGTGACATCAAGAGTGTGATTATAGTCTTTAAACAATACAGAACATAAATAACATGAGCCGGAACCGGAATGTGTGATTATGAGTAATGTTCTTTCTACAGTCTTATACAGTTAGTTGAGGTTATGGAACCAGGAGCTCCTGAGTAACTCATAAAATAGCTCATCATTTGCGAACATCATCGATCCAACACCCAACAGTGTATGGCTTTATGAAACTGGGCAAACACACGAAAAGGGGCATAAATACACCTGGAACAGTTTGTGGCTGTATTAAACTGGACAAACACACCACAACAGTCTATATGGCCATATTGGCCGGCAGTTAGGACCTTAGACTTCTGATCAGAAGGTTGTGAGTTCAAATCCCCACACCACAAAGCTGCCACTGTTGCTGCTAAAAACTTGCTCTGACAGACCACAGCTCAGCATATGTTAATCTAGAGAAGATAATCTATGTGAATCTTATATTTTGAACTCTTCTTTAATCATTCCTATGTTTGACAGTAACTGAGTACATTAACCACATTTTCTATTGCTTTCATAAAAATGACAATATTACAGAAAAAGGTATTTACGTTCTTGCTTGAAATGACTGGAAAATAACATTTAATGACTTAAAGCTTAATGTGTACATTTATGAGATTTCTAATTATATTTTTTTCCTTCATTTTTTTCAGGTAGACTGCATTCACCTCTTACCTAAGGAGAAGATCGTTCTTATGTAGAACGTGATTGTGATCCTTTATCATCCCTGACTGTTGTGGTGTCGAAAGCTTTTGTCAGTGCCTTTGGCTGGAACGGGTTATGAGGATGTGCCGCCCGTATCGGGTGCGAAGGATCCTGACGTGATGGGGTGCAGGACGAGCAAGGTCCTCCCAGAACCACCAGCAGACGTGCAGCTAGATCTAGTCAAGAAGGTCGATTCTCAGCAAACTGATGTTTATAAGAACTTTATTCGTGTGGATGACACTGACAAAAAAAACGGCTCTCCCTCCCCTCAGGGTCAAAGCCAAGCTACAGGTGCTTCCACTAATCCCCTTATGGCAGGAAAAGGCCAGCTGGAGCCCTCTGAACCACGGCGAAACAAAGTGGCCAAGTACCGGGCCAAGTTTGACCCTCGGGTGACGGCTAAGTATGAGATTAAGGCGCTTATTGGTCGCGGCAGCTTCAGCCGGGTGGTGCGGGTCGAGCACAAGGGTACACGGCAGCCATATGCCATCAAGATGATTGAGACTCGATGGCGTGAAGGTCGCGAGGTGTGCGAGTCGGAGCTGCGGGTCTTGCGGCGTGTGCGCCATACGAATATTATCCAGCTGATGGAGGTTTTTGAGACGGCCGAGCGTGTGTACATGGTGATGGAGCTGGCCACAGGAGGTGAGCTCTTTGACCGCATCATCGCACGTGGTTCCTTCACTGAACGAGATGCCACACGTGTTCTCCGCATGGTACTGGATGGGGTGCGCTACCTGCACATGCTGGGCATCACTCACCGTGACCTCAAGCCTGAGAACCTGCTCTACTACCACCCTGGTGCGGACTCCAAGATCATGATCACAGACTTTGGTCTAGCGAGTACACGCAAAAAGGGGGATGAATGCCTTATGAAAACCACTTGTGGCACACCTGAATACATCGCACCTGAAATCCTAGTACGCAAGCCCTACACCAATGCTGTGGACATGTGGGCGCTGGGGGTTATCTCCTACATCCTGCTCAGTGGTACCATGCCCTTTGAGGATGACAACCGCATGCGCCTTTATCGGCAGATCCTGAAGGGGAAGTACAGCTTCTCTGGGGAGGTGGGAAACAATTATTATTAACTTTATTTCTTGTCTCATGCATATTCTAGCTGCCAGCTGAGCTGAAGAAGTGAAAGAGGTTGTAAACATGTTTATTTTTATTTTTTGTATAGGTTGGCATAGGAAACGTGAGTAAAGGTTTACATTAAGATTCTCCTGTGTAACATTTATATAGTGTGTTTTTTTTACATTTTAAAATGGATCCACGGTTATTGTTGTAGTAGTAGTTATTATATTCTCTCTGGTCAGAGACCTTAAAGAAAACATCTGGGAAACTGTTAAGTTAAAACACAGCAGGATAAGAAGAATAGCAGCATTCTGCATAATGTTTTGGAGGTATTGTTTAGATATCATTTCTACAGTGAGTCTTTCAGATGATTTATGGCCAATGCATCTATTGACTTGGGGATAAAGTGTTCAATACAGTATTTTTGCAATGGTTTTGCACTAGATGCAGATGTCAGATGTAGGTATAAATGTATCAGATGTGTCTTATTGCTGTCACCCAAATAGTTTAGAATAACTGCACTTTTTAAAAAATAGTAATTACACTTTTTAATGACAGTTTATCCATGATTATGCTGCTCAGTGCTGTTATGTGTTCAGTGCCCACCGGTGTTTTTTTGTGGTGTAGAATAAAGCCTCTGACAGCCTGTTATAAAGCTGCATGAGGACATGCAGACATATACCCTGTCCATTCACAATCTGCATTCCTAAGCAGAAATATTCCCCAGAAGGCCACTGTCACGACACCAAAAACAACAATACCCTATGATTGTCTGGCCCTTTATTCCTCTGATACAAACTTTATTATAAACCTCCTTTACTGATTCACTTTAATGCTCTCTTGATGAATGAATTGCTTCATTGTCCAATACCAAAATTTGTGGTTGTGCTGTTGGAGTTATTTGTGTTGTGGATTCTGTGTTTGTGTCTTTGTGTGTATGAGTTCTGACTGGATGGTAACCAGAACGTTCCTGTGATCACAAATCCCACACCAAACTTTGGCTGCAGTGGTGATTTTTGCTGCTTACACAAAAAAAAATCTAGGGGCTTTTAAGAAAATGTGTCATACAAAGCAACAAGAGCATGAATTCTGTTCTATATGGCATGTGAGATGTAAACAGTAAGGTTAAGCATTAATGGAAAATTTAATCCGTCATATTAGTCAGGTTAAATGTTTACAGAACCTATTAGTTCTCCTTCTTCAGTGAACAAACTCATTTTCCAAAAATGACCATCTCATGTGGGCAGTAACTCTGCCTAAAAATACATTGTTGGTTATGGGTAATAGATGCAGAGTACATACAATTCTGTGTGGAAATGGTTTTCATTGGACATTTACTTCAGGGTTATATCTGATTATATCTTACTTAAAGCATTAAGCCATATTTTATAAACGTCAAAGTAAAACAGCTTGTCTGCTGGAGGCAATGTTTGTGCCTTATTGTTCTTTAGTTAATTCCAGGCCATATACATATTGATAAATGGTAATATCAGACTCCAGAAAAATAAGCCAAAATCTCCCAAAGAAAGAAAAAAAGGTTTTTATTGATCTTGACAGCAAATCGTTAGTTGTTAAAGTATTAAACGTTTGATTTGGTGTAGTAGATCAAAAAGGTCTGACACATTTCTGAAAATACACTTCTGGAAAAAATACATATACAGTACCAAAGTTTTATATTTCAGATTCTCCAAAGTAGCCACCTTTTGATGACCGCTGTCTCCGTCAGCTTCATGAAGCAGCCACCTGGAATAGAACAATCTTGAGGAGTTGCCAAAGGTGCTCAGTGGAGCTTGTTGGCTGCTTTTCCTTCATTCTCTGGTCCAACTGATCCCAAACCATCTCCACTGGGTTTCACACTTTTTTTTTTAAAAACCAACTAGTTCTTACAAAAACTCGAGATGTGTTTGGGGTCAGTGTCATTTTGGAAAGCAAATTATGGCCCCACTATACATTCAGGAATCACCCATTTACCCTCTAGTCGAACAAAGACATGGCAACTCGAACCAAAAATCTTAAGTTTGGACCAATCAGTCCTAAGGACAGTTTTCCACTGATCTAATGTCTATTCCTTTGTGGTTTTTGGCCCAAGCAAGTTTCTTGTGCTTGTTGTTCTTCTGAAGTAATAGTTTCTTTGCTGTAATTCGACCATGAAGGCCTGACTCTCACAGTCTGCTCTGAACAGTGGATCTTGAAATACGTCTACCACTTAAACTCTGAGAAACATTTAGGCAAATTGGCGGTTTCTGAGGCTGGTAATGCTAATAAATGTATTTGCAGAAGAGGTACTGCCTGGTTTCTTCTTTTCTGGGAAGGTGCTCATGAGAGCCTTTTTCACCATAGAGTTTGATGTTTTTTTGCTGACTGCACTTGGAAATACATTTAAATTTCAGCTCTTTTTAAATGAGTGTTTCTGGCCATGATATAGATTTGTACAGTAGTTGTAGTAGAGCTAGTGGAGCTATTTACTCTGTACACTCCCTTCTTCTGCACAAGACAACTAATGGTCTATAGCACATTAAGAATGCCAGAAATGTCACAAATGAACTATTAACAAAGCATTCCTGTGAAATTTAAAACCATTCCAGGTGACAATCATCAATCTGATGAGAGAATGTTATCTTTAATATTAAAAATATTAAGATCTATAATATAACACATTCTTGGTGTTTAACACTGTTTGTTTGCTACATAATTCTGAACATGTTCTTTCACAGTTTGGATTCCTTCAGTATTCACATACAATGTTAACATAATACAAATAAAGAAAATCCACTAGAGGAGGTGTGTCCACACTTTTTACTTGAAATGTGATTTGTTCAGAATGACTGATCTGTTGCCAATTTCTTGCTCTCCTTCTCCCAGCCGTGGCCGAGTGTGTCCAACTTGGCGAAGGACTTCATTGACCGCGTGCTTACTGTGGACCCGGGCGAGAGGTTGACCGCTGGCCAGGCGCTCAAGCACCCTTGGATTGTTAGCATGGCTGCTTCATCTTCAATGAAGAACCTACAGCGCTGCATCTCTCAGAACCTGCTCAAGAGGGCGTCGTCGCGCTGCCAAAGCACAAAGTCGGCACAGTCGACGCGCTCCAGCCGCTCGAGCAAGTCAGGCCGAGCACGGCGTGTCCGAGAGAAGGAGCTGAGAGAGCTGAACCGCCGCTACCAGCAGCAATACAACGGCTGAGGAAAACAACCCGCGGTCACACTGCACACGCTGGTACCGACACTCTGGGACCTACTAGACATGTGCCGATGAACTTTTCTATGATCTTTTACAAACCTATTTCAGGGTTCTGTCACTGTTCCTGAATTCTATTCAGAAGGCAGCCTGAGATTTAAAGGCCTCTTCACATGAAGGTGATCCCATAATCCTGTTCACCAAATATGGAATTAATAATAATCTGGTTTTCTGTGACTCCATAATCCTTTTTTTAGTCCTTTTTCAACTATCCTTATACCTTGTAAGAAATTATATCATGAGGGAAAAACTAAGCGATTACCTCGATATAAATCGGCACATGCCTAGGACCCACATGCTGTGAGCAGAGGAGGTGACGTGTACTTTTAAGTCTGATGCAAGAACTCTGAGACGTCACCATTGCTAACCACAGAGCCAATTAGCAAAGTATATCTCACTCATTCTCCAGTCCATTTCTGTGCTGGTGTTTTTTTTTCTTAATTTTCATGTTATTTTGTGTGTCATTTCCCCCTTATTTATTTATTGTTAATGTTTTTTTTCCTTTCATTGTTATTGTCTGATTACGCCTTTTACCTGATTGTATTATCTGTTGAACAGAATTCGACATAAGGAAGTTGCAGGAAGGACTACTAAATCTGTGTTCGCTGTTTTCAGACCTTCCTGATTTTTGCTGTGAATTTTTTTTTTAGGCGTTATAGTTATTCTCTGTGAGGTGAAATCGATGCTGTTAAAGGTTTCCCATTGATCAAAGTTTATTGCACCAAAATTAATTGAAAAACGTGAAGGTTCAGCGTTGCCAATTCTTTCTCGAAGAAACCACTTAGACAAAGTTATTTTATATGGTAATTATTTACAATGAGTTCTCTATTGATACTCCTTCAACAGTCATGTAATCCCCATCACTAAGCAATTAGATTTACAGTATGTAACATCAAGTGACAGGATGTTTTTATCTTTACATGAAATGAACACTCCAAGCTTTCGAGCTAATATGTCATAGAATTGTTTTGTATGTTTTGTATGTTATATTACTGTGAACAAATCATTCAGCCCATTACACCAGCTCACATATGGGATTTTGAGTACTTTGGATTTGTTACAAGGTGAATGTGCATATTTTGTTACAAGGATCAGTTTGGTATCCTGTCTTAAATTTTGCCACACTTGGGAAACGTTCCTCTGATATTTATTAGTATCCATTACTGCCGTATTCATTTAGAAAATGAAAGATGTTTGTTTCTGCTCCCCATTTGAAGAAATCTACATTTGAAGCAATTAGAGCATCATAGCTTTCAACCTATTGAAAAATAATGACCATATTGTTCGCATACTTATCTGCTAGACCTTTCTCATTCAAACCTGAAACTTGTTTATTAATTGACACAAAAATTTGGGGGTGGGAGGGACATGAAATTCTACTTCTTTTTTTTGTTGTTGGGAAAACCACTGTTTTATAATTTTGTTTTAACTGAATAGAAAGTTGTTTTTAAGGAAGGAAATATAATTGAACCCACATGAGTTTATTAATCAAATTTATAGTTTGCCAAATTGTCAAAAGGAAATGCACCAAAAAACCAAAAGGAAAAGGAGTAGCAAGTTCCTGAATTTCTCAAGATGTACAATATGTGGAGCTCAGTTTTTTGTGTAAACTTAGTTTGATAAATGTTTGTTTTCCTCCTTTGGTGAATCTGATACAACACTGCCTCTTGAAGGAATAGTGTAAATATCTATTGTATTTGATGTTTATGCTTAAATGAAGATTAATGTTTGATCATGTACTATACCCCCCCAATCAAATGTCTGAATGAAAGAGTTCCATATAAAACGTTTTACATGATTGTTCTGCTGCAGTTCTGTTTTTTTCTCCTGTTATTTTAACAGCATGTCTGTGATCATCTGTTATCCAATCCCATCTCGTCTTATCCACACCTGACAATTGGGATCTTTGTATCCAACATGAAAATAATCAAGAGAAAACACTTGAAAAAGCATTTTTTCCATTGATGGAATAGGGGATTTCTATTTTTTATTTATTTTATTTTATTGAACCTCATTTATGTAGTATTTGTCCTCTTATGACTACATTGACGACTTTTTGAGTGCCATCCTGTGGTCATAACGCGAATCACATGCAGATCTTTATTTCTGCTATAATTATTTCAGATTAATGCTATACAAGAGAATGTGATGTGTAATTAAGGCTTTTTTTAATTCAGACTCTGATTATGAATGTATTACACTACAGAAATGAAGAGGACATAAATATAATACACACAATAGCCCTGCAAAATGTGTGCAGTTCAGTGTTCCGCACTGTACTATATACACAGCAGCACTGCTAGACATGAAGAGAATAGACCCCGCCTCCTGGCACACTTCTGATTGGCCAACGCTTGAGTCGCTCAAAGCCGTACTCAGCGTATCTGTTGGTGATTGGCTATCCCGCTGTCTGACTCAGGTTACTGGAGCAAAGCAAACAGCATTGAGGAACCAGCTATGTCTGTTAGCAAGCTGGAGCCAAACATACCATCTAACAAAGAGACGCTTTACACGGGATTCATGAATTCGCATTAAATTGTCGAAACAATGGCGGATAACTGGTGTGAATGAGTGAGTATGATTTCTAAGCTGCTGTAGAGAACTGAGATGATGTTCACCTGAGAACTGATTGTTAGCTGTCTTCAGCTAGTTTGGGCAGCATGTCTCAATCTGCACGCATGTTAAATACTTCTAGAGAAGAGACTGACTTGACTTTCTGTTCATGTATTATATAACTAGAACTATAAATGGACTCCACTTTACTGCAGTTAAAGAAGGAAAAGATGGAAAGACAACTTTCCAGCCATGTTAGCTGTGCAGAAGAGGTCGTAAGCTTCTTACTATTTGCTTGACCCACAGGATGTTAATAATAGTGATAACACTAATCTAAACGATCACAAAAATGAGATTAATAGTAGAAATAATAGAATATTGCCATGCTGTAGCCTTTACACCTCGAAAGCAGCTGTTGTAAAGAGCAGACTCAAAGCGAGCTGCATTCATATAAATCGGGTAAATTCAGCCTTTTGTTTTGTTCACCAACTTTCTACACTCACTTGGCCTTGACTCGACACACCACAAGTGCTTGACTTCTTTATTCGTGAGCGGATGTTAAATAATAAAATAACCATAAATAAAAAAAACCCTAAATTGCCCTTATCACCAGTGATGCACGAGAATCAGCATGGAGTTACTGATGATAAACTGTTTCCTCTGTACAACATCTGTGCAGTGAAGCTCACCTTTTCTTTTAGTTTTTATTACTTATAACTTATATATTTCTTTTCTCATAGGAGATTATCTTGAATCTGATTATTCATAAAACACCTTTATTTATTTTATTATTTTCCGTTTTTGAGGGGAAAAACCCTGTATAAATATAAAGCATTCCTTATTTTTTTTAAGTTTGTTGATTTTTAGAAGCAACTACAACAAAACCTGACTAAAATGTTTACAGATTTTTTTGCTATATAATAATATTTATTATTAGGAAGCACAGGCCCATCTCCTGTTCACACTGTGCTCTATTTCAGGATGTAAGTCAGACATAACATAACATCATATCACTTTGAAACTTCTTTGCATTTTGAATTGGCTAGTGGTAAGGATAAAAAAATCCGTCCTGGACAATATAATGGTTGTAATTATATACAACCATTATACAAACCCCCAACCAGACCCCCACCCCCCCTGACTGCCTAAGGAACACCATAAGATTCGTGTACGGGCAAGCACTTAGAAACCATAAACACCCATGTGGAAGTACTTCCTTTGGATTGCTTTAGGATTGCAGTTGCTACGAACCAACATAGAGTCCATTTCCGCTGATCATCTCTGTACTAAATGTGTTGCACTGCTCTGAGTTACTGCTTACATTAATGACGTTTAGCAGATGCCCTTATCCAGAGTGACGTTCAAAAGTGTTTGAAAATCTCTATCAATGAATAAATCAACACTGGTTCACTAGGTCGCAAACAGGATACCATCAGCTTAAAACTCTGTTGGGAGGAATGATTGCTTTTTTCTTCCTTTCTTTCTTTTTTTTTAACAGAAAAATGCATGAACCAAACAATGAGCACTAGTGCAAGTGTTTCAGGAAGAGGTAGGTTTTCATCTGTCTTTTGAAGATGGGTAGTGACCATAGCTTTTCGGACCTCTCGTTCATTCCACCACCACGGTGCCAGAACAGAAAAGAGTCTTGACGTATACCTACCTCTTACCCTGCGAGAAGGTGGGAGCAGTCGAGCAGTGCTAGAAGAGCTTGTTTTCCTTTTCCCCTTTCAAATAGTTTTTTATGATTTTTGTTATAATTTTGGTATTACTGGGCCTCGTTTATACCCTTTCCCTTACTTTACCCATGACTTTTAAAGGGAAACATCAATTGCACTGACGTCTTCATCAATGAACAGTTGAACATTTCGTCACAATACAATTAAAAAGAGAATTTAAAAATGGCTCTAATGCTTGTCCTACAGCTGCAGTAGAGTCCAGTGTTGAATTGAGTTGAATTGAATAATAAATCAGCTGCCCAAACAGATCCTGTTACTGCTGTCTTCACCATCACGCCAGGGATCTCAGACGGTCCTGTCTAGCCGAGTCGAGTTTGCGATGTAACTCTGCTCAAGTGTGTCCTACAGCTGCATTAGAGTCCGAAGTTTGCAGTCTTCACTACTTCTGAGTTGAATTTCTCATTTCATATAAAGTTCTGAGTTCAAAACCCAGTAATACCAAGCTGCTTCTGCTCGGCACTTGAGCAAGGCCCTTAAATCTTAACTGCTCAGTTGCATAAGTAAGATAAATGTAAATCACTCTGGATAAGGGCGTGTGCCAGATACCGTACATGTAAGCATTGAACATTAGTGGGAAATGGTGACTGAGGGGAAAAATGGTCTTTGTGTTGGTCTTCAATTATGTTTTAAGTTGTACATGACCTTTTACAGAAATGTTCAAGTGATTTGTCTCTATTTAAGAGGCACATGAGTATATCATGGCATTGTTGTAGTCCCTCTCTGCTCAAGTGTGAATTGTCTTTTGATTTAGCTGTAGATGCTCTTAATGGATATCACACTGTTTTATTTCCATCAACTTGCCATTTCTATTCTAAATGATGATTTTTTTTTTTTATTGTGCTTCTGTAGGAGAAGATTGGAGGCTCATCTAGAGTCGGCACTGAGAATTTCTTCTTTATCTGCTTTAATACTCGTTCACTGTGTGGAATGATGGCACCCCTCATTCTTTCTGTGCTGCATCACTAATCATCTCCACTGGGATCCGAAAATGGAGAGGAAACGCAGAAAGAAATAAAAGCATAAGCCATGAGTTACACAGGCTTCTCAGCGTTCTGGATCTAAAGCAACCTGCAATCTTCTGTTCCGTTTCCTGATTTCATCCGTTGATTCCAGCCACATTTCTACAGTGATTTATGAAGCACAGACGCTTTTGAGCTTCTTTCAATGGTTATGAACTGAACTGGAGCGTGGACACCATGACGCTAACAGCAGTGTGGCTCATTGTGGTCTTAGCCATGCTGGCCGGGGATGTGCCCCTGGCTGGCACCGAGGAAGAGCGAGCCACCTTCAGCTCTTCTTTCTCCTCGGATGGGTTCGCGATCTCCAACTGCTCTCAACTCACCCTCAAGTTAGACTTTTCCTCCAAAGTAGTGGAGCATGGTAAGTGGAGTCACTTTCTTTTGTGGAAGGTACTGATGTGTCTAATCAATGTTTAAATTATTGGTCTACACTATATGAAAAGTTTGTGGACACCTGACCACACGATTTACGTTTTTCGCTTTTTGACCATCCGTCCCAATTCCACATTTATCCTTATGTGAAGATGTTCCATTAGATTTTGGAGTGGGGTTGTGAAGGGTTATGCTCATTTAGTCAAAATGTAGGTTGAGGAGCCCCCGAAAAACTAACTAACAAACAAATAAATAAAACAAGTGTATAAATAATTTGTCTACATAGGAATTATTACATTAAAGGGTTTTTTAAACAGATTTTTTGGTGCTTTTTTTTTCATTTTATAAAAGCATAAGTGTGGCAGACATCTTCCCTGAAAGTCTTAGAGTTTTAATCTCAGTAATGTCGCCATCATATGTATGTGCTTACACATGGTACAAAGCAGGAGATGTCAAGGTTTCAGCATTCAGGGACACTTTCCATAGTAAATAAAAAATTCCAAGGCCCTTTGCAGCAACAAAAGAAAACAATATTTATACACGTTTAGCTGTTGAGATATGTGGTATAATCTATTTAAAGTTAAGATGTTTTGCTTGTTTACAGTTGATTCTGTGAAAGGCCATGTTGATTTGATGCTACTTGCTGAACAGGGCATCTTCTTCATCGATCCTGACTGAGTTCATTAATAGTAAATCTAAAATGTGTGGAAATCTTTAACAGTTAAACAGTGACATTTTTTACCCAGCTCTGTGAAAATTAATTGCATTCAGAGAAATATACCACCTCGTGTTGGACATAATTGACAGTATATTTTTGAGGTTAGAGTTAAATATCTCTTCAGCACGTTCATGCAACTGATTTTATATACGAGTTGTTTGGAAGTTGCTTTTGGCTGTTCAAGGTCTTGCAATTTCTCTGACTGTAAAGCAATGCTTTGGGTTTTAAAGTTTCATGACACAGTAAAAACTGTCAACTCCTTCTGAATTTTTTCAAAGCTAACAGTTTAACCAGCATGATCATTTCCTGTGTTTCGGGGCTCTTGGTTTATTGGTCGTCCTCTGCAACTCTGGCCTCGGGCTCTATGTGCTGAAAAGACCCAGTGTTGTGCACGTGTCTAAAGGCCAGAGCATAACATGATCTTTATTGTGTCCTGGTGGTGGGTCTGTGAATGTGAGCTTTGTGCAAAGCCCCAAATATTTTATTCACTCACTCCTTCTTAACCTGCACAAGCACATTATGCAACTTGGGTTTATCATAGTGGAGCCCCAGGGTTTGCTTTTATTTCTACACACAAAATCTGGTTTGTGAAGTGAATGTGGTTTAAAAAAACTGAACTGTACTTATTTACTTTATTTTGTGAAATTAGAGCCAACTTTCAATTCTACTTTCATTCTTGTAAATCTCCTGGAGTATGGGGAAGAAGTTTCTCCTTGCAATCTATTGTATTTTAGGTGGTAATGAAATTCTTTCAAATAAAACAATTATTTTTTAAAAACTATTTAATTTTAGATTGCTTTTTACCCTCAGGCATTCTGTTGAACTGTATTATTTCCAAACTTTCTTGAAATTATCTACTTTCAAACTATAAATGAGAACCAGGAAGGTTGGGCACTTTAGACATTGACTGTTTAGTGAGTTGCATAAACAGCTAGTGGAGGAACATGAGTGTTTTTTATAATCCACCCAGACAAGTCAGCTCTAGATTCAGTGGAACCATATGCTTGTACGTTCACTTGTGCCATAAACATTAAAGTTAAAAAAACCTCCCCCTCACTTTACATATCTCAGCTTAGCTGCTTAAGGTCTGAACGCTCAACCGGATTTGTATTGAATCGTGATTCGAGTGTGATTTTCAAATAACCAGCTTCAAATTGATGTACCACTAGCAGTATTGTTGATATTTATTAGCCTCTTATGTCTTAACATGGGAAAATTTTGTAAAGAAACAAGTGCATGTGAACTGCCTGTAGATGACTTTTAGAAATTAGCGTTCACCATGTGTGCTGCACATGACGACAAAATAGCCGCCAAAAAAACAACTATGCAACGAGCAGCTGGATATTCGCAAAGCACTGAACGCTTATTCTGAGCAAAAGAGAGCGAGAGTCGAAACTTAGTGGCACGTTGGTACCTATAAGAAATAGCACCTTATGTTTGGAGTATTTTGGTTTCAGTAAAAAAAAAAAAAAAACGAGCACTGTGCTGTCGTTTAGCATGGCAACATTAAAAACCTATAGTTTAAAAACATCATATAGAAAGTAGGTTTGTGGCACACACAGGAGCACTGGTGTGCACACCTCCCAAGTTCTAACAGTGGCTCTCTTTCTAAAAGTGTGTATACAGCATAGTGTCACTCAGCCTTCAGGCAACTGCTGATAGATTGAGGTGGTGTGGAATGTTCATTAGCACACCCAGAAATGTTCTTATCATAGGTTTAGTGGTAATATAATGAGTCTCATAATTGAATATTTGGCATTGCCCCAAAGCAGAGCTGTAATGAGTATCTAGAAAGTGTACCTGTGCAGCAAGATAAGAGAAAGAAAGGCATTGAGCTGTTTTATATCGATAAAACATTCATTCAGTTCAAGTTGTTAAATCTGCTAATCATTCTCTTTTAATGCATTAAATGTGCATCTTTTAATATTTCAATTCTTTTGATTAAGCAGAAGAACTGAACATTTCCCAACTGACTTGGTTGACTTAAATATCTAAAATTGCATTTTTATTGATTTAGAACATGGTAGCTAAGTAAATAACTGATCTGCTTCCTTTTCATTCACACTGGGGTGAAATGTGAGGCTTTTATTTGTTACGATTTTTTTCTTTCCATTTGCTGCTCCTTAAAGTTCACATGTTTGTATTACAAACAAGTTATGATTGGCGTAATATGTTTAGCTCTCTGCAAATGATCTTTGACATACTTTCAAATACTTGGCTGAATAAACCAGGGCTTAGCTGTGAGGCAGAGCAACAACAACAAAAAAGTTAACTGTCTTGAATATCTTTCAGTGAATACCGAAGAGTACTTGTTTTTCAGGGTAACTACTGCAGAAGTGATAAGGAGGCAGCTAGAAAGGTACTTGGTGTGAAATGTGGAAAGACAAAGGAAGACAAAGAGACATGGTGGTGGAATGAGGAAGTGCAAGAAAGAATAAGAAGAAAGAGGTTGGTGAGAAATATGAGAAAAGTAGGCAGGAGTACAAGGAGATGTGGCAGCAGGTGAAGAGGGATGTGACTAAAGCCAAGGAAAAGGCATATGAGGAGATGAGAAGTTGGACACTAAAGAAGGAGAAAGGGATTTGTACTGATTGGCCAGGCAGAGGGACCGAGCTGGGAAGGATGTGCTGCAAGTTAGAGCAATAAAGGATGGAGATGGAAATGTGTTGACTAGTGAGGAGAGTGTGTTGAGCAGATGATGAATGAGGAAAATGAGAGAGAGAGAGAGGAGGGTGGATGGTGTGGAGATGGTAAAGCAGGAAGTGGATAGGATTAGTAAGGAGGATGTAAGAACAGCAATTAAGAGGATGAAGAGTGAAAAGTCGGTTGGACCAAATGACATACCAGAAGAAGCATGGAGATGTTTAGGAGATAACAAGATTCTGGAAGGTGAGAGGATGCCTGAGGAATGGAGAAGGAGTTTGCTGGTACTGATCTTTAAGAATAAGGGAGATGTGCAGACCTGCAGTAACTACAGGGGAATAAAGTTGATCAGTCAAGAGAAGAGGTGACCATCTGTGAGCAACAGTATAGTTTCATGCCGAGGAAGAGCACCACAGATGCCTTATTTGCTTTGAGGATGTTGATGGAGAAGTATAGAGAAGGACAGAAAGAATTGCATTGTGTATTTGTGGATTTAGAGAAAGCGTACGACAGAGTGCCAAGAGAGGAGTTGTGGTATTGTATGAGGAAGTCAGGTGTGTCAGAGAAGTATGTAAGGGTGGTGCAGGACATGTATGAGGACAGTGTGACAGCAGTGAAGTGTGCAGTAGGAACGACAGACTGGTTCAGGGTGAAGGTTGGACTGCATCAAGGATCGGCCCTGAGCCCTTTCCTGTTTGCAGTGGTGATGGACAGGTTGACAGACGAGGTCAGACAGGAGTCTCCCTGGACTATGATGTTTGCATATGTTATTGTGATTTGTGGTGAGAGTAGTGAGCAGGTTGAGAAGAGCCTGGAGAGGTGGAGATAAGCACTGGAGAGAAGGGGAATGAAAGTCAGTAGGAGTAAGACAGAGTACATGTGCGTAAATAAAAACGAGGGCAGTGGAGTGGTGCGGTTACAGGGAGAAGAGGTGGAGAAGGTGGAGGAGTTCAGGCACCTGGGGTCAACAGTGCAAAGTAATGGAGAGTGTGTTAGAGAAGTGAAGAAAAGAGTGCAGGCAGGGTGGAGTGGGTGGGGAAGAGTGACAGGAGTGATTTGTGATAGTAGGGTATCTGCAAGAATGAAAGGGAGACCTGCGATGTTGTATGAATTAGAGACAGTGGCATTGAGTAAAAGGCAGGAGGCGGAGCTGAAGGTAGCAGAGCTAAAGTTGTTGAGGTTTTCGTTGGGAGTGATGAGGATGGACAGGATTAGAAATGAGTTTATTAGAGGGACAGCCCATGTAGGATGTTTTGGTGACAAGGTGAGGGAGGCTCGATTGAGATGGTTTGGACATGTGCAGAGGAGGGACATGAGTTATATTGGTAGAAGAATGCTGAGGATGGAGCCACCAGGAAGGAGGAAAAAAGGAAGACCAAGGGGGAGGTTCATGGATGTGGTGAGGGAAGTCATGCAGGTAGTTGGTGGGAAAGAGGCAGATGTAGAGGACAGGGTGGTATGGAGACGGATGATCCGCTTTGGCGACCCCTAATGGGAGCAGCTGAAAGAAGATGAAGATTACCACATTATCTGTGTAAAGCTGCTTTGAGACAATGTTCATTGTTAAAAGGGAAGACATGCAGGTAGTTGGTTTGAAAGAGGCAGATCTAGAGGACAGGGGGCGTATGGAGACGGATGAGCCGCTGTGGAGACCCCTAATAGGAGCAGCTGATAGAAAAAGACAACTTGTTTTTCAGAAAATGTTATACACCCTGCCGTATTAACCAGTCAATAATGTTTAAAAAATGACATTTAAGCTGATTATTGGCAGTTTTTTTTGTAGTAACTGTGACAAACTGACAATGGACAAGTGCTTGGTGCATCTTCTCGATGTACACGTTTGTCATAGTGAGGATCCCATATAGACTATAAACACCTTTAATGCAAATTAGCCTTTATTGTAGTGGCTTGCTATCTTTCCATTTTTGGATTGGATCTCTGCGTGAATCAAACTTTGCCACTGGTTTTTCATCAACTTTCAGTGTCTTAAAATAGGATTAATAATCTTTACAATTTAATAATGGCTTACCAAGATACAGCACATCAAATAAGTGACTTTTCTGTGTTTAATACATTGTTTGTATTCAATTGTTCTGCATTTTTAAACTTCCAACACCCATTGCCAGTGTAAGATGTAATGTAGAGCAACTGTGTAAAATGTATTTCCATCTGCTCTTTCTCTAGTTTATTTAAAAAAGGAAAAATCGTAAGTGACAAATGTTTGATCATAAAATATGACTAGCTGCTAAACCAAAACACTTTGCTTGAACAAAAAGAAAAGTATCTAGAATCTGAAGGCAGATTATTCCTTCTTGCGGGTATTTAAATCTTTTAAATACTACCAAATAACAGCAAAAAAAGGTCTAATTTAAATAAGTGAATTGTCTAATATTAAGTATATGATATTGTGGTAAAAGTGTTTTAAAACGAAATGATATGCACACGATTTTGATCTACTCTTATAGCTGAAGTTCTGTTTTGACAGCATCACAGTTCCTTGTTACTCTCACACAGATACTGTTTAAAGCAGTGCTGTCAAGTCTAATTTAGATAAAAAGCGCCTACAGGCAATTTATAAATTACCCCTAAGCCAGCAATAGTCCTTATGGTTACTGACTGTGTAGTTTACAGCATCACTTAATAATCCCACTTTATAGCTTACATTTAGGAGAAAATGGCAACCAGAATTGATTTTGTGTTCCTGCTGTGCAAAAAAAGGATCCATCGTATCGGTGTAGTTAACAAATGAATGTGCATTTCAACATTACAGTAATGTGATTTCAGTAATTCAGACATTTTTTGCTCTTCCTCTTCCAGAGTATATAGTAGCGTTTAATGGGTACTTCACAGCGAAGGCACGCAGTCACTTCATCAGCAGCGCCCTGCAGAATGCCAAGGCAGTGAACTGGAGAATTGTGCATCGTGAAAACCCGGCCAGTGATTACCCCAGCGACTTCGAGGTGGTGCAAATTCGACAGGATGCCCAAAGCAGTCTTCTCACGCTGCAGGACCACCCCTACATCAAGAGAGTCACGCCCCAACGCAAGGTCTTCCGCACACTCAAACTGCTTAATGGTATGTTCGGGTTTCCATGTAGCCATTAATCTGCACACTTCAGGGCACATCATATCACCTAAAAGACTCACCACTGCTAGTCAAACACACTTTATGTCAGGAAGAGCCTGAACAGAATTAGAGCTCAATGTGCAAGAATGTTGTAGCTTTCTGTTTATTGACATGGCCAATAATACACATGTAATCAAATTTAGATTTTGATTTTTTTTTTTTGTTGTTTTATTGCTGCATTTTGAGATTATGAATCTATTATGTGCAAAGAAAAACACAATTTACTCTTGCCTCATTTGCTAATTTGAACCAAATGCAGTGACTAGAATTGCTCTCTGTAAGGGGACTATTACCCCCTGGGGGGAGAAAGCAGCAGATGACTCTGAGAACAGCAGTCATTTATGCCTGGGTTGAGTGAGTGTGGAAACAGAACCCCAGGGGAGTGAGCAGAGAAAGAATTCTGTGTTTTTGAAACACACAAACCAACACCTAGATTAACACAAGTCAAGCTAACATGTCAGTCCGGCGCCATTTATAAAGTCCTTGTTCAGACCTGATATCAACATCTGGATCCGGTGATAATGATAAGTGAATAGAACTAAGTTCAGGTAAGAACAGAGGTTAATGTGTATTGCTTTTCAATCACTAAAACCGTTTATAGAGGTAGTCAGGGTCTCGGGTATTCATGACCTATGATTAGGTCTAAAAAGGCTTCACTAAAATGTGTACAGTTTTGGTATTGGACTACATGTTTATCAAGCAAACCTCGGTCACTTGACGCATTTCAGACAAGATTTGAATGGCGCCGAGGGCCTTGAAAGTTTTTTTTCATTTGCCAATGCCTACCAACACTCATATTCGGGTTCAGTAAAAATCCATATGTAGTGAAAATCACTGGAACGGTGTAGGATCCAGAGTCTAGTTTGATATTAATTCAATATGAAGAGTAAAAATACATCGGTGTCCAGAGAACTCGTCTGAGAAAAACTGCATTATGTCATGGCTAGCTTCCCGTTACACAGTCCGTTAGTCTGAAGTGCACTCCCACACACATCCCACTTTACTTATCAAACCTTGCAGCTGGTCACACAAGTTCAGTAAGAATATGCTGAAGAAATGATTAATTGCCTGCCAGTCAGACATAGTAGGTGTTTGAGTGGCATATAAGTAGGGCTACAACTACTCAGTGTTTGCCTTAGATATATACTTCTACAGCACTGATTATCACTACATTTCACCAGGGCCTTGTCTGTAAGAGCCAGCATGGGTGCAAAAAAAGAATCTTATTTTAGTATGTGTAGGAGGACTTGGGGCAAGTTTTTAAAAAAAAAAAACCCTCATCAGGGTCCCTGGAAATGATTAGAGTGGAATGCCTACTTTCCATCTTTGGATTGCATCTCTGCATAAATAAAGCTTTCCGTGCCTCTAAATAGAATTAATAATCTCCACAATTTAATAATGGCCATGCCTACCAAGATGCAACACGTCAGCTAGGTGACTTCTGTTTTTTTCTTATTTCTTTTTATTTATACCCTCTCAGCATTTTACTACACCTGTATATCTATTTAAATAAATTGTCTAATTGATCAATCAGGTAATTAGGAGGCATCAATACCACAACACCTCTTGGCACCCTGTAGCTTTCTTTAGATTCATAAACACACAATGCATCTCCTTCTGACCTTTTCTATACTTCTCCATCAACATTCTCAAAGTATTTATTGCATCCATAATGCTCTTTCTCAGCATGAAACTATACTGTTGCTCACAGATGGTCACCTCTTCTCTCAGCCTGGCTTCCACTACTCTTTCCCATAACTTCATGGTGTGACTGATCAACTTTATTCCCCTGTAGTTACTGCAGGTCTGCACATCTCCTTTATTCTTAAAGATCGGTACCAGCACACTCCTTCTCCATTCCTCAGGCATCCTCTCACCTTCCAAAATCTCGTTGTGTTCTAAACATCTCCACGCTTCTACCTGTATGTCATCTGGTCCTACCGACTTTCCACTCTTCATCCTCCTAATTGCTGTTCTCACATCCTCCTTACTAATCCTATCCACTTCCTGTTTCACCATCTCCACATCATCCACCCTTCTCTCGCTCTCTCATTTTCCTCATTCATCAGCTGCTCAACACACTCTCCTCACTAGTCAACACATTTCTATCTGCATCCTTTATTGCTCTAACTTGCAGCACATCCTTCCCAGCTCGGGCCCTCTGCCTGGCCAATCAGTACAAATCTCTTTCTCCTTCCTTTGTGTTCCTAACCCTAACCCTAGTGTTAACCTCTCATACAGCTCCTGAAATGCCTTTTCCTTGGCTTTCACCACATCCCTCTTTACCTGCTGCTGCATCACCTTGTACTCCTGCCTACTTTTCTCATCACTCTGTCGATCCCATTTCTTTTTTGCCAACCTCTTACTCCTTATGCTCTCCTGCACTTCCTCATTCCACCACTATGTCTCTTTGTCCTCCTTTCTATTTCCAGATGTCACACCAAGTACCTTTCTAGCTGTCTTCCTTATCACTTCTGCTGTAGTTACCCAATCATCCAGCACCTCCTCACCACCACAGAGCCCCTGTCTGACCTCTTCCCTGAACCTCACACTACAGTCTTCCTCCTTTAGTTTCAGTGCATCTTCCTCCACTCTTATAAGTCACCCTATGCTCCTCCTTCTTCTTAAAATAAGAGGTCAAAACTGCCATTTCCATCCTTTTAGCAAAATCTACCACCATCTGCCCTTTCACATTCCTCTCCTTAAAGCCATACCTACCCATCACCTCCTCATCACCTCTGTTCCCTTTACCAACATACCCATTAAAGTCTGCCCCAATCACCTATCGTTTATTCCTAGGTACACCTTCTACCACTTCATCTAACTCACTCCAGAATTTTTCCTTCTTCTCCATCTCACAGCCCATTTGTGGAGCATAAGCGCTGATGACCTTTATCACCTCTTCAACTTCCCTTCGCAACCCTTCCTATTTATTCGTGCTTGGGACCGGCACTAAATGTAATGGCTTGTGCAAAACTAATGGCTGGGTTCATCAGTGCATTGCATGAAAGATATATATGATGAATATTAGCCAGCAGCTTCAAGTAATGTACACATCAGTCCATCATAACAAGGGAAAATTTTATATCTGTTATTTTGCCTGTGAATGATTGTTGATAATAGAGGTCAAAAGAGAATGGCCCGACTAGTGGTAGCTGACAAGTCTAAATTGACTCTGATAACCACTCTGTTCTGTCATCCATGAACAGACAACTGGAAAAACATGTCATTTTATGTACACCTAATTTAGCATAGGTAATATATATATTTGAATATCGCATATTACAATTTGTATGAAACCGATTGTGTGTGTCCTGATCCCCCTCAAATATTTTGTATCTTTTAAAAATTTTTTCTCTTTGCTCAGCCGGAGGTGAGGGCAGCTCCTCCTGTAATGACACACGCTGGACACAGAAGTGGCAGTCATGGCAGTCCTCTCGGCCACTGAGGAGGACTAGTCTGTCTCTGGGCTCGGGGTTCTGGCATGCTACAGGTCGCCATTCGAGCCGTCGCTTGCTGAGAGCAATTCCACGCCATGTGGCTCAAATCCTGCAGGCTGATGTGCTGTGGCAAATGGGCCACACAGGTGTGTATCACTCCATGGACTCATTGTTGACAAAAAAATATAAATAAAATCATATGCAGAATTTTAATTCTTATCGAAAGTTTAAACATTGCAGTATTTTCTTGATGCATGACTTGGAAGACTGTAGAGTAGTGAGTGATATGTTCCTATAAAAAAAAAGTTATACACAGTAAGATGATAACTAAAAATTGCTTAGGGTTAAGTAGGGCATACTTCTCGAGAAAAGGAGAAAAGTTACTTCTCAATCTGTGAAGTTCTCAGTGTTTGCTCTATTAGAAAATGTTTGTATTTCTCATGAATGTGTGTGATGTATGTCAACCTGTTTACTGGCCGCTGATTGCGTGCTATGGTGTGTCTTGCTTTTGTCAGTTACTCACCCATTAGTGGAGCTGAGAACATTCCTAATCAACACATGATCACATCCTGTTAAGAAACTGAATAAAAAAATGTATAAAAATAAAGTAAACAATTCAAATGTAGTCCATGTGGCCTTGGTATTACAGGTTTTGTATCCAGGTCAGAATTGAGATTTCTGATTTTTTTTTCTGGCTTTTTTAAGGCTCGGGAGTGAAGGTGGCTGTATTTGACACTGGACTTAGTGAAAAGCACCCACATTTTAAGAATGTTAAGGAGCGGACCAACTGGACCAACGAGAAGACACTGGATGATGGTAAAAAAGGACTGCAGTCAGTCTAAATTCACTTTGTTACTTTTGAACGTATTTACAACATGACTCTGAACCTCTAAACCAGGCCTCTGTTGTACTGCTTTTAAAGAAGGACAAAGATCCAACACTGCATAGTTCCTAAAGTCCTCTGTCAATGCAAAATGTAGATGCAAAGATACTGGCTAATGTATTGGCTGATCAAATTGAAAGGATATTGCTCAGAATAATATCTATCGAACAAACAGGTTTTTGTAGGGTGAGACAGGTGTTTTTAATATTCGTACTAGGGCTGTATCTAACAATCATTTTGATAATCAATTAATTGTATGATAAATCAGATTTTTTTAAAACCCCTATTCAGACTTTATGTATAAAAAGTTTAACTATCTTTAATTTTTACAAGCTTTTAGTGGCTGCTTGTTGAGAAGTGCATGGGGGATTTCTCCTTGAACAAATTCACTCATTCTGGGTTGTTTTTTTCTGTTCTGTTTTTTTAATAATTGCAGATGGCAAGTTAACAACCATGCTTTAAAAATCAATATAAAATATAATACAACATTGTTTTGACAATTTTTGAAATTGTGTATATAGGGAAAAAAAGACATTTTGTTCAGTTGTGAAGATGTAAGCCTCTGGATATATAATAACATTTTGTATAATAATTAAATGATATATGCATAAATTAAATATACAAACATAGAAAAAACCCTTTTGAACGTAGTAAAGTCGCAGTAAATCATGTTTTAAAACAGGTAAATTACTGATGCAGTAGACAAATGCTATAAAAAGACACTGGAACGCATTAAACGCAGCAAACTACCAGACTTATTTAAAAAAAATATGCATTGGTGTAAAAACCACAACATTGACTAAAAATGTAACTGTTTACTGCTCCCGTCATTTGCTGCTTTTATATTTAGTGTTTGTTCGCACCATTTTGATTGAATCCATCATTATGTCGTGAATTGCGCAACCTGATGCTCACGATGCTCTTTAAAAAATTTTATGGGAAGTTTTCACGCCTCACCAAAACATTACTTTAGCGATATAACTTGCAGAACCAAAGTTCTAGTTATATTATTGGCTGCTCATATTCATAAAATAATATGTTTAATCAACCAGAATTTTGGTGGGTTTGGTCGCAAACTCAGTCTGTTACTAAATCATCTTTATTTTCTTTATTTCTACCCATCAAGCCCTCTATCTTTACAACCAATACTGTGGTGCCGTCGACACTCTGATTTCTGAATTGATACCATATTCTAAGTTTACCTATTAGAATCTTTGATTTTAGCCCCATTAATTGATCATTATCTATTTCCCCCCCCCGTCTTATCTAGATCCTACTTTTAGATAGTGGCAGAATGTGGGTGTCTCTTCAAGATCTGTATAAAGATGGCATTTCTTTTTTGTGAATGTGGATTTTAAGGAGTAAAATATCTAAAATAAAATAGATAAATCTAAAAAAGGAATTTTACCATCCAAAAAGGGCTGGGAGAACCTGTTACTTTTGGGTCTCCAGCAGAAGTCTTTAATATCGTGTTTACAAAGATGTGGTGGGAAAGGGCAATAGATGGAATCCATTCAAGTTCTATATGTGCTCAGCTTACTCTTGTACAATTTAAAGTTTTTTACAGAGTTCATTTTTCAAAAGCTAGGCTAGCCAAACTTTACACCAGTATTAGCATCAGCTGTGATAGATTGCAAGGTGAATGATCTATGTTACATCTTTTGTTAAATGTGTTCTGGTGTGATTACCTGAAAACTATCTGCAATTCTTAACTTTAATATTGATGTTTGTTCTGGTGTTGCAATTTTTGGGGTGCTGTTGGATTTATCCCATTACAACAAAAACAATTAGATATTTTGACCTTCACATCTTTGATAGTCAGGCACCGTCTTTTAATCTTTTGGAAATCACCTAGACCACTGGTCCCCAACCCCCGGGCCGCAGACCGGCATTGGCAATTGGTACCGGGCCACACAGAAAGAATACATAATTTAAATTATTTCCGTTTTATTTATTATCTGATTCTGAACGTTGTTTTATTTTGGAATATTACTGGATTCTCTCCACCACATCTGTCTATGACTCACTCTTGATGCATGTCATGATGCCTTGGTCACATGTCTTACCTCCATCCGCAACCTTCTTAAAGGGGCTCCGGCCGCTATCGCATAATACTTTACCGCTAAAGTGAAACCACCAAGCGAGCAAAATGAACAAAAATACAACACAGAGGATTTACGTTTATTATTATATTTAGAAAATACCAGTTTTTATGCCGGTCATATCATTTTATTTCGTTGTATTTATCCACCACACTTCAAAGGCCGGTCCATGAAAATATTGTCTGACATTATGGTCTGTGAAAATATTGTCCGACGTTAATATGGTTCTTGGCGCAAAAAAGGTTGCGGACCACTGCTTTAGACCACCAACTACACCTCAGTGGCTTAAAGACAATGTCCTTTTTAAAATGTAGAAAAAAATAAGATGTTCTATTAGAGGTGGAAAATTTACCAGTATATGGCAACCATTTTTTTGTGTACTTTAATACTTTGCAGTGTCTACCCCCCTGACTAAACTCCTTGAATTTGTATCTATTTATTATTATTATTCATTTATTTTACTTTTTTTTTTCTTACTCATCTTTTTTTTGGATACATAAGGAAAAGTGATGGTTTTGTTTTGTTAGAGGAGTGATATAGTTATGCGTGTACAATTAGAATTGCTTTTCCAAATAAAAAAAATTTATTAAAAAAGGACAGCAAGCTACAGGTTACATTACAGCATTTTTGCAGTGAATGTACATGTAATTGTCTTATCTGTGTACTATATTACATTGTGTTCATAGGTTTGGGCCATGGCACCTTTGTGGCTGGAGTTATAGCCAGCATGAGGGAGTGTCAGGGCTTTGCTCCTGACTCTGAGTTGCACATTTTCAGAGTCTTCACCAACAGTCAGGTATGGTTCCTTTATATAAAGGTGTTTGAATGATGGTGGTGGTGGATCTATGATGTTTGAACACATGGCTGCTTGCTTTATCATATCAATTATTTGCTGCACCCTAGACTCTTCACTGTTTAGTCTTTAAAGAGATTATTGATTGGTTTTGCTGTGGATGTTGACTGGTATTTAATTTTTAAAGCTCCAATTCAGCTTTGCACATAAGGAGTCCTCAGAGTGACATAATCATCATGAGGCTGAAATGCTGAGGCTTTTGCTGACCTATGCACAAACAGTCACACAATAGAATGACGGTCTATAATATTTCCCTCAGGTGTCCTACACGTCTTGGTTTCTGGATGCCTTCAACTATGCCATCCTGAAGAAGATCAATGTTTTGAACCTCAGCATTGGTGGGCCAGACTTCATGGACCATCCATTTGTGGATAAGGTGCTCTTAGTATCAATTTTTGTCAGCAAATCTAGTGTTTAGAAAATTATATATATATGTTAGTATGTGAATCAAATCGAATTTTTATTTTTCTTATTGTTAGGGCTGCAACTAACGATTATGATAATCGATTAATCAGACGATTTTTTTTCTGTTTTTTTATGATTAATCAGATTAAAAACCTGTGTTTTGCTTATAACTATAGAAAACGAATTCATGGGAATTATGTATAAAGTTATACTTTAAAAATGCCAAAGCATTTAGAGGTTTAGGAGTGCATGGGGGATTTCTCCTTTGAACAAATTCACCCATGCTGGGTTGTTTCTGTAAAAAAAAAAAAAGAAAAGGAAAAAAGCATTTGTGTGCACGATAAAGCAATTTGTGTAAATCAATATTTGTGTTGATGTATTGTATATTTTGCAGATGGCAAGTTGACAACCATGTTTAAAAAAAAAAACCCATATAAAATATAACAGTTTTGAAATAAAAAAAAATACACATTTTATTCATTTGTGAAGAAATAAGCATCTAAAATATATAAATAAAAATTTTTGTATAATAGTTAAATATGTATAAATTAAATATACAGACATTGCAAATGGGAATTTAAATGTAGTAAATCACAGTAAATCACATTTGAAAACATTTACTGTTTACTGTTGTAACAGACAAATGCTATAAAAAGAGAATGAACAGAGAAACGCAGCAAGCTAACCCGCTTAACGGGAAAAAAATGCATAAAAATGCATTGGTGTAAAAATGTAATCGTTTACTGCTGCTATTATTTGCCATTTTTACATTTAGAGTTTGTTCATCCATATCTTGAGCAGCCCAACTAATCAGTTATTATCGATGTTGTCGATTAGTTGTTGCAGCCCTCTTTTTTTTTTTTTTTTTTTTGGTAACACATTTTCAGAACGTTTCATTTCTGTAAATTACACCTCTGTTATTTAGCTCATTTACTTGATATGTTTGCTTTGTGAGAAATGCTAGATTTAGCTTGAAACCACCTCATTCACGATTACACCTCATTTGCCTGCTGATGGTTTGATTCAAACCGATTTAAATATGAGCCTGGGAGAAATAAAGGTGTGGATACGGAAGCATCTTTAAAATAAAAGGCTACAATCAATGTCGTTTGAGACTTGTGCATTCAGATTCTTAAAATAAAACCCAACTGCACTGTATTGTCTACATGTAGCTAAGCTGATATCAGTTAACCGTCGCAGCCTAAGGCAGAATGAGAAAACAGGGCCAACAAGAACTTGTAACAGGGATGCAACACATTAACATAGTAAAAGCTGGGATTGAAATCTGGCTATTTATATATTCACACACAGTTTGATTATGTATATAATAGTGTACAATCTGTAACTCTTTCCTGGCTTTACCTCAGGTTTGGGAGCTCACTGCAAATGGAGTTATTATGGTGTCTGCTATTGGGAATGACGGCCCTCTTTATGGGTAAGAGCCCAAGCTAATAAATAAATACAATTCATTTTTTAAATCTAGGCTTTGTCTTTTTTGTGACTTATCTGCCTGTGTATGTGTAACATTACAGTACTCTTAATAATCCTGCTGATCAAATGGATGTAATTGGGGTCGGAGGAATTGATTTTGAGGACAACATTGCCCGGTTTTCCTCTCGGGGCATGACGACATGGGTACGTCCTGTTTCATAGCAACACCACCGAACTGTATTTTTCACCTGAAAGCTCATGTCCAAGGTTTTTGTGTTGACCTAGAAAGCCAGACACATCCTACTTAGCATCCGAATTGTAGCACTGGTGTTTTAGTCTGCTCACCTTCAGGAAGAACACCGATTCCTGAGCCGTTAATTCTGTCTGGGAGCAAAAGACACTGAATCGTACTAGAGCTGGTGCTCAAACTTAATGTTCAACTTTTCTATCTGTTCCTTATGAGAGATCTTTTGAAATTTTTTGGCATACAAAACAATAAGCATGTTTTTGTATTTTATTCTGACATAATTTCATTATGTAATATCCAGTTTTGCAACAGTTCAGAATAACTTATTGACCCTGTATGATGATGGCGGTTCAGTGTAAAGTTATAATAATGGTTCGTGTACTGTCTGTCTACAGGAGCTGCCGGGTGGTTATGGCAGGGTGAAGCCTGATATTGTGACCTATGGCTCTGGAGTTCGCGGCTCTGGGCTGAAAGAGGGCTGTCGCTCTCTGTCTGGCACCAGTGTAGCCTCTCCGGTGGTGGCCGGCGCAGTCACTCTTCTTGCCAGGTAAGACATTCCGACACAAATATGTTTCCTCTTAGACTTCCTCTTTTGAGCCAGTATTGCAGTAGACTGTTTCCAAAATATTGAATCTCTAATTGGTATATTTAGAACAAAAGAATAAAAAAAAAAAAGATGCAAGACTTTTATTAAAATTTTCCTCCTTTTCTAGTTAAAGATCGCGGTGCTGATATCAGAGCCAAGTTGTGAGGATAAAAGGATTTTTATGGCTGTCTGTAGCTCTTCTATTATGCTTTCACCCTGTATTGCTTTAAAGCCAGTTTGCATTATGTTCCACTGTTCATGTCACATGATCTATATCCTGTTACTACGTTATGCCTTTGTTTGTTTTTTATAGGGAAAAAGTACCTGTTGTTTTTTTTTTTTTTTAAATAAAAAAAACAAAGTTTGTGGTTACCATGAATGCTGCTGTATTTTTTTTTTTTTTTTTTTTTTTTTTTTTTAAGCACTGATTTATTAATTTGCAATATTCTCTAGAGTTTTTATTTTAAATCCAGTGTGTATAACAGTGTTGAGAAAACCACTGCACAGAGATTTTAATAAAAATGAAGAGGCAGACAATTTGTTCATTTGGATGAATCTTTTGTGCCCACACTCTCCTGTGTCACTGAAGCATTCCAAAAAAAAATGTGCTGCTGATGTATTAATCTCATCTTCCTTAGAGAGAAACTTCAGATACTCTTTGTCTTTTGCTGCCTTTTGTTGTGCAGGTATGAAATGGATTGCAGCAATCCGTGAGTCTTTTTTTTTGGTTAATAATTTTATCTCTATTTTCATGCTCGCTGTACTTCAGTACGGTGTTGAATCGAGAGCTGGTTAACCCAGCCAGTATGAAGCAGGCCCTGATCGCATCGGCTCGCAGGCTCCCTGGAGTCAACATGTTTGAACAGGGCCACGGGAAACTGGACCTGCTCCGAGCTTACCAGATCCTCAACAGCTACAGGCCTCAAGCCAGGTAAGACACAGAGAATACCCATTATCCATACTCATTCTTGTCCACTCTCACTTCATAGATCAAGCTCTTGAGAAGATATAGACAGTGTCCTTGATTTAATCTAGTTACAGCACTAAATAAAAAAAATCAGGAATTCAGGAGTCAAGAAATGTTTTAGGAAAACGGTAACAGTTATATTATCCATTTATTATCCATTTAATAAGATAAAACCTAAGATGAGCGTTAAGATAACTGAGACCATTTGCTCAGGTTGTTAACTGAATTTGTCAACAATTCAACTAATACTGTCTAATGCATCATGTTTCAGTCTCAGTCCAAGCTACATAGACCTGACAGAATGCCCCTATATGTGGCCCTACTGCTCCCAGCCCATCTACTATGGCGGAATGCCAACGATCGTCAATGTAACCATCCTGAATGGCATGGGAGTGACTGGCAGGATCGTGGACAAGGTAAAAAAAAAAACATTAACACACACATCTACTTAATTACAAGTAATTGATGTTGTGAATTATTTTTCTGTTTTTATAAAGGTGCTGTGATGCATCAATGCTAAATTGCATCCATTATGATGTGTATTGAAAATCTAGTGTCAAACTAAGGAACTACAGCATCTCTCTACAATAAAGTAACCTGATAAAACATCTTAACTTGTTTGAGTAGCAAGTGCAAGGGGTCTGAGAGAGCAGTGCTATTTCAGTAAGCATGATGCATAAAAACAAACAAGAAGTGAATTGTGCACACACACACACACACACACACACACACACACACACACACACACACACAAAGATGCTGAGAAACTGTCATGGATTAGAACATGTCAGTGTGATGATCACTGAGATACAGTCTTCCGTTCACCAGGATGCAAATAAAGAACGATTCATGACACTGATTCAAGTTAATTTCAGTGTCTGTATTATTATTATTATTTATTTATTTATTTTTTTATAAGGAATAAAAACCAATTGTAATCGTCTAAAGAAACTGTATAGAGGCACCCATAATTTGTTTATTCGATTCAATTTGAAATCTGTGCCTCTCGATAACTAACTGTATGTTTCTTCAATAGCCAATATGGCAGCCTTATCTGCCCCAGAATGGGGATCATATTGATGTGGCTGTGTCTTACTCGTCTGTGCTGTGGCCATGGGCTGGCTACCTGGCTGTCTCTATATCCGTGGCTAAGAAAGCCGCGTCCTGGGAGGGAATTGCTCAGGGCCATGTGATGCTCACTGTGGCCTCACCTGCAGAGAATGATGTGAGTAAATCTTTAAAAATGTCAGTCCAATCCCCAAAAACGTATTTGTTCTGAGATTTCCAGTCTAACATTGTGTGACCATTTTTGTTGTGTGTAGTCTGCAGTAGGAGGGGAAATAACCTCCACAGTGAAGCTGCCATTGAAGGTCAAGATCGTTCCCACTCCTCCTCGTAGCAAGAGGGTGTTATGGGACCAGTATCACAACTTGCGCTACCCACCTGGGTATTTTCCCCGGGATAACCTGCGAATGAAGAATGACCCGCTGGACTGGTAGTTTCATAACACATTATTTTATATAATGGTTATTCTGTATTGTTATTCTATTTTTTTGTAATTGTCTTTATTTGTGTTTGTTTCTGTAGGAATGGTGATCATATCCATACCAACTTTAGAGACATGTACCAGCACCTCAGAAGTATGGGATACTTTATTGAAGTTTTGGGTTCACCCATTACGTGTTTTGATGCCAGTCAGTATGGTAAGGGTACAGATAGTGACTTTACAGTCTAAAATATAAAATCCACAATACTTTGTATTAGTTCAATAAGACGTGTTTAAATGCAGGTACGCTGCTGATGGTGGACAGTGAGGAGGAGTATTTCCCAGAAGAGATCACCAAACTGCGAAGGGACATAGATAATGGCCTGTCACTCATCATCTTCAGTGATTGGTACAACACCTCGGTTATGAGAAAAGTGAAGTTCTACGATGAGAACACCAGGTATCATTGCTTGCCATGTCTCAGTCCAGATATCCACTAATAAATATTCACTTATTGGTCGTGGTGTAAAATTCAGACAGTATCATTTGGATTAGTGTCCACATAACATAGTGCTACAATCCCAGAATTATTAAGTACCATCAGAGCAATATAGATATTGCTCGAAAAAATGCTGAAAATTAGCTTTGCCTGCTTTGGAGGAAGCATGTGATGGCCTTCACCCACACTAGTTGGTAGCTGTCGTTCGATGGGGAGCGCTTGATTGGTGGGAATTGGCAGTCACTAAGCAAATTAAGATCTCTTATTGTTCACTGGCAAGCAACGTTTATCTTTCGCAAGTCGTTGCCACTCTACACACCGGGGAGAAGCAGCAGACGGAACAGGATTTCCGTTTGGCACTTACTTGACAGTTACCTCTCATGTACCACTAAATATTGCAAAACTCTTGGCTAAGAAAAGTGATTATTAAGGCACTGTTCTGTTTTTAATGAACATGGGTTTTACTGGTTTGTTTTGTCTGGCCAGCTACATTTTCTTGCCATTTATATGAAAAAGTATTATTGATGATTCATTATTTTAGCTCCTAACCATATATTGTAATTATAATAACTTATAATTTGTTTTGGCTGTGTAAATGGACTTGCATTTGCTTTTGTAGGCAATGGTGGATGCCAGACACAGGGGGCGCCAATGTTCCAGCTCTGAATGACCTCATCTCTGTATGGGATATGGCCTTTAGTGATGGACTGTACGAGGGAGACTTCACAATGGCAGACCATGACAGTAAGATTATAACATGGTGTTTATCTTTACTACATTAAGAAGGATATGGTCATTGTAAACTGTTTACAACTGTACATGGGTAACAAGTATACAAGCATAGTACACAACGTGATCTGTTCTTTTAAACCACAAAGCTTGTGTGGAACACAAGTCTGCATTTGTAATATAAACTCTAATGCTTCAGGGGACAAGACTGTTTTATTATGTTGATAAAATAACTATTCAGCTCATGACCATAAAATTAGTTTGAGGCAGCTGAGGCATTAATAATTACTTAGCCTCAAACAAAGCTAAGTTGAAGATTATTGCAATTAATTTACTCCATGGGCTGCTTCTAGAGTGATCATGCAACCATGAACAACATAATCATCCAGCATGCAGTATAGCAGCTGGTTTTGAGCTGTTTTAAATGTAAATTTTTCATAGCTGTGCTCGATGCAGCAGGTGAATCTGCAATGCCATTAACCGTGATAGAATTTAGCAAAGGATTTATCTACATCAGCTTAAAGAATCCAGTCATTGGAAAAGGGAAACACATTTTTCATTTTCTCAGTGTTTGCATGGGAAATAAGATCAGGGTGTGGTACATGCTTTTCTGATGTTTGGACATAATCCACCTTATAAATCTGTGTGCTCTCAGTCAGGTGACTTTATCATTTCAACCATGTACATATGGTACAGTTTACAGTGAGACAAAAACGTTATTCCAGATCCATGGTGCTAGATAAAACAATACAGAACTACATGAGGACACACTCAACTAAAACTGCTTCAAATTCTGTCAGTAATCCTGTAGTAAAGCATTTTGAAATGGGAGCTTGGCTTTTCTTACCCTATACAGAAAGTAGGCTTTCTTGGCTATCAGTGCCGCAAGATTAATCATTCAGTTTTTTAATAAACTTGTGCGATTATATGACTGAAAATGGTGCGATTTAATAAAATAAATAGGTGCATGTGTGGACACATGCTTTCTGAGAACAATTTGCAGATTTTCCACGCAACACAAAACAAAAAAGACCAGATCTTCTCGGTTTAGGCAGTGCACGTGTGGCATGTGTGGTCACATGAATTTCTCATGTGCAGTGTGGAGACCAGGTGAAGACTGACGGTCCGGTGTGTTTTAGATCCTGTGTAGACAGGGCTGTTTCTAGCTTTTTGGAACCATGGGCGTGATTCCATAATAAGGTTAAACACATTTAATAATAACTGCAAAAATGCCTGAATTTAAGTATGTAAACATACTGTATCTTAAACAAATACACATTTCAGCATTATCACTAATCTGTGTGCAATTTCCTTGGTAACCAATCAAGTGGACTCATGATACCATTTATTATATCTCTATCACAATATTGACCACAATAATCGCAACATGAAATTTTTCCTAAATCGTGCAGCCCTATAGGCTATGGAACTTGTGTTAAGGGCCCAGTCGAGGAATTCCGCCATGTGAACACCAAGGAATTTTGTGCTCTTGACGATCTCTACAGAGCAGCAAACATCAAGTGAAGACTTTTACTCCTTAAGTCAGCATCCACGTGTTTTGTTTTGTTCATATTAAAGACAAGTTCTTGGCTGTGCACCAGTTTGTTATTATTGCACCTCCTCTCTGTATGCTGATTCTCGTTCTTGCTGATCTGACAGACCATGGTTGTGTCATCTGCAACTTGATGGTGTGATTTGAGCAGTGCATTGCTGCACAGTCATGAGTCAGCAGAGTGAGCAGTGTACTGAGCACTTTCATCATACAGTAGAATGGGAAATCCTATACGCTGCTTCTTCAGCACTGGAATTTTTTTCTTGTCTTGATATAAGTTTGCCAAGTGTGCGCCAGGAGAGGGTTGGTATAATTAATTTATACAACATGTAAAACATTGGTGTCCATGTACAAAATGCAAAATGTTAAGAACGTAAGTAAAATTAAGTATATTCTTAAAAAAAAAAAAAAAAAAAAAAAGTAGGTACCTTACAATCTTTTGTGAAGAAATTTGTAAAGAAAATAGTTTCAAGTAACTATATAAGCAATTAATATCAATATATATTGTAATATATATCAATATAGATATAAATGTGTGTGTGTGGAAAGACTTGAATTCAGTAAATAACCAAAAGTGGACAGAAAACAATCCCACAGACCGGGTCAGGTCTGAAGTTTGATATGAAAGCTTATTACAGTGGAAAAGACCAAGTAAAACAGAAACAATGGGTTGCATTGCAGTTTCATCAGAACATTTTGTGTGAAACTTATGGTGTGACCAACAGAAGCCACCTAATTAGTGGAATAAAGTTGAAGTCTGTGTGTGACAAAAAATTATACATTCTGGAAAAAACCTCGTTTGTTAACGAACTTACTTAAGCATTCACCATACTGGCGATTAAGGTTATCAAAACAAGCCCGAGGCAGAGCTCTGGAAATTTATCAATCAAAGTTTGGCTATAAAATAACCCACAAAAATCATGGTTTTCCATTAAGTTCATTATCAAAGAAAGCAAAAAAACTGTTGTCAAGAAGCATACAGATATGCAAGTTCCTGATAGTTCTGAAAAGTTTCTAAAATGTAGAAAAGGCTCTATACAGGCCACTTAGACATATGACTAGGCCTGGTGTAAATAGGATCTAAATAAAGATGAGCTTATGTTTATTCTAATTAGACACTGCTGGGTGTCATGAGTATTTATTGTTGGAAACTGGGTGCGTGTTAGTTTTTTTTATGTTAACACAATATTTTCTGTATATTTTCCTTTCCCTCGTTAGTGTACTACGCCTCAGGCTGTAGCATTTCACGTTTTCCAGAAGATGGGCTTGTTATCGCACAAACTCTAAAGGATCAAGGTAAAAGCACCCAGTCCTGTGGCACAATCCTGCTACAGCCTCACCCTTGTTGCCATGGCTACCTGTGATTTGCTGTCATTCTTTTGTTCTCTGGTTCTCGAACACAATGCACAGACAAACCCAAGCCGTGCTTTTTTTCCCTTTATATCTTTTTCTAGGACTAGAGGTGTTAAAGCAAGAGACTGCTGTGGTGGATAACGTTCCAGTGCTTGGATTATACCAGACACCTTCAGAAGGAGGAGGTCGCATTGCTCTGTATGGAGACTCTAACTGCATAGACGACAGCCACAGGCAGAAAGGTGGCGTGAAATTGTCTTTAAAATGTTCTTTGTAGTTCTGAAAGTAAACTCGGAGAGATTAATCTGGGACGTCGCCGTTTTATAGTTTCACCGATGTGATGGTAAATTACGACCGTTTTTATGAAGCATACTGTTTGCAGGGTATTACTAATACATCCTAAACATGGTCTTAGTGTTTTTCTTTTTATTCTTTATGGCTTGATGTTGTTGTGTTTAGACTGTTTCTGGCTTCTTGATGCCCTGCTGCAGTACACATCCTATGGGGTGACTCCACCTAGCTTCCTTCACTCACAGAACAAAGTTCCATCTCCTGCAGGCAATTACAGATCGCTGCCTCAGAGACTGGAGGGTAAGACTAACACTGGAGATCAGCCTCTTGTTTTTCAGACTATTCTACATTTCATCCACGTTTTTGCTGTAAAACATTTAGTAGTTTACTCTTCCTGTGACCTGACATTGGAATTGGTAGAAAGAAAAAAAAAAAATTATAAAAGCGAATAATATCTCGTTTTTCTACTTTTTTGCAGGTAATCACCTCTACCGCTACTCAAAAGTGCTAGAGGCCCACCTGGGTGATCCTAAGCCACGCCCTCTACCCGCATGCCCTCACTTGTCTTGGGCCAAACCTCAGCCACTCAATGAAACCGCTCCGAGGTCAGTGCCTGTGCAACTTTACTATTACCCTCAGGGTCTCAAGCATTGTATTTAACTTTGTTTTCTCTGCAGTAATCTGTGGAAGCACCAGAAGCTGCTTTCTGTGGACATGGACAAGGTGGTGCTACCCAATGTAAGGCCATATCGACCCCAGGTCAGACCTCTGTCACCAGGGGAGAGTGAAACCTGGGACATTCCTGGAGGTGAGAGAAGCTTAAGGCCAGATATGTTTTGGGCAAAACATATCACAGCTTTTTTATAAACAGTGTCAAGAATGTTTTTTGATGCATTTTTAGACACCGTAGTAAGTACAATTTTGAGTATCTCCATGATAAAAAATTGTCAAAGACAAAGTGAATACTTATTAGTAAGAAGTAAGATCAGGTGGTTGGATGTACACCATTTTCTGTGTAAAGATACAGATAGCTAATTAATTACAGGAGCAATACAACTTACAATCTGCTAGGCATCTGTCTGTATTAACACACTTTCAACAATTCCACTGTTATAGAAATGTAATTCATATCATTTTATAGTCTGACACACTGAGGAAATTGTAGCTATTTGGCAATCTGATTAAAATCCCTCATTGAATGAAACTTGAAATCTGTTTATTGTATTTTTTTTTTTTTTTTTTTTTTTTTAGGCATAATGCCGGGCCGTTATAATCAGGAAGTGGGTCAGACCATTCCCATGTTTGCGTTTCTTGGTGCCATGGTTGTGCTGTCCTTCTTTGTGGTGCAGTTGACCAAGTCCAGAAGCAAACCAAAGCGCAGGAAACCCCGAATTAAAAGACCCACTTATCTCCAACAACAGCAGCAGCAGCAGCAGCAGCTCCCTCACACAGGCAAAAACCCTACAGTGTGACATTTCCTCGCTCTGAAACCTTGACACACAGAGACTTTGAGGTGTGGGATTAAATGTGCTACAGACATGTCATGTGACGCACGACGCTTATGAAACTGCCATGTTGACCTCCATTTGTGAGGATTTCTTATGAACATGAATGTTCTTTTCTCCAAATGAACCTTTCATTCCCAAATGAGTTTTTAATTTATTAACAATGTTTGTTTGATTGAGTCAGCCCTATGTCAAAATGGACAACCATAAAAAAAACAAAAAAAACAATTTAGTACACAATGTGCAAAGTCCTGGATATTTTTGAAATATCTTTTTCATACCTCTTTGCCTTCATAGTCAAAATTTGGGATTGAGTTGTCATTTTGTTCTTTGTGTCCGGTTTATGTTTTTATATAATGTGCTTCTGATAATTTTGTAAATAGCAATCATGATTTTTTTTCAGTTTTTTGTTGGTGGGCTAGCATATCAAATGTTGTCTGCAATAAAGCATTTCACCTGCCTCTGATTTCTTTTTTTTTATTAAGGTGAGGCTCTCTAATCCAAGGTTACAACACCAATTTAATGTGGCACCTGTCGAAAGAGCTTATGTACACACTATAGGTCTTGTTTATTAAGCGAACATGATTAAAGAGATTTCACACCCTTCTAACCTTAAGGGGCTTCATCTATATGATAATCAGTCAAATGTCTGTCATATAGTTATGTTTACTTGGGTGTATTAATTCTGTAAGCGGACTAACGCCCTCAATTAGCGAAATGGTTGAGGAAACGCAAAGATCAATGTAAGGACAGTCATCTCTGGATGTAAATACTGCAAAATACCAGGAGTTTGATTTTAGAGTTTAGCTCATATACTTAAACAGGGATTTAAAGAAAGCTTTAAAAGTTGCTTATTTCCCAGTATCAAGTTACAATTGTCATCACTTAGCTGTTACTGGATAAGACTGGAAAAAAACAGTTTAGCAAGTAAAATATTCGAAATTTTTTTTTAAATTTCGTATCACAAGTGAATGAAATTTCGCTTGTCCTATTGGGTTGAGATCTGGTGACATGCTTGTCTACTGAATCACTTTTACCCTGTTCTTTCTCAAAAATGAACCATGAACGTAACCTTAGATGTATGTTTTGGGTTGTTATCGTGTTGAAAAAGTGCCTGGTGACCTAGGGCATAGACTCATGGTAGCATCTTCTCTTTAAGTATTTCACAATATGTCTATGGGTTTATGATGCCATCTATGAAATGCAAACTTTCAAAAGAACACTGGCCACCAGGCTTTTCTTTTGGATTCATACATTTTTCATTGTACTCATCACCCTTGGGATGCCAGACATTTCAGAACCCATCAGAGCCAAAACATTAAGCTTTGTCTTGTCACTCCAAAGTATAAAGTCCCAATAATCATCACCTTTGTCAGCATGAGCTCTGGCAAATTTTAGATAGACTTTCTGTGCATTGGCTTCAGTAATGGCTCCCCATAAGTCCATCTTTTTTAGTTTTCGGATCACTTTTGCCACCCTGTTCAAACCTTTTAGCAATGCTCTATAAATCTTTTTATAAGCTTGACCTTTTTCTGCAGTAAATGTATTTCTTTTTCAGGCCTTGTGCCATTTCTTTTTCAAGTGGTGCCATTTTGTCAGCATTATAGGGGAGTGGATTTTCTCTCTTAAATACCACTTTTAATGGTCAATTATCCTGTGGCCACCTGTGATTGATTTGACTTGTATGCTGGTGAATTCCTGTTAATTAAAATTTTATTTGATAGTTTCTCCTGATTTATTGATTGCAGTGTACTCATTTTTGCTCCATGATCTTAAATTATTTAGTGAAAATAGTTTACATTTTGCCTTTGGTACTGATCAATCCAATTTAAAACCAATAAACCATGTGTGTGTGTGTGTGTGTGTGTGTGTGTGTGTGTGTATATATATATATATATATATATATATATATATATATATATATATATATATATATATATGTATATATATATATGTATGTACAGTGAGGAAAATAAGTATTTGAACACCCTGCTATTTTGCAAGTTCTCCCACTTAGAAATCATGGAGGGGTCTGAAATTGTCATCGTAGGTGCATGTCCACTGTGAGAGACATAATCTAAAAAAATCCAGAAATCACAATGTATGATTTTTTTACTATTTATTTGTATGATACAGCTGCAAATAAGTATTTGAACACCTGAGAAAGTCAATGTTAATATTTGGTACAGTAACCTTTGTTTGCAATTATAGAGGTCAAACGTTTCCTGTAGTTTTTCACCAGGTTTGCACACACTGCAGGAGGGATTTTGGCCCACTCCTCCACATAGATCTTCTCTAGATCAGTCAGGTTTCTGGCCTGTCGCTGAGAAACACGGAGTTTGAGCTCCCTCGAAAGATTGTCTATTGGGTTTAGGTCTGGAGACTGGCTAGGCCACGCCAAAACCTTGATATGCTTCTTACAGAGCCACTCCTTGGTTATCCTGGTGGTGTGCTTCGGGTCATTGTCATGTTGGAAGACCCAGCCTCGACCCATCTTCAATGCTCTAACTGAGGGAAGGAGGTTGTTCGCCAAAATCTCGCAGTACATGGCCCCGATCATCCTCTCCTTAATACAGTGCAGTCGCCCTCTCCCATGTGCAGAAAAACACCCCCAAAGCATGATGCTACCACCCCCATGCTTCACAGTAGGGATGGTGTTCTTGGGATGGTACTCATCATTCTTCTTCCTCCAAACACGTTTAGTGGAATTATGACCCAAAAGTTCTATTTTGGTCTCATCTGACCACATGACTTTCTCCCATGACTCCTCTGGATCATCTAAATGGTAATTGGCAAACTTAAGATGTGCCTGGACATGTGCTGGTTTAAGCAGGGGAACCTTCCGTGCCACGCTTGATTTCAAACCATGACGTCTTAGTGTATTACCAACAGTAACCTTGGAAACGGTGGTCCCAGCTCTTTTCAGGTCATTGACCAGCTCCTCCCGTGTAGTTCTGGGCTGATTTCTCACCTTCCTTAGGATCATTGAGACCCCACTAGGTGAGATCTTGCATGGAGCCCCAGTCTGAGGGAGATTGACAGTCATGTTTAACTTCTTCCATTTTCTAATGATTGCTCCAACAGTGGACCATTTTTCACCAAGCTGCTTGGCAATTTCCCGTGTACAATTTTGTCTCTAGTGTCTTTGGACAGCTCTTTGGTCTTGGCCATGTTAGTAGTTGGATTCTTACTGATTGTATGGGGTGGACAGGTGTCTTTATGCAGCTAACGACCTCAAACAGGTGCATCTAATTTAGGATAATAAATGTAGTGGAGGTGGACATTTTAAAGGCAGACTAACAGGTCTTTGAGGGTCAGAATTCTAGCTGATAGACAGGTGTTCAAATACTTATTTGCAGCTGTATCATACAAATAAATAGTTTAAAAATCATATATTGTGATTTCTGGATTGTTTTTTTAGATTATATCTCTCACAGTGGACATGCACCTACGATGACATTTTCAGACCCCTCCATGATTTCTAAGTGGGAGAACTTGCGAAATAGCAGGGTGTTCAAATACTTATTTTCCTCACTGTATATATGTATGTATATATGTATATGTGTGTGTATATATATATATATATATATATATATATATATATATATATATATATATATAAAATACACGCACGCAAATATGGATTTTCTGTGCAGAAATGTTAGAGCATATTAAAGTCTGGAAGACAATACTGTGTTATTAAAGTGCAGGTTATTTCATTTTATTTCAGCCTGGTGTTGGGGGTAGTAGGATGTCCAAGAAACTGGCTACCATAGAGAAGAAGCTGATTTTTTGTAGTGTGAAGTCATGTGGGTCTTTACTGCTAAGACATGTTGTTTTGAGGCCTTGCAGGTTCTAAGTAATTACTAAGTGGGAATTCCCAGGATTGGTGTTTTAGTCCAAGTCTGGTGACAGAAAATTACCTGATGATCTCCATCCACATGTGGCTTGCTGGCAGTGGAAGCAAAAACCAAGGGTGGGAAATTCATGCTTAACGTGATTTAGGAAATTCACTGAGGCACAAATAAATGTTCACAGGGTCAGTTCCCAGGTTCTTCATGTAATTAACCTCCATTGTGGGCCATCATCCTGAGGGGTCAGTGACATTTTCACAGGCTATTCTGCCCCATTAAAAGTGGATCAGGGCACAAGTTCTAGAGGCAAAAGCCTACCCCTTTCACCTTTAATGAAATCAGTCCACTTCACAGCAGGCTTGGCCAATTGCATGGGTGTTTAGAGCTCTTTGTGTGGTGAAGGTGGAATGAATTCAGATTAATTGCAGGGCAAAAAATAAAAACTTACAACTTCCATTCCATTCCACTTCCAAATTTCAACATTTGTTTTTCATTTTAAAAGCGTATATACAAACAAATTACATAACAGCTAACTGTGTTTTGTCATCAGTTCAAGTCACTTCACTGATACTAGATGGTACAACCTTTTTCTTTAAAAATCACATTTTCTTAATTGGTGTTTTGACTAATGGACACTGCTGTCTAATACTGTCTAACAATGTACACCTTGGGTTGATCTAGTGATCCTTCTCCATCAGGAGACATGTGGATCCAAAGCATGGCAATGAAATCTATGTTTGTATATCTCTATCCTGAAGGCCTCTGTACTCTTTCTGATTATTATTTAAATTTTTTTTAATGTATGTCTTTCATGCAGTTTGTTTGTGGGCTTCTTCTGCCTACTCTGAACTGGGGTTCTCCATCTAAATCTTCATCAGAACTGAGTACCACATTATTCTCTTGCCCTGCCACCTACTCTTCAACTTTATTTAGAGCGTATTAGGTCTAAGGCTCTCTGAGTGAAAGATCTTTGTATCAACTTCCCTGACTTTTTGTTTGGATTATTTTGGCAACCTACCCACACACAGATATTTGTCATACAATACATCCATCAGATAATATTTATGGATGGAAAACTCTACCACTAAATGAAAAAAGGAAAAGGATGGGTAAAGGTTGGTAATATAGTTATAGAAGGGAAAAAGACTGTTGCTTAGATGATTGAAACTTTCTTTTACTTTGGGCTTTTTAGATCTGACAATATTCATTAAACTATTTTGAAATTGTGTCCAGCAGAGTAGTGACTCATAACACTTGCTCTCATGTCCTCCTGCCAGCGTGTAAGTGAATTTCAGATTTACTGATAAAAATGAAAGATTGCAAATATAACAACCCATAAACCAATACTATTGATAATACCTTACTGGATTGGAAATACATAATCAATATAAGTGAATAAGTAATAAAGGATTTTTTTTTGTTGCCTCATCTTTTAAAGGAACCAAATATTGGACAAATGGAGGCTCAGATGTTTCAATAAACAGGTACCTGATAATCCCTTATTATTTCTCTTACAATGAAAGCAGCACATAAAAGGCAAATGCCTGTGAAGCAAACCCTTTTTAGGCTTGACTTTTCTTTTAACAAAATCCCACCAGAAAGACAGCAAAAAAATTTTTTTAAATGCATGACACATTTGTGAGTTTCTGCTAAAGAAATACAGTATCTCACAAAAGTGAGTACACCCCTCACATTTCAGCAACTATTTTATTATATGTTCTTAAGGGACAATACTATAGAAATAAAATAAACATATTTTAGAGAAGTCAATGTGCAGTTTGTATAGCAGTACAGATTTACTGTCTGAAAATAACTCAACATACAGCCATTATTATCAAAATAGCTGGCAACAAAGGTGAGCACACCCTAAGTAAACATGTCAAAACTGTGTCCAAAGTGATAATATATTGAATATTTTGTGTGAGCACCATTGTGTGAGCACCAGCGCTGCATTGATCCTCCTGTCCATGGACTTGACCAGAGCTGCACAAGTTGTTGCTGGGATCCTCTTCCACTCCTCCATAATGACATCACGCAGCTGCTGGATGTTAGACTTTGAGCACTTTTCCACCTTTCACTTGAAAATGCCCCACAGGTGCTTAATAGGGTTCGGTCTGGAGACATATTTGGCCACTCCATCACCTTCACCTTTAGCTTCCCAGTATATAAATTGTACAACAATTTCAGAATATTGTTCCTCAACATAAAATGTAAAAACTTTTAATATCTTATCATCTACAGTACATAATATCTTCAAGGGTTTTTAAGACTCTGAAAAAAATCACTGTGCACAATGGCCAATTGCAAAAATTTATATTAGAAGACCTTTAAGCTCTTATGTTCAGTTTTATTTGTATAAGACTTTTACCAATTGCCATTGTGCCACAGCAGCTTTATAGGTATAAAGTGGTTATATATTGTTTATATGTTAGTGCCTGTAAGTTTAACCCTAATGAGCAAGTCATTTGCGAGAGCGGCAAAGAAAAACTCCCTAGGATGGTACGAGGAAGAAACCTTGAAAGGAACCAGACTCAAAAGTGAAGCCATCCTTATCTGGAAACCACCAGATTACCATTCATTACAGTTTTATCATTGTTGAGGTGTACTGTTCAGTGAATTGTACACTGATAGGTGCTTAAGTGCAATTAAAATTAACTGTTATTGCAAACTGCTGTCCTAAGCCAATGTAGCAGGCTGTTAATATTAATTGCATTCCAAATCCATCCTCGTAGTTCTTGAGTTGCTCAGTAACTTCATGAATCTTTAGGCTGTTTATGCGTAGAGTACATAGAGTGGCCTCCAAATGAAGCAAACTCCATCCAAATGTAAGGCATCAGGAATTAATCCTTTTTACATTTAATCATTGTCAAGACCTGACTATGCATAACAAACATAGTGGAAAACAGATACAATCAAAAATTACTAGAACACACATGAAAAGAAATTTGGGAAACTATTGCCCAGAAGAGAGAAAGAGAGAAAGAGGGGAGACAGAAGGAGAGTAAATGTGTAACAGAAGAGAGAAACAAATATTATTAAGTATGCTTATTGCTACATAAAAGTTAAAGACAGTACAGTGTTATCAGGGGGCACTAGGGACTCCGGCAAGACAAGCTATGGCACGATAACTAAAAGGAAGAGCCAGAAGGTAACACAGACACGGGAGAGCTCTGGGATAAGCGACGGTCCACAACACTACCATCAACAATCCTTAGTGAATGTGTGAGTGGGGAACGACATTAACCAAACATCCCAGTTCACCAAAACACTACATGTCCACGATTCCTCCAGATCTGCTCCTTTACCTAAGAAAAACCTACTGACAAAAGGTTAAAAAATTTTTCAACATAGACTTGAAAACTAAGATGGTCTGAGTCCTGAACCCTAATTGAAAGGCTATTCCATAGCTGTGGGGCTTTGGAAGAGAAAGTGCAGTTCCTTGATGTATTCTTCATTATTTGAGGTACCAACAAATTGAAGATTGAAGTAGGCGTGTTGGATCATAATGGAACAAAAGTTCGCTTATAGACTGTTGTGTGAAAGCGTTCAGTGCTTTATACTGAAACAGAACCCTCACACCCATACACCTTAATACAAACTTTGTACAGACAATAACACAAAGTAAATTATACCCATGAAACAGATTTATTATAGAGTCATTTAACTGCTGAATTGTGCACGTTGCTACGCTAACACAGTCAGTGGTTACGTAGTGACGTCAGCGCCCAGGCCCACCTGGGTCAAGGCAAGCTCCGCCCCTGGACCTTCCCGTGTATTCTATTAACTAAAGATCAAACTCGCGCATTTTCTGCGTGCAAGAGCGTTGAGTTGCTGGAGGCAGGAATGGAGGTGCAGGCAGGAGAAAGCCCAAGTTTTTTAAACAAGCCAACAGTGAACCCAGCTAGAGCGAGGCTGGGCTTCTGCGGCGCGGTGTTCATCATGCTGAAGTCCGCTCTGGGTGCTGGACTGCTCAACTTCCCCTGGGCTTTCTCTCGAGCTGGAGGAGTTCACGCTGCACTCACAGTGGAGATCGTGAGTAACGGTCGTTATAACCAACAGGCTAAAAACACTTATCTTCAGCTTGAGTCGAGAGATAAGGCTTTAATAAATATGATTTTAAGAAAGATTTATGGTTTTCTACCAAACTGTAAAGAAGCCCATAACCCCAAATGTTAGAAATATGCAAAATATGGTGTCATGGTCTACTACTGTAGTCCTGTGATTGCCAAAATATCCATAGTACTTTTAACTATAAATCCCTCATTAACCATATCAGCACAGTTCTATGAACGCAATCAAACCATACAGTATATAAGGCAGATTATTTAAACGAGTATAATACTAATTTGGTTATTGATTGAAGCATACTAACGACAGACCTTATTAGGGAAGTCGAAGTAACTATTTAACAACTTGTTCTTGGGTTATTGAGGTTTAGATTGAACCCCAACTTTATATTTTTATGTTAATGGTCATATGTAGAGTAAACAGTTCACATTTTCCATACAATCTTACTGTCATTACTTAATGCAGCCTTTGGCATAAAAAAGGGAAAAAGGCACAAGATTTCAATTTAATTCAATTCAATGTGATTTTTATAGCACTTTTCACATGGACATTGTCTCAAAGCAGCTTTACAGAATGTTAGAATTATAGAAGAAAAAAATATTTTATATAAGTGATTTATGCGTATGTATCCCCAATGAGCAAGCCTGGGGTGACTGTGGCTAGGAAAAACTATCTATGAGCAAGAAACCTTGAGAGGAACTCGATTCAAAAGGGGAACCCATCCTCATTTGGGTGACACCGAGTGTTAAAAATCATAAAAACATTACAAACACCAGAAAGTAAGAAATATCATGCAAGACATGAATAATAAAAAATTACAAGTTATAAATAAGTAGAAAAAAAATAATAAACATGATTTTTGGATAAAACATTTTAATATCCACCACAGTGATGATATAAAGATATCTGAACCCGTGGCTTTAGTCCAAATGTGGTCTAAACTGTGACCAGTATTGGGATGACAACTTCATTTTTTTGTTGATTCTCTATTTTGACGTACATGATACTATGCCTTTGAGTAGCTAGATTTATAAAGTTTAGAGTCATGGACAGTCAGGATATAATGTTTTACCTCTCTCTTCATTTTTCTGTCATTTTCCCCTGCTAGTTTTCTCTCATATTCCTCATTAGTGGACTGGTGATCCTGGGCTACTCTTCTTCCATCAGTGGCCAGAGCACATACCAGGCTGTGGTGGGTCATCTCTGTGGGCCTGCTATCGGCAAACTGTGTGAGCTCTGCTTCGTCTTCAATGTCTTCATGATCTGTGTGGCCTTTCTGGTTATACTGGCAGACCAGCTCAAGAAATGTAAATAACATTCTTAATGTTCATGTAGTTTTACCTCAAGGTTTCCTAATTGTCATTTAATAGTGGAGTCAGCAAAGTATAATTTTAAATCATTTTGTAATAATTTGCTAACAGCAATAAATAATATATTTGAATGAAGGAATTACACCAGGCAGTGCTATGCCCCAAGCTCTTAAACTGGGGAAAATAATGTATGTGACCCACTAGCATCTAACCAATCAGTATGACCAGCATCTCTAATGATCTGATAGTCAGGTTGAATGTAAATTTGGGATGCTTTTCTTCTTCCACTATGACTCAAGACTTTCAGAATGTTCACTGCTTGAGGATACCCTGCTCATTTATCATTTAAATGATTTATATTTATTTAGCATTTATATTGTATATAGAAATATATTTTTATTAATATGTATTATTTTATTATTATATTTTAATTAAACAAATTGAGTGTGGGTTTTTGGGATTCAACTTAAGATAAGTTTCACTTCCAGTTACTTTCTCAGCATATATAGGTCGCAGAGGAGAATTAAGAGTGTCCAATATAATTAAAATGTAAATATTACTCAACTAATTATGTGCAAATACATAGTACTGACAATTGTAATGCCTTATTAATGGCTTTTCTTATTTGTCTCTGTTTGTGTTGACTGTATGTCAGTGAGTCTTTCCATGTATGAGCTAATCACAGGTTCAGCTGGAAATGCGATGCCTCATCATTGGTACACAGACCAGAGGTTTACTCTTTTCCTTGTGTGTCTCTTTGTTATTCTTCCTCTCTCAGTTCCTAAAGACATTTGGATACAGAAGTATACCAGGTGAGAAACTGTCATAGGTTTTCTATAATTAAGAAAGTAAACAAAAAACAGTAAGAAACCATGGCACAAAAATGAATGAAGACAATTTGCTACTACTAAATCCAGTGATCAACATTAGATATTGATAGCATTTTTATGGTGACATTTATAGTACACAAGCTTTAACAATCGAATCTCTTATTGCACCACTATGTGCGATTAGCACAAATGACTGTAACTAAAGATTTTGTTAATTAACTAATCTCTTATATTTTAGATTAATCCGTTATGTGGATTGCTACATAATTATTAAATACCAAAAGAAAAAAACATTGCAGTCCATGAATGCCACTACAGAACAAAGTACATTTACATTTATTACACTTGCCATATGCCCTTATCCAAATCAGCTTACAAGCAGTAGGAGGTTAAGGGCTTTGCTCAGGGGCTTAGCAGTGTCAGCTTGGTGGTGGTGGTATTTGAACTTACAACCTTCCGATCAGCAGTCCAATATCTTATCCAGAGTTTATTGTATTACATGCATTTTTCCTGGTTCTGCACCTTTTGTACCTGTGTTTTCAATTCTAACTATCCAAATTCAACCTGAAAGCCACAATCCACTGTCCTTATTGCTACCTGAAACACGGAAATTCACTTTTTTAATCATGTTTGTGCAAAGTGAGTAATCTTTGGGACAAAAAAACTGTATTTATACACTGAAAATAGACACAATTTACGATCGACTCCAGAGAATCAGTGAACCTAGAGAAACCCCCGTGGACGAGGGGAGAATAATGGAGCTCCATGCAGAAAATAATCTCATAGATATGATTGTAATGGTTTTTATAAGTCGTTATATGGCTGTGGGTATTTTATACATTTATTGGTGGAATGCAGTAAGTGCTCATCCATTATATAAATGAGTTTCAATTGACTGGGTTTTCTCAGTAGGCAGTTTTTTTGTTGGCAATTTACTCCGTAATCACACATAAGCTACAAATGCAGTAGACAGAAATTAGATTGACATGCTAAAGTACTTTATTATAATTTTTCCTTTGTGTTATGTCATCTATAGCGCATTAGGCACAGTAGCTGCCACCTATTTGACTGTAGCCATTCTAGTAAGATATTACACAAGAACAATCCCTGAGGGCCTCCCATCCCCTTCATATAAAACTGGGTAGGTATTTGCTTATTTACATTTTTTTTAATAAGCCTATGTAAGGAGTATTTACTAGAACAATAGAGATTCCTCTCATCTGTTGATTTTCTAAGAAATATAAGAAATAAGGGGCATTGTGCCAATAAATAACATTTATTTAATAACATTTCAGAAATACTTTCCTATGAACTGCTAGGGATCAGTGCAGTTAAACCAACCTTTTTCTTTATATGGACTGTGATATTAGTCCTGTTAGTCTTGCCATAGTCCACAGTCTATTCAAGTCGAAACAGTATGGGAAATCCATACTTAAAAATCCATCCACACTTTTTTTTAATAGGATGGGCTTTTGGGCTTCCATTTTCAGTGTCATCCCCACTATCTGCTTCGGCTTTCAGGTAAATGTCTTATTTATCATTTGTTATGTAGTGGGACTAGCAGTTATTGCAATTTTCCATGCTGCTATTTAACCTTGGATTTTCACCATACTCATAGCTTATGCTACCCATTTTCACTGCAACAATCATTATGTTTGAGTGAAATGTTAGATTTTTGAAATCCCATGTATTGCTTTCTGGATGAAAAAAACCCCACAATGGATGTACACAAAGTCAAGTGTGAGGATCCATGATCCCTCAACAACCATGGAGTATTTCAGTTCGCAGAAAAAATGCCCTCTCTGATCCATATTAGTTTATGAGATGATCATTTTGAGATATACAGTATTTTTTTTTGCAGAAAACCTGCCTATATGGAGGTATGCAGAGGTATACTAGTCATCCCTGCTTTATAACTTTTATATGCTGCTGCTTAGTTGAGATCCAGAAAAAGTTCCCTGTGGCACTACAAACTCATTACATTGTTTTAGTGGTTTTATTGAATGTTTTTTTTAGTGTTGTTAAAGTTTCAGAGAGCATAATTTATGTGAACAACAGCAAAGCCATAATCTCAGCCAAAATGATGTAATTAGTTAAAAGTGTATGGTTATTGTGTGAAAACACTGCATTTCTATTGCTTTCAGTTTTGTTGTTCTTTATCCAGTGTCATGAGTGCTCTGTTGCCATCTACAGCAGTTTGGAGAATAAGAAGCTCTCCAACTGGGTTATGATCTCATTATTGTCGATGTTCATCTGCTTTATTATCTACACGCTAACTGGTGAGGTTACACCTTTAATTTTTATGTAATAGCAATTAATTAATTTTATGAGATCATTCCCTTGCAATTTATTGTAAATCAAATTCATGATTTTCCTTGTTAGAGTTTGTGATATGTGGCTCTTTTTAAGTGTTTACTGCCCCTTATTAATAATTTCTATTTTGATTTATTTTTATTTTTTTTTTATTTAGGGGTCTATGGGTATCTCACTTTTGGGAGGAATGTTGCTGCTGATGTTCTGATGTCATACAGTGGACACGATGTCCTTATGATCATTGCACGATTACTCTTTGGGGTCTCTATTATCACCATCTACCCCATTGCTCTTTTACTTGGAAGGTAGCATATTACAACATAAATGTTATAATAGAGTGTTGTAGCTTTATAGATTTAATTGATGTGATAAGTACATGAATGTTTTTTTATGGTGCTGTTGGACTTTTTTTTTGGCATTTTTCAGACATTTGCACAACAAAAAGTGTTTGGAAACTATAATAAAAAGCTTAACATTATTTAACAAATTTACATTGTCAAGCCATTAAACATAAATGGAACAACATACAGAGCCATTTTTAAGACTTTAAACTTTTGTACATGACCCTTTCACTAGATTTGGTTTCATAATTTTCAGGTGGGATATTCAAGAAACAATTAATCTTTACTGGACAGGTGCAGTACACAATCTTTCAAAGCAGACTCTCAGCCTAATGATAAGTAAGGGAAGAGACAGCAATCACTGAAAAATGTATAGAAAGACCTAAAAGCAGCAGGATCAAGAGTTACACAGAGATCAATAAGCAGTAAACTGCACTGTAATCACCTCTATTTCTACATCCCACACACACAGTGGTGGACGAAGTGAACAACGCATGTAGTTTAGTAAAAGAGATACAGTAGGTAAAATATTACTCCAGGAAAAATAAAAGTGCTCTATTTAAACTTTCACTTGAGTAAAAGTGTATTCAAATGTCCCAAATACTATTATTTATTATGACTATAATGTCCTATTATAATGTTTATCACAATACTCTTATTTAACTCTTATCAACTTACTTTATATAAAGGAATCTAATGTTACTTTTACACCCATCTATTAATAGAATGATATTAATGAGTCAAACGCTGATCGATATCCAATTATCATGAGCCCAAAACCTTTTCAATGACTGCTCATATGCCACGGGTGTTGTGACAAGTTCTGCTTGGTGTTGAACTGACAGTTCTAGCTCCAATGACCCCCTGGGTAAATCACGTCATGACCTAACGTCTCTCCATTGATAAGTTTTAGTTTCAGAAACTAGAATGAATGGACATTTGGTGTCACCCAGTTGAGAATTGGTTCCCATTTTGGTTCCAGACATCTGGTTTGTCTCATGTTTACTTCCTCATACCATCTATAGGGAGTTTTCCCTGCCACCTTTGCAACTGGCTCTCATCAGGGATAAACTTATAGGAACAAATTTATTTTAGAAATTATTTTCTAATCTCTTTATTTTTGCATAGGGTTTTTTCATTGTTAAAAGTGCTTTAGAAGTAACATTGAAATAACATTGACTACCAATGTTAATTTTATTAGTGCATAACTTTTCGCCATTGTATGTTTTATAGGTTAGTGATTCAGGATCCATTACTGCGGCACAGACAGATACAGTCTTCTGAGACCTGCATCAGAGTTGCCTTGACTGCAGTGTGGATCATCATCACTCTTTTTATTGCTCTGTTTGTTCCAGATATCAGCAAAGTCATCAGCATTATTGGTGGCATTAGTGCATTTTTCATCTTTGTCTTTCCAGGTTAGACTGCATTCAGTACGTTTTATACTGCACTTATTATTGCATCATACTGTATGACGTAGCTGAATTTGCCGTGTGATATTATATGACGTTCCTAAGAGGAGAAATGGCATTTTCAGTATGCTTTAAGATTGAAGAATGACAGATTTCTGGAGATTTACTGGACAATATGTTTTACAATGTACTGAGTAAATTACATTCCTCAGACTTTTAATGTTTTGATTATTTTATAATTATTGTTATTATTACATTATTATATTGTCATTTTTCGCTTGCAGGGCTTTGTTTAATATTTGCAATGCAATCTCAGTCAATATCAGGAAGACTAAGGTGAGACTGGTGACAGACTACCTTCGTTGTTTTGATTACAATTTGCAGTTTCAACTTGTCCAATATGCTCACTTTTTGTACTTTTTTTTTGCAGGTGGATTTTAACTGCATGGGGAATGGTCACAATTTTATGTGGCACATTCATTTTTGGCCAGAGCATTTTCTTTGCCATTATGCAGGTCTTCCATAAGCTATGATTTCTGCTAGCATTTGAAATGCTACCTCTAAACAGAAATCAATTAACCTAATTTTACAATGCATTGCTCAATAGTGTTAATTTCTCAATGTAAGGTATTGTATTAAGCCTTAGTCTTTTGTAACTATCAATGTTTATGTCTTTTTTTTTTACCCTTCTTGTAACCAGGGATAGGCAGTATTTATGGTACATGCACGTATTTCAATTACAAAATAGGATTTTGTCATTTGTATTTGATAGGGTTGATGAAAATGGCTTTAAATTTTTTTATTTAAATACTTCAGTGATTTGTATTTTAAATTTTTTTTTTAGTTTTATAGTTTTTATAGATTTATAGTTTTAAAACACTGTAAAATACTTTGTAAGAAGTCTACATGATAACATCATAAAAATGCAGCCTCAGATTGGTGCCTACTTAGTAGTTTGCCCAGACATGCTCAAATCAGAACAGAAAATGTATCCATATGGAAGAAGGTATTCAAGGTAAAAAACTTGCTTTCATACTGGTCATTTAATCATTGTTGAAATGCTAAAATGTTTGTTTTCAACTTCCAAATAGGTGTCCAATGACTGATAAATAAATATTTGATTGCTGAATATTGTACCGTAATTGAAGTGATTGCATACTATTGCATGAATTTGATTGCTTATCATTGCATGAATGACCGAATGACACATAATATGTGATTATATTTATGATTAACAAGCAAATGATAAATAGTTAGAAACTAGTTGCTATGAATACTGGTGCCATCAGTTGTTTTTTTTATATGAATGACCTGTTTGTTATTGAATCAGTGTTGCTGATGCAAAGTAGAACTTTGTTAACAAACACCAAGTAACTAAATTAATATACAATTATGAGTCATTTGCAAACTGTTAAACTGTTAGATACTTTAAAACTAACTATCATTTAGTAGATCATAGGGATATGAATGTGAATTTTTGATCTGTTAACTGGGTGCATATGTCTGAATCAGTGTAATAGTGAAGGGATTGATCAAATTATTGCAACAATCAATTGATGGAAGGTTTGCAAAGAAATGTCATGCCACCTTGTAAAAGTATTTTTTTAATACAAAAATACAGCAGTTTACTTTGATACATAGTGTGGCTGCTGTATTGTGTAATTTATTATAATACACTTAAAGTTAAGGTATTTGGTATTTTATTTAAAAATACATTTTGATCTTTTCCCGAAACCTGTTTGAAACCTTTCTTCCCCATAGTTACAAAAACCTGTTCATATTTGTATGTTGTGAAATTATATTGTGAAATTGTATCAGTGCTCACATTGTTGATTTTTAGATCAGAGTCCCATATAAAGTAAAAATATTTAAGATCTGGCAAATATAAATTAGCTTGTAACCCTGACAAAGTTTAAGAATTAATGATTAAATTAATGACTGTATATACACACCGGCAGTCAGATGAGTTTACTACAATTGAATCACTATTATTATAATGCCCTAAACCATAATATACATAATAGCAATATTCTCATTGCTCTGAGATCATAACCAGATTCTAAATGAGTGCTGTATATTGCTGTTATTAACTGTAAAATGTAAATATATGGTATGCCATGATTCTTATTTAGCTTTTCTAATTAGTTCTAGATTGTCTCAATAAAAGGCATTATAACATTTCTCAATATATGTTCAGTTTTCAAATTCCTAAGATAAAAAATATAAGGTGTTTGAAACATTTGGTGAGCAGTGTATACACACTCATCAAGTTCATGAGCAGGTGTTCCTGTTTCTCCTAATAGGAATACCTGTATCCTTGCTCATTTATGCAGTTATCTTGCCAACTAAATGTGGCAGCAGCATGATGCATATAATCATGCATACACTGGTTGACACTTGACAATGTTCACAACAAATATCAGAACGTGGGTAGGGGTGGTAGCATTACAGTGGCTTTAACCGTAGCATGGTCCCTGGTGCCAGACAAGCCGTTTAAAGTATTTCAGGCGTTTCACACACAGACTGTAGAGGTTGCACAGAAATTATGTGAAAATAACCAAAAATAATGAGTGGCAATTCTGCAAGCAGAAGAGACTAATTGAAGAGAGCTATCAGATGTGAATAGTAAAATCTAGTTTGAGCAGTCTGGAATACTGAAGTTACCTTTCAATCAACTGTGGTGAGCAGAAAAACGATTTATGAGCAACAACAATAAGAAACCACTTTGTGCTTCATGTCTTTCAGCCAAGAACAGGAATCTGTTCTGCATGAAATAAGCTTGCTGATTTTACCATAGACCTTGATGAATTTACTGCACCAAAATCTACAATTACAGACCTGGATGTAATCCTCAATACTGTTCTGTCATTTCAGTTCTACAGTGCTAACATATATAAAATGTAATAGTATCACTGAAAAAAAAAGAAATTTTAATTAAGAGTGAACTAATATATGACTATATTTAACTATTGAAATTGATTTCTGGCTTTCCCTTTTAGCATATATTGTGCATGTTTCAGCTTAAGGTCTATGAGGTAATGTCTCATATTGCCTCTGACACATTTTTCATATTTATATCAACACTCCTATTTCAATAATTAATCTTAAATCATGCAGGCTATTTAGCGTTGAGTCACTCATCACACTGATTGCCCAAAGTGTGGTAAGATTTTCACACTGCCATTCATTTATTTTAATGGATTAAGTCTTAAAGTTAACAGTCAGCCTTTTAAAAAAACATTTCTGTAGTTTATTTGAAACAAAATGTGTGAAGACCGCAAAAGGAGACAGTTTTCATTCACGTTAAACCTTTAATTTTGTTGAATTACATCACTACATAATCTAGGTTAACAAAGTTAAGACAAATATAATATTTGCATCCCTGCAATAAGTCTCTACAATCAATTTCAAGAGAGAAAGCTATTTCTTTACGGAAACATACACAGGTATAAGAATTAGTGTTTTGTTAAACAATGCCATAAAAGTGCCTGTTCATACATGATTTCTAGTGTTTATGTATTTCTCAGTTCCGGTGTTTTTAATTTAAGTAATATAAAATTAAGAAATGCACAAAATCCATTGAAAGTAGCATATCTAAATACTACAGCGAATAAGTTACTGGACATTCATTGGAACATGCACTCACGTGAGGGATGGGGAAAGTGAAGCCAAGTTTCATGGGGAAGAAAACGGCTAGGAATGTACCACAGCATTGTGGACATTTGCTTCACCTCAGACCAGTTCACATCATACGGGAGCCCAAGCAATTTGACAAATTTCCATTCACAAATACATCAAACCTGCATGCCATAATTAGTACAAAGGATGTTTGGTTAGAGGTGGTAAGATTCTGATTGATATATAATTTATAAGTATTAACAGTTCATTTTCAAATCGTGTTGTATAAGTCTCTTTGTAAACAGTGAACCGCTCATTAAATTATGTAATGAAATGCACAACAAAAGATTTATGGGATTTAGTGTTAGAGGACATGAGTTCATTCGACTCAGTATAAACGTTCAACAACCAATATATTTACTATCAATAAACAATCCATATACTGTGGTTCTGTTTTAAGCTAAAATATTTTAAGACCATTTTTCTCTCAGCATGTCAGATTTTGACTAGATCTGTAAACTTTATGTAAGTAAACATTTATTACACAACATTCTTTGCTGCTGTTCTGGGTCTCTGGTTGTGTACTTTGCCCGAGTAGATTAAAATTGTATTGGCTGAAAAAAGCAGCTCAACTGGCCATTAAATCCTGACAGATCTTCGTGTCCATAACATGTAAAAGTCCTCAGCTGCTGGACAATCTCAAGATAAGCAGACTATAGAGAATAAATTGACTTAGTTTTCTGTTACTCTAACTCTTATTACAACCAGAGACTACTGATAGGTACATTTTCTTTTTCACTGTTTTGATCCACTCAGAAGACACAAAGCAGTCCAGAGAATATTTTATACGATTCCTGAAAGCAACCTGAATAGCTTTAGGGAGGTGTTCTATGATGTATCACATTCTTCGCAGTCAATCCAACAGCATGTAAACAGTAGATACAAAAGAGAAGGGGAAAGGGCAGACGAGATAGAGAGAGCTTTGAGAGATCATGGGAAATATAGAGGCTTAAGGAGAGGGGTATATATGTAGGGAAGGCGTGTGGCTATTCAGCTGTAAGACGAGGCCTTCCTCCCTGGCCGTCCACACTGGCTCTGTTCCATTTAGTCTCTGCTAACGCTGCACCAGGCGGCTAGAAAGAGCAAGAACAGAATGTTTTAGAATCATTGTGGTCAGACTTAATATTATGAGATTATATGATACACATCATGAATTACATTTAAATGTATTTGTATTGTAATTTCTAACAATGAACATTGTCACAGTACAGTTTACAATAATATTTAGGCTTAAAAGTTTAATGAATGAATGAAATGTATTCCTTTAAATATCAGTGTTTTAGTAAAATGCATTCATGTCCTATTGAGAAACTTCAATGTAGCAGTCAACCTTACAGTATCTTACAAAAGTGAGTACACCCCTCACATTTCAGCAACCATTCTAGTAGATCTTATCAAGGGACAACACTATAGAAATGAAACAGATATATTTTAGAGTAGTCAATGTGCAGCTTGTATAGCAGTAAAGATTTACTGTCCTATGAAAATAACAAACAGCCATTATTGTCTAAATAACGCAATAAAAGTGAGTACACCCGATGTCAAAACTCTGTCCAATGTGTCAATATTTTGTGTGAGCACCACTGTTATCCAGCACTGCCTTAATCATCCTGGGCATGGAATTCACCAAAGCTACACAGGTTGTTGCTTTGATCATCTTTCACTCCTGCATAATGATATCATGGATCTGCTGGAGGTTAGACACAGCACTTCTCCACCTTCCGCTTGAGGATGCCCCACAGGTGCTCAATAGGGTTCAGGTCTAGAGACATACTTGGCCACTCCATCACCTTCAGCTTCCTCAGCAAGGCAGTTGGAATCTTGGCTGTGTGTTTGGAGTCATTATTATGTTGGTACAGGGCGTCACCTCACATGCTGGACACCAATTGAGCCAAACCGGTTTATCTTAGTCTCATCGGACCACAGGACATAGTAACAGTAATTCATGCTCTTGGACAGGTTGTCTTCAGCAAACTGTTGTCAGGAAACGCGGGTGACTAGGTGGACCCAAATGCAGGATGCGACAGGGTAATGAAAAAACAGGCTTTAATGGGGCATAGGTAAACAACAAAGACAACAGAAAGGGTAATGGGGCAAAGGCAAAAAAGTCCAAAAAAACAGTCCAGGGTCTAAACAGGGCAATGTAGGCAGAGACTAAACCAGATCCCCCCCACAAAAAAACAGTCCAAAAGAGCCTGCAAACAGAACAATGAAGACAGAGCAAAAAACACAAACCAAAAACCAAGTCCAAAGTCAAAACCAGAGCAGAGCAAAACCGGGGTCAGGAACAGGAGCCGAAGCAGGAAGAGGAGCAGGAGCAGAAACCAGAGCAGGCAGGGTGGCAAAATATTCTCATGGGCTAGGGAGCCAGTAAGATAATCTGCCCCGAGCTAATGTCTTGGGTGTCCTGAAATACGGGGAGGCGCGGGAAAAACGACAAGATGGCAGCCAGAAGTATGCAACTGTATGCAGGCCTTCTTGTGAGCCAGCTTCAAAAGAAGGTTCCTTCTGGGATGATGGCCATGCAAACTGACTTGTTGCAGTATGGTCTAAGCACTGACAAACTGACCTTCTGCAACCTCTAGAGCAATGCTGGCAGCACTCATGTGTCTGTTTTTTGAGCAGCTTCTGCACCTGACTCACAGCACGAGGACTCGATTTCTTTGATCGACCCTTGCGGGGCCTGTTCCAAATGTGTTTCAAGGTGTTACTGACCTTCTTATAGTCTAGGCCATCTTTGTGAAGAGCAACAATTCTAATTCTCAAATTCTCAGAATGCTCTTTGCCTTGAGGTGCCATGTTGAAGATCCAGTGTTCAGTATGAGAGAATTGTACTCAAAGCACCAAATTTTATTGCTCTAATACAAGACACACAAATGAGTATGGTCCTGTCAAGCAGACAAACACATGATAAATAGGACACATAGTATGTATGAAGTACAGCTGTTATTACTTAGGGTGTACTCACTTTGGTTGCCAGTTATTTACACAATAAATGCTGTATGTTGAGTTATTTTCAGAGGACAGTAAATCTGTACTGCTATACAAGCTGCACACTGACTACTCAAAAATACATCCAAATTTTATTTCTATAGTATTGTACCTTGAGAAGATAAATTAAAATGATTGCTGAAATGTGAGGGGTGTACTCACTTTTTTGAGATACTGTATATGTATTTTGCGTAATCATGGAAAGATTGTGGTATTATTTATGTGTAGTTAAGAAAGTATGATGTGCAACTACATTTCTTAAGCAGTGTAGTGATATTCTTTTATTAAATTAAAGTTATGGGCACGTTCAGTAAGTAAGTTGCAAAGATGTAGTCATGGCTTTAGATTAATATACTGGTGTTTGTATAAAAATAAAGCATTATTTTTTCCAGAATACAGTAATTAGGAATATTTGGTAATTAAAGATTTTATTTAGTTCAAACTCATTGGAAAATAATATGATATGATATTATATTATATACTCATCAGCCCCCTCGCTATATAACCTCCAGTTTATTGTCCGTTCTACAGTTTAGGCTGATGAACATTGCTGGACTACCCAAGCTACGGACACTAGGTTTCTGGTTTGGTTACTCTTTGTTTGCGGGACTCTGTTAGTTCTCAGAACTTTCTGGTCATAGCTTTCACCAGGTTTAGTAAACCTGGAGTTTTCGTTCTGGTTGCCGTTTTCTGCCTTGCTCTTTTGTTCCTCATTAAAAACCTTCGTGAATTGCACTTCGGTTTCCGGCACGTTCTTCCGCCTGACAATTATATTATATTATATTATATTATATTATATTATATTATATTATATTTTTTAATTTAATCATGCACAAGGAAGAACACATACCTTTACAGTATGAATCTATGTACACTTGGGTCAAGTATTTAAAGATTTACACAATAATAATTTATTTATACCACCACAATGGATTTGAAGTGAAACGGTGAAGAGGTGTACAAGTATAAACTTCCCATATTTAATTCAAGAGTTGCAACACAAAATTTACAGCCATTTTTACAAATAGAAGGATTATTTGTTACTTACTGTACATTATTTGTTTATTCTGAACATCTGCATCTAACTAGCAGTACTGGTACCAACCATGCCACAGTTAAAGTCACAGAGATCACACTGTTTACTATGAATATTAATTGAAGCTTTTGATCTGTATTTGCATAGTTTTATGAACTGTGCTGCTGAAACATAAATGACTGAAATGATAACTACAAATAAGCTAGATCTTTCTTCACATTTAAAAATAACTTCTTACACCATTTGTTTCCCTGAAAGCCACCTGGGTAACATAAAAATACTGCACTACAAATAGCATCAGTGTTCAGTCAGATTACAATCTGCCTCACCTGGCACAGCCACAGTGGACATGACCTCAGGCTGGCACAATGTGTCCACTTTCACATGCTGGAAGGCCTTGCATGCTGCACTCTGGAGGTGTCTGATGAAAAAGCAGATACAGATAAACAAATAGTGGGTGTAAATGCTAAAAAATGACACAATTGAATTCTAAAGAGATAGATAGATAGATAGATAGATAGATAGATAGATAGATAGATAGATAGATAGATAGATAGATAGATAGATAGATAGATAGATAGATAGATAGATAGATAGATAGATAGATAGATAGATAGTATTATATTTAAAACAATAACCCAATATAAAATCAGTCAAGCTTTGCACTCACAATTAAGACTATTGCTTTATAACATTTGGTACCAAATTTAACCATTAGCTTCCGGTACTTAATCTGCCAAAATCTGTGTTTGATTAAATTATTAATAAAGCACCTGCTGCTGGTGAGAACATTACTTTCAGAACAAATCCCCTGAAGCATCAATAAGTCATAAAACCCCTAATCTATAGTACAGTAGGAAAGCACTGCAGATATCACCACACAACAGCAGGGCAGTAAAGCCAGTTCAGACTTTCGATTATTATGGACAGTGGTACAAGGTGATGGAGAAAAGAGCACATGCAAAAAGCAAGCTGAGAAACCTTTTCCATTCCTCCTCCCCATCCCAGAACTCATACACAACAAAAGAGAGGCCGTCAGGAAGCCGCACTGCAGTCACGCTGAAAAGAGAGAGAGAGAGAGAGAGAGAGAGAGAGAGAGGAAACAGAGCATAAGAAAACAAGGCACATAAGTAGAGTGTAAAAAACAATTCATTTTCCTGCTAGGATTTAATGTACTGGAACAAAACAGTTGTTATTATTTCAGTGAAGTAACTTAGAAATTAAATTCTTCACTGTACTGACACAAAGTCATAATTCAGAGACCAAGACTCCACTGGATGGCAGTAGTTCTTTGTATTGCATGCAGCTTACATCATATGTGTAGATAAACCTAACAATGTGTATTGACCGCCTCACAGCTTTCATTAGAGGCAGTAATCCTGCGGCTAGTGCTTACAGCTCTGTTAATAAAGCACTGCACTACTTTATTGAACACACCACCCAGTGAATGTCCTAAATTAACTTTATCAGACAACACCTGCTTAGAGTGAAAACTACTGGACTGGAAACGCTTTTGTCTGTGTGTGTGTGTGTGTGTGTTCATTTGGGCAACTGAAAATTCCTTCTCAGGTATACAAGAGTGTGACTGATATTAATAGAACATCCTACCAAAACACACACTTATGAAAGTAAATGTAAATAGGAAGAATAAGATGCAGAAAAAAAAACTAAGCGGCAGTATGTATAAAAGGAGAAAGTGCCAGGAAATTAATGTCAATTCTTGGGTAATGGGAACTATTCAGAACCTGAACATTGCACTCCATCCATTATTTAGAAACCTCACATGCATCATGATGGCAGTAAAACATTCTGTCAAAAACTGTAAGGCTCTTCATTAGACCCGATCCCTGTGGATAGCCTTTGACAAACGATACAAATAAACTATCCCAAACATAAATATTTTTTTATATATTTCAATAGATTTATTTTTTAGACAGGAGGATTAAGATGCACACACTGTTAAATTATTAAATACCAAATGCTGTGTGCTGTTCAATTTCTGCTTTTGATCACTACTGTCACTACCGTGTAAGCTGTTCAGTGGATCTTCCTTTCTGCAGATGCTTCAAAATGTTCAATATTTATTCCATAATTTAAATAAAAGTGCACACTTAAATCCTACCTGTCTTAGCAAAGACATCTCACAAACATACTTTATGAGAAAAGGTATTCTGGGTTGAGACACTCTTTATGAGATCCCTTTTTATCAAAGAAATACAGATATTTCTGTGATTATGTGTAGGGCACAGTAGACCCCCTGAGCAAAATAAAGGCTTTGAAGCTTTGGTGTATTACGTCTGTGATTTTTAAAAATGTGTTCCAACATTTAATCCTCAAATATTAAGACGTTTTACCAAGATTGATTTAATATAAGAATAAATTATTTGCTTCAAATTCATACTGCATACATTTCAAGGTTTTAAAACCATATCAAGGTCACAGAATTACTTATTTATTCCCCCTTGTTTTAATCATTAATTCATGAGCTAAAATAACATCTGGCCAAACAGGTTTGTCTTTGGTTCCTGGGCAGCCAGATTCACTGGAGTCTTTCCTTTGAATCAAAGGTAATAACACAGAAGAATAAATAATATCTGAAAATGACACACACCATAGTTTGGTCATGGACTGCTAAAAGATTATAGGCAGTAAAAAAAAAAAAAAGAAAGTAGTATACACAAGAATGGCTCCAATCATTAATACATGCATAAACACACACACACAAACACACACACACACACACACACACACACACACACACACACACACACACACACACACACACACACACACTCACTGGAAACAGTCCCTCTGGGCAGAGACATTCTTCAGATACTGCTTCAGAGCCTCACAGAACTCTCCCAGCTGCTTCTGCGATACCTTCATCTCATGGCGAATCAGGTGGAGGGACTGCAGGATGAAAGCGAGAGAGATAATAAGAAAACATATTAAAGAAATCAGTAGAAAAGTGTTGGAGAAACAGACAGGATATGGAGACTCAAATTGGTTAATAAGTGCCATCTTAAACCCCTGACAATAATAACTATGCTCCCTGAGGATGAAGTTTTATTAGTCATCATCTTTCAATTGGTTTAGAATCTTGTTTTTAATCTTGTTCTTTATTGATATTTGTTTATATAAAATTGTAACCACACCTCTCGAATTGTCCAGAGAAAAAACTGTGAAACCACAAAGTGCATATAATCACAAACATGTTCTATAAAATTAATTAATTAAATTAATTATTTACTTTACTGTTGAGAACAAGGAAACACTGAAATTTTTGAGAAACCCATTAAGATCTTGGCAGGGAGATCATTAGAATGTGAACTTGTTATATTCCAATGAGAAGACAAAGGTTTTGGTGCCACCTGGGAGTCACAAATTGATTCTTAAAAAGAAATTCAAATCTGCTTGATACAGCATGTGCAGTTTTTGTCACCATGTGTGATGAACCCAAAGTATTAGAGCATTAACTGAAAACTCATAAACAAGATAACTCAATAAACATGCATGGGGGAAACATCATTCCTGGACCAATGGAGGTCTATTAATACCCAGTAGACAACTCATATAAACATTTCTAAACTCTATAAAGCTAAATGGCCTAATGAGAATGCTTTCCAGTGATTGTACAGCATCCCAAACTGTGACAAATTCAGGGGTCACTCAAATGAAGTGGAAATTATTCTTTTAGAGTTGCAAAAGTAGGATGTTATGAAAACTAACATTTGTTAAATCACTGATAAATGCTAAGCAGGTGAAGGTGAAGTAAATTATCTCATTCTATTGACACCTACCAAGAGATGGGATATATTAGACACCAAGTGAATGGCCAGTTCTTGTTAGTTTTTCAGAAGCAGGAAAAATGGGCATAAGTAAAGATCAAAGAGTTTCTGACAAGGGCCAATGTATGGCTAGACAATTGGGTCAGAGAATCTCAAAAACAGCAGATAGTATGGAGTATTTGCAGTCTGGAATGGTTAGTACCTACCAAAAGTGGTCCAAGGAAGGACAACTAGTGAACCGTTGACAGACTTAAGGGTGCCAAAGCTCACTGATGCATGTAAGAACTGAAGGCTAGCCTGCCTGATCTGATCCCACTGAAAAGCTATCCAGCAAACAGTGCTGAAAAATTTAATGCTGACTATAACAAAATGTGTCAAAACACACACCGCATTAAAGCTTGCTGCATATGGGACTAAGCAGCAGCAGGCCGATTAGAGAACCCATGCTGACCCCTTCCTGAATTGTGTATGTGTTTGAGCTCTCCCCGACCTGTGATATATAGACACCCCACTACTGTGTATAATAATTTGAATAAATTCACCAATCAAGGTTTTTTATTTGTTAGGATGATGATTTTTATAGTTTGAGGACTTGCAATCTTTTATGCAAATAATGTTAAGAGTATCATCGATTATCTAACTTTTCATCCAGGGAGGAGTAATAAGAAGTAATTACAAGTATGAGAGACTTCCATTTTACGGCTCAATTATGTAGGCTAGTTTCCCCAGGGCCTGGACAAGAAACAACATGATTCCTGTTCATAAACCCTGAACTATATCAATAGCACCATTAACACACTTTAAAATGCAATTAGGAAAACCCGCTTACTGACCCACGCCCACCCTCAGTCACAAAAACATGTCACCCTGTTGTTGTTTTTTTTAAGTAAGAAGTTGTTCAGTTTAATCTTTAGTACAACAATTTATTTGTGATTTCTCCTAGATATATTACCACAGAGTTATTCTGAAAGGGCTCAATTTGGATTGTATTAGTTTGTTAGTTTTCTTGCACAGCATGTAGTCGTCAAAGGCTTGGCTAAACCGCAGTGTGCATGTCGGACTGGGTGGAAGATGCCTCATAAAATAACTATAAACAATCACTGTGCTCAATGGGAGATTTTTGTAGTCTGTTAAAACCCTGAAGGCTAGCAAATTACAGTTCACAATATTTTGCACATATTTCATATTCTTTGCTCTATTTCTATAAAACTTCCTTATTGAATTATCTGACTGCTGGTTGTATTTACTCCCGATTTGCTTGTTGCATAAATTGTAACGTGTCATGCTTTATTCAGTACAGTTGCAAACAAGCAATCAGTCTTGAGCATTAAGTAATGGGAAATTTTTGAGTATTTCCCCTCCTCAGAGTATGAGGCATGCCTTTGCTATCTGCCGTCAAAACCTATATTGTATTTATAAGTATAAAAGGTTTATGAGACTACAGCGAGTTTTTGTTGTGTTTTAATAATGCATGAAATTGAGCTGTCTGAAAATGGCTATTCAAGCTTTGAGCTCTCTTGCTAGTAGAATATCCTGTGGGTCTGTACTGTGATGTGTATTCTGTAGTGTGTAAGTGGAACGAGGTACTACTGTGTAAGATAGGGTAGGACAGAGGGATGAAACCTCAAAAGAGGAGTATGGAAATTTCAGTTTCCATGGAAACTGGGGAATACCATCCTCCCTCTTTTGCTGTCTCTCCTGCATTCCACCCATCTCTCCTGCTCTCAGAACGGTGTTTAAATTAGAGGTTCATTTCTCCCCTCATAATCATTTGCATATATTTAAATATTGAGCTTCTCTTAAACAGGATTAAAGGGACTAGGCTTGGAGAACAGAATTGGTTGAGCACTAATACAGTAAGCTTGCATCTTAGGCGATGTATGTGCTCTTTCTGCAACCCTCTTCATGATAATGGCCCTAAATGAGCAGGATGCCTTTCAGATAAGCTGTTATGTATTTCCCTCCAGGGTTTTCAATTTCTCTCTCCTTCTCACTTGCTCTCCTGCCAACCTTTGCCAAGCTCTTTATATCTCTCTCCTCCTGTCGCTTCTTTTCTTCTTTTATTTCGACAATCCAGATGATGCATAGTCCTACATGCTGGTCTTGAAAAAGCATGCATGGGGATTATTAAAGCCAGTGAAAGTTAGAATACTGCATAATGAAGCCTTAAAAATCCACTGAGAGGAACTGTAACAGAAGACCTACTTATCATGTGGATTTAGGACTGGCATTGACAGAGTGTCTAATTAAAAGAAGGGCTATTAAAATCTGGATTTTTAGTAAACCTTCTTAATGCTAGAAACAGGAACATGAGGTACAATTTGGGTTCTGAAACTTTAGGTGTGAGCACAACTCTGTGCTTTGGCATTTTCTGTACGGCCTTCAGTAAGTCACAGGTCTCCACTATCTCTATCTGTTCAATCCTCCAAATATCTTCAAGTACTTTCCTTACTTTTAGTAAACACCTTATCCTGTTTTGGAGATTCTGAGATTCTGAGCCTATTCCTGTTATACTGGGTGTAAGGAGGGAATGAGATGAGATGCTAGCCCATCATGATTTAGCAACACTACCTGCTGTTTTAATTAAAGGTGAATCCTATCATTATGCCCCTGGAAATGCTGGACAAAACACTTTAATACAAGAACAAAACTCATGACTGGTAACTTAAAATAATGTATTTACTAAATCAGGGACCTAAAGTTTGAAGCCACTTAATAATAAGATTTACTGTAGTAACTGAACAGATGATCACAATTTACTTTAACTCTGAGACATGGTGCTTCCACTGGTCCTGTCAACATCATTCCTGTATGACTTTCAGTAAAATTTCCTTTTAGCGAAGATGAAGAATGAGGAAAGGCAGTAATATGTGTCCCTGTACAAAGTGTATGGTATGTGCAGTCTATATAAATGCCAGCCATATAACTATTACTTTTGCGAATTTCGATCCAGTTTGTATAGAAATCTGAGATTTTTCAAACAGTGCTTGGGTCAGGTTAATGGAGAAACAAACAAACAAACATACAGACAAACTCCCAAACCAGCAGGTTGCCTCATATTCTTGTATTCTATTCTGTCCTTTCTGAATGATTTATTCATATTTACTCCCATCTACACTAAAATATAAGTAAAATATTTCTTAAATTTAAATTTTATGCTGGAGTAAACACAATGAAATGTAATAAATGCATGCAAATATATTTAAATTAGCCAGTGACAGCTGCTATTAATGATGTGGCATTTATGTCGGATAACAGCCCAAAAGTGACAAAGGGCTATAATTAAACAACCATTGAAACAACAATCATGAAAGTGATAAAAATCAGCAAAAGCTTTTTTAATGATGCAGTTTAACTCAGTTTAGGACATGGGTCCTTGTACTATATTTTATGATATACACCATAAAATAACAGGAAGTTTTTTATTTTGTCTTGTGAGTTACAAATTAATGACACTAAATGCTGTCGTTGTTCCATGCTCTGTGCTTTAAGACATAAATCATCAGTCTCACTTTTTGATTCAGATGATTATAAACTCTCAGATGTAAATAAAAAAGCATATTTGTTAAAAAAAAAAAATTGCAAAAATATCCCTTCGGTTTTGAGAACCCTACAACATGCATATGCATATAAACACACACACACACACACACACACACACACCTAGAGCCCTCAAGCAGAGCTTGTACTAATTCTATTTGTGCTGTGACAACTGAGTGTAAAAACTAACAACAATCAATAGAGGTAAAGGAAGCGTGATTAAATTTTCTTTCAGCCCTTTATGCACCACACGCATCTTTGTGCAAATCAGAGACAGAATGCAGGTAAGCTGACTACACATAGATCTCAAACCTCTAGCTTGGGTGGGGGAGCAGAAGTGCAGTTGCAGTGCTGCTCCATTAACATGTATTTTTCATCAGAAACTTTGCATAGTGATCCCATGGTGCTCATAGCTCTCTACCATGGAAACCCTGACATCCCAAAGAGCATCAGTTCTCATAAACAATCTATCATTTCTGACACATGGAGCACATTCGCTGCAAATGCAAAAAAATATATTCACATGTAAATTATTTAACAGAAGTCAATGTATAAACTGTGAAGGCTTGAGATTTATTGGGATTTCATTTTCCATTCTTCATTTTATAAAAATGTAAGTTATTAGTTTTATGCAATTCTAACAATCACAGAACCTCTGACAATTATTAGGCCTACTCAAGAACCAAATGCCTATGCATTTCTCTTCCTCTAAAAAGGATAAAAGACTCCTTTGGGACAAAAATGCAATTAAAGATTGATGGAAAGCTCTTTCTGACGACCGCAAAAGCAGCCTTTTGCCCAGCACTTAGAAGGTTGGACTGATAATGTACCAGGCTGTTTATGGCTCTCATGCTTGCGGGCCAAAAAGAAAATGAATGTCTGAGCATGCTATGATTGTATGAATGGAGACAGAGCTGTTTTCCTTAGATGCGGCAGGTCAGGTGCTGGTGTGTGACACTGCAGGACAGGAGTTGCTGTGTATTATCTTAAAAATAATCTGTCATGCTCATCAAGCTACCACCAAAAGCAGGGTCTTACAAATCTCATGCAGCCAATTAAGAAAAGTCCACGATTAAACATCCACATAATGGATGGATGGCATGTTCTACATGCATGAGGTTTGCCCCAGTACTTACTGCGCTAGCTGTACCATCAGTGTCGGTTAGCCGCTGATGCAGGTCAAACCAGACTGTCTGTAACAGGAATAAAGACAGAAGAACCACTCGTAAAATCAGTTTTACTTCGATGTTTTTGGCTACAGCTACTTATCCACACAGACTCTGAGGTCAGAGAGATAAGTGCATGCACAAGCACAAGCTTTCTCAGTCTGGTCACAGAAATGAGTTAACAAAATAGCTTCTCTGAATACAAGCATCCTTGCTACCAGGTGATCTTCTGTCTATATTGCCTGCATACTCTTTAACCACTGAAAGGTTTCAATTTTTTATGTTTTTACTTACATTTTTACTGTTTTAGGAATGATTATGAGAAACAACTGTATATAATTTATATGAAAGCATACTATGCAAATTACATTTATTATAATTTTTAATAGAAATATTAATATTGGGCATTATTTTTTTTTATGTATTAGCTTATATGTAACTATCAAACAAAACTACCAATTAGTGGTATCTGGAAAAAAGAAATAAGTCCCACGTCATCATTGGTCAGTTTCAGTCTATGCTGTTCAACCTGGATTTTTTCAAATGCAATAAAGCGGCATGGTTAACCTATCTGCCAATCTCTGTTTCAAACACCACACACAAAAACAACTTTATTATTGTACTTATTATAAACATTATTATGTATTATGAATAGGAACACCTTAGTTTGGAAGAAAAATAATATGAATCCCCCTTAATAATGCTACTGATTCATATTCATGCATAATGGTATAATTCATGAATTATGAATTATATAAAGATAGTTTTGAACTAAAAAATAATTTGATCATCTTTTCATGAATATTTAAGCATTTACAATGTTAAATGTTTATATCAAACATGTTTTGAACATGGATAACATTATGCAGATTTTTATGCCTGGCTAGAGACCAGATAGGACACATACAACAACTGACAGAAAGAATCGGCATTAATTACAGCTAAATCTCTATATATGTTGACAGTCCACTTTCCCAGTTGAAATGCTTGCCTGATTACTGTTGTGTTTAGCGATTCATGCAGGAGGAGCAAAGCAGATGTGCTGCTCACTCAAGCACAGTAACAGCTTAAGCCAAAATGTTGCTTAAATAGACACATCTGGATGACCTGACCTTTTCCTCAGCGAGGTATCTAGAAGCATGAATTTGGAAGCATGAAATCAGATGGCAGGAAAGCATTACTTATATCAAGCTGAACATTAAATAAGGTTTATTTGAGAGGAGCACATAAGTGAATGTAAAAGCAAAAATGCTGACAATGTTTATGCAAAACTTATGCATGTAAAAAAATCCAGCTTTGTCTACTTTCTCATCATAAAAAGCATCTTCATACCATTAAATGAATGAGATAGATGTGGATAGTGGCTGAGATCTAGCGTCAGCACTCTCCACTTGGCTGAAATAGCTGAATGCATAATGGTTGCTAATGATGCTATACATCTGCAGAGATCTCCTGTAGAGGCCGGAGATGATGGCTTATCTATCATGTGGTGAATGAGTTGGGATGGCTGTCACTTGGGGGAGTGAATGGCAGGAGCTCTAGGGATTGAGGTCTTAAGGACGCCAGCGCAGGATGTGAAGGAAATGCATTTTCCCTGAATAGTAGGACTGCATTATACAGATAACAAGAGCGCTGTGATGAGAGTGATGCTTCATTCAGCTGTGAGCCCAAGCTGGTCAGGCTGTTCCTCTCTAACCCGTTGGTTGTACACCATTACCTACTATGATCACCATTGCAAAAGATAGATGGGCATTTTGCTGTATCCATTTATGTATCATCAGCAGCACGTGTTGATGATTTAGCTCCATTTTAGCCTCATAAGCTCAGTTATTTTTATTCTTATCAAAGCATATTATTTATAATGTTCTGCAATTTGATTAAAAGAGAAAATATGCAGTTGGTACAGCAATATGGATTGCCATCTAAGATTATTGATTAACACAAAATTAAATTAAGAAAATTGCAGATTTCTAAAAAGATAGAAAGCTAACAGTCATGGACTAAACTATAAAAAACACTGGGGATATAGTGAATTTACAAACTTAACAATTAAATTAAATAAACTTACCAAAGATATTCATGCAAAAATGTTGACATGGGCATATTATGCGAAACAGATATCTTCACAGAAATGATTACACAAATAGACAAAAAAAATTTTTAGTACAAATATGTTTGGGACTGCTATAGAGGATGACCATCAGCAAACAATACATATATCCATGTGTATATGCATAAAAATTGCAAATGTTTTACAATAAAAGAACACTGTTAACAAATGATTAAAAGAATATCGTATCTACAGTAAACTGCTTTGTCCCTGTCAACTCTCCACACTATAACACTTATCTACATAGCAACATCCATGTCTGTTCTATTTTTACTAGAGGAACTTGCAGAAGAATAATACAGTGAGCTTTCCAAAGTCAATGAATAATGTGGAATAGACTGGATTCTTCAGTGCAGCTTCAGAATTAACTTTTGGAAGGAGATAATTTTTTTTTTTTGTGGGTGAATCATTTGCCTCATTAGTTTGTTGGATTTTCATATTAAAAGTTTGCAGTATACGTAGTTAAAACTTAACATTCTATAGAATGGTCTTGTATTTATTTTTGTTAAGCTGCTTTGGAATAATGTAAAATAATAAAATAAAATCATGTGAAACAATATAAAAATGTTTATTAATTTGTATATTTTTTATGTAATAAATCCACTGGAAAAAAAAACTGTATGCAATTTAAATATTAGAGAAAAATCACTAGTTCAGTAGTTCTCAGACTAATGTTTAAAATTATATTTTCCACGATTTAATAAAAAATTGTTTATTAAAAACAACCACTGCCTTAGGCTTAGAAAATTTGTTGCGCCTACATCAGTTACAAACAATGATTTTCTAATTTGATAAGTACTTAAATAGCTGATTATGTATCCTTGCCCAAAATGCTTCCTTTAACTGTTTGTTACACAGATAAATTAATACCATTCTATTTAAGTACTGAAGAATCTCAATAAAACTAAATCATCTGCTTTGATACAATGATTTAGAACAAAAAATTGTGTAAAGCCTTAAAAATTTTGATGAAAATATACTCAAATGTTTATAGTTAAAGTACATATGTGAGTAGGGCATTTATAGAGATTTACAGCATGAATTTCTAATACAATTATTTCTGCTTTGTGGTGTGTTTATCAATGTTCTCAGCTGACTTGATCTTAATGTTCTTGGCTGACTTGATCTCCATGTTCTTGGCTGACTTGATCTCAGTGTTCAGGATGCTGAATCGATGCCGTACTTTCAGACTGCTGCAGTGAATATAAAATTAGCTTTGTCTGATCTCTCAACATGAGTGAATGTCTAGTTATTTTTAGCATTGGAAAGAAACTGCTATGTCAGAAATCATAGGATTAATCGGGAACCAGATTAGAAATGCTGCAAAATGCATACATTCTTTGAGTACCTTACCGCACCCTTTTTTATTATTATTATGCTCATTTTTAACATGTTGTCACTGGCCGTGCTTTGTTAGCTGGTCAAAATATTGGCATGCAATTAAACATAAAGGAATCTATGTTTAGGATTTGATCTTTTGCGATGATGGGAATTTAAGTCCTACCTTGTTCTCCAAGCGTCCAATCAGTTCAGCCAGACGGTTGATCTGCATTTCCAGGCCTTCTTTCCTCACCTCGGGAGGTCCTGATAAGAAGATACAGTCAATCCCATGTACATAATAAATGATTTGTCCCACTTGTCTTCCTGTAAAAGCAGTTTCACAGTGGGGGTATGCAACCTTCATTTATTCCACTAGACATTAAAAACAGTCATGGCTTTTCAAAAATAATGCCTATAGTTAAATATAAATATAATGAAAGCCTGATTAGTTTTTTTATACAACCAATGATAGTTTAAACTTACAGTTAATAAAGTGCACAGCAATAAATCAACACAAAAAAGATACAGAGCCTAAACCAGCAATCATTAATACAATTTCCATGACTGAAAAAATCATTAATGACTTTAAATCAGCACCACCTCAGATGACACACAACATTGACTGATGTGCAGGACTGAGAGGAATAAAAATCAAAGCAGTCATAACAATAAGGTGACTGTGATCCCTTTATAGTCAGTCATGTATGGAGTATTGGATGCAATTGAACTGAACTGTCTCTGCAGGTAAGATACTTTGTCTTATGGGCGGTTTCCTAGTCTTGATATCTGACCCAAGTGCTACTGAATCTCTTGGTGGTTTTACAAGTAGCCTCAGTTTTAGGCAATTTAAATCAATCGTTAAATATTGTTTAATCGTTTTAGAGTTTCAGAGAAATAAAGTTTATTATAGCAAGCCAGAGCAAAAATAACTCAGATAGGGATAGAGTTAAAAAGAAATTAATTCTCACTTGGGTGACACCAGCGATATTTTAGGTATAAAGTATAACAGAAGACAGTGACAAGGGAAAGAGTTTAGATTCCAATATATAACCAGGTTAAAATAATAAGAAAACAGGAAGGTTTATCCATATTTACTGTACGTTTTAATCACATAAAAAGAGGCGATTCACAAACAGGAAAGCAGCATCATGTATGCCATGTATAATCAGTAAGATGTGTCGAACTTGTCATTGCTTAATCTGAAACTTGAGTTTGAAGAAGCTGCTCTAACTTTAGCTTCTTTTCAGGCTGTTCTCCGTAACAGACTTGTTACTGCAAGTTAGCCATGCTGATGACAGCCATCACTGTGCCTAGCTGCAGTAACATACGGTCAGACACACAACAGATGGAAAATCTGCACACTCATTTTCTCACACTATGCTTTAGGCATGCTGCAAAATATTAAAGAACACACAAATGCCATTAATTAACGCACCATGTCGAAACCAAAACTGGAAGGATTTAATACAGGATTCGGCTGTCACAATTAGGTGTCATCATGCTTTAAGATGAAGAACACAACTGAGAAACAATATTCAAGCCTGAAAAAAACCCCATAAATAACTATAGGATTTGGAGCTTATTGTCTGAGCTTTGTTATGTATAGGTGCATCGGAAAAGGCCATCATGGACATGTGGGTAAAGTTAGAGCTCTGGCAGGAATCAACATTTATCAGAATTTAACACTAATAAGCACCAATTATCATCAACTAAAATAGCTAAACTGTCCCTTCAGCTCACCAATCTGAAGCAGTCTAAAGATATCGCTTTACTCTTAACAACTATAGAGAGATTGTCAGTCTTACAGAATGCTTTGAAAAGAAAATGTGTGATGCACAGTGGTTCATTATGTCATGCCAGTTCTACCGTTTCGCTACAAGCAACGACTCCAAAACATTTCAGATGTTCAGCTAGGCTTTTATATTCATTTTTCAGGATATTGTGCCTTAAAATGAAAAGCACAGATTTAAATTTAGCTGCTCAAATGCTGTCTGATCAGTGAAAAGAGGGAAAGAGAAAATGAATACAAGAATACTTGTCATAATGAGATGATACTGAGCAGAGAGAAAGAAACTGGGATAAAAAATGGACAAATTGAGTTGAGAAACAAAAATGACATGGAGACAGGAGACATGGCGAATCTGCACTGAATGGAAGACAAGGCAGGTTAAACAAAGTTTTCCCTGAGGAGCAAACAGCTGCATAAACAGCTATTACCAAAGTCAACAGACACATGTGTCTGGGGGAAATTCAAACCTCCAGCTATCCTTCATTGGTGTTAAAGGGACTATTAAGTATGTCATCTCATGAGTGCTAAATTGCTGAGCTTGACAGCTTTACAAAAAAAAAAGAAGAAGCAAGTAACTGAACCAGGTCACAATAAATGACTATCCAAAATCACTTCAAAGAACATTACTTCTTTCAGTGTTTGCCTAAATAGGTCCCTTCTTAGCAATATCATATACACATCTGGTGTCAGTAGCTAAAATGCTGAACTACAAAATTCCAGTAAAATATATAAGCAGTGGATGATCCAGATTTATCAGTCAATCCTCTAAATACCACGTTCCCAATGACCCAATGACTTGAGTGCTTGTGCTATAATAAAATAAAAATAGAAGATAAAACCATCAGAGTATGTTTCAAATATATACTATTATTATTACTCCATTGTTTTCTTGCTGGTTGGGAATTTGGATTAAATATAATTATAATTATAATTAATTATAATAAAAAAAAATACAAAAAAGTTGTTTAAAAAACAAGACAGAGCCCTCTGCAAAATAGATTATATTGCATTACCCTTTTACAGAAAGGAATAATCTTAATTGCTCTATATGCATATTACAGTGCATACTGAATGTTTGCTGAACCCACCCGAAAATGCTGAATGCAAATGATGCAAACACATACTGTGTTGCTGTGGACTGCTAAAACTGCAGCACTACTCCAAAGCAGAAAGTGTGACAAGTGTGGATACTGAAAACAAGACTGTGGAGATGATGGGCTTTATCGACATCCAAAGCTAATGTGGTTGTTAAAAAAGCACTCAGTTTGAGAATGTAGACAGAGACAGGCAGACAGATAGATCACGTATAGATGCTGTTGTTCCTAAGGTCTCAAAATCCTAGAGTCAGAAAACCAGACCGAGGAGCTATCAAAGCAAGTCTGAGAATAAATGCTGGAGAACTATTCATGAGGCTTTGGTTATCAAATTAATAAAAAAAAATAATGATTCAACTGCAACTGTGCTTAGAGGAAACAGTCTACCACAAGTTACAGAAGAAATCAGGATGCCAAGGGTAACTCTAAGGGAGCTTAAGATCAGAGGGGAGAAGCAGTTCCCAAGACATTTATAACCAAACACACTCCAAATATCTGAGATTTATGAGAGTAGTGAAAAGAGAACAAAAGAAAACATTTTGAGTCTCAGCTAAGTCAAAAAAGTTTCACTGCTACATTTGGTGGAATCCCAACACCACTAACCACCCTGTAAAGACCCTCTCTGCAGGGAAGCATGCTAAGGAAAGCATCTTTATAAAGTAAAAGAATGATTTATAAACTGAAAAATTTCATAAATTTGAGGCAAGTTGGGTAGAGCTATATATAGGCAGGTCGATGAAAAAACCTGTTGGGTGATGTAAAAGCCTGATGAACACACCTACCATGTCGGCTTTTTATTTTCTTAACCTTTAATTAACTGCTTGAGACAGCACTAGAATATGATTATGTAAGTTGAAGGCTGCAAGTGAGTTATGTATAGCCCAGTTCCATTTCAAATGAGTCTTACATAAAAAGCATTCAATAATTCAATAATTGTGTTTTTCTATCCCGAAGCAACTATAAAACTTTTTAGACTCCAAGTCAATTTCTTTCTACCTGTGATCGATTAATTGAGACTGCATTAAATGGGAATAAATAATGTGGCTATGAAAAGCATTGCATTTTTATTTTGTAATCAGTTTGATTTATGGGTGAGAAGCTAATCTTCATGCTAATCCCAAACATTGCAGTGATGTATGTCTGACATGACACGTTTAAAGATTTCTTCTCATTATTGACATTTCTGCTGACAAAGGATTATATGGTTGAATAGCTCCAGCCTCAGAGGATTTTAACTGACATAGCTATATCAGTTCAAAAACTCAGCAAAACTCGCAAAATATGACACAAACTTGAACCTGCATTCAAATGTTTAAATAAAACAGAAACACATGTACACTGGCATAATAAGCAGTGATTTAAAAAAAAAATCTATTAATTTTAACCAATTATTATACGTATATATTATACTTTGTCAATTTGTATGTAAAATGCTAGACATCACTGTCCTACCTGTGGCCACATTAAGATTCCTCATGCTGTCCTTGGCACTAACTCTGTTATTGGGTGGGTAGTCTGGAACTGGAGCTTCATAGTGCCTTTCAGGAACACGTGGACTGGTCTTACTAGGGTAAGATCTAGGGTAAAGAAAGAAAAAAATTATTATTCATGGAAATAAAACATGCAAAAAAATTAGTTGGTTGTACCAGCTTATAGTGGCTGTTACTGCACTGAACAGCACCATGCATTTTTGCACCATTAATAACTATATATACTGTGTATATATATATATATATATATATATATATATATATATATATATATATATATATATATATATATTTATTTACATAACTCATATATTATTACTGTACATGAATCACTCTCACCCTTGGATCTAATCTAATGACAATTTACAGACATCACCAGATGCCTAACTACATACTATGCCTAACTGACATAGCTGCAGTTGCAGTTGTTGCTGTCTTCGGGAGCAGTGAAGTAAGATAGCCTAATTAAATAAAAAAGCTCATTTATGCTATCAAAACCTTAGAATTCCATGGAATGAATATCATATTCTAATATTTATTTAATTGTTCCACTGGTGAGAACCTAAACATTTTAAACAGATTCACAAGTTTTATTACCTAAACAGACTTTTTTAAATTACATTTAAACAGCTCACAAAAGCATTTAAAGTCTAGAACTGCAACGGTACGAGAGTGACTATAGGTTACCAGGTTTTACATTTTTTTTTATCAGCATAATGTTTTGTCTACATTCATAATTATAGTTCTATATACTATATACTGTTTTGACCTGCTCCAGTAGTATTAAATTGGTAAATATTCCAATGCTAACAGAATTAACCATCCCCATGCCATGCACATCACACGTTGCCAAACTATTTTTAGCTTGTTGCAATTCTATCACATTTTAAAGCATGTAATACCATTTAGAAATATAGAAATGCTTTTACTTACAGCAAACTAGTAAAAATAACTATTTAAAAAAGTTACAAATGGTAAAATTCTATAAATGATAATAGAAGTTCATCCATCATAAGTCAAAAAATATAGACCAGTCTGAACTGGATTTAAAGTATACCATTTCTATATCCACACACAATAAAATTTCTGGTATATTTCCCAAAAATTGTCTCTTGTGATGACAGGATTGTTGTTCAGCAGGTAATCATTTTGAAAAAAAAAAACATTTTTAAATATGAAAAAAGGGAAAACTCAAATCTCCAAAGCTTGCAGTCAAGTTCACAATTCTTATTGGATCAGTTGGATCTATGTGAACCTTCTGACATAACGGTACAGGTAATTTCAGATAAATTCTTTTCTTCTCAGTGTACACAACCTCACCAGATACCGTTATCTAATATCACAGCTTCTGGTACCAATGCTATGTTAATAGAAGCAAATTACATATAGCCTTCCTGTTCAAAGATCATATTGGAATCCGCATGCATTTCAGTATTCCTTAGACATCTCAGTAAGAAAGAGAGATTGCCAGATTTAAAATAACATAATGAAGGCAGAACATTTCATCCTAGCATGTTCCGTGAATCAACAAAGCATGACTGTTAAGCTCAGTCAGATAATTGCAATGATCTCTATATTTCATGCCTTTACTCTGGATACGCTTAGGAAAATCAGACAATACCTGCCAGAAAAAGCTTATCTATGCATTAACTGTTTCATGGCAACTCCGAATGCAACTCTCTGCTGTCCAGCATTTCAGCATCCATTGGTAACCATGGATAATCTAAGACACAAGCAGCAAATCTGGTGTGCCTCTTACTTCCAACTTAATCTCCTTTCACTGGTTTTGTTGCTGTTCACATTTAATGTGGCAGCATCAGCTTAATAGGTAGGTGGAGTTACTCATTATGGCCTACATTCCATTATCAATAATAATGATCTCCAAGTGAATGATGCACTGTAATAGAAAAAGAAAAAGATGGAAGGAAAACAAATCTGCAAATATTCCAGCTTGTTAGGATACAGGAGTCATATCACAGAGTCAGCCATGATAAAGGGGGTTAAGGGTCCAACATTGGCTGCTTAGAGATGCTGGGATTTGAAGCACTGACCTTGTGATAAGTAACCCAGAGACAAATATTGAGTGCTCACTGGCAATGGTATCAATTTTTAAACCCTGTTTTTCGTAATGGTGAAAATAATTGTCCACTTTGTATGCCCTGAACATTGCCACACATATTAGAAGAAACAAACATGAACTGATCTAGAAACAAACCCATGCACTATCCATCAAAGACCCTTATTATTTTTATTATTAATTATTATACAGATTTTTTTTATTTAGTTACTGTATATTGTATCCTTCATGGTTACCTTATTATTGTTATTGCATTTGTACTGGGTATAACCATTATAACACAATTTATTCCCTAGTAGGGTCATCTGCCAACATCCACCCATTACAGTCATCACACTGCAGTGACAACAACCAACAGTGTAATGTAAAGGCTCATAGCCAGGTGCGTCTTTTCAAACTGCAGCTTATGCTGCATTACAGGGCAGTGCAACACTTGGAAGACAGATTTATCAACTGTCTTTGACATGAATAAGTGCACAGATACTGAAACGTGGCTAGAGTTACTGTGCTTGATATGGGGACAGAGTATGCCGTCCCTTGAAATCATAATGTTTTGACAAGCCTAGTCTAAATGCTTCTGAATTATTAACTTACAGCTCTTTAACTTCTTTCTACAATACTTTAATTTTTTCCAGTAAATATATATAAAAGATATATTTAATTTGTCCTTTCAATTGCTTTTTAGTAAATTAACATAATAGTAAACCTTAATTTTTTTCTAAAACTACCATAAGAGATTAATAACTCACCCTGGAGGGCAATGCTGTTCATCAATAGCATCCACTGCACTCTCCACAGAGTTAAGCAAGGACTGTATTTGATTGGCTGATTCCTTCAACAGGAAGCGAGTCACAAATTGCTCAATATTAGTTCCTCTTTCATACACCTGTAAAAACAAGAGAGAGAGAGAGAGAGAGAGAGAGAGAGAGAGAGAGAGAGAGAGAGAGAGAGAGTAAATTAGAGAGAGTGAGTGGGAAAAAGCAAAGAGCAGCAATATCAGCACTTTGCAGGCTGCCTTATGAAAGCATGCATACCTAATGAGACCTTGCCTGAGTCCCAACAAGCTCATCAGCGAGTTGCCTTGCAGCAGAAGGCTTTTAACATAACACCATATAACTGAATGCAGACTTTGTCAAAGTCGGGTACAGCAGATGGTGAAATAATTGAACTATTTTTACAATTAGGAAAATACAAAAAGTTACCCAAGTATGGTAAAAGCAAGAAATATAAATGTGATATTTTCCTGAATATATTTGATTTTATGATTGTTATGGTGCGTCATAAGTCACGGATTATTTTACATATTAAAAGGAAAGAGGAATTTATTTTTTTTATAGAACTAACTGGACCTTATCTAAATGAGGTTTCTTGGCTTGCTACTTGTGATTATACGTTTATACTGTGTTTCAATCGTTTAATTGTCACAGAGAACTATACATGGTGTAATGCTATAAAATGCCGAAAAACAGCAAATAGATTTATAGATAACTTTACATGGAACACACACTTATAATAATAGATTTGTTTACTTATAAAATTGTACAGAAAAATCTATAATATAAACAACATAAGGCTCTTATTTCAGGATTATTAATAATATTCGTTCTTTTAACCACGAGTTTCTATTCTCACATTCAATAATACCCACAAGAAGGATATCACATTTCACTGTCCCACTCGGCTAGACAGAGACTGCAAAACATCTGACAGTGAAAAAGTAGTGGCAGTTTTTATTTGCAACTCATGGCTATATAGCACAATGTTGAAGTGTATGATGTAAAGGGCACTGAACAGACTGGCACATCAGATGACTTATAGTGCAGTGCTTTGCAGACTCATGCTGACCATGTTTTATTACATGAAAAAATGAAGACGAAATGAGGAAAAACGTGGATAACCGAAGTCGAGGACACCTGCTAGATAAAGAGTCAAAATGTGTGTGTGTATGTGTGTGTCTCTCTTTCTCTCTCTCTCTCTTTTTCTCTGCAATGGGGGTCAAAAAGATTAATGTTAGCGACAGGCCAGGTCAGCAGTTCTGCATTGCATTTTACTACTGCTGAAGATTTCACATACATCAGCAAGAAGTAAAGCAATGACTGGTGATAAAGCTAAATGCAGATTCTTTAAGGAAAAAAAAACCTTTAAGATAAATTTGATGGGTCGCAATGATTACAGAGACAGTATTATGGTTTTAATGCTTAAAAATGTTTAATGCAATAGCTTTACTGCAACAGATCAATAAAGTAGATGAGCATTAGAAATATTTGCAAAAAATACAACCAGCCCCAAGGTCATCAAAGCAATGATAGGAGTGGTGTTTGTTCAAGTTGCTCATAAAAAACCCAGGATAAATGCTGCCATAGGAGAGAAACCTGTGGTACCTGTCTCAGACTAGAAGTTATTTCACCTGATTTTAACCTATTCAGACTGTCAAGCATTACATAGATCTTTTACTAATATTTCACATATATGTATGTGTATTTATAAATACCTTACATACATCCTGCCTAATATTTTACACACACAGACACACACAAATTGTTTTAATGCCATCTATTATTCTTGAAGCTCTTAGCATGCTGAAATATTTGCAGTGTCACAGGCATTCCTGTTTTGTAAATGTTTAGTTTCCCTGAGCATTCATCTGATGTTACCAAGCCTCTTTTGTCTGCTCTTGATATTCGGGTAGGACTTTATTCCCTTGGTTTATGTGTTTTGCCTTGTCTTCTACAGCCTGTTTGATGATCACCTGATCTAAGCATGTTTTGACCCTGGAAACATCTCTTGTTTTGGATTTATCTGCCTGTCTCTCAAATAAGTGTTTCTGCAGTTGCAAACATCAGCTTTCCATTACATGACACAAACCTTTCATCGTATTCTGTTTCACATACTACTTATTGTGACCTGCTTCCCAGTCCTCCCTGTCATGGATATTGTATAAATATTAGAAAATATCCTTATTTGCATCATTTAACATCTGACATCAATAAGATGTGGTAAGATTAAAATGTTAAAAGTGTGTAAAGAGAATTCTCAAGAGCAAAAAATAACTTGTACATATTAGCATGTACTGTATTTCCCAGTATGTTATAATGCTGTATGCAGGCATGATCACTTTTTATTATTTTTGAGCACATGTATGCCCAAAAGAATTTCAGTTAAATTTTAATATAACACACAATGTCATCATTTAAAAATTATATTTGGAAAACATATACTATCTATTTTAATTATAGTCAATATGAGATCTTTAAATTAAGCTATTTATATACATAGACAAAAAAGGACAAAAAATAAGGATGTCTGTATAACCAAAGACAGAATTAATTACAAATGGAACATATGGATCTGAATAATACTGCTATCTAAACATGTAGTGTACACATGTAGCCACCTGTCACTTCTAGGGCAAAATATTTACAATCTTCCAATGTTTGTTATAATTTGGAAGAATTACTAAATGACAGTGCCAAGATAAACCAAACACACACACACACACACACACACACACACACACACACACACACACACTTGTGTTAGATGGAATTTAATGACTGGTGCTCTTTCCAAAGGGAATAGGTTCATCGATTATAAATAACTTCTGCACATGTGTGATAAATACTACAGAAATAGCAGCAATGTCTTTGGGGAAATATAGTTCCCTGCTTTATTATGAATGGAGCTCTGTTTTCATTATAAGGGCTAAGCCAGAGGAGACAAATGGTATAATTCTAACATTGTTACATGAAAATGATCTAACTACATTAAAGGTTAGACCAAAAAGAAGATGAATTATCAGATGTTCTGTTCACTTGAAATCTTCCAAGACCTGAATAGGTTTTTGACATTATGAAGTATGATGCTACTTCAGGCTTATATCTCCTCATGAAACAGCTTTTGCTGAGCTAAGAGTAAGCTGTTCAACACATCCAGGGCTCTGAATGGTGTCATAATTTGAGAGGGGAACTGTATGCATCTGTGTGAAAAAAGAAATTGATCTATAGGACCTGCCTAGGGTTTTCATACATAATGCAGAAATAGCTGTTAAACTAGCTGTTAACACAAGAGAAGCAGACCGGCTCCTAAACACTCATGACAAAGAAGTCCAAACTTAATGAAATATTTTATTGGTTAAAAATGTCTCGGTAGCCTGAATTAGCTTTATGATTAATGCTATTAACTTGCAACATACCAGGGATCAACCTGCACATAATATGATGCGTGAAATACGCTCAATGTATGATTTCTGCGCAGGCCTCTTTAAAAGCAGTTTCTACATATCACCAAATGGTGTTGCTAAGAAACATATTGACTCCTGTTGCTAGGATACAATTAATTGGTTCATGTCTGAACATCTATGTGCCATCTAAGGACCAAGAGGATCTGTGGCTTAATATAGATGAGACACCACAGATATGCTTGCATATCTATTTAAAACAATGGCACACCTGCATTTTATTGTTGAGCTAACATTCATATGTGCTGTGCCCCAAAATTGTGCAAGATGCGATTGTTTGCACTTTCTTTCTGAAGTTGAATCTGAACAAGCTGTTCAGCTCAACAGGGGTGATTTTTTTCAAGGTTCATCAGTATTTTAGTAATTGGACCACTATAAATAAAACACTAACACTCACATTTGTAAATTAATGCTCATTGTTTTTAAGGATGATTAGTATTATTAGAGACAAAGGGTTCTTTAAAGTAGGCTTTAAATGGTGCGCAATTGTGTCACAAAAGCAGACATCGATTAATTACTGAGCACTATAAAAAGAAGTTGAAGGAAGACAGGAAATGTAAACCTGTAGCTCAGGCCAGTAAGGAAAAGCTTTAGAAAAATAAGAAGACTCAATCCTAATCACATTATGTAGCCTGAAAGCTGGAGTCATGGCATAATGTGGTTATTCAGCCCAAGATACATCCATTCACATGCTGGGATCAGAGCTGCTTGAAGCTTTACAGGCTGGAATTAAAATTAGGGTTTCGTTTTCTGTGTGTGTGTGTGTGTGTGTGTGTGTGTAAGAGAGAGAGAGAGAGCGAGAGAGCAAAAAATGATAGATGTATGTCCAATCTATATATCTATATATCTACTCTTTATAAAAATGATTCATTATGTATTCAACTATAATTGTATAATAAATGTATTTATCAAAAACAAAGTAATGTATTTAACAAAAAAGTCAATTTTTTTGCAGTGCACATTCATTCCTACCAACTGCAATACAATGGTGGCACTAGTGTATACATTATTAATGTAGCTCAATTTGGCTACTCTGTTATTACTCATATTGCCTGCTTTTTTATTCTACATTAAAAAAGAGAATGTGAGGCACAGAGTATAGTGCGCTTGTTACAGTTCACATTTTTGACCACAAGGTGTGATAATTATGTGAAAGCTAGTTGAGGCAGCAAACAATCATCAGTAAATTTGCAAACCATTTAGAAAGGCTACAAGAATAAAATAAGTTATTCACTTTTAAATGGAGTTTGAAGTATATGAAGTTGTGAATGAGGGTTTGACGATGTTGTCAATTTAAACAGATGATATAACTGGTGTTATTACATTTGTTAAAACACCGGCCACAACAGCCCAAAGCCACATCTGCCCTAGAGGGAAAAACAGCACTGAATCTTTTTAGATAATAACACTTGTAGTAGCATATTTGTCCAGTGCTCCATAAATAACATTTAAGCTTGTTTTTATCACTGTTCACTTCAATTCAGACCACAGGCTTTCAGAACGACATTGATCAAAATCAGACATTGATTTGGTGTCCCTTTAACCATTTGTTTTGATCTGAAAGTATATTAAGCTCATCTGATTAAAACCTTTATCCAGGACCATATCTGAACCTCCTGGAAGAGGCATCCAGGTTTTGAAACTGAAATATCCTGATACACAGCAGGATTTATGATGAAATTACTTTATTTAATAGGGGCCCCTAAACCATCAGCCACAAAATACCCCAAATCAATGACTATAAATAAATTGTTCTAGTTATTTTTTCTATTAACTCTTAGATGAGTAAAATCTTAAATTTGTGTACACTATTGTTTTCTCATTTTATAAAGGACACTAATAATTGTAGAGGTTACTGTATGTGTTTATTTTGTTTTAAAGCCTGCGTGTGTTCTTCAGAATGCGTATTAGCACTTGGAGCCTGTCCTGGAGGTCTGTGTAGCTTCATTTATTTTAGTGTGAGTACTAGTTTTTCTACGACAGCTTGGACACCTTTCATTTGTAACCTCATCCATTTTTCACATCTCTTCTGCTCATTCACACAGTGTTCTGTGGCAATTTTTCCTGACAAGATGTGGTACAGCTTTAGTGAGAAGGGACTAAAGCAAATGTACCCATTCATTGATAACAGAAGTACATAAAAATTGTTTTTTAATTAAGTATGTAATTCACAAGTTAAATTTCAATATTCCAACTATGATCCCCCTTCTCAGACAATCATAAAATTATATAATATATATGATATTAAATGTTAAATTAAGCAAACCATAGAAATTCAGGGCTTAGCATGCTTGTTAGATGGTTCTTGAATCTTTTCTCACTTCTATGCCCTAGCTTTGACCAGCACCATCTGTGGAAAGATCCTACGCAGTCACAGTTGGTAAAGTTTCATGGTAACAGATGGTGGAATTAAATGAAAGGAAACAAAACAACACCAAACAGACAGAGCAACTCTTTTCAGTAGGAATAATAAACTAGTTTGCACTCGGAAAGGTGATTATAACATACAAAACCTATATGTCCCTGTGATATCTTCATCAGCACTGGTTAGTTTATACCCCTTTTTATGGATACCAGCTAAAGTTCATTCAGTGTGGACCATATCAATCATTAGTCTTTCCCCGCCATTTAAAAGAGAAACACCAAAAACAAACAATTATGGGTTTTTTTTCATTTAACTAACAGTGCTAGTGTAAAAGAAGGACATTATAGTCTGAATTACAGAATAGCAGTATAGTTAATACCATATGGTCACATGATAGAACATACTGTATGAAGATCTTTTACTCTGATCTGTAACTTCCACATTAGCATATGGGAAAGTTAAGAATAAGCACCCTAGATACTTATCAATCTTGAGCCAATATACTTGCAAGAAATTATAGCAATATACAGTATTTCGCTAAAGTAAGTTCACTCCTCACATTTAAGCAACAATTTTAGTGTTAATCTTCTTTTCTTTTAATCTTCTTCAAGGGACAATACTACAGAAATAAAACTTGCATATATTTTTGAGTAGTCAATGTGCAGCTTGTATAGAAGTACAGATTTGCTGTCCTCTGAAAATAAATAAAAAATACCATGATTATTGTCTAAATAGCTGGCAACAGTGAGTACACCGCAAGTTATAATAGCTATACATCGTATGCATGTTCTATTCATCATGTTCATGTTTTGTCTGCTTGACAGGACCAAACAAATTTGTGTATCTTGTATTAGAGCAGTTAAAATTTGGTGCTTTGAGTACAATTCTCTCATACTGACCACTGGATCTTCAACATGGCACCTCATGACAAAGAACTTTCTGAGGATGTGAGAATGCACAAAGATGGCCGGGGCTATAAGAAGGTCAGTAACACCCTGAAACTGAGTTACAGTACAGTGTCCAAGGTCATACAGAGGTTTTACAAGGGTCCATCAAAGAAGTTGTGTCCTCTTGCTGTGCATAAGGTACGAAAGCTTTAAAAAAAAAAACGACGCATGAGTGCTGCTAGAATTACTTTAGAGGTTGCAGAAATATAAGGTCCACTTGTCAGTGCTCAGACAATACACTGCACACTGCAACAAGTCGGTTTGTATGGCCATCGTGACGAAGGAAGCTTTTTCTGAAGCTGGCTCACTAAAAAGCCCGCAAACAGTTTGCTAAAGAAAACCTGTCTAAGAGCATGAATTACTGGAACCTTAATGTCTTAAGGTCTTATGTGTCCAGGATGTAGGTATGAGGAGAACCAAGAAAATTGTATCTTGCCTATAGTCAAGCATAGTGGTGGTTGCAACATGGTCTGGGGCTGCATGAGTGCTGCTGGTACCTCGGAGCTGCAGTTCATTGAGGGAAAAATGGATTTCAACATGCACTGTGACATTCTGAAGCAGAACATGATGCCCTCTCTCCTTAGAAACTGGGCCAAACAGCAGTTTTTTTAACAAGTAGTCAAGTATGTCTTCAGACCTGAACCCTACTGAGCAGCTGTGGGTCATCCTGAAGCGGAAGGTGGAGAAACGCCATGTGTCTAATATCCAGCAGCTCCGTTATGTGATCATGGAGGAGTAGATGAGGATTCCAGCAACAATCTGTGCAACTCTGGGGAATTCCATGCACAGGAGGATAACAGTGGTGCTCACACAAAATACAGTTTTGACATGTTAACTTTGGGTATACTCACTTTTGTTGCCAGATATTTAGACAATAATGGCTGTATGTTGAGTATTTTTCGGGGACAAGTAAATCTGTACTGCCATACAAGCTGCACATTGACTACTCTAAAATATCCAAGTTTTATTTCTCTTGTATTGTCTCTTCAGAAGATATACTAAAATGGTTGCTGAAATGTGAGAGTTGTACAGGTGGTCCTCTACTTACGATGGAGATAATTTACGACGACCCCATCGTAAGTAAAAAATATCGTAAGTCAAAGATAGTACTATAAATGTGACTGTGTTCCTACTTCATGCTGATATATCATTTTCATTTTCTGCTCTAAACTGATGGCTTTCCTCTTTTTTCCCCCCACTACAAGCAGGAGACATACTTTGGCGATTGGAAGAAATGCTTTTATGACTAAAATTGCTGTTTGAAACTGTTTGACAAAAAATAAATACACACTGAGACAACTTTTCTCTGTTGACCGCTAGCGAGAGTGGGGCATCTCACAGGGTGAGAGATAGGTATCCAACATATCTTACATCGTACGCTGCTGCCTGTGCCTGTTGTGCAAAATTGTGCATATTTTTCTTACAATTTTGTCGTATCGCTATCGTCATCGTAAGATAGAAAAATCTTAAGTTGAACCATCGTAATTCATGGACCATCTGTACTTACTTTTGTGAGATACAGTAATATACCTAGAATGCCTAAATACAACTTGCTACATTCTCTTCTCTTGTCTGCATTATTCTAAACAGCAGCACTTTCATTGCTGTTCATCTCTGTTAAGAGGTTAAGAGTAAATGCTAGAGACTCAAAGCACTTTTGTACGTCGCTCTGGACAAGGGCGTCTGCTAAATGCCACAAATGTAAACGTAAATGTAGGAAAGTTCAAAAAAATGCATCTTGAGAGATTAGTCTCCACAAATAAGAAGTTCAGTAGTTTAGAGGTATCTATATATACATGAACAGTGACGGTGAACTACTACTATTAATAGAACTATAAAATCAAACCAGCAATAAAGCGGGAAGCAGTGAACAATATTTTGCCTGTGCACAAGTCAGCACAAAGAAAAACCTTCGATGTACAGTATATAACTCCTATACATTAAAGCCATTTATATTCATGCAAGATTATCTAGTGTAATTACAATCATAAAGGGTCGGAATTCTGTAACAATGATACAGCTTTTGCTTAGACTAAAAAGGAAAGCAAGGCAACAAATCTGTTTTAAAGCAGGAGCTTTTTGTAGCTCCTTGTTTAAGATAACAATTATGGAACTGGCAAATTCATGCAACACTATTCCATAGAGCTATGCCATTGAGAAGAGGTTAAGTTGAGATTTCGTACAGTAGGTGGGGAAGCCCTGCTTATATGCGAGTGCCAACTATGTAGGAAGATTTGAACATTGAAATCATATTTAGTGTAACTGTTTCTGGGGCTTAATATAGCTAACAACTGGGTGTTTAGACCAAAGGTCCACATGATGTCCTGTTTATTGTCTATTTTAGGATGACAATAGCCTAATGAACACATAAATGATCATGCCTCAGTTTACTAAATAAATACTCGACTTAAGAAAATTTATTTATGTAATTTAAAAATGAAATCATTATTTAAAGAATTATCATCACACCAAAGTAAAATATACATTTTGTTAATTTTGCTCAAGATATACATATTGAATCTTCGCTCTGCTTGTCATTAACAGTATATACAGAAGCTCCACTGCATTGTTTACTCCCCTCATAATGTAATTCCTCCGGGTATTATTTGGAACGTACACAAGACTATGAACATACAAATATAAAACATATTTCTTATACCTATAACAAATGTTAATCAGGTTTATCAAAACATACATATTCATCTATTATGCTTTTAAAAGATGTTTGTATATACACTATATGCCTATATGTATGTGAACATCTTAAGGTCATAATCATCCCATTCCAGAGTTTGCAAATCTTAGAAATCAAGTACTTGCCTCTTTCGGAAAGTAGCTTTGTATGGCTGACAAGAAGGCAAATTTCCACTAAGTTCATTATGAGAACATCTTCCTCAGGAGGAAGTGCTCCATAAAATCAGCCTTCTATAAATGCAGCATTTTATGGAAACAGCCATTCATGAAGGCAGTTTTTTAATGAGGCAGCATTCAGTGAAGTAAAATCTCTACGTAATTTACTTTTATTGAGGCTACCTTAAAGCTTCAGATTAAGGCAACTTTCCACCAAAGGCAGATTGTAGGTTTCTCTTCACACAGTTCACAATGAACACTAGTTTCAAAAAAACGTGCATGAAAACAGAATGCAATAACTTTCAAATCTCATATTTCATTCACAACAGCACATAGAACATCTAAAATGTTTAAACTAAGAAAATGTAAAATTTTAAGAAACATATAGTGTAATGTAGACTTTTATGGCCACAACATGTCTTAAAAAAGTTAGGACAGGTCCAAGATCACCACTGTGTAGCATCCACTCGTCTTTTAACAACAGTCTGTGTATGTCTTAGAACTGAGGAGACCAGCCACTGGAGTTTTGGGAGTTCTTCCTTATGAAATTAGGATCATGGCATTTTGGCTAGGGTTAGGCTTAGGGTTATGGGTGCTCACTGGGTGCTGATTTTACATAGAACTACCGTTTTTTGCCCAAAACGTTAATATGTGAAAAGAAAAAAGCTTTTAATAAATACATTTTATAATGTTCGTGAATAAATCCAACCAACCCTATGACAGATAAGGGTTAGTAGTAAGTTACTTACTATAGTAGTAAAGTAAGTTTCACTTTCCACTGACACAGGAGCATCTTAGTGGCAGGGATTTAATTTTTTAACAATGTCTGTGAGATTCTGTAAAGGTATAATCTGTCCTAATTGATTATGTAAATTATTGTAAAAATGTTTCTGTGTGCTGTGTGTGAAAGAAAACTAAAGATGTCTTATCCACCTATTGACTACCTGGTGCCCCCCTAAAACACACACACACACACACACACACACACACACACACACACACACACACACACACACACTTTAAATTTTTTTTTATTTAGAGGTGGTACAATAAGCAACAAACTGGCTACAAACTTAAGAACCAGACAACAATGAATGAAACTTGAAGCTCTAAAGAGTTACTTACAGTTCCACATGTGTGGGAATCATCATTGTTAGTGTAAAAAAACAATGAACAAGGCATCAATATGTCCACAATTATTTTTAATCTAAGTGTAAATGCATACTTAACAATGTTGACAAAAACATAAAATTTTCTATATACCAGTTGGAAAGTTTGAATTTATTTGCAGTAGAATTGCTGACCTAAATATAAGCAAGATATTTACAGATACATGTATGTTCACATCACTGGGTTTAGTCTTAAAAGAAAAAAACTTGATAAATTGTGAAAGCTTGTGGTGAGCAGTTGAATAAATATTAATAAAAACATACCTGTATAGCATTTATTCACTGTATATGACAGAATACAAACCCATGCAATTATAACAACTGCTAATTAAATTTTCTTAAAGCACAAATATATTAAAATATTTACCTTTTGACCTACGGCTAGAGTTTTGGGTCAGCTGATAATTAATATAAACCGCACATATACCACACAAATGCACATACATTTGCTCCAAATGGTGTTTATCGAAACTGCTACAACACACTGTGTTTGATTTGATACAAAGTGGCAGGGCTTTCTAAAAGCAATTAAAGGACAAGTGACAGCTTTGGATGATAAGCCAAGCTCATTAGTGATGAGAATTACACAGCGACTGCATAACATAGACAGAGACTTCTAACGAAACAACTGTATATAGCCTCATGAGTATGGTACAAAAGAAGTGGGTTGAGCACTGAAAAATAAATGAAATTGGCATGGGTAGAAATGTGTCTGCTTATTTATACAGATTATTTGGCTTAATCCCTACATCCAGAACCGGCTGCTTAAAACAAGAATGTGCGACACATTCTCAGTAAAGAATGTGTAAAAAAAAAAAGTTTAACATGAACATGGGTCCTGTCTTAAACCTTTAGAACAAAAAAAACATTATGCCACCCCTTTCCATCTGATTCAGCGGGAAGTGGCATTTACAGACAGGCAAATCAGGAATAGTAACACCTGCTGAACCAATCACTTAGAAAGAATTTATCACAGCATGCACCAAAAACTGCCACATGAAAAATGGTTTAAAGCAGCAGAGGTACAAGATTGAAACCGTAGAGTGGAAAAGTGACACATTTCAGGGGATCTAAATAAGCTGCTGGTCAACAGATGTACACGCACACACACATAAACACACACACACACACACACACACACACACACACACACACACACACACACACACACACACACACACAAAATCCAGAATTGGCACTTCAAAGAGAGTGAGCAAAATTTTTCAAATAAGCATTTGCACACAGTTGTTTTAGATTTTTACTCAACAACTGAAGTCACTACTTACAGTCGACTCAACATTTATCTGATCAATGACACAGTTTTGCCTCTGTACACAACCACCACAATGGATATGAAATAAATAAATACTTTTAATTTAAAAAATATTGTATTAACCATTTAGTAAATTCTAGCCATTTTTCGCTAGTCCCTCCATTTTTACAGGCTCAAAAGTCATTGGACAATCAACTCATAAGCCATTTATTTTCATAAAGTTTAAAAGAGGAACCAACTTACTGGCGTAATGACTAGATGAATTCACTAAGGTACCATAGGGGCTCTGGGGGTGCAAATTCCAGGGGACCACTGTTGTCTATTTTTAAGATATTTAAATGCTTATAATTAATCACCACCCCCCAGAAGAACAAGCCATTTTGGAAACTGGCATAGAAAAAAAATTTACTATTAGCAGATAAGTCCAAAATGCTTTTGTTTATGCACACCATCAGCATGTTTGGTAAAAAATAGGCATTGCATACAATGAAAAGCACCTGATACCCATTAAGAGATACTAATGGTTTGCTGGTCCATTGGCATTTGTGGCTTGATGAAATGAAATCCACTAAATGCCAGGATAGATTCACTCAAAACTGGCTGGTTGTTTCTGTCAGAATGTACAGACTTTCACATATATGATATTTAGTATATAGATATATTTGGTGATTAAGGAAGAAATGTAATTACAGTAAATTTAAGTCGAGTCAAGTTTATTTCTTTTGCACTTTTCACAACAGACATTGTCTCAAAGCAGCTTTACAGAATTTAAGAGTTAAGGTGAATGGTGTGTATTTATTCCTAATGAGCAGCCATGGCGACTGTGGCAGGAAAAACTACCTTAGATGTTATGAGGAAGAAACCTTGAGAGGAACCAGACTCAAAAGGGGAACCAATCCTCATTTGGGTGACATCAAGAGTGCAATTATAGTCTTTAAACAATACAGAACCCTGGAGAGTGAGAACTAACATGAGCAACAGAATGTAAGATTGTGAGTAATGTGCTTTCTACAGTCTTATACAGTCAGTTGAGGTTATGAAACCAGGAGATCCTAAGCAACTAATAAAATAGCTCAACGTTTGCGATCATCACAGATCCAACACCAGCTTCTCCATGCCAGAGCCTTTAAACACTCAAAGAGGTTCAATGTCCAAACTCCACATGAGGTGGAATCCAAATGGTGCTGGTACGTCTCTAGATGGTTCGGGATGTTTGCGGAGTCAGCATCTACTTCTTTAAAGGTCCATAATCTTCATGAGGTGGGACGTGACAAATGACTTACTGGTGCTATTTTATGCATTATATTTTAAGTAGTTTGATGGGTAACCCCATCTTCACCACTGAATCTCCAACAAATCCCAAGTAGACACACAGAACATAGTTATGTAAAAAGCCACAGAATGGTATAGAAGGCTCAGTGAATGGGTTTTTTTTAAATATGAAAATTATTTATTGAATTCTCCTGTGCTAAAATAAAATGCAAGACTCACCTGTTTTTTCCTATTTGTAACTTACTGAGTACAAATACAATGCTTAGTGTTAAGTGCATGTTTTGTGCTATGAAGAAATAAGATTAACTGCAGAAGAAGAATCTTTTAGTGTCTTTAATGAAACTTGAAAAATGTGAACCAACAACTTTGACACGTTTGCAAATGGAAGTCATAAACGATTTTTCACGAACACATAGTTTCCATGGAAACAAGGTAACTGAGTAACCAAAAGTGACAGTTTTGCATGTAGACCTTTAATAATCCTATTCAATCCTATTCAGTCTTGGGTTCAAAGACATGCAGTTAACTAAGCAACAAATGCACCTGAAATCTTGCAATATTTATAATGCACAGACAGAGGTACCTTTGAGGTAAATTCCTGTAATAGGACAATTCATTTTAAAGCTGTGCGCATACAGCATATAAACATATGCATGTTCTCATTACTGCAAATTCATACAAAAAGGCAATGGCCAAATCTTTAGTAATCTTGCTCAAGACCAGTTCCAAATCTGATGCTCTCTACTCACTTGTCTCAGCTCAATCCTACTCAGCTTCCAGGACTCAGGATGCATGTCACAGTCCAGTGTGAAAGCCCACACTGGGATTACAGAGGATCAGAGCTGACAGGTAGTATTGCTATAAAGCCTTTGAGACATAGCCCAATGCCACCCACTACATCATTCTATGTATTGCTAATAATCTCTACGGGTATAGAGGAAAGCAATAAATAAGCAACAAATCTTCAATCTAATATACTCAGCCTCAGTGTAGATTCATGAATATCAACCTCCGGAATCAAACAAAGAATTTCAAAGTGCAGCACAAATCAGCAATTCCAACTTGCACTCCAATGGGTATCTACATTTTTGGTCTTGCATCTTTTTTTTTTTCCTTCAAGTGCAGTAACAAATAAGAATGTCAATACCAAAAGTAGCAGGATTTTTTAGCCTAGTAAATTGTGTATTATCAAACCAAACACAGTACAAACATAACATGTAAATCAAACTCTTAATGATTATACTGAAATTTCAAGGGGGGACAGTTGACAGAAGAAGAGAAATTGGAAGATGGAAATGAATAGAACAGTAGATTTAGAATGATATAACATTTTTTATATATTTTATATATTAGAAATGCAGCTGTCTTGTCTGGGACACATCTCATTTAAAATGCACTGAGGCAAAGAGGAAAACTGTTCTGTGTTTTAGCAATTCGATATTTGTTTTGCCTTGTTTGCTTCATCATCTGACCACTGCATTTACATACCTACTTTGACTTTAATTCATGATAGCTTCATGATGAAGAAAACGGCACCTGTAACTGTATCTGTAAATATTTCGCCCTTCAGAAATCAGGCTTTAGAAAAGTACCAAGGACAGTTCAAACAGCTGAAAGGATTGTTGCTGCTCCTCTGCCCACTCTTTAAGAACTGTATATATCCAAAGTAAGAAAAAGGGCTCAGAAAATCACACTGGATCCCTCACATCCAAGCCATATGCTTTTTAAACTTTTGCTCTCTGGCTGTCACTACAGAGCAACGAACACCAGGACAGCCAGGCACAAGAGAAGTTTTTTCAACTGTAAACTTCTGTCACCAAAACGAATTCACTGTAAGTGCAAACATACTTGGCAAAAAAGCTATTTCTGATTCTGGTTTTGATTATTTCAGTCCACCATTAACCATGTTCTAAAAACTATTAACATTTTTTAAATAAAAATACAAAATGTTGTACAATAGCATACAATATTTTTCATGAAAATTCCTGTGGTGGACTGGCATCCCATTTAGAGTGTATTCCTGCCTCTCACCAGTGTTACCAGAATAGGTTTTCTGACCCTGGCCAAGATATGTGGGGACATAAGTAAGTGAGTTTTATGAAAACACAAAAACAACTATATATAGTTTTTACGCTTAGGATTTTCTTGGTTGTTGTGCAGTATTTTTAAACTAGCCCAATCTGGCAACCCTTTCATTATCTGTCCTGGTTGCTGCTCCTCTAGAGCAAGCATATGTCAGCATGATTCCTATCCCATTGGGCCTCTATTAGTACTTGATGCAGTTCCTTTTTATGAACACTCGATGCAATAATAAGTCGATGGAGCTAAATGAGCACAGTCCCCTTTTTACTGTGGAATCTTTCAAAAACTACAGAAATCAGTCTATATCTTTTAAAAATTTACATTTTCGGTCAACAAAAACATGTAATTAGAATTTGCACATAATATTTTATGTATAAGCTTGTGAATAGTTTGTTAAAACTGGTTGTACATAAATGAACGATAATAAAAGGAGATTTTCCTTCGAAGCAATAACCCTTCTCCTCCTCCTCTTCTCCTCATCTCCCTCATACCAGCCTCGACTCTTCTCAAGGGTACAGTAAACATCATGTTTATTTGTTTTTATTTAGATTATTATTGTTACAAAATAAGTAATACAATAACATTACTTATAAAAGTATTATTATACTTTATTACTGTATGCAATACTGTACGTTTATTTTTATATGAATAATTTTGGGTGTCTGAAACACTATCTGAATTTACATTTTCTTATGGAAAAACTCGTATTGAGGGTTCACAAGATTCACCTTTGACCTATTTTAGAGAACTAGTTGATCGTTGATTTTGATGCTGTACACTCTCTTTCATCAGTGAAATCAAGATTCATCTGCACAATTCATCAATTCAAAACGTTTACAAAAAACTATTTTAATAGAAATGTGACGAAGTTAAGCTTGACAGATTATGACAACTGGTTTAACCATTTACATTCGATGACTTATGCAATGAACTAATGCTTAGATGTTTTGGGTGTTAAGACAGGTGTGTTATTCAGGTGAAAACCAGTATAATGTATTTTGATCAACAGACAATTGTATACAATCAATTACATGAATGAACCAAAGCATTCGCAATTTGTTCAATAAAACAAGAAATTTATTATATGATGTGCACAAGCAACTGCATTATGTAAAGGTTGAACAAGTTGTTTTGAGAATTTCACTTCTGATCAGAGAAACATTCCAAGTAACTGAGAAAAACTGTAATTGGAATGTGCACAATTAACTGTTCACTATGCACACAAGTCTCTGCTTTTAGCCCAGAAATTTGGGCAAGTATTCTCTACCCTGAAATTACTGTGATTGTGATCTGATTGTGCCTTGTCATATGAACACCGTGTCCTCTTTAAGTAGTGTAGTTTAGCTTTTAAGCTAAATAACATTTTCTCTTTAACTCCTCATTACACACCAGTGCCACAGCTTCTGTTGAGGGTTAGCAGTAATTATTAATGCAAATGTGATATTTTCATACCACTTATAAAATATTCATGCTTTGACAGGCTGAGCATTAATTAGTAGGGCTACTGTATTTGTAGCTTGTATTTTCCGATGTGTTATTGTATGGAAGAGCTGGCTTTATTTGAACCAGAATAAATAAGCTTACGGGTTTGATAAGTTTTGAAAAACTTTTTTAATTTCAGTTAAACTTTTTAGCCAATAAAGTCTACTGCATTGTCTGTGGAGCATGTGAATCCTTTTCAGTAAGTCTTTAGCTATTCCACAGATGTTACGAGCATCAATAGATTTCAGACAGACAGAGATAGATAGATAGATAGATAGATAGATAGATAGATAGATAGATAGATAGATAGATAGATAGATAGATAGATAGATAGATAGATAGATAGTTTAACTTCTTTGAACTACAGTATGACTCATTTTATTGTTTTAATTATGCATGACTATTGTGACCTTTTTGTTAACAGTTTTAGTATAAAATAGCTATGAAGTTATTACCCCACTATATTTTTGCCTTTCTACTTTACTTACCTATGTTACTGTGAATAAGAGAGAAGTATGATTAAAGATCATCAGCTAAGGGTGGGCTCTCACCCTTAATCCTTTCTGTGTGTCTTTATTACTAATTAAAATACTAGTAATTATTATATAAATACATTTTACTTCTTCGTAGACAGTTGTCTGCATAAAATGTCTCAGTAAGAGATTGCTAATGTCAGAATTAAGGACACTTCCCTACCTTCTGTTTAAGCAAAAGAGCAAGATTGGAGCATTTAAATGAGACAAAGAGGGGAACATTCCCTGTCCTGCTGCCAGTATTCTGTAATCACATGTGCAGGCTGTCAGCCGCATCCACCCTGTTTATTCAAAAAAGAAAAGGGTACAACCCTTATCTTCTCTTCTAGTTAGTCACAATCTCTAATAAATTCTTGCAGCACTTTTGTTGGTTGAGTCAATGTGATTAAAGACAAGTCCTTGTTTCAGTGTTAATTTTTTAAGATGCACTTGAGACTAATTTATTAATTAAAACAATTCCATTACCTCAAACCCTGTTTCTTTGGCTGTTCAGAAGACTGAAGATGATATTGAGGTGTGCTACATTGTATTTATGTTTGATTCACAGGCAGGGAACCAACTCAGCCACAAGCTATTGTGCTCTCAGGGCCAGTTGCAAGTCTGAATAAAATAGGAAGGTTCAATCAGCAAGGGCATCCAGTGTAAAAAAACAAGTGTCAAATCAAATTTGCGGTCCAATGATCTGCTGTGTTAATGCAAGTAACATGGAAAAGAAAACCAATGATGGCAGCTGAATAAAAGCAACAACAATCTACTGATGTCGGAATGACATTCACCCTAATGAGTGGCTTCATTTCATTTACGCTTTTTTGATTCATTAACATTTTTTGAGTGACATGAATCTCTTTCTTTTTTCTCACTTTTAATCACGAATCTCCTTAGCGTCTTTCAATTACAGGGTTCTTCTTCATGGGAGACATTGCTTCACTATTACAGTAATCACTACACTACACAACAACGAAACAGTATGCAAAATACACTGCTTTACACACACACGTGATCACAGTAAGAATACAGTACAGTACGTATGGTAAAGAGAACTTTTTACTGATTATTTTAACGGTTGCTTACAATACGGTAGCAGCACAAAGACTGAGGGCAAATACTCTACACGGGTAGCTGACTTGGGTATGCGAACAGAACCAAAAACTCGTTCTCGCTCGACGCCCGTATATCATATTTTCCCTCGCAATCCAATGCAAATTTCAACAAAAATGTTTGCTCATATTACAAAACACTAGTAATCCACTTTACTCGCAAACCGAGGTTCTACTGTACTTACTTTTGAGATGAGAGATGAACTAAGAATTTTGAGAAAAGTACAGGCTTTTGCAAGAAATCCAATGTGTTGTGCTGTTTGTACAAATTGTTTTTGAGAAATGCACTTACTGGATTCCAAATATTAAGAATGATTCAAGAAATGCTCCAAAGCAACTAAGAAAAAATTTAAGATCCTACAACATAAATAGGGACTTGTAGTATAAGATGCTCAGAAATTGCATATATCATGATCCAAATCTTTCATGTCTCAGTTATGGGAGATTTTGAGCTCCGCTTCTGCAAAATTGAGGGTGGAGTAGAGTGGAGTGGCTTTCTACTTTGTAACAATAGTTGGGGAAAAAGCCACATAAAGTGTGATGGTCAGGTGTCATCAAACTTTTGCCCATATAACGATAAATATACTAGGGCTGTATATTCTATCAATAAAATAGATAATAATCGATAATGAAATTCGTTGTTAACAATTGCCATTATCGATTAGTTGGGCTGCTCAAATTACGAGTTAGCGTGACCGCAAGATAACAAGGCCTTATGCAAAATGGTGGAGAGTACAGGGTCAACCAGCAACACGAAAAGAAAACACAGTGGTGAAACATCGGCATGGTAAAAAACTAAAATTGTTTGCACATCTGAAAATGGTATAGTTTAATGAGTCAACCTCGCTCGCAATATAGTGATTGATTCAGTTAAAATGTGTTGTGCCTGTTGTTTTACCTTCTTTATCATAAAAAAAGACATTAAATAAAGATTCTAAACCGGACCAACAAATGTTTTGGGGGTGCAACCTGCAACACCAAGTAAATCCATGTCCATTACAAATGTAGCCTAGGTTCCATTAAAGATTGCCTTTTTAGTGTAGCATCAGATGTAGAATAAGTGCTAAATTCTTTATTAGGACTTTTCTTTCATTAGTATTCCTTTATGTTGTTGGCTAGGCAATGTCGCAAAAAAATACCTGCTTTCTCAACACTGCTCTCCACAATATCATCATTATGATCGCCAACAGTTACAATAAAAAAAAAAAAAATGAGAATTGATTTTTTCAACACAATATTTTCTTGCACCTTTTTTCTCAGTACCTCATAATCAAAACATAATGACAGGAACCAATTATCGTAGCATTCTGGTGGTGGCCAGCTACACATTCACCTGTCATCTGTCAGAGAGCATGTGTCAGAGAGAGAGAAAATGCACAAAAACAAATAAATAAAAATCTATTCAGCCCATGTACAGGAAGATGGAAGAGAAAAATGATTTGAAAGCTTGCGTATAGGACAAGCTTTCAAATAATTTTTCTCTTCCATCTCTCCGAGGCATGAATTATATGTATTTCATATAAATAATCTAAATGTGCCACCTAGAAAATTAACTTAAACCCTGGCAATAATTGTATCTTAACACATCTTTTCCAAGATACTGTATATTTTGACACAAGCTTTGAACTTAAGCTGCTATAATTGACTTTGAAGACTGTTAGTACACAGAAAAGGATTTAGAAATCTTTAAAGGATGCAAATTAGATTTTCTCTCATACAGTAGCCATATAGAACATGGTAGAGACATTTAATGTGGAACTAAACAAATTTCCTTCAATTTATTTAATTATCAGTTCAAGAAAGGGAACCCTTTTGGGAATGTACAATTAGTTTATGAATTATTTCTCATCAAAACATTTAATAAACCCAAATGCACATTTATTAAATGTAATAAAATCTAGGTATTTAACTAGCATTCAATGATTGAGTGCACACATAAATGAATCGAAGATACATTGGATTTATGACCAAGGTAAGATGGATCAGATGGCATAAGTGGCTATAGGAATGACACATTGGGAGACGCTGAGAGCTATATCAGATTTATCCCCCATTGCTCTCACATGCAAGACAACACAATCTGTCTCTTTATAATTTGTCTCACTCTCCATCCTAATTTGAAATGTACAGTCATGATAGAAAGATTTTCATTCTCTGTGCAGGTTGGTGCATTTTTATTCAATTCTAAACTCTGCTAAGCTCCAGCTATTCCTCTTAAAAACAACAGCATTAGAAACAGAAATGTCTTCATTACAAATAAATGAATGGCATAAAACCTTAGAAAATCACAAATGTCTATTTACACACTCTTTTACAGTACACATCACTGCATCATGGACTGAGGTATCAGTTCAAACCAAAAAGATGTAAATATATTTTTTGTGTCCTGAAAATCAAACCATCTGCTTCAAAAAGGAAGCGGTGTCTGACTTGTGTTTTCTGTAGCTAAAGCAAAGCAGTGTACTGAGGTATCACACTGAGTGCCAGCTTGCACTAATGAGGAGCAAATACCAAACAGAATATTCAAGTAAAACGATAAAACTATGTGTTATATTTAGCAGAGTGAAAGCGACTGCTATGCCGCCACGTGTGGTTACACAAAAGCAGAAACCAAAAAAGATCTGGAAAAATATTGACTTCCTTCAGAAAACAAAGGTGCAGGTAAGTCAAAACGAAAGAAAGTGCACATAAAGAACTCATACATTAATTAGCACTTGCTACACTAACCTTCTTGGTGAAATCCATGGCTTTGAGGATAGAAAGGTTGAGTGTCTCCAGGGATGCAAGCACACCTTCATAGTCGCCCATGTGTTTGGCAAAGTAGTCTGGATAATAAGGCAAGCGTAGGGTAAAGAAAAGAAAGATGCCATTTAAGAGATAATTTTATTATAAAATGGAAAATTATTAAAATCAAAAACATCTATTGAAAATAGATGAATCGAATCTATTTTATTAACCAATGTATGTGTAAGATTTTTTAGGAGTATAATCCTAGTGAGCAGGTTAGTGGGCAGGCAGTCAGATATAAAGCTCATTCAACCATATTTTTTAACATGACTGTTTTGGGTGCTGGCATAGAATTAAATGACATTTTCAGCAACGTCTTTATCTTGGTTATGGTTATAGTGCACTAAATTACACCTTTATATATAATTTATTAATGTTAGCCAAGTTCATAAATAGCAATATTGTGCACAAGAGCAAACAATAATAATAACTGTGGGAGAAAACAAATCTTGTAGATGGGAGCGAGATTTACAAAATACCTTCACTACAAACCACATATAGACTGTCTACCGACTGTCAGGTAACCTTCATTACCTAGCCTATCAAATAATTCCACACCGTTGTCATTGTTTATGGCTGTTGATATTTAGTAGATACCCTAAATATCAGTTGATTTGAATAGCCCAACCTATAGCTTTTGAAGTTTAGTGGATCATGTACAGAATAAATCAGATTCAGTACTTAGCGAGAATTCTTCTTGATATATTTTATGACAGTGGTGAAAAGCAGTTAAACATAATGTGATGCATTTTATTAGAATCAGTAGATTGGCAGACCAGTCTATATGGTTTGTAGAGTGTTTATATTATATTTATGTATCCATTCACCCATCAATATACTTTTACACATTCATTATCCCCATGCAGATGGATCTACAAAGCTCCTGTGCATTTTTTGGACATTTCTGGAGTGACATGGTGGAGTTGGAAGCCAGTATGGTGAATTTCACCAAATTATTCATGCAAAATAGTGTGCATCCTCATGCATCCTCTATCCCATTGAACCAAGACACACATACAGGCAGATCTTTTGATACTTACCACAAAGTTCCTTGGTGTCAACATTACTAATGCATCGTAGAAAAGATGGTGGCATATTGAGGGATAGAAAAGGAGAGGCAAAATGAGAGTGCGATAAGAGACAGGGAAGAATTCATACATGCATATAAATCACAGGGATAAAGATTGAATTACTAGGTAGTTACACACATTCACCTACACTGATCTTTAATGCACTGATTATTATCACTGAAATATATGCTCAAGTTTATGTGACGTCGGTGATGTGTAGACAAAATAAACCTCCTCAATAAAGCAATTTCTGAATAAAAAAGGGGCTTAACGTGCAAATCAGAGCAAATTAATTACCAAAAAACAACACAAAAAAGACAGGTATACTGGTTGCAGAGGTAAGAGAACATTTTAAATTAAGTGTGTATACAAGTGTGTATGTACTAGAGAGCTGTCACACTCACAAAGGCCAATTCATCTGAAACACAGACTGTCATCTACCAGCCTGCACTGGTCCTGACTGATGTGAAATTGAACGTAAGAGCACTAACTGCTTCCTATATAATAGCCAGCAAAATCATCTCTGTTTGTCTTGCTATAAAAAGAAGAAACTTTTGGAATGATCGGCAGGTGTAATTCTACAATGACAGCTGTCAGCTTGTGTTATATTTCAAATGTGTTCATCTCATAACGGTAAGCAGCACATCTGAACACCTAGAAAAGAAAAAGCAGAGAGGGAGAGAGCGAGAGAGAGAGATAGAGAGAAAGAGAGAAGGGAAACGAAGATAATGAAAATACCACAGCCAATAAAGACTGTAGAGGACAGCACTTCACTTGTCCTTTCGCCTATCCATCTGCCTCTTTCATCAGTGCCTGCTTCTATTTTTCCAACCCCACTTTTGATTTTTTTTTTTTTTTATTATTATTCCTTTGCCCTCAACTTAAAATAGAAGCACCATCAACAAAGAAGAGTAAAGAGGCACCTCATCCACCTCCACCTAAAAAAGAGCATAAAAAATAGACATGACATTTGTGGGTGACAGATGAGGATTGACATTAACCTGCTACTCTCTTTTCTGTGACTCTTGAAGTTCATCTATCTCTGCTAGCCCTTTTTAATGATGAAGCTTTGACCATGAATGGTCAATGTCGGTCAGCCACAAGAAATGTAATATAAATACCACTGAAAAGCCGTAACAGAATAAGAATATTGTAATTGTACCATGGCTATATATACAATAACCATAGTTACCATGTAACAAGTGTAAATGATATTAACAAACTTGTGTTGTGTATTACACAGATGTATCATAGAGCACATCAGTAAAATTATTGTCACATTTTTATATATATATATATATATATATATATATATATATATATATATATATATATATATATATAAATATAAAAGTGCAAAACCCATTTACAAATGCAAAAACAAAAACAACAATTCCGACAACAAAATAACAAATGCAAAAACAAATTAACAAACCCGAAAACACGTCAGACAAACCGGAAAAGGTAGGTATAGTTTGTGATTGGAAACTTAACAATCATTGGACGAGACACTTGTCATTCACCTGTATATTTACCTCTGTGTGTGTATATATATATATATATATATATATATATATATATATATATATATATATATATATATATACATACACACAGAGATTCCTGATACTTCATGCGCAGAATTCTAACAATGTCCTTACTAATCTTATAACAGACTTAATTCATTCATTCTTTTTGTTTATACTGATAGAAAGTTCCCTAAAATTCGATTAGCATTCTGACAGCAAAATGGTACACCAGTATACAAGAAAGGGTTAATTCTGAGCCATACAGGCAAAAACTAAATAATCAAACAGTATTCTGGTATGCTCATTTCAAACATAATCAAAAATTCTGAAATACTTTTTTCTCTTTTCTTTCCTTTCCTATTCTCCCTATAATTTCTTGTTTGTCAACATTTTTCTCTTTAACCCTCCCCCATGACACACTACACCCTCTACACCTCTTCTATACTTATCTTTTTTATTGTGTCTTCAATGTCTTCTTTTCTGCCCTGTTTGCCTTCAGGCTCTAGAGGTTCATTATTTCTTAAGAAATGTGCTCTGGAATTGGAGCACATGTAGCACAGAGCACCAACACACACTCCAATTTTACATAATTCATTCTGAAATGTGATTAAAGACAATGTACACAGTGGAGCATCCCTGCCACTGAAGACATATAGAAACACACAGACACACAAATGTGTCTGCAAAGGCCGATAAATAAAGGACATGTGTACAGAAAACATATGATGGAAGAACAACGCAAAAGTAGCTGGTAAGGTGGACCGGGAATAAAGAGAAACAGAAAAAACAGACAGCAAGGCAAAGACAGCACATCTAGTCTAATCAGCTTCATAAGTGTACATATTAAACTAGTTCAACATGATGTGGGTGCTCAAAGCTTCTTCTCATTTTAGCTGCTACATGGACTCTCCCTTTTCATTCTGTCTGTCAGCTTGACTCCTTTTCACTTCTGTTCGTGAATGTGTTCCATTATCACATTGTTTTACCATCCTCTTCACTGCTGTAAAACTGGACATTCACCTGGTGTTATCAGAATCAATTGTGTGGAAAAGATTCTCCAGTTCCTCCTCATTCAAGGTCCCATCAGAGAAGAAGGCCTGGAACTCATCCAGGGAAAGCTTTCCATCATCTGCAAAAAGACAGAGTGAAAGTAGGAGAAAAGGATTTCAGCTACATGCCTTGAATTTCAGTATTGCATACTGGGACAGCCAGATGTTTGTATTTGGATTCAGACAGGCTTTATATTAAGTACATGCCCACAGGAGACAACAGATGCCATAGCCTCCTGATTAATGTACAAACATTGATGGAAAAAATACACCCCCCTTTAAGTAAATGTTTTATTTATCAACGTAAATAACAAATGGATTGTCCCCACCCTCCACCCTTGGAATGTGGTTGTGGAGATTTTTGCTCATTCAGAACAAGGGCATTAATGAAGTCAGGTACTGATGAGGGGTATGGAGGCCTGGGATGCATTCAACATTCCAAGTTATTCCAAATGTTTTCAATAGGGTTGAGATCAGAGCTCTGTAGCAGACTACTTAAGGTGTGCTTGAACCCATATAAAGCTTCATGGTGCAGGGTTTGTACAAAAGGGCAATGTCATAATGAAACAGTTTTAGGCTGCCTAGTTCAAATGATGAGAATATTTAATGCTCTCACATCCAAAGAGAGTTTGGTAACAGTTTGGGGAAAACCACATTTGCCTGGAAAAGTCGGTTGTCCATATACTTTTGTCTATATAGTAGTATTTTACAGTTTGATAATTGACTGATCAGCAGTTTTGACCAGTTGTGACCCGATTCATCATTTATTTACAAATTAAAGAGCTTAACAATCCTGACTTGATTCCAAGTGTTACATTTGCATTTGATAGCTGTTCATGGGAATATATTCTGTCTGTAGCTGTTCTCTCAATTTTTTAAGTTTTAAAGAGGTGAGAAAGAAGCCATCATGATGCTAAAAGAATAAAACAGAACTATTAAAGAGAATGCAGGTACAGGTGAACCCAGCTATTTTGAATGGGCAAATATATATATATATATATATATATATATATATATATATATATATATATATATATATATATATATATCACATTGTCACATTGTCACATTGTAATTGTCAGTCATATATATATATATATATATATATATATATATCACATTGTCACATTGTCACATTGTAATTGTCAGTCATATATATATATATATATATATATATATATAGTGCTTTGCTCGGATGCTGCAAAACAGATTTTGCACTTCACAGTACAGATGACTAATGACCTAAAATATACAGAGAAAGCAACATTAAGGATTTTTTATGCAAAAAGTGCTTTATAAAGTCTAAAAATGCATCTCAAAGGAGTAAAAAATAGCATTTGAGCACATCAAAATATAATATAGTCATCTATGTATAATAAATCACTTCTAAATTTGTAATTATATTACTTTGTCCAATTACATTTGAGTCTGTGAAAATGAAGAAAATCTGTAAAAAAGTCATTCCTAAACTTTTGTTGGACTATTTTTGTCTTAAAGTTGATATTTTACAGTTTTTCATATCAAAACAGTGAAGTCACTGGTGTAAAGAGGCAACATTTTAAAAGACAGTGTCAGTATGCAAATACTTATGCACCTGATTATATATGCTCAGCAGCCCATGGTTGTCATTACCCAGCCTTTTCTTCTAATTTTGCTTCCGGTTCCTGTTTTGTTTTTGCCCATAATCCTGTCGATTTTATGTTGTTTGCCTGACCTTTCAATTATGATTCTGTATAATACTTTTAGATTTATCTGCCAATTACAATCTGTAATTTCAGTACACTTCAGTTAATTGCAATTAAATCCATTGTTGCTGTGTGAATATTATTGACTACACAGGTATAAACAGTATGGATCAAGAAATTGAGTGAACGAAAAATACTATTTATATAGAACATTTCCAGAAAAATGTCTGTGATTTATACACTAAAGAGGATTTTATTTATAATCAGTGTATACAGCATTAAGTGTGTTCTGTGTAAAAATGACATATTTGTAGACAAATATAACTTGCAATTACTTACCTAAAACTTTGCTATTACAAAGTTTTAGAAAACGCCCGAATATTTTTTTATTTAGTCTGCATCTTTTATTAATACATTTATTCATTTAAAGTTTTAATAACATTTATTGTTTTTTTTTTATATATATACATGTATATATTAAATTATATATTGTTGTGTTGTTTTAATCTATGTTGCTTTATGTTTTATGAAGCACCTTAATCCTGGAGGCATGTGGTTTTGTTTCACTGTGTTCTGTATTGTATATGGTCGAGATGATGACTGAACCAATAGAAATTCCTGGAATATATCCATACCAAAGAAAAAAAGCACAAGCCAAAATGAAATTCAATTCTGTTGTTTGTGCTAAATACTAAAGAACTGTTGGTTTGATATCAAACAAAGATTCTATAAAATAGATCTGAACTTAACTAACTAATTAACTAATTTTCTAATATTTACATTTAGGCGTGATGAACAAGCCTATCCTTTGGCTGCAATAAAGCTGACTTTTTGACTAAACATGATGCATTCTTGCATTCTTTTCTTGTGAAACTTTCTCATGCTTGCTCTGTAAATAATGTAACTTTTTTTGGGGGTCCTCGCTTTAGTCTACTCTTCTGTAGGTGATATGCATTCATGCCCAGACAAATACTTTCCATTTTTCCCTCTTATCAAGTCCTTTGTCTTAGCAGTGTCTGGGGTTATGGGGTTATGGGGTATCTTGCTGCATTATGATCATCCCTGAATTAATTTAGCTCCAATCATCATGTGTTTTTCCTCATCAATAAAGATTACTAAACATGTTCCAGAAGCAGCCATGTTAGCCCAATCCATGACACTGTCCATTGGGTTTGTTCCTTTAGAATCATGTTCTTTCTGTCTTTACAATTTGACCTTGCCATCAATTTGGTATAATTAATATAATACAAAATACATCATGCAGATGCACTGGGACACATCACCAGTGATGCATTCTGGGGTCATTGGGTGTTTTGAGTCTTTCAATATCAGACACTCTCGTCCAGGCGACATAGCCGGGGTTGATCAGACCACGGCCTGTGTCCCAGTAGCAACTGCAAATGATCACATCTGGACAAAGTTGTGTAGATGAGATTCTGATAGGGATCTTCAGCCATTTATCTAGATCCACCTGCAATTGCCAGTCTGTAGCAGAAGTAAGAAAACCAGACTTTACTCTGGATTGTGGGTGGGCCTTCTTTCCTGCTCTTAAAATTACACCGATACGCCGAAACGGCAGACACATAGACTTTATGGTGGACGAAGCCAACCCTTTTGTAAAATGTTCCTGCAGGAACTCTAGCACTGAACCAGCTGGGTCAAATTGGTGCTGAGCGCACCACACAGCGAACAGATGCCATCTCGTGGCATACAACCTCCATGTGGAAGCAGCGCTGGATTTGAGAATGGTCTCTACTACCACGTCGAGAGATCAGAACCTCAGAGCTGTGCCCCTTCAAGGGGGTGGACTATTGTGTCCCCTGATTGACTGTGATCCCTCCTCAGTGGAATCTCAGATGGAGGGTGCTCGAGGAGGGCTACCAAGTCCACAAACCATGGATGGGCCGGCCTACGCAAGGCTACAAGGAGGATATGGACTCAGTCCCAGCAAACTCTTTCCAGAACTCCAGAACTTAAAGCAGCGCAATGGAGGCATACAGGTGCGACCTCGGCCTGGCATGTGCCATGGAGTCCAGGATATAGGGAGGATATAGAGAGGACCATAAGAGACAGTGCGACATCTCTAGAGACGCGAACCGGTCTATTGGGCTTTGCCAAGCTTCTCCCAGATCTGCTCCACCACATGAGGGAGGAGGCGCCATTCCCCAGGTCTAGACCCCTGCCTTGACAGGGTGTCCACTGCTCCGTTCAACTGGCCTGGGATGTAAGCTGCTCTCAGAAAGAGGAGCTTTCCCTGGGCCCACTGGAGGATCTGGCGCGCCAGCCTGTACAGAGGGTGCGAGCGGAGACCCCCCTGGTGGTTGATATATGAGACCACAGAGGTATTGTCCAAACGGATCATAGCCTCTGTGCATAGTCATCAAATCCCATATGACGCCGAGATAGGTGGTTCTCTGTGATGGAGAAAGCACACTCCCTGGCATTCAGCCGAAACCCCACCTTTAGATCTACCGTGACAAACCAGTCCTCGGATCTGATCTCAAACACAACCTGCTTGAGGGTCAGCATTTTGAACCGGAGCCTCATCAGAGAGCGGTTCAGCTGACGTAGATCTAGAATAGGATGCAACCCACCGCCCATCCTTTTTGGGAACTATGAAGTACCGACTGTAGAACCCGGACTCTCTGTCTGATGGAGGGACCACCTCGATTGCCTTCTTCCTCAGAAGAGTGTCTACTTTTTGTTCCATGACTAGAGCCTGCTTGCTTCCCACCAGGGTGGGACTGAGCCCGTTGAACCAGGGCGGACAAGACCCGAACTGAATCGTATAGCATTGCTCTACAATGATGATACACACAGCCGTTGTGTTGCATGCTTACTCGGGTCTCACGGCAGTTGACTGTTGGCATTTTTAGCCGTGTGGCTATGCGATCCCTCACAGCTCAGGTCCCGCTCTCGCCGAGACAAATCGTCGCCAAAGGTCGCGGGTTTAGCAGGCTGACCTAGCAGAAAGCATGGAGACGGATGAGTCCGAGCTTCCGTTTCCTGGGGAAAGCACTCGCTTCTTATAGACTGTTAGCTTTTCCACAAGATGTGCCTTAGAGCGTTTCCTCCGTGGCACCCGGAGGCTGAGGCCCGGGATACGACCCTGAGTGCCTGTGTGGGACTTGGCCTTTGTGCTGGTGGCTCTATCTGAGCCCCCCTTTGAGCCCTTTGGCCGAGGTGGCCCTTAGGTATCTGTCGGTTAAGACCACCTTTCTACCGGCAATTTCCTCCCTTAAGAGGGTCGGGGACCTACAGGCTCTTTTCGTTTGCCCCAGGCATGGCCAGCGATTTTCTCTACCCTAAACCGGGGTATGTGCCTAAGATGCCTGTGGCTTCCTCATGACCTGACATTTTGTCTTAGCCCCTGATCAGGAAAAGCAAAATCGACTAGCAAAAAGCAAAAAGGACGAGTCCATGGAGCAAGTCGAAGCAGCTGTTTGTCTGGCCCTCATAGGAAAGGTTTTTCAGCTAATAAGCAGAAGCTCAGCAGATGGATTGTGAAGGCCATTTCTTCATGTTATCAGTCCTCTGGTCTTCCCACTCCCTTCGGAGTCAAGGCTCATTCCAGCCGGGTATGGTGGCCTCTATGGCCTGGTCCGCTGGAGTTTTTCTCCAGGACATTTTTAACGCTGCGGGCTGGTCCACCCTGCTGACCTTTGTTAGGTATTACGACCTGTACATCAGAGCCACTCCCGGCTCCTCTGTCCTGCATGCCGGTTGTGCTCAGACACACTAGGCAGGGACTGGTCAGTATGGCGTGATTGGATACTCGTTCCCAAAGCGTTTCGATGCAGCTCGAGTTCCTGAAAGGGAATGTCACTAGGTTACGTATGTAAACCTAGTTCCCTGAGAGAACGAGAGCTGCGTCAACAGGCCATAATTCCTGCATCCCTGCAGGAGCTAATGTCACTACCACTGCCATTTTGTAGCTCCCTGAATTACGCGATGTCGCCCGCCGATGACGTCACGACTGCCTATTGGACAAAAGCGCAAAGCGTTCCCAAAGCATTTTGACGCAGCTCTCGTTCCCTCAGGGAACTAGGGTTACCTATGTAACCTATTGACGTTTGTCTCACTATAGTCTCATATTGGTGTTTTGATCTCAAACCCAAATCTATAGCATAAACAAAAACACATCTGAAGGCGACTCTACAGTACATTAGATCATTTTTACTAATCAATTTACATAAGTTTAAATACAACATAATCTTTCCAGAAGCAGGAACACACTCCGTAAAAAATTACTGGCGGGACTAGAGACAAACCTGTAATAATTACATTACCCCACCTCCCCATGTAAAACTAATCCAATCTAAAAAGGGCTTTAGAGGAACCTTGCTATGAGAAAGATCAATGAAATTTGCAGTACTGCTTTTCCCCAGTTAGAAGAAAGGATCTGCTGCTCAATAAATGGTACAGGAGTCTGTGCAGTCATTAAGTGTAAAACATAAGCTGGTCAGTAGAAACTAAAGTTTATGGACTTCACAGAAGTTTATCACTGGAAAATTTGTAAAAACATCCACTAGCTTTAACAATTATTTATCATTGTAGACAATCACAACAGACAAAACATGATGAATGATGGATAGATCTATTCTATTCTATTCTTCTATTCCAGATGAAAAAAGATAAATGATGGAGCGATATAGCAATTACACAAATTATATACTCTTTTTATAGACCATGTTCTAACAGGTTAGACAGGTTGTTTGGTAGTTTGACAGAAAATGCTGATTCCACTATTGTACCTTTTATTGTAATGCCACTACTATTGATTCAGTAGATGCAATTCCCTTGGTGGAAGACTACCCCATCCCCGAAATCTCTCACAAGCGCACACACACACAACACACACACACACACACACACACACACACACACACACACACACACACACACACACACACACACACACATACATACATATTTATATATTTATGTACACTAAGGGCAATTTACAGTCACAAATCGACCAGTCAATTGTTTCCTCTGGTTGTCTGAAGGAAACTCGAAACTCGAGACCCCAAAGGAAACCCATGCAGACAAGGGGAGAACACCCACAGAGACAGTAACCCAAGCTTCAGATCGACCAAGGGACTCTGAAGCTGTGAAGCTGCAATACTACCTGTCCTGATGATAGCCTTTCGATTTTACATCCTAAAGCTATTGACAGTAGTGGTTAAAAAAAGTTTTTTTCTCCTTCTGATTGGCCAGCATAGTGCTTAAAACACACACACATATATGTGTATATGTATATACACATTTATAGCGAGAGAGAGAGAGAGAGAGAGAGAGAGAGAGAGAGAGAGAGAGAAAGAGAAAGATGTACAAGCTGCTCTTTTTCCTGACAGTTTCTACTTAGAGAGTAAATGTTTAGGAACCTACTTTGTGCTTCACTGTAAAAGCAAAGCAAAGCAATCCCACCACTGTTCTGACTGGTGGTTCTGTTTCAAGGGGATCATTGGTAGACCTTGATGACACAAGTGTCTTTTTGCTTGCTAGTGTCTTTTTATGGGCAGACAAAATGGGTAAAACATTTGAATAATCTCAGGAACAGCGGCCAAGCTTTCCTGCCCAGCTCTCTAAACTTCCCTTTATTCCAGCATGAATACAGCTTGATTACAGAGCCTTATTATTGATGTGTCTTTTACTGCACAGAGAGAGACTAAAGGACACTACAGGTTTATTATCCTTTAATGAATGCTCGTTCTATTCTATTTTGTGTTGTGTTACAATAGTTGATATTAAATATTTCACTTAAATGGTGCTAGTAGGTTAGAGTGTGTGTTTTGTGTGTGTGTGTGTGTGTGTGTGTGTGTGTGTGTGTGTGTGTGTGTGTGTGTGTCTAGGCAGCGGATTGCAGGGGCACAGACGTTATGCTTTCTACAAAAGGGAGGCAATTAACACTTTCCACTCTCAGCTGCAGCCGTCCATATCAAAGCCTCCTAACAGAAGTAACAAGCAGAGCGTTCCCTTTTCTCCCCCCTCATCTACCAACTCATAATATTTTCGGGAGAACAGGAGTAAGGGGAAGGGCGGCTGGTTGCTGTGGCAACCAAGCACTGAGAAGCTGACCCTCTTCAGAATGTTCTCTGAAAACACTTTTTCACCCTCTATGTCCTTTTTTATTCTAGTTCCCTACTTTCTTCTTTATTGATTATTTCATCGTTTTATATTATATGGTTTTATTTATAAACATAGTTTTGAAATGGTTGGAAAAAGATTTCCCTGATTGGCAAGATACAATTATAAAGAAACTGATAATTATTACTGTAACTTAATGATGTTGCCTACAGCATTACACTTAGATACATTTTTTTTACTATAATATATACAGTATAACAAACAGGATTACCATGGGAACCTTTCTAGGGTGACTACAGGTATAACCACATATAATTTGAAACTTTTAAAAAGGCACCATGAAAAGGAAGCTTGATTTGTACACCTTGTTAAGAATTTGTCTAACGACTAATTTGATTACACATTCTGTAAATTCAGTTTATCTATTTTCTGGCAAGTACAATAATAATAATAATAATAATAATAATAATAATAATAATAATAATAATAATAATAATAATTTAAAACCAACAGTTTAAAGTGGCATAAACAATATACAGTCCATATCCCAAGAGTCAATGCATATGTATACAGACACAGAGATAAATAATAAATAAATGAAAAATTAAGCTAATGCATTTCAATTGGTCTATACCAGGAGCGCCAGAGCCACACAGGGGAGGAGTTATGTGGAGCCAACCTGCCTCAGCATCCAGTGGCACCAGAGTCAATAAATGCACATTATAAGCAATCTGATTAAATTAGAGTTCACACAAATGATTCAGCAGTCCTAGACTTTCAACGTCTCACAAGAATTACGAAGGGGTGAGCAAGTGTAAGAGTCTCTCCATATTAGAGACTCCAACAGCATTAACATATCTTGAAAAGGCAGCATCTCATGATAAGTGTCTGACAAATATACTAAATATTGTAGTAAACAGAGAATTAAGCTAAACACGAATTAAGATATTATAAGATTTACTGGTGAGAATGTTAAGACTGCCTGCCATTTCAAGCTTACTGTATAGTACAGAAGCTTGAAATGGCAGGCAGTCTTAACTTTGCAACATATTTGTTGTGTGAAGAATGTTAAGCATTATAATTGCCTCTAGTGCCAGGGTTGTTCAAATTTGTAATGTTTAATCAGAACATGATCATAGTGTGGATATGCCCGAGTAGCAGTACACAATTTAAATGTTAAGAGCATTAGTAAGGTCAGGCACTTCTGTTGGGCGAGAAAGAATCGGGTGCAGTTGGTGTTTCAGTTTATACTAATATGTATTCAGTCAAAGTTTTCACAGATCAAGTTATTATTGTGTATAATAACAGGTATGTACATTACATTCAACTTTACAGAATATAGCCTAATGTAATATATCATTTCATTTCCACTGTATGTAGAAGAAATCAGAAAGGTCTTTTTTCAAATCAACATCATTATCTCTTGTTTATCATAATGAAAGCAAGTGTATCTTTTCTGACAAACACCTCAGTTAATTTGATGGCATATGTGCCAAACAGGATACCAATACCCTGCCTTAATCGTCTACTGCAAGGATTTGAAAATATAGTCAGATAAATGCAGCCTGCTAATTCTTGGTAGTGAAGATTAATGGCAGTGAAGGTGAGCAAAATTAGAGAGGTCAATAAACAGTACAGCTAGTCTGCAATTAAATGTAATTGCATGTTTTTAGAACGGAATAATCAACATCTATTTGAATGAACATTCAGTTTTGTTTGCCAAACCCCAAACCAGCAGGAAGAGTCCTTTGAGTGTCCTCTGATTAGTTCTGTTTGTTATAACAGATAAGTCTTTAACATTTTACACCCCCATTGTGCTTATACTGTCATTTTATTATTTTCAGTAGGAAAAAAAAGCAATTTAACTTTCACTTTGTCATGTGTGAGATTGAAAGTGAAACATGAGATGCAAGAATAAAGTGATACATTTCTGTATTCATTTCTAGACTCTTGCTTGAACACACTATTCAGTGTCTAATCCTTTTGTTTTGTGGCCAAACCCCCCCTTAAGCACCAGCCGGGGTTGAGAACGCCATGGCAACACCATCAGGACCTAATTGTGAGGAGGAGCTGCTGTAACCAGGGGGAATGTGTGAAGTAAGGTGGGGAATGAAAAAGGAATGTTTTAAAATTAATAATGAAACCTAGATGTGGAGTAGTTTAAAAATACTTTTTGTGATTTGAATAATTACTCTAATTTGCGTAAAAGGAAGTGCAAACTGCTTTTAGGAGTTTGAATGAAAGACTTTAAAGAATTTATGAAAAACAAAAATCATTATCAGGGACAGTGATCTCATTGAGTCTTAAATAATGAAGATTTATGTTATTTATACCATTAGTAAATGGCTCCTTGTCATAGACCAACCCATTTTTCATGTCAACGTATTGACTGCAATTGGTTTATGGGCACAAAGCTGCTGCTGCAGCACTATATTTACTTTGCTTGTGCATTCTTGGACCTGCAAGTAGATAGATATAGCTGGACATGTACATTGAGCGTTGGTCTTTACAATGAGCAATGGCTATAGCACAATTCAGGATGCAGGCTGGGCTTTTGATCGAGACAAGATGAAACACTATGAGTGGGTTGTAAACAAATCAGTGGAGTATTAGCATTCCTACTCCATTAAGAAAGTCTTTCACTGGCAAGTTGTGAGGTGCACACACAGATACACAGATAAACACATAGGCATGCACATTGACATCTAATTAATTGACATCTAAATGTCACCCGGACTGAGACCCCAGAGAGCACCGGCAAAATATCCGCAGGATCAGACCAGGATAACACCAGCCTAACCTACACTCATTAAGGAGGAAAGGAAAAGGCCACACATTCACACATGCACAGAGATTACATGAGTACAAAGGAGTACAAAGAACTAAAGGTTTATTTTAGCACAAATATTGCATCAATCTCTGTCAACCAAATTGTTTCCATCTACAACAGAAATAATTCAGTGAAGGTATACTAATAACATGTTACTGTGCATATCTTTGTATGTTAAACTGAAATAAGGGTAGTGCATTTTTTAGATTTTTATCATTAAATAGTTTTTTTAAAAATCCTCAAAACAAATTACACTGTCATAAAATGTATATTCTCAGTGTCTAGATTATGTCACTTGATATCTTTTAGGGTATATATATATATATATATATATATATATATATATATATATATATATATATATATATATATATATATTTATTTATTTAACCAGTATTTCTCTCTTGTCCTGGCTATATTCAGGCAATAAGGTCACCGTAGACTCTGCACATATCAGCAAGCTTGTGTTATATAGTGTTTTTTTTATTTGAAATATTTGAGGTCTAACTATGAACATAGAGAGGTTTGAGCAAAAAGGTCAAATCAATGATTCACTCTTGTTCTTTTATGTTTTCTTGACTAAATACTGTTTGGTTGACAGTTCATGTATTTTTGTATTTTTTTAATAGACGATTCAGGTATATATACAGCATTTCACAAAAGTGAGTACACCCCTTCAATCAAGAAGATCAAGAAAACACCCTGAAACTGAGTTACAGTACAGTGGCCAGGTTCATACAGAGGTTTTCCAAGACAGGTTCCACTAGGTCTAGAACGGGTCGATCAAAGAAGTTGAGTCCTCGTGCTGTGCGTCAGGTGCAGAAGCTGGCTTCAAAAAACAGCCGCATAAATGTGCTGCCAGCATTGCTCCAGAGGTTGCAGAAATGGAAGGTCTGCTTGTCAGTGATCAGAATATACGCCGCACTCTGCAACAAGTCGGTTTGCATGTTCGTCAACCCAGAAGGAAGCCTGTTCTGAAGCTGGCTCACAAAAAAGGCTACAAACAATTTGCTAAAGACAACCTGTTCAAGAGCATGGATTACTGAAACAATGCCCTGTGGTCTGATATGACTAAGATAAACTTGTTTGACTAGGATGGTGTCCACCATGTGTGTAGAGAGCACCAAGAAAATTGTCCTGCATACAGTCAAGCATGGTGGTATATATATATATATATATATATATATACACATACACAATACACACTCTGTTAGACAAAGTGTCCAAACATATATTGCTAATGTTCTGCTTGCAATATCTCTGGACAATGATGTATTGTATATCTGTTCAGCTTGAGCACAATGTCTCCTTCTTTGGGTACCTTGTGGAAAACAGCAAAAAGTAAAGTTGCTCTGAGCTGTCAGTGGATAGGGGTGAGTACAGCATGCTTCCAACTCAAATTTCTGATGAGATACATTGTTCCAAGGGTTCCAGTGCCATCATGGCAGCACATAATCTGGGTGCTGAGGTGCCAGCGTGCTATTTCCCAAATTTGGACAAAAGCAAGGCTCATCAGCAACAATGAACTTGTAAAAAACACTACTTAAGCTGTAGGAGTAGAGTAAAGCCTGCATGCTTTTAGAGTTTTCAGTGAAAAATACAAAAGTAAAAATGAAAGTTCCATCCCACCCCCAGCAGAAAGACTTTTCCGTGTTGAATAACATCAAGTTTACAATTTCTTTTCTGACCCTGAGGCTGAGTCAGCATCTCAAGAAGAAGTTATATTAGTTTAAAAAAAATAACTGTGAAGGGTAAAAGTAAAGAATGTATATTCACAAATATTAATGCAATAACCTATTTATAAACCATTATAAACAATCCTAGAAATATAAGTTTATTATGAATTCTAATTTCTTAACATAATACATTATCATTTGGGGGTTTTTTTTAATCAATTTTGCAGTGTTATCACAAAAACACAGTAATCATTAGACAATAATACATTTATAATTATGATAATTTTTAAGTATGTTTTAAAGATATGCTATTTAATCACATCCCTTTTTCCACATTTAGTCCCCATTTGCTGTTGTAATAGTCTTCACTATTTTGGAAAGATGTTCCACTAGATCTTAAAGTGTGGTTGTGGAGATTTGTGCTCATTCAGCAACAAGGACAAGAGTAAATTCTGGTACTGATGTAGGATGAGGAAGCCTGGGGTGCAGTCAGAATTTCAGCTCATTAAAAAGGTCTTTAATAGAGTTGAGGTCAGAGCTCTGTAGCCAGTCACTCAAGATCTTCCACTGGAACCAATAACAACCATATCTTCATGAAACTTGCTTTGTACACAGGGGCATTGTTAGAACAGTTGTGGATCTTCTAGTTCAAATGAAGGGAAATATGTTTTATAAATGTTTTAGGCCTTATACATGTGACATTTACATGTCACTAGAGAAACAACGTATTGATAACCTCATTTATATTAACAGACCAGGGCATCACTCTTTAAATGATCAGAACCCTTAAGGACCCTTTAGTTGTCCTTCTGAAGAATCATTAAAGATTGTGTAGTACTGCACAAAAGCCTTTGGCATATTTAAAAAATTTTCTAAGCAAAACTTAAAAAATTAAATACAAATGTATTTTCTATAACAAACAGAAAACAGCACTAAACTAAAAAAGCAGGTTTTTAGAAATTCATCAATAATCTCAGGGACATTTTATGCAGCTGCTGGTTAATAAACCTCTTTGAGAATTTTTGCATTGTCTATCACACTTGCTTCTGTTTTTTTTGTTTTTTGTTTTGCAAAATATAATCTCTAAGAGCCAGCATTCTTTTTTGATCTGAAAAATGGTCTATTAAATATTTTTATTGACACTGATTTTTCTGTTACATTTTAGTTATTTTTAAAAAAAAGCAAACTTTCTTTTTTTACTTAACTAGTAACGCAGAAGTCATACAATTAGCTCTATAAATAACAATGTCTCTATAAAAAAATCCAAATAAAACCCATTTTATGTTGAGAACCCTTAATTATCATATAAACCTAAAAAGATGCCCTAAAAAACTGATTTGAAGTGTACCTGTGTTCTCTTCAGATACATATTTATTCCTCTTGTTAGTAAAGCCTCAGCTATAAATAAATCATAAATTGCTATAAATAATACAAACCATAATTTTACATGCATTAGATGAATTATGAAAAGAAACCAAATGTGAGGACTTAATTTCGTTCACCTGGTTGGCAAACAATTTTTGCATAGGAAATAAAGTGCTACAATAATCAATCCAGGAAGCTATATAAAAGTATTAATATCAGCAAGTCAAGCAGGCAGCCAGACACCTCCTACACTATGTTCTTGTGTGAAGAATGCCAGAGCTGATGGTGCCTGCAGAGCTGTTGGCAGTTTATTCAGCAATAAGTGGTCTCCCTGAGGAATAATGATGGGACAGGCAGCATATTGCACACAGTCTGAAGCTCAAAAAACAAATGTCATTAACTTTCATCAGCAATGTAGCAATGCCAGGTATGCCCATCATACAACAGGACTTACATTAAGAGTTGTTTGGTTAGGTTAGTGTATGAAGTTGGATCTCTATAGAAAGGTTAAAGCACAACTGCACTACTGCCTCCTGCTTTAGGGTTTTATTTAGTGAAGAAATGTTCAAGGAAAGAAACTCTCATACAATACCTGCATATTTTCTTTGCATAGGAAAACTGTGGACAAGAGAAACTTAGATCTAATTACAAATATTAGATGTCATATATCAGTATATATGACTATATACTGAATCAATAAGATTTCAGAACAATTATACAAGTAGTAATAACAAAGGTTGTCTTGCATATTCATAAGACTTTTTAAAGAGATTATGAAAGCATAAGGGTTTGAATCAGGTCTCAGTTAAACCAGTGGCACTTTGAAGTAGAGACAGCAAGAATAAGTAGGATTGTCTCTACCTGAAGAAGGCTATCTCCCAAAGAGCAAACTCTATTTTCTTTTCAGGCAGGAATTCTCTGCTACCTTTTCCCAAAGAGCTTTGCTAAAGCCGATCTGTTCAGGTTAGACAGACTTGTTAGCTGGTCTTGATTGATTTTTCCTGCTTCAAATAGTTCTGATTTGACAGAAGTGTTATAAACAACACATACCATAGCCAATATTTTCTTTTAACATGCAGCTTTTCAGTGAACCACACACGTTTATCTTATTAATTAAGCTGGAATTAGAATTAAGGCGAGGTTTTGGACTGAATTTGTCGACAGGGGCAGGGGAGCAAGACAATGGAAAAATGAGAACAAAATCTCTTTGCTGGAGGCCAGAAGTGTGTTTTAATTAGCTGGGCTCCTAGGAGTTTGGAGCTGCAGGCACCCAAACCAATTTCAAATACCTTTTGAAATGGTTCCCTGTAGACTTTATTTTTTTTTATTCTTCTTTTGCTACTGCATAATCACTTTAAAAAAATCTTCTTTGGAGTTTGTCCCAGTTACATGTTCTTTATACATGTAACCAACCTTTAATTTCAGTCAAATGCATATTATGTGGAAAGTAAGAAATTTACAAAAACTTTTGAGTTAAAATTAAGCTTTAATTTGGAACCTATTTAATATGTAAATGGTAATTTTTGAATATTAGTAGTAATGAGTGTACCAAAAACATGAGCAACATAGAAGAGTCACATACATTAAATTATTTAAATGACACACTTACATGTTGAATGTCCACAGTTATTTTGTCCAGTTATGAAAGAGATACCTCATGTAGCCTGAGTCCCTAACTGGTGCTACTGTGGCTAGATTTGGTAGAAGCCTTATAAAATGCAGAAACCAAAAAAGGCCAAGGACAAGAAATCTAAAAGATCATAGAGAATGATGTAAAGAAAAAACTTCCTGGTGATGTTTTTTTGTCACATTCATCCGGACCACTGTCTTTAAAGTGATAACGCTTTTTCAGACAATATGTCTCTAATATCTAAGAGCTCATATTTAAATGCATCTGTCTTATTCAGCACACTTCTCTGTGCTGTTGAATTAGACAACATAATCATTCCAACTTTCTAGACAAGAGCTGAAAATTACAGATCCTGCCTGTTCTAAAGAGCTGGCCTGACAAAGAGCACTCAACAATATTACTAATTTCAGTAGAAGAGCAAAAATATAACACTGGCTGCTACATTTTGTAAAATTTTGTTCCTTAAAGCATCAGATGTAATTTAAGGTCACTATTCTACTGAGGCACTTTATACATGCTCAAGTCAACAGGCTTTGTGCTGAATAAATCATAATTGTGTTCAGAAATCTGTAAATGTGTTTGGTTAAATTATGGAAGCTGTGACAGCACAGGCTTAAAAGACCAACTATAGGAACACATTTACACATGGATGTGGCATTTGCTCAAGTTCTTTAACCAGTTCTTTAACCTTCCTTAAACTAGTTTTTGTGTAACCAGTGTTAACCGTCTCTGTGACTACGTATATACTATTTTAGAAAATTAATCATTTTAAAATCAGGCATAATGTTTTAACACACATGAAGAGAAAGCAAGGGTCTTTTGCTGCCAAACCCCCATTTATACACACATTCAGGGTCAATAAAGATATTTAAATGCTTGTTGCATCTGTGTCTTACATGAGTGACAATGATTACCTCAACTTTAATGAGTCAGGCATTCATCAAAAGTAATAAAAATTACAAATAAAAAAATCTGAGCCTTGAACAGGCAAATGGGGGACACTAGGGAAAGATGGACGTCCCCATTACTTTACTAGTCGAAAACATCATGCTGCAATGCCCAGATTTCACTTATAATGGAAAAGAGAGGAATTTATCTTATTGGACATTGAAGCATGGGCAACCTCTCAGTAATGTATTCATTCAAATTAAGCACATGTTTACATTTATGTGGCTCTGTATCAGATGTGTGTATTTATAGATAGATAGATAGATAGATAGATAGATAGATAGATAGATAGATAGATAGATAGATAGATAGATAGATAGATAGATAGATAGATAGACAGACAGACAGACAGATAGATAGATAGATAGATAGATAGATAGATAGATAGATAGATAGATAGATAGATAGATAGATAGATAGATAGATAGATAGATAGATAGATAGATAAAATTATGAGACATGGTCTTGAAGCTTTTGATGCTTTATATAGAAATTATAATTAAAAATAGCACTAGTCATTTCTACAAGGGACAAGATTTGTTTTAAACTTTTGTTTCCAAAGCATCAAATTAAGAAATGCAAGTTAACATAGTTTGGGGTTACATTTCTTTCGATTATTTATTTCATTATTGAGTCACATCTTTGGTGACTTTGGCTTTGGCCACACAAGACTTAAACACTGTTTTGTATGCAGTTCAGGCTCAATTTGAAACAAAGAATATCTGTGGAAAACTACCAGATTCACAGAAAAGAATAGATAATTGTAGTGCATTTTTGTATGAACAAATAGTTGTTTTGCTAAACTGTTATACTGAGACTTAGACCTTTGTGCTTGCACAGAAACATGGGTGCGTCTGTCAAATCTTTGACTTGCTCCTAGGAGTGCCATGCTTTAAAATGGCCGTCCATTGCACACACACACAGAGGCACTGCAGCTGAGGCCTCTAGTTAGAACAGAATGGCTCAAATGACAGCCCTGAAGAGGTTGAATAATACATAACCCTGTCTACAGCTAAGCAAAGAACTGCAAAGAGCAGCACACCAGGTATTTATGCCTCCACTGTTGAATTGTGTGTGTATACAGTAAGTGTTACATACACTACATAACAAAGTATAACTATACTTACTTATTAAAGGACCATTTTCTTGCATAATTTAAGTAATGACCACACACACACACACACACACACACACATATATATATATATATATATATATATATATATATATATATATATATATATATATAATTTATTTATTTTTATGTAAAAAATGTTAATACCAGAAAGCTAGTTATGTTTAAATTTTACGAATGAATTTGTCAAGCCCAGCAAGTCCTATTACAAAGACTCTCCATATCCCAAGTGCCATTTAATCTGAGACTGAGTATAATTGGCTTGTGAAAAAAACAGCAAAGCCTAGACGTTGTCAGTGTGTGAGTTAACAAGGAAGACTGTGAACGATCAAAAACCTTCAAGAATTATATTAAGGAGAAGGACAGACTATTGAGAATGGACAAAGGTGTCTCTTTCGTGAGATCAGCATATACCTATATATAATTTTTTACAATTCGGTTAAGAAAATGATGTATAAGTACCACCTTCAAAATAAATCAAAATAAAAAGCACAAGAGTCACTTTTTGTGGATTTATAAGTTTTTTTCCTAACTACGACTCTAACCATCACAAACAATAAATGAGTCTTAGCTAAGACAACACATAACCACACACCAGGTCTTTCATCATACGTCAGTGTTTCATGCCAATGTTTAGCTTGCCCCTCCAAAGGTTGTCCACTTGTGCTGCAAATATGTTTCCATATGCAAATTCAGAGCCTCATTTTCGAGGCATCTTCTACTACTCTTAATGACATATAAGCTATGAAGGAAGGGTGCTATGTTGTATTAACATTGTGAACAAGGCTATTCTCAACCTGTTTACTTGTCACTGAAAGTGCATGTAAACACTTATTTGTTGCCAGTGAAAGCCTGTGAATACAAAACACAGAGATCACACACACACACACACACGCAAGGTGTGTGTGTGTGTGTGTGTGTGTGTGTGTGTGTGTGTGTGTGTAAGAGAGCCCTCAAGCACAAAATAAGGATTTATCTAAAAGCTTAAACAGGATAATTAGGTAATAGTCACAAATAAAGTAAACACACAAAGCCAGATGTTATGCTGCATTTTAAAGGACTAAAAGATTAATAAAGAACTAAAGGACACATGCGATAGGATGACAACTCACATTGGAAAGAACAGAATTTCAAAGAGGGAAGAATTACACTTCCATTACCACCCACTTCTCTATAATTATCTGTAACCCTCTCCTACACAAGAGCTCCATTTAAGAAGGTGCAATACTGAAGAGGGGGAACTATTATAAGTGTGATGCTGGGTCAATGCCACAAGGCCACTGGTGTCACATTTCTGCTGGATTCTGTGCTAACGCTTGACAAACTGGTTCAAAGGAAAAAACTGTGGAGCTAAGTGACCTCCATAATTACTTTAAATGAGTCCTCGGGTGTTTAAATGGGTTTGATTGTACATATGGAGTTTAGGATGAAAGTATATAAAAACATGAGATGTATTTACTCCTGTAAATTGTTTACAGACATACAGCTATACTCAGGAATTTGTGCAGTCTGAACAGTTTTAATAGTTGCATCATTAGAGAAAATAAACCATATATGTGCAATTTCCTTCTTTGTGCATCCAAAAATTTGAATGAGCATCATGGCTCTCAGTTGATTAATTTTTCAATGAATTGCAAACTAATACCAAGTTAGGATTGGAAAGAATATATAGAAGACCTAATAATGGTTTAATCATGAGCATTGTATTATTGTATTGCATATTCCATTACAAAGGAATTTAACTAAAATAAAATACAGCAACAAAGTAAACCTGATTAATTTTTTTAGAGTCTTGACCACATAGCCATAAGGCTGGTGCAACTTAAGGATCAACATAAGGAAAAATAATTCTGTGTAAGAAAGAAAAGGTTTAGAACAAATTAAATTTAGAAGAAAGTACAGCTTGTCGCCGCTACTCTGATTTAGAGCAAATGTCTAGAACAGCCTGGCATCCATCACCTGCCGTCCTCCACATCTCCTCCTCTCTCTTTCCTTTTCCTTCTCATTAAAACATACAGCAAGTTGCTCTCAGGAGAGGTTTAAACATCACTGTGTGCTAGTACCACACATCAAATAGCAATTTCTTTTAAGAGGAAGCTTTTTTTAATAGCAAACTGTCTCTTATACACAGATACCACAGACAGGGGTGTGAATATTTTTCACACCCATACTGTACCTACAAATAAACAACAAATTCATGCTTATGTTTTTTATATCAAACACAGTCTGTCTGTGTGCTTTGATATAAAAAAAAAAAACCTAGACTGCTGTGAGTCAAGCAAGCCAGGAATTTTTGCTTATGATAATCCTGAATATAAAATAATGAAAATGCATGAAATGTATTTACCCATGAATGCTTTACAGATTTTATAACTTGCTATCGTTGGTCTCTCATAATGATGGTTGATCTAAAGGCCAAGGAATATGCATGAGGATAAAAGGGGCTATTTGCATAATGAGACTTATCTCAAATTAAGTAGCAAGTACATCTGCAATTATGGCTCCAACTTAATAAGCATAAAAATATCCATCAATCAATTTACTTGGAAGACCATGACTGTTCATTTAAACACTAAAAAAAATTCAAATCAAAAGACCAATGTGAAAAACGAGCAGAATTTGACATGGGCAACAGTAAGTTGAATCATAAGTATAAAATCAGGAGGAGAACCATGAAGATGTAATTTGTTCCATTTAAATGTGATTTTTTTTGTTTCTAGATGTCATGCCTCTCTTCTTACCTGTAGCAAAAGTAATGCAACAAATATAGAAGCCCCAGAAAGAGGCAGATCCCTGAGTCAATTTCATAACCTCTAGTTTGAAAGTAGTAATAAAATGAAAATTATGTATTGCTGCTTTGTAGGATCATCGGAGGTTCTGAGAGTAAATGCCCCTTACAGACAAGCATAAAATTCTGATGTCACGAGGGTCCTTAACTTCAATACCTTAACAACAACCCTCTTCAATCATATTTACAACTCTCAGGTAAATTGAATCCGAAGGGGTTGGCGAGTAGAGCAGAGAGTAGAGTTTGCTCTTGTTTTGTGTAATTATGAGGATATACTACATGTAATAGCAAATTTCACCTGTTACAGTTTGTGTGTCAAATATAATACATTCTTTTAATACTTTTAAGAGCAAAGTATAAGACTAACCAGAGCATACAGTTGGGGCCAAAAGCTTACATGTAATGGGTGAAAAGTAATGATTTATGAAATATAAGTTACGAAAGATTTTAAATGTATTTACTGTAATTAAAATAATGTTTTTTTTATGGTCACTATATCACTTTTAAAGAAGAGATTAAAAGCCCCCCTTTTTCCTTGCTGTGCTGTAATGATCATTATGGCCAAATGTTTTCATTTTTGTTTCATCTGGCCAGAGAACACTGTTCTGAAAACCTAGGTCTTCACCTTAGTCATCATCTAAAATATCAGTCTGGCTTAAAATAAAATGCTTTTATAGAGGCTTATTTCTTGTGTGACAAGAAAGTGCAATTATGGATTTACATACTTTGGTACATAAAGCCCCTAACTCCTTCATCAGTTCCTTTGTTGAATTATTGTCTTAATATCCTAAATGTTCTGTCTCTGTGTTCCAAAGATTTTTATTTTTGCATACAATACAAAAGTTTTTTGTTTTATCTCAATAAAATTGCAAAGGACTACAGTTTTTGAGATCTTAGCTAAGTTGCTTGGATTTCATAAAAAAAAGTTTTTAAAGGTAGACCCTTAAACACATAGTTGGATTACCGAACAGTTGCAATGTTCCAGACTGAAGAAAGAGTACAATTTTGATCCATTGGAATTCTGATAAAGTGAATTAAAGTTCAAATAAATCTGTCTCTATCGCAGTTGTGGATGTGTAAATTCACAAGTTACTTGCAAATGTCATATGCATTTGTGAAATACTGGGAATTAATATCTTAAGCTTATGTGTACTGTATGTAAACATGTAAACTGCAGCTTTAATTACAAGTGACAGAATATTATATATTTCTCTGAGGAGACAAAATCTAATCATGATGCTATAGCGCTGAAAATTGCATATGCATAACAGCACTAAAATTCCATCTCAAATTTACCACTGCCTTGTATGTTTCTCAAACATTACATTGTAATTAGCTGGACTATTAGCAAAATACACTGGCAACCTTCCCAGCATAAGTTTAAAGGGAAATTTTTAGGTATCTCATCTTCATCCAATCACCTCAGCAGAATTGTTCATACTCATCCTTTCCTTATGTCTACTTATAAAATACAGGATTAATGTAACATATCTTTCTGAATAACAATTAAATTGATTCAGAAACATTTGTTATGACTAGATACATACTCACCATCCTTATCGGCTCTCCGAAATATCTGTAAAGAAACCAAAAACAGACTTTGTTATTGCATGTTAAATTATTCCTGTAGTCAAAAGAAACAAACATTTCAAATTGTTCAAATTGGTATCTATTTGATCATTTATACATATCATTACTGTATATATTGCGTATAAAATGACAAAGTCAAGGACTGTGGGTAAATGAAGTTAACCGGTATAGAGATAGTTAGAGATTTGTTAATAAAATTACTGTACTGCCTGGACAGACTTCAGATGGGTAAAGAGAATATTTGTTATTTCAGAAAATGAAATTCCACACTGGGTAATCAATTTATGTGTCCATGTGAAATGATGTGTGTTGCATCATTGTGCAGGCTTGCATACACAATAAATACAAGATGCTATATTTTAGGAATACAAAGATGCTATATTGAAAAGCTATAAACAGTGACAAACATTTGAGTCAAAGGTATGGTAATGGTAGCCTAATGCTTTTTTAATATTCTTTAAAAATCTTTGTTATAATTGACACAATTTCTGCCAACCATTCCTTTACAGAATAACTTATTGTTGGTCAACACAATGAGAAGCAATACAGTTACAAAAAGCGTTAAGTGACATTTACATCTGACATTTACTCCATTTGCCATTTCATTCTCTGGTGAACACATTTTCCTCCACCAGAAGACAAAGCAGCAATCAGGCTCAGTACAACAAACTTTATATTACATTTATATTACAAGGTACATTAGTAAGTGTTTTCCACAAAGGAAAAAGTTGTTGACACTGAAGACGTTTTAAATCACATTTTGTGCCAGTATCAAAAAAGAAGGACAGGTTTAAAAAAATGTCCTAAAACCTTTGGTTTCAATGGTCTGTCTCTTTACCTCGTGTAAGATATTTAATAATGGAAATATTAGGAAAACTATGCACATTGGGTAAGAGCTGAAACAGGAGACAGCAACTGTAGCATGGATACCAAATGCTATAAAAGCAACACAAGAAGGAATCTATCATTCTGACTCATCCAACAAGATATGTACTATGGCAACTGACCTGACACATTCAGAAGCTAGAGGTGCAAGTGACTGCTAAAAGGTAAATGAAATTGGGTGCCAGCATGGGGAGGCTAGACTAATCAAGTATTTCTCCAGTCTAACACTGTTAAGTCAAATAATGTAGGTGACCTACTTTAGCTTTACTTCAGAAGAGCAATATCCATGTGACAGCAAAAGGGGGACAGTAACCCAAAAGTAAAAGGCATAAAATGCCCTTCAGATTTATTAGCAAAATATATACAAATATATTGAATGAATAGCTTGCAATAAATGATCTTAAGAAGTGAAATTATTGTATAGATTGAGTACCATGATCTGCTGCTTAACAATTAAAATATTTCATGATGCCTTACCTGGAAAGAAAAGGAGCACTGCGTCTATTCCTAAAACTTTTAGCAAGGATAGAAAGACACTAATAAAGATATTCTGATTTTCTCTGATCTGGAAAATGTTTGAGAACCTTTATGCATAGGTTGTTGTATGTGGCTTTATCTCTAGATTTCAGACAACAGGTTTCATGAAAATTCAGATGGTGACTGCAAATGATTTAATTTGCTTTTTCAAAAAAACTACATTTTTCTTTGTTGATTGAAGGTATGTTTGACTAGAGTCAAGTCTAAACCTGTAAGAAAAGGCCATCGGGTTTTGCTGATATTGTAGAAATTTCAGTTTCTGAGCCACTAAACACAAAAGCCTCAAAATGTAAATGATCCACCAGTGGCCCTATCAAAATATTAGTTGAGTAAATTCAGAATTTAAAAATATTTTTTTTTGTTTATTTTAAATATTATTTTGCCCTTATTACTCATTATTTTGAAGGGTGTAGTATATGTGATGAAAAAGTCTCTATTTCCAAAACAAACATGTCAGTTGGATCATGTGTTATCTTCATAAAACTAATCTTATTAAAAATAACTTGATCTTTTTTTAAAATTAGTAATAAGAAAAAGATTTAACTAGTTACAAATGTCAACAGGGCATCGAGACATTGAACATGATTATTCAAATAAGACCAAAGTCTAGCCTTGATACAGGACTTCTCATTATATGTTCCAGCAATGCTGTTATAATACCCTTGTTAGAATGGCCAGTCAGAAAGTCAGAAATGGTAAAAATTGGAGAAATTACATGCCTGTCTACTGAAAGGTACAATGGTTGGATCTAACACAGCTACAGGAAATGAAAAAATGTTGATTGTATTTCCTCAAACATTTGCCTGACAGCTCGGCTCTTCTTGTAGTTTTAAATAGTTCACATCTGTACTTTAATCACAATTGTTAAAGTATTATTTCAAAATAGCGTCTTAAACATAGAGTATGAATACTTCTATCATGACCACCCAATCAGGGATGTGAAACACATGAAAAGGAGAGAAATAGACAGAGAGAGAGAGAAAGAGAGAGAGAAATAGACAGAGAGAGAGAGAGAGAGAGAGAGAGAGAGAGAGAGAGAGAGAGAGAGGCTGACAGGCAGTTTAGAGACTTATTTTCATAGATTTTCTGTGGTTGGCACAGTACATTCAGCCAATTTACTAATCAATGTTATTAATATTTTAACGTTCAAACATGTATTCATGGGCAGTCACTAATTAATCTTAACTGATAGAAATATGAAAGTTAAAACAAAATTTGTTTAAGCGTTCGAGTTTACAATGATCAACACAAAATATCAACCTTTATTTAACAGAAATGTAATCCTTAAACCTAAACATTTCATCTGAAAAAGCTTGTAATGTGTTTCAGGTTGCCCTTGAATTCAATATTAACTGTTATTTAATGTCGTTTTAAATTAAACATAATACATATGTTAGACGTGTAGGTTCAATAAATGTTAATTAGTGTCATTGATGTTTCATGCCTGCCATACTTCTAATCCTATTAGTATTCGAACACAAGGTGATTTCCACTCAAAAAGAAATTAATCAGGAATTACTGCCTGAAGTCTTGAACCTATAGACATCACCAAATGCTGACTTTCTTCACTGGTGATATTTTGCCAGGTCTTTACTGCAGTTATTTTCAGTTCCTGCTTTTTCTTCGGGTGTCTCACCTTCAGCTTTGCCTTCAGCAAGTAATCTGATCTTCCTGTTTATAAGGCTTTCCAATGGATTATATATTGTGATAAACCTTCTGTATTTAATCTGGCAAAGATTTCACTTGGTTGTTGATTTTGAATCAGATAAAGATACCTCATGGGGGTGTTTTAATTCTGGCCAACTGTTATAAGTGGGTGTGCTTTGAAAGGAAAATAAATATTCTATGCTTCTTTGCAGAGTGATTTTCTGTCGTCTAGTTTGTTCTTCATATATAAAAAAGTGCTGGTATTCTTATTGTATCATCCAATTTAATGGTAAACCCTCAAATTAAAGAAGAAATTTAGTATGTTGATTATTCATTATTTAATATTCATTATTATTCATTATTTAATATTTAACTCTAATATACTCTGTGCCACTAGGCAATTGCCTGAGAGTGCCCTTAGTTGAAATTTAAGCCACTTCTAATTTGCTGTTCAATCTGTTTAAAAAATAGTCTACTGTTTACTGACCTCTAGATTTACCATGACTATGGTTAACCCGGCCCTTTCAATGATTCCTATTTTGTGTTTTGCCCTTGAATGTGTTCATTGATATATTTGATCTTGTTATATCAACCCTGTCTGGCTTGATTTTCTCCTCAATAAATCCTTGTGCACATGGATCCATATTCTGCATCTTCTAGGGCCCCGTTCAGTTACCTGCACTAAGGTCAATTCATGGCTGATTATGAACACAGATGGCCAGTGTTAGGGAAGAGCTACTCAAACCAAAAATAATCAGTGAGTAACTGCTACAATTTATCAATGTGTCTGCATAGTTATGCATCCAAAAGTACATCTATTAATCCGAAAGTGATACCAAAATGTGTATTTTTTGTGGATAAGACATGAGAGTTTCTGAGCACATTCATGGGAAACCACTACATTTAGCCTAGCACAGCTGAATTCTCTATAAGTGAACAGAAGTTTTGAAATCATCCACGAATAGATGCTAGAGAAATGTTGTTCATGCTGAAACAGGAAAAGGAAGTCTGCTGCAGAGATATCTTTATTGTACACTCTTCAACCAAAGAGAACAGTCGGAACAAATCAGCCTTAAAGATCATTATGTAGCAATGCCATCTTTTGACAAACTGTGCTATCTGGTCGAGATAAACCACTTTTTCCGGGTTGCTATTTGCATGTATTTAATGATTTATAAGCCCACAGGCCCAAACTGACTTCATTTTAAACCAAGTTGAAATCTATGTCAGTGTCTCACAACAGTCTACCTGGTGAAGAGAAAAAACATGTTTTGACTGCATTTTACTGCAAAAACAAAGACACAATGCCATGACCAGGTGAATCAAAGACACCCGTCATGACCAGGTGCGCATAAACATAAAACCTATGGTAGAAAGTAGACATATGTCTTTACTTGAGAAGATATCTTCGTGTTCAGAAAAAACATCCCTACATTCTGGTGCTGCAGGAAACGTATCACTGTCATAGTTTGTCTATAGCTGTCTGTCCAAGACAGAAGGTACTCATCTCCTGGGGTGCTTCCTGTTTTAATCACTGTCTATCTCTCTCCTGACATTCTACCCACATAGAGTGCACTGAGACTCATACTGAAGTGATGATCCTTACACAGGATTTAAAAAAGCTAAGGTATCCAGGCTGCCTCCTTACAGACCAAGGGATGGCTCCATTGAACTTCTGGTGACTTCAATTCCCCCTAGGGTATGTGTATCCCCTGTCGCTCCCTGAAAACCCAATCCATGAAGGAATATCTCACAGATTTTACACATACTACAGTCTGGGCCCAAGGCATTATGAATACCTGGTGATATGCTATGGGCACATAAATCCTCCCTTTGTGTTCCAAGCCTTCATTAATATGGTGCTAGAGGAATTTTTAAATGATTGTTTGATAACTTATATAGATGACATTCCACAATACTCCTGGATAGACACTGAACACATAGCCCAACTTAATGCTGTTCTATGTTGAGTCTTTATTCACAATTGCTGTTTTAAGCTGAAAAATAAGGTTTTCAGAAGGTCTCGGAACTCAGTAAATGTCCTAGGTTATAACACAAATGAATATGGTTGAAAAGAATTAAAAACAAGTGAAAACTGCCTCAACCACAGACAATTAAAAACCTGCAACAGTTAATAGATTTTGCCAATTTCTATATGAGTTCTTCTAGTAATACTTTTGGTAGTGTACAATCCCCACTTACATTTATTTTAAATGGCAAACCCAAGCAACTAAATGATTGAAGATGAACAGTGCTACAGAGATATATGGTCTTTAAAAATAAGATTTAAAACTGCTCCCATTTTCCCCATCAAGATCTCATGTTTTTTAGGGGGTAAAAGCGCAAACTCTTCATCCCAAGTCAAGGTAAAACCATCCAAAGCTTACTAGTTTGCTTTATATTTCAGAAAACTATCCCCAGTGAAAATTAATCATGATGTGGAAAACTGGGAGTTACTGCCTTTTAAAGAAGCCCTAGAGTGTGTTAGAGAAGAGAGGAAAAAGGTACAGGCAGGGTGGAGTGGGTGGAGAAGAGTGGCAGGAGTGATTTGTGATAGAAAGTTTATAGGACTATGGTAAAACCTGCGATGTTGAATAGTTTAGAGACAGTGTCATTGAGTAATAGACAGGAGGTGGAGCTGGAGGTAGCAGAGCTGAAGATGTTGAGATTTTCATTGGGAGTGACGAGAATAGACAGGATTAGACATGAGTTTATTAGAGGGACAGCGCATATAGGACGTTTTGGAGACAAGATGAGGGAGATGGTTTGGACATGTGCAGAGGAGGGACAAGGGGTATATCAGTACGAGAATGCTGAGGATGGAGCCACCAGGAAGGAGGAAAAGAGGAAGGCCAAGGAGGAGGTTTATGGATGTGGTGAGGGAAGACATGCAGGAAGTTGTGTTGAAAGAGGCAGATGTAGAGGACAGAGGGGTATAGAGACAGATGATCCGCTGTGGTGACCCCTAATGCGAGAAGCCAGAAGAAGAAGAAGAAGAAGAAGATGAAGAAGAAGAAGAAAGAAGCCCTAGATAAATGAAGACATTAATGGAAGGAGCCAGGCATGTCTTTGTGGTGATCACGACCACAAAGATGTGGAGTTTATGAAGAAGGTCATCAGATTGAACCCCTATCAAGCCTGTTTTGCAGGTATTGAAATGCCCTCTGCAACTGCAGTCCATGAGCCTAGCACCTTTAACAGAAGCTGATCCTGGACCATTTTTACTTCTGGGCCCACCTATTTTACTGTGCTTCTGTCTACAGTGAAACAAATTAATTAAATTAAAGCACTAGTGTTGATACAGACCCTGAGTATGAGCATTGTTTTTTTTTATGTAAGACTTCCTGCCAGCAGGCCCTATTGTCCATGGAGTTAGGGGAACACTTTAATAGAAGGGGGATAGGGGAAATAACTGCCTGTTAAGTGATCACATGAGACAGACAGAACTTGGGTGTTGGAACATAGAACTAGGCTGTGGTGTGGCAGTTCGATATGATTATGGTCTATTTTGTGTAGATTTATAACAGAATTCTAGTGACATATTGAGCAGTATATTCTGCAGTGCTTTTATCAAATTTAGATTCTAAATCAAGGTCTAATCTGCCACCTCAGCATACCATGTCTGCATCACTGCACAGTCAACACAAGGGATATATGAAGCGTTAATGGCCGCCTTAAGATGGTCAATGCCAACTCAGAGAGTGCATAAGTGATGCGTGTCTTTGGCTTTCAGGGTCTGCAGAATGTGGATGTATGGCGTGCAAGTGTTGCAGTATGGCTTGTTAGCAAAGCCCTGTCAAGAGAAGCATGATATAGCCACAGGCCTGCTAATTTGTGGGTTGTTGCAGCAGGGAGACGGTAGAGTTAACGGATAGAAAGTACATGTGCACAAAATATGTGCACAATGTAAGTCTCCTCTCTTGGGGGTTAGGAGAGGTGAAATAGAACTGTCGATGTTGTAATCCAGCCTAACTGTGAAAAGATGTTACTACTATATTTCTGTAAACCAGTAAAATACCTGTTATTCTTGAGCAAGTGTTTAACAATGTTTTGTAAAAAAAAAAATAATAAAAATAATAATAATAATAATAACAATTCTAATAATAATAATAAAAATAAACTTAATAATAATAATAAACACACGTAATTATGTGCAACAAAAGTTACAAAACAACACAATCAAGCTTAATTGATAGATGAAAGTTTTAGCAAAAAATGTATCTATTTATCTCATCAATCTACATTTAGCTATTGCAGATTACTTTACAATAAACATGGCCCTACAAAACACTGGTGTTGTAAGCACTGAGTATTTACCATTTACTCTAATATATAACTAAAAATATAGTGCAAACTAAATAAAAGGTTTTGCTTTAATCTGTTTGTGAATAGCACCTAAATACTGCACAATTGGCTGGATTTTTCAATGAACAGCTAAAGTTACAGTTCTCTTTCATCATCTCATGCTCATCATCTCAGATTGCCTATGGCAGGTATATCTGTAGCTGACTGCTGTACAATATTCAACTTGAGTTTGAGTTGACCCTCAATTACTTTAATAGCCAAGAATATTTCTCCATAAGGAGTTCTGCTTGCTTCTCCAAAGACTGGAAGGAAGATAATACCATTGCCTGCCCAAAAATGACACCACGCCATCTCAACTGTTAGGTGGCTCAATGGTACCAATACCCCAGTAGACTGCTAATAATGTGGCTGTATAAAAATACTAAAATTCATTATGCCACATGAGCTCGTGGATGCAAAGAGCAACATTGTCAGCAGTTTTACCTTGGGTATGATTGAATGGTCAGATATAAAGCTTGGGTTCCACTCAACTGTTTGGATGACGTCTTTTCATTTATTGCATAAAAAGTTTTAAAAAGGTTATCATAGAGCACCATATTAAGGTGATGTGCTTATTGCAGATTTACCCTAGTTAAATATTGTAATTTTCTTACTTAGACATTCAGACACCTTTGGTGCATTCTTGCTTAATTGCTGATGTGTAAGCTTGGCATACAATAGGTTACACAAAAAAAAAATCTGATGTCATTGTGTTAATGTTGTTCTTTCAAATACCCTTTGTAGCTTTTACGTATATACATTTTATTTTAAAAAATAAATCATGTTTGAGCTTGCTAAATAAAGGATTACGATGATGTTCTGTGTTCCATTAATAAAAGAATGGTCTATTAACTTTTAGTTACGGTTAACCGTAACCATGTCTTCACAACCTGGCCACCTGTCCAGGCATCACACGAGTAATGGAATCCACCTGCCAGCAAGAAGGGACATTGATTCCCAGAAAGCAAGTGTGCTTCTCAATGTGTGTCCCTGCAGAGCAACGCTTTTCACTTCTCTCTCCCCTCTCCTTCCCTCTCTCCGTTTCATACCAAACTCTGCATCCTGGCTCCTGCACCATTTTTCATTCTCCTTTTTCCCCCGTCTGTCTGGTTTCTGGTATAATATTGTGCCCTAAGTCTTTATTTTAATGAGTTTTCTTAGTTTGATTAGTTGTATGCACCATTTAAAAATATTTGAATGTCTTTTTTTTATCTGGGACTTGTACTGAACTACTTTTCACTTGCAAAAGCCTTAAAGCAATCTGTATATTGAGACATGATTATGTAGAACATGCAATTATTGACCACAGACGGAACACAGTGAAGCAACACTTTGACCTACTAAATCAATAATGCTGAGACCTCGCCCTTGCAGAAATGCATGAATCCTAAATGCCTGGTTTCAGTAAAGTAATAATAATAAAAGGGGGAAAAAAAATCAATTATTCAAGTAGGGTGTGCTTGTCATACACACAGAGTCTATTTATAGCCATGCCAAATGAATACAGAAATACAGACTAGCACACGAGTTTATCAACGTTATACATATGTAGTTGAGTAACAGTAGAACCGTATTGCTGCTACATTGCCTTTCGATTCATCTCATTTTGCAGATGCTGTTTATAAGGGTTGCCAGATTGGACTGACTGTTTCCACCCTACGCACGGTTTAAAAGCGAACCAATTTACAACAGACGACTACAAACTGTAATTACACAATATGTTTCCTAGAACACGGCAACCATCTCCTCACATAAAGTGCCAAACGGTGAATGCGGAAACCAAATTCAAACCGGTCGCAGACCAATCTGGCAACATCGGGTTTTTTATACTATTGGTGAGAGCGCGCTTATTTGATCCAGCGGTTCTGCTTTATTCCGCTTTGGATTTAGGACACAAGAACCCAGCCCTGCTGCTGGAAACCCCCTGGACATTAAAGCAATTCCTCCTTTTCTAACACCCCTTTTCAACTAATCAGTTAATAAACAGCCCTTTCTAAGTTTAAGTGTGTTCAAGAATGTAAAACACCTAAATCAAAAGCAGGATGTAAATGCGCGTAATAGTGCTATAGGAGTATAATTATCATGGAATAAGATTAGTTTATAATATTCTCTACTGTTAAAAATATTTTGAACATATCACGTTTATTTAGTGGCACAAGTGAGCTGAGCCTGTGCGCTCCTCCCTCGCAACTCATCAGCGGGAATAAAGTGCAGTTCGCGCAGCTCGCTGAAAGAACAGAAAGCCGCTTACGTCCAGGATGACTGAAATGCCTTTGCGCGGCTCGGGGGCGAAGAATTGCTCTTGCGCCACGGCCGCTTCCTCCTTGCCGTACTCGCGCGTCGAGATGCTCTTGTTGTCGCTCATCTTGGTGACGATCCAGCGCACAAGCCCGTCTATGGCGCCGGGCTGTGAGCCGCCGTTCCCGGGCTGCGCGGCCGTCGCGGTCTCGCTGCTCTGCGCTGGGAAGCTGGTCTGCTCGCCGCTGTCCTGCGCCCGCAGTTTGGCTTGGTCTTTGTGGAGCAGCTTGTGGACTCCGTCCCTGCAGTAGCGCGCCGCTTGCTCGCACATCCTCTTTGCCGCGCTGCGTTCATGCTGCGCGCTATGGGGGCGATGCCCTCCCCCCGCTCTGACATCAGAGCTCACGGCACACACACACACACACACACACACACACACACACACAGGTTTGGCCAAATTGATTTGTCATATTAAATAACTCATACCAACCAAAAACAAATTTTCAACGAAAATGCAGTGTACTTAAATTCAAATTAGTCTGATGTCAGATTGGATTTTTTTTGTCCATTTGTGAAAACAAATCAGGACTTAATACAAAGTCCCTAGCACAATGTAGTCAATTTCAGTGTATTTCATTTATTTCAGTAATATGACAAATGCAAAATCAGACTAACATTTAACTTGAAAAATGAAATTTCGAAACACAACAATAAAGAAGGCGAGCAAAGTCAGACACTATTTATTCATTTATTATATGTTGCTAGATGTTTTTTACATTTTTGTTAGATTCATTCACAAGTGAGCTTCACTGTTTGTTTTGTTCCCTGTCCTTGATGTAGTCACCTCTTAGAGAACAACAGCAGTACTCCAGTCATATAGATACTTCTGGATTACACTTTTCTTGAATCAAAATGTTTTAGAAAAAAATATGATTTCTCTGAATTTTATTTAACCCTTTTAACCTGTGTTTTTAGTTTGGTTTTTTTTTTTGTTTGTTTGTTTTAAATAGGTGTATGTAAGTTGTTGCATACGGAGGTGATAATGATTTTACTGCAGGGGGTGCTGTAAAACACATTTTCATTTTTTTGGAAGCCCCTAGTGTTAATATTGAGCTGGATTTATGGGGCAGATTAAGAACCAAAATAAGAATATTTACAAAATTACTTGTGTACAGTCTGTACACCACTAAGTGTTAGATATATTAAAACATTAAAGTGTACCAAGCAACTGCCAAAGTACTGCCCAAAATGTATCACTAAACCATTAACAATGCCAACAGGTTTACGAAGTCCAACCAAGGTCCTTCTTGGACCTAATGCATGACCTAGCCAGACGATCTTCAACATTTTGCCAAGAAGTTTGAGACAGTGATCAAGTGCCTTAAGGGCAAAAAAAAGTCTTTAGAAAGGACAAGCATTCACTGAGAATACTGATAAAAGCCTTTGGCAATGTCATTATCTAAAAGCATTAAGAGTTCTGAACCAAATAGCTCAGTTCAGTCTAAGCCTTGAAGCATACACATTTAAAATGTCAGAGTTGTTGAAAGGTGTTACTGACAACCACAGGCTCTTTACATAAAAGCTGTTTGTATATAGACTAATCATTTCCTCAAACTCTTGCAGCCAGTTATTTACCAACAAAAAACATCATTATATAACGTGGTGTTATTATTAACTTCATTTGCATTGCAATGGTTTTTAATCTCTTAATCACTGCAGAGACTACTGCAGAAACTGGTGTACACTCAGCAAAGCTGAATAACAAATATTATTTAATTGTAGTAAAAGTCACTCACAGCAATCAGAGTAAGGTAACATTAGCATTGATGATGAGTTTCTACATATGCAAATGAATCATATTGTGTTGTTGAATATTTCACACTTTTGTTTATTCCATCTACGAAATAAAAATGATTTAAGCTATTGTATTTACTTATCTATTAGCTAGCAATAAATAGTTATTTAAGCAGTGAGGAAATTTTTAATATCTTCAATGTCAAATCCAGTCGACAGCAATGTTTATGTTAGTCCTAAATGGCTGATATGGAACGAAGAGCCACACAAACCTGAGTTTGGCTTAGGGTTCTGTCAGATTGACTTTGCAAAGAAGTTCTACTCACTGCACTTGCAGTTTATTTGCCCTCTACACATGTGCTGATATTTTAAGCTTTTAGCTATTATTGATTTCTCGTGATTGTTGATAACCCCTTTGTTTGCCCTGCTGTTCATCTTTATTAAGAAAGCCACAATATGAAGACGTTTTTGTTTATTAATGAATGTCGATCACGAAAATGTTTTCCAAATATGGGCAAATGAATGCCACTTCTTGCATGGGTGGAACATGTGAATATTACAACAAAAAAGTTTAAAAGATTGTTTGAGCTATCTAGCCTGCTTCATTTGATAGCTATTAAAATGAAACCATGCTGGGATTTATTACAGTGAAAAAAGTAGAGACCCAAGGGAGATGTGGAAAACTGTCACCTCCTCTAGTGATGCAAATAACAGCACCAGGGTAGGAAACTAATTGTCAGGCATGCCACTAAGATGGTATAAAGAACGGAATTAATCATTTAAGGGGCCACTGAGCTAAACAAGGGCCAATAAACTTAGATTTTAACACATTTTAACAGACTTTAGGTTTAGGGTTTGGTGAAATACCCAAAGTAAATATGAGTGTAAACAGTACCCAAAACCTTGGTGTAGTTTTTGGGCAACCAGTCATCATTTCTCTCCATAAAGGCCACTCAGGTGCATGGTTAGTGCCTTGTCGTCTTGAAATTGTTCAAATCTTTTAATGCATACATGAAGCCCTGCACCTGATCTAGAATCACTTCCTGTTTACATTGTTTGGTTTCTTAATGCATATATAATTAATATATACTTATAAAATAACAACTATATACAATTCATTAATTATTGATGTGCATCTCCATAACTGAGGCTGTTGCATTTCCATTTATGTTTTCGTTTGCATTTTTTTGTGTGGTTCAAATTTAAAGTGCCTTCTGAATTCTATTCTGCCATTCTGTTCTCGTTTTGTCTGGAAGATGCAGTTCTACCTCTGCCATGTTAATCTATATCCTATGTGAAACTAAGGACATGCCTCAAAGTGTTGTGATATGTCATATTCACGTAGCAGCAGTGGTGCTGAAAAAACATGCTTTAGAAATAGAGTCAGGAGAAATCTATATAATCTATATAATCTATATCTATCTATCTATAAAATCTATATAAAAAATATTATTTCTCACAAATTATTGACCACTTTATAAATAATAAAAATATAGCTCATCTCTAAATAATTAAACATTAATAAATTGTTTTTTAACTATGCAAATATGTTAAAATTGATGCAGCGTTATACAAATGCCGACTTGTGTTCGATGCACACTTTTTTAAATCGATGCATCCCATCGTTAGCTTTTATGTAAATACACTGATACGAATAAATATATATATTCCTATGAGTTCATTTATGATCAATCGCAATTTAATCACATATTTTTAAGTGTTCTAAATGAATTTTAAATTACAGGGGCATGAAGACGTTGATGTTTTTCAAAGAACTTGTTCATGTCTATTAGATACATGAAAGAAGAACAAAGAAATACCAGGTTCCCAATTACTTCTCTTTCTTTTTAACAGACAACCCTGTTTATATTATCAGATGACAAGGCAGCTCATAAAAATACTTTGGCGCTTAATTTGAGACTTGAAGCATCAGTATAACAAATGCTTAGTGATTAAAGATTATTTTTCGGTGAAGTTTATTAGTTTTTTTTTATATCTAAGCAAAGAAGGTACATCGTGGATACATGTGGGTTGTGTTGAAGGTTTTCATTTTGCCTCTATTATATAAATTTATATTTGTAATATGAATTGGTCAAGCAAAAATGTGTGCTGCATTAATTGCGTGTTAATAAAATTATTGCAGTTAAAATTAATTTGTTGTTAATTTTAACAGCCTTGTGAAGAAAATACTTTTCTGCAACTTATCCTAGATGGAGGCATCCTCCAAAACCTGTTCCGGTCGACTGACCCTCAATTCAGTGTCCAGTGTCTTTAGTATGAAGACCAAGAGAGTCATGGATATTCATCCATGACATGGAGTTTCAATGTACAACCAATTTATACATAAACAAAATATTTATATTTAGATAGATAAATAGATTTCATTGAATAGAAAAGAAAATGTACACTGATTTGGAAGTCTATTAAGTGTATGTTTTATGTCCAAGATATAACTGTGAGGACAGCAGTAACTGGCATGGAAGCTAATACTGAGGTGGAACTAGCGATTAAGGATATATCTCTGTAGAAGGCATCGACAAGCTTTACATCCACCCATGGGCCACATTGATCCTTACCAAGTAGCCTTTAGAGGGTTGACAATGACTATTTTCCTTTGATACACGTCTTGAAAAAGATTCCAGCACCAGACACAGGAAGCCGGGGATGTCAATAAAAAGAACAGTTCTAAATAGGCTTGAATCTGGGAGGTTTCAATTGCTGCTCTGAGCTTATGTCTCTCTTGGTTTTAAATATTTAATTTTACATGTACATTTATGAAAAAACATTAACTATTTACATATGTAAATATAGTTATATATACATAATAATATCAACCCTGTATGCAAATTAAAATTGTGGAGCATATACTACTAGGATAATAGTTTCTGCATGTAAAAATGCAGGTCCAAGCTGTTAAGGCTTTTTATATATCTCACTGCTGCTGTTGTTTTTTTTTGTTTCCCTATTTTAGCAGTTCAAATAACTTTCTAATAATCTCTTCTATCTAATCTCTACTTGGTGGCTATATTCTTTCCACACATGGAATAACACAAGATACAAGCATGAAGCATGTATAATAAAGTTTTCTGTAAGAAGAACATTTATTAATGACTTTTCCACTGGCACAGGTAATTACATTATTCGTGCTAAAGGGTCCTGTGATTTGATTGCCCCTAAGAAGCGCACTCTCACACATGGCCACAGTCTGAGATCATATAAGAAAGCATTCAAGAGGAAAATATGGCTCGTGCACTATGATTGGCAGTAAAACATTTCCTGCTTTTTGCTCCAGATGTTGGGCGTAGCTGATTTTGACAAGCTGTAATCTTTTATCTTTGCTGGAGTCGGGGACATACACCCCCACTTTTGCAGCACAGTGGTGTGCCTATGGAGACAAGAAAGCCCTTAACTAAAGTGGTTGCTCTGGATATCAGTGCTATAGGCTCATCAGCACCTTGCTGTGGCTTTGTCACACACTGTTGGGCATATCTCGTGCACACTAAAAGATGGACGGTTTGGCATTCAGCCCCACTGGAGCTGCTGTCCAACAGAGCTTTCACTGAAAGAGCCATTTCATCTTGATTGCTCTGAAAATGGCTTATGAGCGCAAGCAGGCACATGTAGAGCCATCACATGCAACTCAAGCTTCGTTATCAGCATTATACCAGTAAAGAGTCCAGACCTCATTAAACCAAAAAGGAGTGATGACTATTACTTAAACACACACACACACACACACACACACACACACACACACACACACACACATATATATATATATATATATATATATATATATATATATATATATATATATATATATATATATATACAGTGTGTATACACACAAACACACACATACATATATACATTAAAATTTTATATATATATATATATATATATATATATATATATATATATATATATAGCTTAATATTGTCATATTGCCAATTGACCTGCTGGGGCTCAAAAGAATGTTTGGAAAAGAGGGTGCATTGAGCAAATTGAAAAACTGAGAGCCAATTTAAACTGTGCCCCTATGAGGACTGCTGCTTAATGTCATGCTGCCCTTGCTTTAGCTCTCTTCACCCACTCTCTCATTAAAGTACTCCCACACTCTATGAAGTGTCTTGCCAGACTATTAAAACCATTTAAATATCTCATACTGAATAAACTGGAGACAAGCTAGGTCAGGTTTAGTACTCAAATTCATATTGCATATACAATAAAGGAAGACAAAAACCCCTATATCTGGGAATTTTTACTTTAAAAAATTAATTTATAAGTGAAATCTAAGTCTGCTTATATTACTTCCAGTAAAACGATTACATTTTTTCTGGGTTTGAAATAACTATACACGGCATAAATAAAAAAAAGAATAATATTAATTTCTTTAACTGCATGTGATTCATGATTTTGTGAAAATGAACATGCATAAGTTTTCTTCTCTGGACCTTGGCAGCATTTTATGACATCCTCTCTCTGTGAGGCTGCTCTGGGGATATGCCCTTCAGATAATATACCCAGGAAAGACCCTGGCCATGGCCTTCTGTGCGTGGGCTGGTGATAATAAGTTTTCCTGTGCAGGGAGTCTTGGAGGTTGGTTGCGGGCTCTCAAAGCTCACGAGTATTTGGTGAGTCTTCTTTGAGCGAATGGTGTCCATGCCCTTGATAGTGAAAGCTGGATTGTCCACGTGGCAAGAAAAAGCTGTCGTCTCCATGAAGACATTCTTGAACGGGATTGAGACGTTGGATCCAGCACGGATGGTCACAGGGCCCTGGGGTTTGGGAGGTGTGCATGTTCCATAAAGAGGGAATACATAATCCCCTCCAGTGATAGATGATACAGTCAGTAGACCTCGCACCTCTCCCAATTGGCAGGGCTCAAAATAGACCTCCACACTGACATCAGAGCTTGCTGGAGAGCTTGCTGACACGAAAACATTTTTTTCCACAATGAAGTCTGGATGGTCTGTCTAAAAAATTATTTAAGAGGATAAAATTTAGTTTATATTGTTACTGATTCTGATTTTTTTCTCAAATATATAAAAATATTTCATATAGACTATATATCTAAACAGTAACTATAAATAAAAAAAAAAATTAATAAACAAAACATGATTAGGAATTCTTCTGATATTTGAGTGACAGGAACTATAGTAATCTTTTTTCTCCATATCTGTACATCCAGCATTTCTCCGAAAAAAAAATGTATTTCCATTTCATTTTACTCTAAAATGACAAAATATAAATTCCGAAACGCAACATTGTTTAGAATTAAAGCATTAATGTTCATTTACTATTTTAACACAATTGGGTAATTTTGGCAAAAACCAGCAAAACAGATTAAGATCAATCCAACTTTATAATATAGTTAAACACACTGTCTAAACAACAATAGCATTTAATTTGTTTGACTTAATTATGAACATACAATCTAAACATAGAAAGTTCAATAAAGCTGTACCTTGCAGGTGTATTCGGCCTTGACACGGGAGAAGCTGGTGAACTTGGCAGTGAGGTATTGCCCGCTCCCCAATGCTGCCCTGAAGTAAAGGGGTTTCTCAGGAGGAGCAGGAAGTGCACGAAGCAAAAGCTCATAGGGGAAATAACCTAGTTCATTGTTATACAGGATTAGCCGTGCTGTAGTCTCACATGAACGCAGAGGCTGGTACTCAATCTTCAAAGTTTCCTGGGAAAGGAAATAAAAAAATAAGTTAGGGAGAGAGAGCGAGAGAGAGAGAGAGAGAGAGAGAGAGAGAGAGAGAGAGAGAGAGAGAGAGAAGAGAGAGCAAGAGAGAGGCAAAAAGAGAGAGAAAGCATTAACAATATTATTTTAAAAATAGTCTTTTGAAACCTTCACAACAAAGTGGTAACAAAGGAATTCTATAGGCCCTCACTCAGTGGTCTAATATTGTAAGTGAGGAGACAATCACTTGAAAAATTTGGAGGAAGACAAGTGTACCATAGAGAGTGCAGGCACTGAGAACTGAGGTTGCACATTGATCTCAGTACTGCGACACTCAGTTGTGAACAACAGGTTCGTGGGTAACGGATTTTCCAAGTTCACAAAGCTTGACGTCGTCTGCCTAGTCACTGCCACCATCTCAATTGTGCTTATCACTCCTGAAGGTGTGGCCTTGAAGTTGAGGTAGTAGAACTGATATTCCCCAGTGGCTTCATTTTTAAAGGTCAGCTGTGAAATGAAGAGGTGTGTATAGGTATATAATTTCGAACAAGCCTAATAATGTTTGACAAGTGAACAACAAAACAGTAAGTAAACAGTTAACCTAAACTATTACTGTATATTGCCAAGAATTACCATAGAAATCTTATTGATTTGCATATTCATAAGAATTAAGTAGAATTAGTAGAAAAAATTACTTTGGCATTATAGTGACACTCCTTGTAGCTGTAAAAGGAGATTTTGTAGTCCCATTTACTCAAAGCTGGCACATCCACATAATCAAGCCCCTTCAGTGAAACTGTGATGTCAGGACGTTCTGGTTTAATCACCTCCACTATAGCACGGAATCTGTACAGCAAGAGCACAGCATACAATAAACAACTCTATAAGAAGATCCTGTTAAAGCTGGGTTATTATTGGTACTATATTTAAATACAATACCTCTGAGGTTTGGACAACCAGTTATGAACAGGTACAATTTCTGTGTAGGATGTTTTGGAAGGTACTTCACGGTTGATTGTGCTCACAGCTTTAGGTGGCTCTGCAGTGCCCTGTAGGGTGTACAGTGTGCCCGAGCCATCAGGGAAAGAGAAAAACACGGAGCCCTAGACAAACATAAAAACAGAATTTTGCATTCAGCTCCTTAAAAATAAAGGTCTTTAAAGGCAGATGTGCTTTATTTTGGAGGGGGTTTTAATGCATGCTTTAATCTATACAAGTAAAAATTGAAGGGTAATAATTTTTCTAATTGCACAAATTCACAAATGTGAAGCACATTTAAACAAAAATTCAAAGACAACTGACGTTAAAACACGTAATTCTATTTCAGTATTAGACTTCATATTCATATAAATAAATAAAATAAATAAATAAACATTAATTTAAATTAAATAGTTGCGTACATCTGAGTACTCAAGCTAAACTTTAATTAATTTTTCATTTTTATTTGTATAGCGCTTTTAACAATGAACATTGTTTCTGGTGGAAACCGATTTACCTGGTGCTTTTTGCCTTCTGTGGTCATGGTCATGGGTTTATAGGTGATCTCATAGACTTTATTTTGTTGGTAAGGCTCAATGACAAGGGAGAGTAAAGCGCTCCAATATTCACCCTCAATCACGGGCTTCAGGTGCCAGCGCTGGTTCGAATTATTAGACAGTTTTACTGACTGAGTGCACTGACTACGAACTTGACACATAAAATTCAGCACCTGAAAATGGAGAAATAGACAGTATAAGCACATAGGTCACATATACAAGACAATTAATTTCTTTGATAATCACACAAAGACCATGTTTTACCTGATGGGAAACTGGGAGAACAATGCAGGAGCCCACAAGAGTAAGGGTTATAGGCTTGCCTTCCTCTATAGAGCATAACAGGTTATCATAACACAGGTCCTGCTTGACCTCCTTAGGTGCAAAGGTCACCAGCAAAGGCACCTCCATTCCTGGGCAGATATAACCTTCAGCAGGACAGATACTGAAGTCTGGAGCAAAAGCCTTTGCATCCCACTTAAACCTGATACAAAAATATACACAAGGTGTTAAAAAAGGTTGTGCAAATTAAGAATCCAATTCCTGATTTCGCAAAAGCATACTAATTAGAACAAAATAATCATTTAAATCACAACACCACATAAAATAAGTTACACAAGAAAAAACCAAATTAGAATAGGAAATTGGAATTGATATACTAGCATGTAGATAATGAAGCAAATGACAGAACTTTGGTGAATATAATCATATCATGGTAAAACAAACTGTTATTCATTATGTGATCATGGGCACCAAAAAGAGCCGTGAATGAAGAGTAGCTCTTTTCTATGGTGGGAGTTTCAGATTCCAATACTGTTATTTCTTCTTCAACTTCTTTACCATTAAGAAATGTTGCCATGTTTTGTCTACTTCCAACAAATGCCTCATGAGTAGAATCTGTAACTTTCAGAAAAGGTCTATTACCGAATACCATCCAGAAAAGAAATGTTAAATCAACCACCCTTCAGGATTGGAGTCTGAAAACCCTGCTCAAGAGCATTCCATGCACAAGCTGCTGGATATGAATATATTTATGCATATATGCACCTAGCCCCAATGTCTCCTGTATTTTGCAGAATAATATTCCGTTTGGATTGGCAATGCTGGGCCACAGCGCCAAAGGACAAGTAGTTCTGGTCCAGTGTGACCTCTACACCCTGACAGCAACCTTTCAGCACCAGTAAGGGGCGCATGCTTCCCAAACAGTTCAGTTGCACCTCCTCGCTGAAAGGGGCTATGCGTTGCTGTGGGCTGAAGAGTACCTCCACAACACATTTTCCACCTTCACCCTTCAATGTCACCTCCCTACTTGGATTCACGGAGAGGACCTGAAAAAGATAAACAATGGAATAGCATCACATATTTGTGTGAAGCATGCTTGAACTGTTGTATACATTGTATATAGAATTTTTTATTTAATCTTTAGTTGCGTTTTTACATTAAAACATTCATTAAAAGTGACTTCAAATATTTTGTGAGTCATATTGTTATTATTATTATTTTACAAGTGTGTGTCCTACCTTTGATTTGACTAGTGCCTGAATAAATGGTGTAAAGAGGAGAGAAAATGTCAAGGGAGATGAACTGTTGTTAATTAAGGGGATGAGCTTCTTGCTTCTCTGGCCCACTTGCAGAGCTCCAAGCTTCACAGTCTTTAATTTTGGGTCTTCTACATCGATCTAGGAAAACCAGAGCCTGATAAGAATACTATCTAAAAAATCTAAACAATAAATAAAAAAATGTGTGATAACATGTAGACCATTGACAGTGCATCATAAATTTCCTCTTTCTCACCTTCATCTCAGTTCCTTGCCCCATGAGCTCCACTACATGCCTGGAACACTGGTTTATCTCAAAGACCACCTTTTCATGGTATCGAATTGCTTCTCGGGGGTAGAACGTGATAGGCACCTCCATGGTACTATTAGGGAGCAGAATATCACCTAAAAAGCTCACTTCCAGAAAAGGGGTGTTGGAGAATAAACAGTTGACCCTATAATAAACACAGAGGGATACATGATTAAAAATATTAACAACTATAAAAAATTATGGTTATAGGTTATGCATTATGATCTGCACCAATTACCTGATTCCTCTTTCTTCTTTGTTGCTGATGAGCAGTGTGCAAGTGGCAGGCACCATGCCAGCAGAGTAAATGAAGGTCTTTCCAAAGTTGTACTTGAGGAAAGAAAACTCCAGGTCCAAGCTGGTGGTAGATCCCACTAGGGTGCATTGGAAAACTTGGCCGTCCTTTACCTAAAGAGTATCAGAAATCAAACATCAATAATCAATATATAAAATATAACAAATAAAAAGATGTTAAAGAATAAAAGACAATGAAAAAAAAAAACCTTGCCTTGATTAAGAAGCTTATATCTTTAAGTTCACACTTCTGCAGAGGGGAGAATTTAAGAATGCAGCGACTTTGGTTTCCCACTGGCACCACTGCTGCAGTGGGCTCCACCTGCAGATGGCAATGCAGCTCTTCGGGGCCTGTTATCTCATACTGTACATCAGCATTGAACCTCCCTGGGTTGGACACCACAAAGGCACATGTGGACTTACCACCCAGCTCCACCTGTCCAAAAAAGATACACATTTAATATTAACTGCTTCCTCAAACAATCTAGGTTTAAGGGATTTACTGCAATATACAACATACTAATAGAAGAATAGATCTAAAAAACGTTACAATTAAATTAAATGCACTACCTACTAAAATGTACAAAATCTCCCAGAGCCTATTTCAAGCTGGCTTGCAAAGCTCTTTCAGATAAATATGCCGATTCTATAGCTTATAATTATACACCATAGCTCACCTGTTTGAAGTCTACAAGATGACTATCAGCAGCAGAGAGTTCAGCCATTGTCCCTTCTGGACTTTCATATTGGACACATACATTAATGTTGTATCCATCTGCTTTGATGTTTATGGTCAGTGGCTGAGATTTTCCTCTAATTAACATGCGTATGTTAAACGTCACCACACCCTCATGTGTAGGTGTGAAGGATATTGCCAATGGGAACCTGAGAAACAAACAACATGTACATAATTAGTCATTATTTCTCCTCATAGCATTGTTCATGGTTTCCATTATTGGACTGTGGTTCCTTTTAAACAAATATGATGCAAAGAGTTCCTTACTTGTCTTTGGGAGGTATTGTCCCTTGCATGGGCTTTAGTTTCAGGCTGCCTCTGAAGGACTCTGAGTGCCGAGAGACCTCCTCAATGGCAAAGTGAAAAGGCTGATCTTCTCCATTTACCACATACACAGTTTTATGGGCCTCACAACCTAGATGTGTGAACACATACTATTTAATAGGATAATGTATTCTAATTATTTTTATAATTCTACTATAACCACAGTGTTATTGAGGAACATATCCAGTGACTGGCAAAAGTTTGGGAACAACTAGCTTTTTGTGAGACACAGGTGCTTCTTTTTTTATATGCAATAAACTAGATAAACAGCAAAAACACATATTGGAAGTTGGAAATTTCTGTAAACAGATGAGTCCAAATTTGGCATTTTTAGCTCTAACAGAAGAACTTATGTTAGACAGGGAACAGTATAGATAATGTTACCAAACTGCCTCACACTCACAGTAAAACACAGAGATGGAAGCTTAATAGTTTGGGGTAGTTTTGGAGCAGGTTGGAGACATGCATTACAAAAGCACTACTTGTAATATGATATATACATTTAATACATATATATTAATGAATGGTCATGCATGTGTACTCTTATATTACATTTCTAACATAAAACTGCCTGTTATTCCTATTGCTCCTGTTTTCAATTCTACAAAACATTATAATGTTGTTAATGTAAGTAAACTCTTACCAATTAGTATACAGCCAAAATTAAGATGAGCATGATCAATATAAACCACTGGATCTTTTGCTTTGCCTACAAGCAGGAAGGGCATAAAGAAATTGTGCTCTGGGATTAAGAAGGTCCAAGACGATTCCACCAAATCTAGCTCTTGGGCATGGTATTTAAATGAGACCTGAGGAAGTAGATTTTTTTAGGTTAATTAAACAATTAAATTCAGGCTAGTATATGCATTTCCTGACATGATGTACTACACAATTCCAAAAAAGTTGGGATTCTGTGTAAAATATAAAAAAACTCTCTCTCTCTTCTCATTAGTCCAGAACACTTGGCCATGGTTCAATTCAATTCAAATCATTTATATTTGTATAGCGCTTTTAACAATGAACATTGTCTCAAAGCAGCTTTACACAGATAATGTGGTGATTAAAAGTGAATATGTTCTTTTTAAGTAATTTTGTCCCTGATGAGCAAGCCGGTGGCGACTGTGGCAAGGAAAAACTCCCAAAAATTTCGATAGGAAGAAACCTTGAGAGGAACCAGTTGACGTTTCTTTTTCATAACACTTACTTTTAATGCCTTTTGTTTTCCCGTCCCAACTTTTTTGAGATGTGTTGCACCCATCAAATTCAAATTAACCCTATATTTTCTGTAAATGCTGTAGATTTCTTCAGTTTTAAGTTTAAAGGAGTATTTTTTGCTAAATATAATATGCATTTATTTAAACTATTATACCTCTACTTTCTTGCCAGGCTGAATTAAATCCTTTGGTGTGAGGCAAGTGAAGGGTTTAACCTCAGAGTCTTCACATCTCCACAAAAATGTGTATGGTTTATCAGTGGGATTTACAACACTGAAGGTCCTAGAGAATCAATAAAGGATGCAAATTATCAACACAATTACTTAATAACAAAATGTAAGTAATGATCAAAAGATATATATGTAACAGATTTATCACCTGCAAATGGATGTGCCAACCCCTGTAGATGTGAATTCTATAACTTTGGTGTTGGGATCCAAGGTACCCTGCAGTGTGGACCCCTGGGAGCCAGGCACCCCAAAGTTTCGTCTGTTATCAATAAGGTATCCTGATTCTTCCAGCTGGAAATGGCAGTACGGCATCATACTGTGTCCAGTCATTACTATCTCAGGACCTTGCTTGTCCTTTAGATTGGGAATGCTGAAAACAAGTCAATGCAGATTGCATTAATGAGAAACAACTTAAAGGAGTTTTATGAGCAATTCATAGGAACACACACTGCATGTGCAGATTTTGGTAAATCCAGTTAAAAAACTTTAGTTAGGTTTGGTTAAGATAACTGAAATCCATTGTAATTATACATGAATAAAGCTTCATTTTGGACTTAAAGATAAAAGAGTTGATAATTTAATTGTGATGAATCCACATATAATGAGACAATATTTCAATACAAAGATACATTTCATTAATAAAAACAAGCAGTTGTGTTTGATTTTACATACCTGCAGACTAGCCTGGCCTCAAAGTGAGCTACTTCTAGAGGGGTGAAGCGGATATGAAATATCTGGCAGGTTCCAGACGGAATAGTCCCTATACTGGGCTCCACAGTGAAAGGAGGAAGCTCTGGATCTCCTAACAGCAGAGTGGACAAACTCCTCAAATTGCTGGCTGGCCTCAGATCTATCTGATTCTTCTTGGCAGAAGTTGTGGTGGAGTCTGTACACATTTAATGAAACAAGATAATTACTCAATTACTATAATATGAGTCATTAAACAAATTACATTTTTTTCAAAGCTAGCACATTTCTATAGCTAGTAAGCAAATATCTAACAAAAAATACGCTGATGTTAGAGTTTGTGTCTCACATATATTGATTTCTATGCTATTGGTAAATGCAGGCTAAAGAATTACCTCCATGATTTAAGCACAATGTCTTCTTCAAGTTCTCCATTATAACCTGCCAGGAGTACTCAAGCTCCACAGTGCCTTTGTTGTCCATCTGCATTCTGGAGGCAGCAAAAAAGACACGTATTATAATCAATCAATTACATTTATGCATTAATGAAATACCTCAAAACATTATACAATAGAAATTATACATTATTTGAAGCTTTTATTAACTGTTATTTAAGTATAGTATTGAACAATATTCAGTTGTACGTACTGGAAGACTCTGGTTTGAAATAGCATGGTGTCTTTAAAATGGATCGGGTTAGCATCACACTTAAACTTGGCATAATCACAGGTGGCACTAATTCTCAGTTCTAGCTCCCTATATGAGTTTTCTTCCACACAATGGGCAGGCTCTGTATCGGTCTCTACCACCTAGACACATAACACAAAAACAGTTACTATTAAATATTTCCCATGTGTATCCAATTCTGGCTTCTAAATGTTATGTTTTCAGGCTGTGAGAGACAGAATGATTTGTTTGTTAATTTGCAGATATGAGCTTTTTGAATAGTGCTGTCATTATTAGAGTAGCCTATTTAGATTCATACAATTAGCAGACTTGGTATAACTGTAGTTTTTAAAGCAATGAAAAATTTTAAACATTGGTCAAAGTTTATATATAGTTTTTATACATTTTTTCTTGGTTATTTGTCTTTGGGAGTCAACTTGGTCTTTTTTCACAACCCACTTACCTTTTTCTTGACTGGTGTCTGAGCTGGATTTTTAACATCCACCCACTTGACAGTCCTGTGGCGGTCATCCCAGTCTGGCACTTGGTCCACTGACTGCTGAAAGGTTATCTGGCAGAGTTTACATTTCATCATCTCTGCATTCAGCACTATGGGGTGCTCTGAGCTGAAGCTTACTGTCACCTCCTTTGAGCAACTGGCATGGAGGTGACCTATTTGAGGTGAGAAATGCAGTTGTGGTACATCCTGAGGCCATTGAAAGCGCAGAGCCACTGAGTTGCTGTGGTTGATCATGGTGAAAGTCTTGTGATAAAGCCGACCCACGTGACAGTCTCCAAAGTTCACAATATCACATTTTCCTGTAGGTGATGCATAGAAAAGAGCACAATGATGTGAGACATAAGAAATGAATTTTGTATCAAAGTATCAAAATGCTAACAATGCTTATAAATCACTGCAAAAAGATTTTGGTTAGAACTGGTAATATATAGCCATTCAACATTGATAAATTATTCTAGTGTAATCTTTGTAAAACTTTGTACTCACCTTCAGTGCTGTCCTGGTCTTGAGGAACCTTGCTGCTGATATTGTCCAAAGAGATGATGTCACGGTAACCCTCTCCTAAGAGGTGTAACAGGGTCTTTTCATACTGGTTGTCTTTTACCAAAAGCTGCAAAGTGGCTTCAAAACTCTGAGGTACTTCAGGATGAAACTCCACCTCAAACTCTGCTTGCTGTCTAGCCATTAGGTTTAGTGAGGCCAAGTGAGCCATCTGTTTTTCTTCTGTGAAGAATTTTACAATTTTATACATTGAAGAATGGTTAGCAATCAAAATGACAGTGTGCTTGATTAAATGCTATGTTTTTTTTTTAACAATGTATTCTTAGTTAAAGCCAGTCCCTACTCTTAATGCACAATGTGTGTGAACAGAAAGGAGGTAAAAGCTAACATGCTTTCATAAAACTTCATGAAATTTCATGAAACAGGGGTGAAAACTGAAGCCTGCCACCGTATAAGTTTATGGTAATCATGTTAAACAGATAGTCTAAACAATAGTCTATGCATACACTATATGGACAAAAGTATTGGGACACCTGACTTTCTCAGTAATATGTGGTTCCTATACTATAATATTAAGTTTACAGATTTTTTGTAAGCTATCTAATGGATTACCAACTGCTGTGGTGTATAAACTTTATATGTACTGTATCATGTTTAAATATATTGGTTGCAATGGCAAATAAATAAATAGTATGAAAAATAGGGAACATGGCAGGAATAAAGATTTCAGAATTGTGCTATTTATTACTAGCATTTGCTAACCTGAAAGCTATCTTACACCTATTTAAAATTTAGCAGCTTGCATAATAGCACTTTTTTATACACTATCAATCAAGGTTATGAAACTATATTTGAATAGTGCTTGAGTGCATAGTTAAAATGCTAACTAATTATATCCTTATTTACACTTAGCTAGTAATCAGGATTTAGTACTGACCTGTTCCAGGCACACTGGCTATGTGTGAAGAAGAGATGTCGCTGCATAAAGTTCCAGGAGCTGCCCTCAAACTAAAGACTCCCATCTTGTCAAGCAGATCAATGCTAACCTATAAAAGTCATAAATCTGGTGAGGCAAAGCAACACCCTACAAATGATAGTGTTTACATGATTTATTCTACATCTTACCTGTGCAGGTACATTGCTAATGTTCTTGATGACCAGAGGAAGAATTTGTCTCTTGTCCACCAGCAGTCGCTTGAACTGCAAGACTGGTTGACCATGTTTGGTCCTCTGGACTGGTTTTAGAATAGTTACACAGGGTAAATTGCCCTCTCCCACCAAATCAAACACCAGCACCTTGCTCCTGCCCAAAAGAAAAAAAAAAAACATTTAAATATGATTGTACCAAACCAACAGGTCTTGCATAAAATGTACAAAAAAATACATGCAAAGTCCAGGCAGTTTACCATTTTTACTATGACCCTGAACAACATCTGTTTTTTATGAAAATAATTATACTAAATTGCAATTTATACATATTCATTGTATATTCTACAAGCCATTATCTTAGCCAAATGATTGTGATGTATAATAATTAAAAAAACAACAACTGGCCTGCATTAATTTTTATGATTAATTAGTTTCATACCATTGCTATAGTTACAAAACACCCACATAAACATAACTGGGTCTTATTATTCTGAATGCTCATACTATTAAATAAAGTGCTCATTTGAATGTGCGCTTAACTTTCTCTGCATACATATTTATGTAACTTTTAATCAAAACATCTGAACATTGCCTATGAGGTTTAATAAAGGAGAAGTCATGTTTAAACATTAGGCTTTTTTTAAATACTTTTTTAATGGATAAATGTGATCTGATATACAGTGGATAGAACATGATTGAAAACTCCAAAACATCCACCTTGCTCTAAGAAAGATTTGCATGATAGATTTGGCCTTATTCTTGGAACCCTGCTGGGATTTCCCATTCTGGCAGATTTTGGCAGACTCTGGGTGTCATCTTGCACTATCCACCTCTTAATCATGAACATAACAGTGCTCCAGGGTACATTCAAAGCTTTGGAAATCTTGTTATAACCTGCACCTTATTGTATTGAGATTGTTTTGAGGTGTCTTTGGAATGTATGCACATGCATATATATATATATATATATATATATATATATATATATATATATATATATATATATATATATATATATATAAAACACTTACCCAGTTGCTCCTTCTATAGAGGCTTCAAACACCCCAAGGTAGGTCTGCATGTTCTGGGGAGTGAAGGTAATTGTAGCAAAGGCGTGTGAGTGACTGGGGATAGTCATTCTAGTAGGGCTCAGCTCAAACACCTCCAAGCTACGCATGGACATCTAAAACAGCCAAATAAAAAAAACTCAATCAATGTCTTTAAATATCGCTAGTTCACAGTAGCAGGCAGCAGTTATACCTTTGAACATACCCTGTTGAAGACAGCTTTCACCTGCAAACTAAGTTTACAGGGTATTTTGCCAGTGTTGGTAAGACGGAAGCGAGCTTTGGCTGTCTGGTTGACCAGCACATTGTTGAAGACAAACTTGTTCTCATCCTGGATATAGATGCCCATGGCTTCCTGATACTGCTCACATTGGAGCATGTTACTGTTTTTGCACAGTCTGTGTTCTTCAAAGATGGAAGCAAAATCTTCATTGGCTATTCCTGCAGCGAAATAAGTGACATACTAATCAGTGATATTGCCACTGCCAAAAAATAATTGTACAGAAGAAACTATTAAATAAGCGCACCAAATCTATTTTTAAAAGTGTACTCCTGTCTTACCCCAACTACCACATCTTACCACACACAAACAATTTGACAGGCTTCCCTGAAACTATACAAAACTCCTCTGGTTTGAGATAACATACATTAAAGCTTAAAGGTTTAAAGATTAAAGATGGCCCGTAAGACAAATATAAAAACAAGTAGCAATTTAAAGACTTGTGCTTTGCTGTGGGTGGCCCATGCTTTGGGTCCAATTATCAGCTTAGAGGGAAGTGGGACTGCTTAGAGACTCTGTCATTTCATCAGCAAATATTTCTGTCCATCTTGATCCACATTGTTGTGGGTGTTTGTGTGTTAAACAACATTAATAAAAAAATAAAAATAAAAAAAACAATTCTAGACAGCAAATGTTTTTAGGAACTCACAAACCTGGCATGCAGACCTCTGCTAACAGCTTGTAGAGAATCCCTCCTGGATTGTCAGAAGGGTCTCGATCAGTGATGTCCACCACCAGGCACTCCTCCCAGCAACCTACCTGCTCTGCCACACAGTCCACAGTTACCACCTGCTGGGCACCGGGTAGAAGGACACCAACGCATGGAGACAAAGAGAACAACCCCACAGCCAAACGAGTCTGCAAAATTAAAAATAAAAGGAAGATACAATAAAGGATGTACTTTATTTATTTTCCCTACTTACTTTTTCCACAAATTAAATGCTTGTAAGTGTTTAGTCAATTTCTACTGTAGAAAGTACTTTACTGTATAGAATGTATATAAATAGTCCTGTTATAATTGCAGGTTTTGTGATATGAAAGAAAAAGAAACCAATCAAAGATAAAACATCAAAACCAGCAATTAATCAGACGAAAAACCCGTTATAATGTAGTTTGGAAACATACAAGGGCCATCTATTACCTGAGAAGGTATGATGTCCCTTACAGGGTCCTTCAAGATAGAGTCAGCCTGACGTAGTTTAATGGCAGAGGATAATCGTCTTGCAGAGTTACTCTCTCTTGAAATTCTCTTGCCTATGCTATAAAAGGTAAAGCGTTCAGATAGGGAAGCACATTTATGAAAGAAAATGCTGATATTTTAATATGTGTGGATCATGTCTGTACCCTTTTTTCTGTTGACACACTGGGAGATTTTTCGACATTTTGGAGATGGTGAAATAGAACTGAAATTCACCCCTGTTCTCCAAAGTAATTGTCTGTGTGATACGGGAACCATGAACTACTGAGCCAAAGTTAATGTCATGTGCAGGGTGGATGCTGTACTTGGAATAGAGACACTGCACAGAGACTTTGATGGGCACGATTTTAACGGTTTCTCTATCATTATCAATATTCGGTTCGTGGACCTAAAAAAAAGCAATCACCAAGGTTATTTTTCACATGAAGCAGAAATTGAGCAAAATCTATGTTTTTAGATTTCTATAATTTTAGATCTAGATTTGCGTCTGACCTGGCATTGTAAAATTGGTTGTTGTTTGATAGACAACTCCTTGTTGAAACAGAAGATGGCTTGGGCACATGTGGGTCGGTCAGTGGGATGAAGAGATCCTTTTTGAGGTGTAATAGTGAAGGCTGAATCGAGGTTCGGCATTCCGGGTTCAGTAGGCTCCAGAATGAATCTTTAACAGAAATAGCAATGCACATTTGCAATTGTATTTCTATTCACTGGAATACTGATCATATATATTGGATGCTGATGTAGAGTATGTGGGTGTGAACATACCTGTAGGCAATGTCATGTTTGCCTTTGTTTTTCAAGTTAATAGATATCTTCACCTCTTCTGACACTCTGATGATGCCAAAGTCCAGACAATTGTCCGTACCTGACATATTTGTAGAAAAGTGCAAATAATTTGTTATTTATGCATATATAAATACTTGGATGGACATAAATGAGGAATTACAATTACCTTTGGGAAATGTAATTTCCAGGGCTACATCATAAGCCTCTGCCACAATATTAATGTTCTCTGTCTGGACAACACCCAGAATATTCTCCACATCTGACACCTAAACAGCACACACACACACACACACACACACACACACACACACACAATTTAGCTACAAAAATCAATTTAACAGCAAACCTTGCATGCTCTGATTATTCATGACCAAAGGTTATCTATCACTTTAAAGCAGATGATGCTTAATAAATGAAGATCTGTGCTACATTTGAGCTATTTGACAGCAACCTACCTCTAATCGTATGGTTTTCTTCAGGCTAACCGGTCTCATGGCATGGAAATGTATGTACAAGGAAAACTCAGAGCGGGCCATTATGATGCCACTGTCCTGGGAAATGCTGAACTCCTCACCCAACCCCTCAAAGCCAATCACCCTCCAGGCGACTGCCAGTGCAGTAGGGTTATACAAACACAACCTGCGTGTCTCCTTCCTGGAGGACCACAGAAATGAAAAAGATGGACATACTGTACTATATTAGCTTTACTACAGGGTAATAGAATATAAATGCTAGAACCCCAGGTTTCTCAGCAGCATATTACCCAGAACATTATACTGCCTCTGATGTACTTCTGCTTTTTTTTTTTTTTTTTTGTTTAAGTAGAAATATTATGCAATATATTTTGATATGCAGATTATCAATAATTTTGCAGGGCACTGCCATGATATGTTATAAACACAAACGGGAAAGAACAAAAGTAAAGATTAATTCCGTTACAACTTTTTTCCTCAAAAACAAGACTCTACTGGAACCCACATTAAATATTAAGATGAGAATGATAGTCCTGACCTGTCCAGGAAAATCTTATCAAAATTAAGATGTTTGCGCTCCAATTCCAGCTCAGGCCGCACTCCTCTGCAAGAAATGTGGAAGATGGCAGGTTCCGGGTTCTCCTTAATACAGCACACAACACTGTCTTCTATAAGACCTTGGGTGGTCGGGTATGCTCCTACTCTGAGCTCCTGCAAAAAAACAAAAATTTTAAACATAACAAAAAAAACCCTGGTGAGCCGTTTTGAGTGAGATTACTTTATACCTCTATACAGTGCAGTTCTCAGTGCATTAATCTAGCCTTCTATTAGGATTTTAGACAATGCCGGCTTTAGACGCTAGATGAAGACATTCTGCCTATTTCTTTCTTGTTAAACGTCTTTATTGTTTTCACCTGTCTCTGAATTGCTAGACTCCATGTATTTGCTTAGTCACTGTATTCCTTGTGTGAGTGTTAAGTCACTCTCTTTGCCTTTTATCATAAGTGCTTTATCTTTTGCTGCCTGCTTTTTTTTATTTTGAGACCTTTTATGATTTTTGCTTTTTTTAATTATTGTATTGGTTTAATTGGTGTTTAATGTTGTAATTTAGCCTGAATGCTTGTTTTCATACTTTGGTACTATATCTTTTTTTATTTAATGGTTTAATTATTGGATTGTTTGAAGTAAAAAAAAAAAATACATACAAACATTTCTGTACTGTTCAAACATACCTTTCTCTCATTGGGCCTAAGTACCATACTCAGAGGGTCCAGGTTAAATGTGGAGGATTTGGTGTCCTGGTGGAGGAAGAAATTAACCTCTGCCTCCATGGGAGAGTTGTTGTGTATTATTAGTCTTTCTATGTTTTCTGGGCAATTTCTTTCCTTGTACCTGTGTAAAGTAAATATTATATTATGTAATTCATTATATAACATTTCTCTTATTAACATAATGATGTTTGTTGCTTGCCTGTCATTTGTTTTTCCACAAGGCAGAGGCCCAAATTCATACAGGCTTGAGCGGATGATGTATGTCTTCTTTAAGCCATTCTCTTTCTGCATGACCTTTTTACAGTGGCCAAAGACAGTTCTATAGCGCACACAAACACAAAACACCATCAGAATACCAATATGAACAAACAGTTGGTAATGTGGGTTCTGTTCATGAGCCTACTGCCTGTTCTCCAGACCTGCAAGTAATACTCACTTATGATCTTTGCTAATGGATGGGAAGGCACAGATGCCTCTGCAATAGAGCTGATAGCAGCGCTTGGTCCCCATCAATTCAAATTCCATATTGTGTTTAAAATCACCAGGCACAGATGAGTGAAACCACAGTTTCAGGGTCACTTGGCCACCCGCCTGTACAACCCAGCGAAAATGGGTGAGCCTTTATGAGAACCAAAGAAAAAACACATTAACAAACAGCAACAAAAAGGCAAATAATTGCGCATGAGAAGTACTTATATTAATCCTCATGTTTGCATCCCATTACAACTTATAAATAACTTATAATTAATAAATGCAGATCATGTGGTAAAGATTAAAACAAGATTATTCTTATTGTTTTCACCTCTGACGGTGTTCTGTAAGACAATCTTCCAAAGACTTGGTGTGATCAGTTTCAGATGAAGGGGTGGCCGTGTTCAATGGAGGTGAACGCGAGTCTATGCTTTTTCTTCCTTTTTTTGCAGGAGCTCGCTGCTTGTCTTTTAGGGTCCCTTTGACTGATTCCTCTTTCACTGGAACCTTCTTCCCTTTGCCTTTGTACAGTGTTGTAGCATCCTCCTGAGCAGACAAAGCAAATAACAGGGTTATTTGCTTTGTCTGTTGAGGAGGATGCTAATTTCTAATTCTAATTCTAATTCATTAATTCATTTCTAATTCTAATTTCTAATTCATTAATTATAATTACACAATTATAAAACTATTTAGAAAAAATTGTTAAGCCAAAATATTTCTTCCACTTGAGAACCCTGTGATGTTTCCCAAATATTAATTATGTAAAAAAAGCAAAAACAAACAAGCAAACAAAAACATTTATGGTAAAGTGTCTAATTACTTTTGCAGACATAGAGGGACTTAGTGATACTGTCTCCAAGTCAACCTCCAGTTTCTCTTCAGCTGAGTCTTCCAGAGATGAGGGCATCAAGAAAGTGAAGCAGCCAGGAGTGGAATGGGAGCTGGACACCTCTCTCTTTTTGGGATATGATACTACTGAGAACAGCATGGGTGGAGGAATAGGTGGACCTAACCCATTCAAAACCTATGGACAACATCAGAGAATGAAATTACAATATAAAACAACTGAAGTTTGGACTTTCCAGGCTTTAACTAAACTAGCCATTTCCTTATTGAGGTATAAGACATTCTTTCAATACAAATTCACATTCAAGTCTTGCAGTACCTCATCTAATGGTGGCAGCTTCATGCTGTCGAGCAGATTGCCTATGCTTGCCTCCTCTTTCTTGTGGATAGGGATGCAGATGTGCGGGATAAACTCAATTGCCAGCTTATTCTCTGAACCCTCTCTGCCAATTGGCATCAAGTGAGTCTGGCTGGGGGTTGGGGACTGCATCTTAGAATCAGTGTCTATTTTCGTTCTTTCTTTCTCCCGCTCTTTCTTGACCTTCTTACTGGGTATCTTATGTTGTTCTGAGGCTTCCCAAGGCCCTTGATTTCCTTCTGACAAAGGAGAATCAAGCAGGAGGCCCTGAGTCCTATCCCAGTTCTGTAGCATGTGCCGGATTATTGGCTCGCTCTGCTCGTACAGATTGAAGCGGGAAATCAGCTGCATTTCAGTCTCTGTTATCTGGAAACATTACACCCCGAGAGATAAAATTAGGACAAAAGTATGCATGCTGTATTCAAAATCCTGCAATACCATTTATATTAAGGTAAGAAAAGAGATTAGGCTTTGTATTACTCAGTTACAGTTAAAGTATTTTACATGGCTTAATAACATAAACTGTATTTACTTTGATAATTAGTATGTATGTAGCAGAAGCCCAAACTGACCTGCTCTTTTTCCAGTTCATCCGGTGGCTGTAAAGACTTATCATCGCCATTTGGCTTGCTGGCTTTGCCGTTTTTGGCTTTCTTTTTGCCTCCTTCATCAAGTTCTCTGACACCCTCTAAAAGTGCGTCTTTGGGTTCTATACAAGAAGACAGCTTTCTGCCCCCTTTGACCTGCTGTTCTTGTTCAGTGTCAGAAGGCAGTGCAGACTATACAAAGGAAGCATATCAAATCAATCATTAATGATCCTTTTCCTTGCAACAGCGTGCATGTTTGTATTATACATTTACTGTAGCTTTACCTGGGCAGCTCCCAGTTGACTTTTCCTTTCTGTTAAATTTTCTGCTTCCTTTTTTACTCTCTTGTTTTTTTTCTTCATGTCCTCCTCCTCTCTCTGCTTTTCCAACTGCTCCTTTGTCTCCTGTGTCCTCTTGCTATTGCAATTATAAAATCACATATGTTTTTATAAAATCATCATTATGTCCCTTGTTAAAATCAAGAGTCAGTTTCTAAGATTTAGTTATAAGCTTTAAAATGGTTACTCACCCAGTACCAATATACTTATACAAATGTATACACTTTTATTAGTAAATTTCCATGGAGCAAATGATTACCTGTCGATAAGATCCTTTAGCATGTACAAGTGAGGGTCTGCACTTGATTTGACTTCCTCAAATACAGTTTCATACACACCCTCAACTAGTTGGTGCACATCCAGCTTTTCACCTGCAGTCTCTTCTACTACTTGCATGGTATCTGAATACATACAAAACAGGATACTGAATATATAAAAATCTTTTAAAACAGGATAAAACAGGTTTTATCTCATGTATGCATCAATTTAGTACTCTATTACTCTGTATATTATTGTACTTTCCTGGGGTATTATACACTTGTCTCTTTTCACAATTATTGTCTCTTAGCTTAACTTCTATCTTTTTCATTTCCAGTCATTATCTTATTCTCTCTTGTTCCATTATTTTCTCTTAACCATCACCTGTCAATTCCGGTTGAGCTTTCTCTCTGGATTTGAATTCAGCGTAGCTGTCAGTAAGGTTGATAAAGTAGATGTGCTGGCGATTGTTGAAGGCTTTGATGATGACATGGAGTGCAGTGCTTGGGAAACGGCAGTACAGTGTCTCCAAACCATCAATCACGACACCTCGGTTGCAGTCGCTAAGCTACGGGACATTAGAAATGCGTAAATGGCACATTATTAAATCTAAGAAACTTTTTTTCTGCAACAAAAAACATATTGAAAATTATTGTTCAACATAAAAAATGATAAATAATGGATTCAAATCATTTTGTAAGTGATTTTATAGTGGCCATTAACATTGAAGCAGTTGTTACCTGTAGTCTCTCTGACAGTATCTCTACCAGAAGATCATCAGGCAGTAAACTGGTCCTGCCTCCCAGCTCACCCACCTGACTTACACTCTCACTAGGGAGCCTGTGAGTCTGACCAGCCTGCACATAATAAATACACTGTAATTACACTCACCCCAAATCCAATCTAATTTATACAGATACTGTAAAAACTAGGTTATTATGAGTATCATATAATTATAGATTATAGTCCAATGCAATCCAATGTACAAAAAAGAAAGCAATATTTTTACTTATTCAATACAATGTGATTTAGCCATGTTTCTATATAATACAATGTGTTTTAAATATGATACCATGCATTTACATTAAGATTAAATTTAAATGCTACACTGTACTACACTATACTTTACTGACTGCAAAAATAATGTTCTAAAAGTACTCAGCATTATTCAGAAACTCTCCCAATTTACTATTTTATTATTTTTTTTAAACAAAACAGCCTCCAAAAATAATGCAATTTGTTAAGTTCCTTTAAAACATTCCTTTAACCCATTCAGAAATTTGTGATTGTCTCTAATTAGTAATATTAATAAAGTTTTAAAAAAATGTATTTATGATATTCTGCCCAAAACTATTTGCAATTTGTTAAATCAGTGTACCTGTTCAGTAAGCATTTCGTTTAGTGCAGCAGTAAAGTACGGGTTTATAAGATAAGATATATACTTTTATTCGTCCCACAGTGGGGAAATTTCTCTGTTACAGCAGCAAAGAAAAAATAAATGCAACTATATAAAAGAATAGACACATACTATAGTATACAGTATATACACAACACAATGTATAAATACAAATAAGGAAAAAAAAGAGACCACTAGTAAGGTTGTGTGTAATATATTATACGGTATATATATCTATATATCTACGGTAATATATCTACTGAGAATTGATTACCAATGAAGCAGTGAGATTGGAGTCATCATTTTTCTTTGCTCCATTGTTGTTTGTCTTCTTGTTTGTTGAGAGAGTGGATGCAGGGTCTTTGAGGTCAGTGTCCTGAACACCCTCAGCAGTGTGTTTGGCTAATGCCTCAACGCTGAGAATGCCTGTGGCTTGACTAGCCATAGCTGGTGTTAAAAACACAGATGCACAAAGATATGGAAAAAATTAATCTTTTTATAAAATGAATAGAATAGAAATGGAAAAATATCCAGGAACATGTATATTTACCAATATTTTCTTCTTTGCTTGGCACAGGCTTCATGGTATCTCTAAACAGCTCTCTGGCCTGCTTGCTTGCAGAGCTGGTCCCAGATGTCACAGCCTCTTGCACCACAGAGTCTATGTTCAGACATGCAGCACCGTAGTACCTCGCTAAGCTCACTGCTAAAGCTGTCTTACCTGTACATACATACATACAAACAATCATTTGACCAATAGAACAGGCAAAACTATAGACATGGTGACATTAATCTTTATATACTTGTTTTATATTTCCACTTATAGACTTGCAAGTCTGACTTTATAGCACACTGCAATTGTTGAATATTAATTAGAGCTATAACCAATTAAAATGTTAAATCGTGATTAATTACATGATTGTCATGAGTTAACTCATGATTAATCGCAACTTAATTGCACATTTTAATCTGTTCTAAATAAATCTTAAATTAATACTTATTTAAGTTTTTAATAATCTAATCAACATGTCATGGACAAATATGGATGCTTTAAGCAAAACCATACTCAATAAAATAGTCTTGTAAGGCAATTACTGTGTATTAAATTACATAAATCATCAGGAAACCAAGTGAATATTTTTCCTATGTTTCCACACGGAAGGTTTTGATTGCCGGATGTATGCACTATGGCAGTATTTTGGTCTGGGGAATAGGGTTATACTGTGAGTCTCTGATCCATTACCACAGTAGATGGCGGTAATGCTCTACTTGAGAAAGCGAACCGCCAATAAAGAAGCAGAAGAAGAAGAAACAGAAGCAGAATCAGGGCAGATTTTGGTGCTTGATTTAGGACTATGTTTACTGAGACTATGTTTATTGATTAAAAGTTTTTTTTCTTGCTGGATTATTATTATTATTATTATTATTATTATTATTATTATTATTATTATTATTATTACATCTGAGTGAAGGAAGGATGTTGTGAATACATGTGTGTTGTGTTGAAGGTTTTAATTTTGACTCTTTTATATTTATTTACTTATATTCTTATAAAATATTTACTCACTTAAAATACTTAAAAAAAAAAAAATATATATATATATATATATATATATATATATATATATATATATATATATATATAGATAGTGCTTTCTAAACACCTCATTCCACATTTGTAATTATTTTACCAAGCAGTCCAAGGATTAGCAGTCTACCTGAGAGTGGAGCACCATGAACTACAATCCCAATGCCTCTGCAAATGTGAGGAGCTTGTTCTTCTGGTGATAAATAAACACCAATGTAGTTGGCAATAGCTTTAGAAACAGGGTTCACTTCTAGATCACCCATCTTTTTGGTCCTGGTGTTGTCTTTGACCCTGTCTGTAAGGAAAAAACAGCATCCTCAAAATACACATTTCTTTAACTTTTACTTATACTTTTTTGCTACCATATTACATGTTAAGTTATAAACATTCAGCACTAAAAAGGCACATTTTATATTAACATAATGCAAGCATACCTGCACCAGTGGAGGTCCTATATTTGGATGGTACAGATGTTGCACCTGCCTCACCCTCCTCCAGAGAGCCCTGTTCAACATTTGATAAGGTATCCTCTCGTCCTGCACACTTTTTCTTCTCCCCGGTGTCAGAAGATTCAACCTCTTTATGAGAGCCAGTGTTGAATGCTAAAGTACAAGGAACATGTTGATTTTGCCCAGGTTTAGAGCAAACTTTAAAGTTTATTCCAGCAAAGAACAACCCTTGTTACTTCAGCATGATATATAGTATATAATCTCTGATTGAGTTTGTTCATAGATTTAACTGCCTCTGTTAGCAATCTGTGTGTCACAAGCAAGCTGTATACACTTTATCTGTCAGTGTGGAAGCCCAGTTTTATAAAAACACAAATCTACACCCAAATCATGGTATTTAATCATGTTGATTACACTAGTTGCTATAGATTATTGGAAAACCACAGATCCAATGATTTATCTCACAAATCACTATAACTTTTGGACTGACTGCATAACTACATCTATTTGACTAAAAACTAAATTTTTGATTGGACCACTACAAATGTAATTGGTGATATTTTAGTCAAACAAAACCTGATTAAGTGACTGCATAGTGTCACTTTGGACCAAAGATAAATGCAACAAAACATGATCAGTATTATACAGCTCTTTTAAAATAAATCACAGACACAACTACTACTAATTTATAATTTGCAGGGGGGAAATTGGCAAAATCAAGACCTGGAATTGGTCTCAAAAATGGTAAATGATAAAAAGTAAAACTTCTTTTAATTAAAGCAGTAAGAGGTCATGTTACCTGGTTCAAGATTCTGAGACTTGTATTCTTGGTAGTAGTCCAGAAGCTCAGTAGGCAGAGGCTCACCAGGGGCTCGAGGGGGCAGCAGCAATATATTACGTGCATCATATCCTTTCATCAGTCGCAGGATCTGGGGAGATGGATGGATTAAGTTTATATAGCACAGAAAAGGTCTGAGAAGAGCTGACTGGTTCAATAAATTGACATTATTAAGAATTTGTAAGAATCTGGATGCAGAGTTTCCTGCTGGACTACAAGGTAATGTTTTATAATGACACATTATTATGCACACATTATAAGCAACTTCTCAGTAAAAACATGATCTAATCATTCAATGTAACATTTAGAAGTATATTTCAGGAAATGTACATAGGTACAAGGTTAATAATAGTGGTAAAAATTAGGGAAAATGTAGCTAACTAGAAAGAATCCTTAAATGAAAGGTCAATCCTTTGGGCAATGATGGCTGAACAGTTCATTCTCTGGGAGGCTGTTCAGATGGACAGTGGTTGAAGCCACAGCGTTGCCAAGCTAGCACTTTCGGCCCCTTGAGCAAGGCCCTTCTGTGGTGGGGCACTGAACCATGGTTCAGCTCATTACCCAGTTTCTAAGTAAATAATAAGTGAAGAAAATAATTTATCTGTGCTTCAATGTATATGTAAAAAATAAAGCAGTTTGTTTTGCTGTTTGACCAATTATCCCTCTTGATTGTCTGCAGTGAAATTCTGTTGGCTTGAAAATCTGAGAAATTCTGAAATTAGAGAAAAAAATTCTGGCCTAGTTTTAAAAATCAAAATAGTTTTCGGTTATGTTTTTGCAAGCAGGAGACGTGGCTTACATCAGACTCGAATCACTAGTGAATCATGATTAATAATGATCAACCACTTCTTCATCACAGTGTCAGCTAATGAGAGCTATAACATAGTGAAAATGAACATATACTGTATGAGTCAGTGCATAAACTCTGATCATCTGAGCATGGTGGATATTTAATCACTCATATAATCACTCTGTAAACATACAGTGAACATTTTAGGTTGGCATGAACAGTTGTTTCATTTTTAACTATTGTTTGGTAAGGTGATTTGAAAGCCAATTGGTTTTTAATGCACAGTTTCATCTTCTGTTTAAAAATGGTGTACAGAACACTCACATTTTCCTCTTCCAGGTACTGCTTGTCAAAATCCAGTGAGTAGAACTCAATGGGGAAAGGGCAAGGGTTGCGGACTAACACCTCAACCTCCTCTCCATTGCTGCATGGCAGCAGAGGCCCCAGGTTGATTTTTGGGGTGGAAAACTCCAGCTGTGGCTCCAGTCCCTGACCCTGGGCTATCAGTAGAATACGCTGGGTGCTCTGAGCCACTGCTATCAGCAGCCTCTCTCTGTACATTCTCTACAAAACACACAGTCAATTCCAGAATTAATGGCACTTTAATTTAAAACTGCATACTTTCTTACATAATCATTATAGTAAATTGTAAAAGTCTCAAACAACATGTCTAAAACAACTGTTCAGAACTTTTTTTAACATTTTATATTTGCTATTGCTAATGTTGCTAGACATAAATATGTAGATGCCTGATAGTGTATGAACCCATTCTTTTTTATTGCTTAGCCCAGCCTTGAAGTTCTGCATAAAGCTCTCTCTACAAATGGAAGCTATTAAAAGTGTCTCTAGATCAGGTCTGTGATGTGTATCATATAGGTTATATAAAAAAATCTGGACGCAAACATGTTGCTTCTGTGCTTTGATCCAAAGCAAAGAAGAGTTCTGGTTATAGGATCAAACCCCAGCAGTTTGTAATTCTTACCTCTTCAGCTGGACTGAATTTGATCTGTATGTTGACCCTGTCATCAGGATACAGTATGCCACTGGATGGCAATATCTCAAAAATCAGTGGAGTAGTCAGCTTCTCTAATCGAACCTTCTGTTTCAGGTGAAGTGGGATGTGCTTAAAACCCCCCAAAAAAACAAACAAACAAAAAAAACATATCCAAAGTGGTTACTTTCCTTTTTTTAACCATAAGCATCTTCAATTACTTCAGAACAGGATTAAAAAATCTTTACATCTGGTAAATTTCATATACATCTGGAAATAAAGATTTTCTTTGCTTGTTAATAAATTTTGCTATCTTTGTTATCTGCCCTATTGAGCACTTTGTGTTGTGTTAAGTTTAAAACACTATAAATGTGCTAACATGTAATAACATGCCCAGTATTATTTATATTATTATTAATTATACAAATGCCTTTGTCCAGGGTAACTTGCAGATCGTAAACATTCTGTGTTTACACGGTGTACATGAGCCATATTCATTTTCTTAAAGTTAATTCACCTTCCTCTTGATCTGCTCCTCCTCTTTGATGCTCCACTTGCAGGGCACTGGCTCAGGGTTGTGTAACTGCACTGAAGCCACTTTGCACATGCCGCAAAGAACACTGTCAAACTGTAACATTTTTGTGGAGATGTTCAAGGAGGGCATTACGACCACTGCACGTAGACGGACTTGAACTGTAGGACCCCCCAACACCTATACAAAACAAAAAGCATGGTATTAAAGAAGTCCCAACAACATTTACCTATATAACAGGAAAGCATTACAAAGCTACAATCAAATGAAGGGGAGATTTTTATGCGTTTAACTGCATGTATATTGTAATCTAGATGAAAATTTCTAAACCAGTGTCAGGGGAGATCTATGGTTCTATTGTTAAGCAACATTTTGAAAGATGTTGTCCTCTTATACATTAACTATATTGGTTTGATGTGGCCATTTTTTACATTTCCTATACAAACACCAAACATTGGATAAACATTAGTTTGAATACATTTGTAATAATACATCAAATATATCCATCATCAGATATAATCATAATTATTATCAGTGGGTAGATTTTCTTTTCCACTGTTTTTTTAGGAAAATATTTCTAGCTGAGAAAAAGCAGAGACCTGCAAAGACTGTTCATTTAAGACTTTTTTAATAGAATTAAACAAGTCTTCAATAGATTTAGGTAAAGACTAAATAATGAATGGGCTTAGAAGGCTTGTTCATTATATTAGCAATTGCCAGGGGCCTTTATGGGGACGTTTTATGCAGTTGTTGCTTGTGGGGAATAATTCATTAGCATAAAAATAATTATGGTACTTCTCAAAACTTTTCGAAATGTTTATTTGCAAAATACATTAACAAAGACACAGTAATTACTTCAAATAATCGTTTTTTATAACTCTCCACTTATCAGGCATCACTGCAGGAGTGTTATGCCTCTACTAAAAGAAATGCAATTCACTATACATCAGAAAACAGAAAACAAAAGCACACTGACAGATCATGTCATTTTACCAAAGGAATGAAGTATTTCTCCTTTCCATCAGTAACAAAAACAACAGCATATAATCTAATGTTTCCAGGGGAGCACTGTGAAATGTCATGGTAATGTTTGTCAAGTGTAAACAAGGAACAGTCATCATAGTTTGAAGCACACTAACAAAAATAGACAGGCTTTTGGCAGTGAAATCTATAGCAAAAACCTCCATGAGAAAAAATGGTGTAAAGAGCACAAAGCCCTAGACCTCTATATGTCATATATGAATTAGAGATTAATAAGTCAGTTCTCACATTTCCTACATGTAGATAAATTAACATTTGGAAAAAGCCCACAAATATCTGGTTATGTGGCCTTTACTTTATGTAAAATGGGGGATAAATAATGGTAGCATGCGTGTTCATATAATAGGCAACCATGGCCACCATGGAGAAGACACCACAAAGCCCATGTATTCACTCAGTAGCCCACAAAGTAGCCCACAAAGTATTCACTCAGTATATTATTGCCTGATGTTAGCAAGATTTATATCACTTTTGATGTTATTCAGTCTATTTAGCTTCTGATTCACGTGCCTTGGCTGATTTAGACTGTCCCTTGCCTGTCTGTGACTACAATCTTGCCTCATGTGTATTTGTTTACCAGCTTTTTAATAAGGCATTCTAACCACAACTACCACCACCATCTCTGCCCCAAAACACACAGACACTTTCTTTATAATTTCACTTTATCCTAGAATGATAATACTCTTACATATTTTCTATACATTCAAGAGAAGTAATGAATACTAGGAATCAGTCAATGCTTTCCATGGTCTCCATAGTCATTAGATTTAAATGTCATTGAAACTCCAGGGGAAATGCTGAAGCAAAAACTCCTTCAGTGGCTCAATATCCAATCACAAACTGTGCAGGACTATGACAGCAATCAAATAAGGCTTAAGGCTCTTCTGCATAAAGGTCTTTCATTCTGATATATTGTAACATTTTTCTGATATAGATATATTTACTTGAAGTTTAGCCTTTTAGTATTATATTCTTCTAGTGTCATCAAAGACAGCTATTTTTCAGCATGAAAAACTAGTATTTCTTTCTAATAATAAGTAACAATAAATACCATCAATAATATTCAAGAGACATATTATATGGCTTGTAGTAGTGTTATGAAAACTAAGCCACCTGAAATTCTTGGATTACATTTGTTCGCCACTACTGTACATACCAATGCCTTTAAACACTATTGCAAACCTACTTGTATAGGCATGACGATGCTCATCTCCCCAAGCTTCAGATTTGCACCTTGTGGATCAAATTTCATCTCAAATGTCTCTGTCTCACAGTAGGGAAGATTCTTCACCCTATCCAACTCTGTACTAAATCCTAAAAAGATATGAACCAATTTCTGAATGCATTGTTCTAAAAATGTCACTCTATCATAAAAAATACTTTTCTGAGGCAGTACCCCGAAAAGCTGTAAGCTGCATGAACCAACCTGTGCCTGCCAGAGACTTTCGTTCAGCTCTAAAGGACACTGGGAGAGGCCCAGTGTTTGTCACTTTGACAATGTGGGTAGACACAGTGCTGTGAATCACACAACCAAAGTCCAGAAAGTACTCAGGCAAAATAAACCTATAAAGAGTGTATATTACAAAATCAGGTTTCTCATGAACAAAAACAAGGATTTAAAGTATTTTTATTATGTGATGTTACCTGCTGAGCTTTTTGCACCACATGCTAGAAATGGATCCAGGCGTTTCACTTTGCGCAGATTCGCTTTCGGATTTGATAGTAGTTATACAATGTTCCTTAACTAGGAGCCTCTCAACTTCCATCTGTAGCAGAGCATCATACTGCACACATACACACAAACATACACAGTCATGAGAAAAAAAACAGTACACATCACACAACAGCAAACATCATACTGCACATACACACACAATGTTTGTTTTTAGTAGCCTTACTCTGCATATATCCTAAAACGTTTTTTGTAGTGGAGCAATGTACAGAGCAATAAAATGTAAAAACAAATTTAAACATGTTTCTAAATGAAAATACTTCAATTATGTATATATTTATTTCCCATCTGATTTCTGATTGCTGGTTTACTTTATGGGAAAAATAAATACATATTAGGACAGTAGCACAGAGCAGGGCTGTATATAAACACACTGTCCATTTTTAAAAAGAAAATGTAAAAAAACTGCATATTAATTCTATTTTCCTATCAGCTAATCGTGTGGCAGCAGTTCAATGAATGAAATCATGCAGATACAGGCTAAAATTAAGTTAAAACAAAGATTAGAAAATCCTTCTCTGTCCTATTCCTATCTTAAGTTCTATTCTTGGCTGATGACAGGTATAATAATCGATTGGAAAAAAAAAACATTTGACAGTAAACTTTGTCTTCAATGTTCATAGGTATACTTACTCTAGGAATGTGGTCCTCTTCACAAAGTTCACCAAACTCTGTACTGGGTCTGCTTAGAATGTCATCTCTTAGGGGTTCTTTCTCAATTGCCTTCTTTGCCTCCATCAGCACTAAACTATATTGTTTATCTACAAAAAACATAAAAAAATAAGTTGTTAAATGCTTGACAAATAGTTTTATTTAAAATGTAGGTTTTGCTAAACATGTCATAATAGGAATTCTGTTACTGGACTGCTTTAAAATAGAAAGTTTAAAGGAGAAGGTATTGTATTTACCACCCCCACTGCCATCATTATGATCATGTCATCAGTGCTACATCATAGTGCAAAGCTTATCCACACTGCTGTTGTCTCCAAGGATTAGCTGTAATTTCCTTCCAATAACTGTTGGATACTTTTTAAAATGTACTCTTTAAACTTAAACAGCGCTTTTCCCTCAGTTTAAAACTGTTTTAAAGGCTATAGCCCTATGAACCTAGAAGACATTTAAGCAACAAATCTAACCTAAAAACTTAAGCAGATGTGCATGTCCTTGACTTTGACCTCAAGGCTCAACAATATTCATGTTCTACACAAGTCCTGGATTGTACCTTTGGGATGAATTGGAACACTGACTACACCACAGGCCCCTTTTACCTGATCTACATCACTACCTGACTTTACCAACACCTGTTATGTCTGTTAACACCTGTTGTGTCTAAATGAGCACAAATCTCCACAAGCACACTCCAAAATCTAATGGAAGATCTTTCCAGAAGAGTGAAGGAAGTTTTAAAACCAAATTGGGACTAAAAATGGAATACAATGCTCAAAAAGCACATACCATACTTATGACCAGGTATCCGCAAACTAATATAGTGTTTGTCTCTATATAATGTGTGTGTATACATACATACATACATACATACATACATACATACATACATACATATATAAGGAAATATTTATTTGTATTTATATTCAGTGAGCTCTTACTTAGGTCTCTGGGAAGGTCCAGGTACACTCTAGGAAAGACGCCCTCTCCCCTTATTATAATGCTTTCTGTCCTAACGTCTTCCACCTGTAGTTGGACCACCTTCATAAAAACCTCTGGAATTCCAGAAGGTAACACACAGAGGCTCTCATTTCCTCATTTCCCTTTATGAAGCCCTTCAAACAAGATATGAAAAAACAGAGAATTTGGTATATATTTTTTAGTAGTTTAAATCATAATATACCATACACTGCAAAATGTTAGGACAAATTAAATATATTTAAAGTATAGCTGGAATCGAGTGTGGCTCATGCTTGGCTCGAATTAAAACCTTAACTGGGCCTCTTGTGGATAAGATTGAACACCCCTGTGGTAGAACATCATTTGATATATACATTGTCATAATCTCACCATGCTGGGAATAATAAGCGGTTGTCCAGGTAAGATGTCTTTAGTAAAAACATCCTGATCTGCCTGCAACTTAAAGCTAAAGCCAGCCTTCCCTGTGTTTCTTACAATGATCTCTGCTTCTGCCACACGGTCAAACATCTAAGAAAAAAAGTAAAAGACCTTGACTGACTTATCACATATAGTATTACAAATGACTTGCATGTTATAAAGGATATCTGTAGTACCTGAGGACCAAAGTTGATCTCAGGTGTATCCAATGTATAGGTGACCTGAGAAGCCTCTCCTTTTAGAGTAACCTCATATTTTGGGCCTCCCTCCACCAGGCACATGGCTAGCATTTGAACACTGGCATCATGTTTACCCATGAATGAGACTACCACTGGCTCACTCTCACCAGGCTGCAGAACTCCAGAATTTTGTGAAAGTTCAAATATCTGTGAGACAAGAAACAAGATGAAGAGAGAAATACAGAAGCAGACAGTGAACAGCATCTGGGTATGGTAACACAGATTATTATAATACAGTCAAACAAATATACAGTACTCTAGAGTACTCAGTTGTTGCATTTGGTCTTCAGAACAATTAATATATAGTTGTAATTAAACCCATTTAAATGTGTGGCTCTGTCAGACATATAGTATAATTGTATTTTACAATTACTGATGCAGAAAAAAATGTGGCATACTTGTAGAAGGGGTTGGATTAAAATAAACAAGTGTGGTAAATCCAACCTGATTTATTCCTCTTGTTTCCATAAAAAAAAATACAGTATATAAAAAAATAGAAGCCAAAAAGAAAATCATCAGTCGACCCAGGACCATGGGTTTTGTTATAATACCAGATTGTGAGAGATAGTAAAGTAATTTTGGACCTAAACTTGGATAACAAACAATACTTTGTTACTATGTTGTGTCACTCCATTCATGTTAGACACAATAAATTCTGGCCAATGAAAAATTAACTCACACACACACACACACACACACACACACACACACACACACACACACACACACACACACACACACACACACACACACACACATAAAGATGCACTCAATGCACAAGCATTTACCATTATGTAATGTTTGGAATGCAACAAAATAACAAAAATAGAAAAAATATATAAAACTAATACAACATACATTCACTCTACTTGGTGTCGCTCGATCTTCCAGGCTGGATGTGCTGTATATCCCACCTGGTCCAAGAACGTTCAGCTCAGTTGTTGACATCCTTTTCTTTGAGTCTCTTCTCGTTTTAGTACCAAAATCTGTGTTTATTATCTTACTGACCCCTTTTTCTTCTTGCTGAGGTTTAGAGATCCTATGATAAAACATATACAACAAAAAGCATTTTAATGACTAATTAATATGCATCAAAGTCCCATGATCAACCAGAATGAAACACCTTCTGGTCCTTCCAATGGATTACAAGGTAAAACAAAGAGAAATTAATAAAGTCAGTCATTAAAGAATAAAGGCTTATTAAGAGAATTAGGGTCATTTATTAAATGTGTCCATAAGCATCCTTACAAAAGTGTAGATATTTTAAAGGGGAATAAAGATATGCATTAAATTGCATTAGTGCTGTGTCACTCGTGAATAAAATGCCCCAGCATGACTACTGCTCATTGAATATGTGGTCATGTGTTTGTAGTGCTTAATTTCTCATTTTCCAGTGATTTAAATAGGTTTTATAAAATGCAGTGCAGTGTTGCAATTTTGTTACATAAAAGTTACCAATTTGGTCACTTGCCATTTCCGATCTTCAAGCTAGCTCTCCCATATTACACACATGCTATACAATTAATATTACAAATAACAAATGGAATTTTGAATGATAAGTGAAGTTAGCAATCTCAGACAAAATTCACATTTATCAACAAAGTGTCCCTCACATGGCAGGCAGTAAGTAGAAGAGAAGTTTGGGGCAAACATTCAGATTTTCATATTATGATGTGACAGTCCTGCTACTGTCAAAAAGAACAGTTCTATGCTTTCTGTGAGGAAGCAACAGGGGGCAGTGTTGTGTATGGAATTAAGCTCATAAACACCCTCCCCTGTCATGTCGGGTAGAATGTCTTTAAAATAAATAATCCTTTTTAATACTCTTTTTTTAAGAGCAATTATCCATGATACATTGTCCTTACATTTCGCAAAATATAAATGTAAACATTTGCCACTGTCTTTTCCCACTGCACTTTTGTGTTTTGTGTTTTGGTGCCAACTTATTCTAATCTCAGGGAATGTCTGTGTACACAGCAAATATTTCAATTAAACAGCATTTGTGGCTATCATTTCCTCTACAGGGTCCCATTGAGAGTATATTCCTGTTTTACAACCAATGCTAGTAAGACAGAGACCAGATAAACCGTAGCCCAAACCAGGATAAAAAGTGATTACTAGAAATAAATGATTGAATGATTGAATGATTGAATGATTGAATGATTGAAGGAAGGAAGGAAGGAAGGAAGGGGGGAAGGAAGGAAGGAAGGAAGGAAGGAAGGAAGGAAGGAAGGAATGAAAAAAAGAAAACTTCATGCAAAGAATTAATTATTTATGTAATTATTCATTATTTACATATTTATTATGATATCTAATTAACTCTGCCACACATGGACTGGATGTTTGTTGGCTATTACTATTCTGACCAGTCCTGCACACTACCAAAGACACTCTTGTCTCTGCTAGCTCAGAACATTTGTTTAGTCCTGCCCATAGTGCATGAAAATAGTGAATGAAAGTAGGAAATGCCCAGCACTCAATGTTCTTGCAAATGTGGCCTTACTTTGCTTTACAAGTTTCATTGCTGGCTACTTGCACCCCCTTGAAAAAAGAAAGAATTGACAGTTCCCAAAACTGTTTGTTGCGTTTGTTGTTCAATTTCAGTCTCTTATGAGAAACAAACAAGTCCTAGTGGGCACCACATTTCTCCTCTGTGAGTACAACCACACTATTCCTAGCCTTTTCTTTACTTCCAGCACAGTGAAAGTAAAACTATCAAACTTCTTATCAGCCATAGATAATGAGTATTAGATAATGAATGAAGGTAGCTAACTCAGAAAAAATCCACATTTATCAGCACAGGGTCCCTTACATGGCAGGCAGAGACAAACACCTCAGTAAAATGCTACCTACCACTGCTTTAATTACCAGTAGGCTTTTAATTAGCAGGTAGGACAATGCACGCTGAACGTTTGCCAGTATTGACAGGAAAGGTCAGGCCATTATTAGATGGCTTTGCTGATGGGTGGCTGAGGAGGAGGGAGAGTGATTAATTTTCGCTAGCAAGCAATCTAGTCCTTGCATGCTATTGATTTGTTCAAGATGGGACATGGCAGCTGCTGAAGTACAATTTAAAAACTATAAAAACTGTAGTCCATGCAACCCGGAGCTGCCCTCCTATTGACAGCTGAGATTTAACACAGCACATTGTGCTCTGCATGCTGCTATGGGCAGCCACTGTGTATAAGTGTGTGCAGGAGTAATGACTCTGCAGAGCTCTGTAGGTCATTTACACATTTCCATCGGTTGCTTTGCAAGTAACATCTAAAGCCAAGTTTACTTTCCAACATTGAAGAAACGTTTGAACAGTGATTACAGACTGTTCTTTCAGAGGAAAATCATGGTAATCAATGAACACAAGTACAGCTGAACATGAGCAGAAAGAAGGCTGCTGACAGCTTCATTCTCAGATAAGCCATCAAAAGCTTATTCATCCGTGACAGTTTATTCAATCTTTACTAATGATCCGTGAGGCTTGACTGAAGCTGATTCTGGCTCTTATCAAAAGGGATAAACATTTTCTCATAGGGATATGATCCCTGCCAACGAATTGCTCAACACTGCACTGAGATTCATTCTTGGCAACAAGCAAGGGTCATGAAAAATATAGTCCTCTGGTTATAATGAGAAATTAATGCATGCTGTCCAGACTCTAGTCCGATTTCATGTGCTTTGGTAAAATAGGTATGGTGTGCTACAATGAGAACTGTCAGTGAATAGGCAATTAAATATATTTTTAGCAAAAATAAACAATACAGTAAAAATACTATTATGTTTAGACTATTGGAGAATATCAGAGAAACAAGTCCTAAATGTCCAGTGCCATAGATGCGTTATGATTTTGTCACAGTGTTTGCATTGGCTATGCTGTAGGTACATACTAATCCACCTCGTATCACACACACCACAGAATCCTTATATAAGGGACATAGCAACTGGGATACATTTCACAAGACAGTAGATAAAGACTATAATACAAGCTCTAAAACCATGAATAATACAATAAAACTTGTAGATTTTATGGATGGAGTAGCAGCTAGCTTCTTTTCTGGTGACTGTGTTTGCTAGGGAGGATGGTTAATGCCAAACAGTACAAATGATTAAGTATAATCTTAAGGACACACATGAGCATAAGGTCAGACCAATGCTAATGTGGCTAACTTTCATAGACCAGTGAACACAGTCTAATTTACATAATGCTGTCTTGCATAATGCAAACTCTAATAGATTTCAATCTTTATGAAAATGAACAGGGTTTTCTCGTCCAGGAAAATTCAATATTATGAACATTTTGGCTTACTGCTAATTTGAGTTTTTTCCTAAATTTTACTGCACCATAATTTCATTACAATAAAAGATGTCTCTTACCAGATACTATAAATCTGTTGTTGGTCCTTTGCTAATTCCCATTTGTAGTAGACGGGGAATGGACTGGGGTTGGTCATAATAAACCTCTCTTGGACCTCTCTGCCATTGGGGACACAGCCAAAGTCCAACTCTTGGCTAGAAAGGTGCAGGTTGGGAAAGTGTACCTCTCCTCGTAGAGTCACAGTGTCCCGTTGAGGATGCTCACTGTAGCTCACCTCCAGCACTTCCTCAGCCACGTAGCTTACTAAATCCAGATTGTACGAAGGGTCAAAGCGCACCCACAGATCTGCTTCAGCATCATTACCCATCACCAGACTCTTTGTACACAAACACAGAAGACACAAGATTGACAGTGAGATTAATTAATGCCTACATTGATGCTTAAAGAATATTTATTACTCATAGAATGCAATTACACATGAAAAATATGCCTAAAAACTGATAGGTTAAGATCATGTACAATAATTTCATTTAAGCTATTACTTTGCTGTTGTGTTCTATCAAAAAGCAGGTTCTTTCAGTATGCCCTTAGAATTTTATCTTACTGCCTAATTAAAAGGGTGGACAACTCCTATTGTTTTGGAATGAGACTTCACACTTCACACTTCCTGTATAACATGTTCACACATTCTGCAACATTAAGTATAGTTAATTCATATAAATATCTATACAATTAAATATAATTAATACATGGACTATACTATAATATATTATACAATGCTATACTATACTATACTATACTATACTATACTATACTATACTATACTATTAGAGTTATCTTGATCGATAATCTAAATTGGAGCCCAAATCTTTTTAACCATAAGAACACACCCGTGCATGGTTTACCAAAGTTGGTGTGCAAGAAGTTGAGTGGCCTGAGGTCAGAGCCCTGACCTCACACCACTGATCACTTTTTGATGAATTGGCATGCTGACTGTGCACCAGGTCTCCTTCCCTGACATTAGTCTTTGACCTCACTAATACTCTTGTTGCAGAGCATGGGCACAATTCCCCACAGCCACACTCCAAAAACTAGTGGAGCTAGTGGAGCTAGAATTTTAAAATAACAGTGTGCATTTGTATGTACTGTAGTATACTAAAATGGATATTTGTATAATAAATAGTATGTATATTGTATAATGCACTTGGTTACAATTGTAATTGTGAGTTCTGTAAAAGAAATCTAGATAAAAGTTTGCAAGATCACATAATAGCCAAGGATTATAATGCACCAGCTTCATAATTTTGTGATGTTTAGTGGTGAATGTAATTATGTTTAAATATTTACAATTTTCTAGTAAAATGAAATGTATATATCAAAGCTAGGTAATAACTCAATAAACTAAGTAAGCTTTTTAACCCTGATATTCATGTGCCTCATTTACATTTTGGGTGCTCAATACAAGTGCATGCAATGCTATTCTTTTCTAATAATATCCCACCCCTTTCACTCACTAATCTTCTGCCAAACCCTTCCTGAAAGTTGGCATCCCTGCCAAAAACACTTTTTGAATAGATGTACCTTTGACGAAGTGAATGAGTCATCACTGGTACAGTCAGAGAGTCCAAAAGGCTCAGGCAGGGTGAGCTCCAGAGAGAGCGGCAATTTAGAGACATTCTTCAGACAGAGCCTCTCATACAGGGGCACGAGGGACATGCATGGAACCTGGAAAGTATAGAACAAATCCATAAAACTCTAAGAAAACACACAAAAACAATGTGGACCACAACCATGAAACAAATATAATGAGCCACTTCCTCAGTAGCAGTAATCACTTAGAATATATAAATTAGGAAGTCTGTTTTAATCTGTTTATCTTTTACCATTACTATAAGCTATACTTCTGCAAAATATGATAAATACTACCTATTGTAATAATTGTTTTAAATGTATCTAACATCATATTATAAAATGGCATAAAATTATACTTATATACAGTATATATTTTGATAAAATAAAATAAAATAAAACTTCTACACATGCAATACAGAGACAAGATACAACAGAACATAATCTAACTTGACTATACATAATCACATGAAATATTTACATATAATTAATGACAACTAGCATTTCCCCAGTGATTTTCCCCTAAGTACACAGAATCTAATCATTTGTTACTCATGAAAGACTGCCCACAGTAATAATATTTTCTAGACTGCTACTAGTTCTGTAAGATCAGTGCCAATTTGTAGAAACCAAAATTTCCTGCTCACTCCTTTTTCTTTTTTCATCTAATTCAGTATGTGAGCTCTTCTGCCATCTCTTCCACCTCTCCTTCTCATTAATTGCTTAAGTCTTTCAGGCCCTTGTGTGGGAACTGTCTGTAAATCTAGCATGAGCTGTCAACACATAGACATATGGGACTGAACCAGATAAAAGAATGCTCTCAAACCAACTTAGCATTTTAAGTTCTGAAAATGCTGCCTGGCAATGGAACTTGAAAGCGGTTGTCAGAATATCATGAAGATCTATGAAAACCACTAAAGCTGAAGCTCACAGTTAGTGTAAGTGTGTGTGTGTGTGTGTGTGTGTGTGTGTGTGTGTGTGTGTGTGTGTGTGTGTGATAATAAAAGCAATATATAGCAGACAGAAAATCTGTTTCATTATAATGATGATTCCTCCTGAGCTTACAGTGAGTATTCTTTAGCTGTTTTCAACTACAGGAGCAGTAGTCATACTGTATGCCGTATGATCAGCCTGTTTTCTACACTATAGCATACTAAACACCTAACAATTTACACCAAGTTATATTTTATTAAATAAAAAATTGTTTAGTTGTGTGCAAAGAAAACGCACAGTCCCCAGTGTCAGTGTCTGAGGCAGCCATTTATGTTTAATGTATTAAACTGTAATTCTACTTTAAAGTAATTTCTCCACAGTGAACTGACCTTAATATTGATTTATTGATCGATAAAAAAATTGACTGCGGCACTTTCATGTCTATTATCTTCTCTACAGACTAAGCAAAACAACAAACAATCCATTGCAGAGGAAGAGGTAATTGCCATAATGCAAGCATGTGGAAGAGACTGATGCCCTCACAGTATAATAAGAATAAACAAAATAAATAAATAAAAAAGCTTTACTGCAACTGGATTCCAAACATGACATACGACATAGATGATGCTCTAACACAATACCGAGTTCTGCCTAGTGCCAAATGTGGCCTTATTTGTATGACAGAATGGCCGTATAATGAAGAGCATCTAATTATAGAGTGTTACAGCAAAAAGTTCTTTATGAGCACACAGGTTTCAGCCAGTAAGACACATAATCTTAAGACACACAAACCTTTTCTACATAGAAGTTGATCTGCTGAGGGGAGATATTCAAGACCGGGGCAATGAATTGACATGTGATATCTGCCGTCATGATATGCTCCTTCAGATTCTGATTCTCCAGGAAGGCATGGCATACCAGCCTTTCTCTTACCACCTACACACACACACACACACACACACACACACACACACACACACACACACACACACACACACAAACTCTTTTAAACTTCACATATTCAAAGCCTAAGCTGTGAGATGTGCCCCTTATTCATATTCACCTTATTCATATTCTTAGACAAGCCTGGCAGTACTGATCTGAAATACGGCCATGCTCTGTCAGGACTGAGCCTCAGCATACTGATATATGCCGTAAGCGGAATGGGTTTATCTCTGCGCTTCACCCACCCTCCTTTGTCACTGCCTATTCAATCAGTAGAGGCTCCAGGCAAAAGTGCCTGAGAAAGCAGGCAATACATTGCTTGGTGCAGCTTGGTGCATTTCTAACATTATTTTAGTGCGTATTCTATGTATCAGGAAATGCAATAAATGTTATTTGCTTTGGAGATATATTGTCAAACATTGTGGACAGATGACCATAATATTTATGTGTTTTTTAACATCCAATACCCACATTTAGTTCCCGTTGCTGTTATAATAAACCCCAATCTTATGGGAAGATAGTCCACTAGACTTTGTTGTGTGGATGTGAACATTCCAATTTATCCCAAAGGGGTTTAATATAGTTTAGGTCATTGCACCATAGCAGGCCACCCATGTGCCTCCACTCCAACCCATGTAAACTATATCTTTATGCAGTATGTTTACATATGAAAATGTATTAATATTTACATTTAATAACTAGAGCATAGTTCATCGATTATAATATTAGGCTTTACCTGTACAATTCAGCCAAGTAAAATAAATGTTTACCTTTGGTGTATCACTAGAAGCCTCCAGCAGCATGTCAGCTGACTGACCTGGACCAAGCTCCAACCATACGGGTGTCAGAGAGAAAACAGGTTCAACCAAAGTCGAAGGTGCCACTGGACTCTTGAATTTGTCTTCCCTAGAGATAGTGAGTGTTTTGTGTTTTGTGATTAGTGTGCCTCTGTGGCGGAAGTGGGGAAAGCCTTCAGTGGTCCAGAGAAGCTTGTGTAACCGTTGACCTTTATTAATTATCCTAAAGTGATACTGACATGGACCTGAGCTGTAGAGTAGAAACAAAAAGGTTTTAATTCCAGTTAAATTTTTAGATTTATATAAGAATTAAAGTAAATAAATACTATAAAATTATAGCTAAAAAATAACATGACAGAACATAAACACAGAGAGATGTCAACTTACAAAAATACAAATATATATTGCATTTAACACCATACCTAAAGTGGGTTCCAAGGTCCAAATGGGGAGCAAAGGGCCGGTCAGTGACGATGGTGGTGCCCTTCCCTGTGGCCCACAAGGGTATTGTGTGGGTTTGGCTGTCACGGATGACCAGCTGCAATTTGTCCTGAAAGGGCAGAGTATCATCTAGATGGGCCACTAATGTCAGTTGTAGTTGCCCCTCTGGCGGGATCTCCCCTTCTGCTGGCTCCACCCGCCACAGAGAGTTACTCTTAGCCTGATATGAAACAAAAGTGTGTTAAAGTGACAGAATTTAATTTTATGCTTCATTTACTTGTATGCATAGCTCTGGCTTAATTTTGAAGCGCTAAAGCCTATGTAGGGCACTTCAAATGATGACTTTGGCAGGCATTTGTGGGGTTGTTCCAAGTTAGACAACATACTTTTATAGATCTAATGGATTATTGCACAAATTTATGACTATTGAATGGACGATGACACTAAATGTGTAAATAATAAAAATACTGCAAATAGACTTTTTTAGTTTTATGTTTCCATCACCACCCACCTATTTGTATTTGTTTTAGTGAAAAAAATTACAAATAATATTGGCATGTTTCAAATGGCTGTTCATACATGTGTATGTGTGTGTTCTCTTGACAGAGTCCATTAATCTAAGGAAGCTCTTAGGAGAATGGATGCAAGGAGCAAAAGAGGACAGCATGAGAAGGAAGAGAAAATTTTGTAGACAGACAGTTAATCTATCAAGTTGTAGACAGAGGGCTAATCTATCAGATTAAGAACAGGCGCAGGCAATCAGTGTTCTGCTTCTGTTATACCAGTTTTGGGACCCCAGCTAGAGTAAAGGATTTTGACAGAACATAACTTAACAGGCCAGATGCTTCATGTTTATTTTTGATTTTGATCCCTGCTGATTTTCACATCTTTTTTTTTATTTTTACTAAGCATCAACACACAGCACCCTCCATCTTCATCCTCCAAAGCAGTTTTATCTATCTGAAAGGCAGATTAAAATCAATTCCCATAATGTGCAATGCTGAGTGACATCTCTTGGATAAGGTTTTAATTGGGAATTTCAAAGTAAGAGAGAAGGGCTTTGTGGGTGTTATGCTGATTAATAGTGTATTATTTATCTTTTTGTGCATGGCTCATGCAGATACTTGTATTCATCACATCCCACCTACATCGCTTGTTTCATTCAACTATTGTGAAATAGAAAGCTAGCCAGACCAAATCCAGTGACAGAGCTTCTACTTATCTCAAGCGCATGCTGTGATGTGGAAGTACACAATCTTAATTAAATATTTAATGACAAACTTTTTTTGGTTACAAACTCCTTCCCAGTGTAATACATACTGTATAAATGCAGAAGCAAACTTTTGATTTAGATCTTATTGATTATGCAATGTTAATAACCACATGAATTGATTTTCATTTCACAATTCAATTTAACAGGTAAATGATTTGACTTTGTTGAATGAAGTTTCTAGTTGTGTAAGCTTTTTTTTTAATGGGTTAATTGTCATCATAGTGTACATTCCTAAAGATTTGTCATAATGTGGCAGGACTCTTAAGCGTAGCTTAAGCGTAAATGCAATAAACAGTTAGAGAGTATCACTGCACTGGTTGACTAAAAAGGTAATATTTCCTGTTTTGCTCACAATAATAACAAAATGGCGTAAAGTTGAAGATTGGCAGATACATAGCAAAACTGTCAGAAAATGTATCATGTAAAAATGCAAAATCCAGCAGCAACTAAAGTTGCTGTGCTTAAGCCAGAATTTTACAAACTGCTTTAAAGGCACCAATTTACAGTCTGGAGGGCATTGAAACTCAGAACCAGAGCCTTCACCCTGGGCAACAGTGTGAATCAAACTGTGGGCAAAGTAATAAATGTTCTTGCAAGTCACTGAGTCTAGTTTTACAGCCTCAAGCCTGTTGTCAACTCCTTAGTACTCAGAACAAAAAGGAATGGAGCCTGTAGTGCAACACAGCCAGTGATACAAACAGCTACAGAGAGTGCCCTTGGAGCAGGGAAAAATGGCATGCACACTATTCTCTGCAATGAATATGGCACTCAGCAGAGGAGACAAATCATTTCAGCCATGTGAGAATACAGAGGAGTCATCAGGGAGTCATAGATCACTATGACTACTATCCCTGACTACTATCAGTCAGAGAGACAGAGAGAGAAAGAGAACAAGAGCGAGATTAGAGAGAAAAAGAAAGAAGAGAGAAAGGTGGTCAATAGGGGACTGAATCAAAAATGCGATGATGTTCCCTTGATAAAAGAATCCAAGCGAACAGCAAGAGGGTTGATATTTCAATAATGCATGCATTAGCAAGGTTTAACACCACTGATTGCTTTGAAACTCATCCCACTGGAGAGGTTTGAAATGGAAATGAATCTCCTAACACTTACATTGCAGCAGTATAAAGGATCACTATAAGCACATGATTCTGATATTCCAAAAATAAAAAATACATTGTGATTCTTGCTGAACAATTCTTGATTCTCCTGCTTTACATGTCATGAGCCCTGAGATGGGGGAGCTGGGGTAACTTTCAAAATGACAAAAAGTCTACAACCAAGGACATGTGAGGTTGCCTGTATGCACATGCTTGCAAATCTTCTAAAACGGGGAAAATCTGATCTCAGGGACGAATATCTCATTCTCTGCTCTGAACAATTACTGAAGCTCTTGTCCAGTAACTGCTTACTTTTTTGCATTGTACAGCGGACACAATTCCAATAAGCACAGATATAGGTGTTCATATTAATGTCGCCAGCAAGTTTACATGAACTACCCTTTATATAAAAAAATAGACACAGTGATAAGGAAATATACAAGTTGGTTGGACTTTATCCCATGGTTTATGTAGACCTGTTGTTTGGTGATTAAACCCCCAAAATCAATAACATTTTTGTAGGGGAACCTATAATAAGGATATGATAGCATGGCCTGAAACAACTGTTCAATCTAAAAGAAAAGAGCAACAATCAATGTGCAGTTGGTGAGAGCCAATTAACTACAAAGCCAACAAATCACTTAGCCAATCACCCAAATGATTGTATGCTCGATTAATCTAAGAAATGATTAAGAGTAAATTTTAACTAGCTGTGGGCGAAAGAAAGAAAACAGACTAGTATAAAAAGAAAGAATACCTGTAACTTCTTGTTACACTTTGACTATGATTTAAATTGTGCTAAACCTACCATTTGTGCGAAGAACCGGGCAGGGATGGGGGACTGGTTGAACAACTGCAACGTCCTTGGGATATCAGTGAGCACTGGGATGTTGCCAAAGTGTAGCTCAGTGGCAGAGAGGGAAACAGCTGGACCCTTGCCAATGCAGCACAAAAGCAACTTCTATGAGAGACAGAGAAGAACAGGAGGAGCAAGAGGTCATAGTAAAAAAAATTACAGCTGATTCAATATGATTACTGAAAGAGTAAAATACAGTGAGCATGAAACCAGACACTGATCAAGTCACTTTGCCTGTATCTTTGTCCCATACTTGTAATCACACATATACATGCATGCTCACCATCAAATCCTTTTGGCCTAAAATTGCAATGATAGCAGTGAGCTGCAATTTGCCCACGGTTTTAGCCTGGAGAACCAGAGGAATCTGCTCAGTACTGTATGGCTGGATCACTCCTCGTGGATGAGTAGTAGAGTACAGTAGAGGTGGATTATCCTCATACTCCTGCATATACACAGACACAGTGTTTGTTCACATGCTGGTCAGAGAGACATATTATATAAGCAGAAATATACAATTCAGCCTCTTTAATTGTGCGGTGCTTTGATAAAAAGAGAGTCAATCCTTCTCTTGGTTATGTTTATATGATTTCCTATACTTTTCACAAGATAATGGATTCTAGTCATTTTACCTGGGATAGGAGGCCATAGCAGGCAGGAAGGTTTGTGTCATTAATCAGCCTGATTGGCTGCTCATATGGATAACCTATGAAGCAGTCGTGGAACTGAAGCATAGAACTCTCCAGGTGCACTTCAGGAACAACACAGCTGTAAAGAGAGTTGTCATCAAATAAATAACCTTTATATACATACATTTTGAAAAAAATAAATAGATTAGCATGTGTACACATAAATGTCATACTTAGCCTTAATTGGGAGAGCTAACACCTCTTCCCCAACTCCATCCACATCCACCACCAATGCCAGACTGTATTGCTGCACTGTATTGGAACACAAGGTCACCTGCAACACACACAGTCATAGTTATATTTACAGTACATATTATGTTACTCTTTATCACACTACTCACCTCCAGATGTACCCAATGGGGAAAAAACATCAGTAAGCAGTATCACGGATACTGAATTTGTTTGAATGTCATGTTTAAAATGATTGGAACTAGCCAAAAATCCAGAAATGTTTTTAAATACAGCTGTTCTTTTCTGCAGTCATTCTACCACTAACCACACTAGAAGTAAACCACAGAAATACACTGGTCACTTCTTTAGTTAGCATCTCCTAGTCTAGGGCAGCTGACATTAAGAGGTAAATTTTAATCCTAGAATAAAGTTAAGCATATAGTTTATTAACTAACTTTGCTAGATTTTGTTATAATAGAAAATTGATGTATAGTATGTGTAGAACAAGTTTCGTGATCAATGTTGCCAGATGTGTGTGACATTAGCAGCCCAATCAACAAGCATTTTTAAAGTACTTTCCCTTAATAGCAGGGACATTTCTTACATTTTGCATTAAAAAATTGTCATAAGAATAATGTCCTAAGAATTAATGACCTAATGATTGTGAGGATAAGTAAAATATCATGAATATTTAAACAAAAGTATTATAAGGAAAAAAATAACATAATTTTAAATTTAACTTCTACATGTCAAAAATATTTTGGGAAAGAGCCATGCTCAACACTATGTAGAATCCTCTTTTCTTAAAAAAACAAAAACAAAAAAAAAACAGTCAATATACAGTACATCTGGGAACTGAGGAGACCAGCTGATAATATTTTGGAAGAGGATTGCAGTCCCATTTGTGTCTGATACATGCAGATTTCACAGATTGGCATACCTCTTTCCATCTTTAATTCTGAGAGACTTTGACTCTCCAAGATACTCTTTTTATGCCTAATCATATTACTGATCTGCTGCCAAGTAACCTAATTAGTTGTTCTCCCGCTGTTTCTTTTTAATAATGCTTACTTTTTCAGCCTTTTGTTTAACCTTTTCCAACTTTTTTGAGACATGTTACAGCAAATTAAAATCATTTTCCTGATTTTTACATTTGATATGTTTTCTATGTTCTATTGTGAATAATAACTGGGTTTATAAGATTTGCAAATCATTGCATTTTGTTTTTTATTTGCAGTAAAAAAAAATTCTAAACTTTTTTGGAATTGGGGTTATGATTTACACCTGTTTTTTGGCCAAAAAACATGAATGAATAAATAACGAGGAATATAATTAAGAATCTCCCATATCACCACATATATTCCTAGACTTCTCATAGGTAGCAATTTTAAATCAAATGTATAAGAGCATGCAGATATTTTGCATGTTACCTCATACATGGTGCACTTAGACCCATATGCCATTTTCTCACCCAAGGACGCAAGGCCTAGCTGCTAACCCCTTAAACAGACCTTTCTGAACCACCAGGCTTCATTTACACAGTTCACACAGTTGACAGAACAATTAAAGAATAAGACAAGGACATTCTGCATACTGACAGAAGACATCCCAATCTAAGAACAGTCCACAGACACCCAGACAAAGCCAGCAGATTAGTCCTTTCAAAGTATATGACAGCTACTGCTGATGGAAAAGGACCACTGGCTGACAGGTACACATAGTAAAAGAAGCTGGGGATGAAGGTGATGGGGCGAGAGGTAAGAGAGCTATTTGAGATTCTGCTTTTTTGTCTGTTCATTCACTTTTTGTTTTAAACGGCAAACCTTTAGATATTTTGCCGCTGTCTTAAGATGATTAGGGATTAGAGGGTTGTTCTTTCGTTAATAAAATTTACATTTTGAGACCTGCTTCTTCAATCTTGAAGGCAAAAGATAAAAAAAAAATAAATAAAAATTAGGTTTTTTATCTCTTAGGACAGTATATTGTTAAAAAGGCCAGACAAGACAGTCTAGCTGAGGAGATTCAAGCTAACCTTTGCATAGTGAAATAAATTCTAATTTGTGTCAAATATGCAGTGGGAGCATGCACTGAAGGGTCAAAAGAGGATCTATAAAGCAACATGTCCTACCTCGATGTGCATTTGGCTCTGAGCCCGGACGGTGCCTGAACTGGGTGTCACTCTGAATTCTCGGGACCTCTCAGATGCACTGTCTCCAAGCTTCCAGTCATTCCTGTCCAGCTCTGTTACCTGTTCTGTACTGGTCACACTGTCCCTCCTCATTCCATCTCCGGGGATTCGCAGGTGAAAGCTCATTGGTACCAATGAGGTATTGGTAAGTAAGCAGGTCAATGTGTGACGAAAACCTTTTGGGGTCAATGCAAAAAGCAACGATAATAAACAGGAAGTGGTCCTCAAGTTTTTGGTAAGCAGGTGATTTATGGATATTTTGAATACAAAGTTCATTTACCGAAGGACACCTCTCCAAAGTTGAGCTCAGGAATATCAAAATGAAATGTTGGACCCATTACACACCCCCTGCAACAGATAGCAAAGAGCTTTTAAACCGAATCCAGTAAAGAAAAACATGAGGAATTTAATGCATTCATTCATTATTTGATTATAATCTAATAACCAACAGGCAATATAAAAACTGAGAGAAAGATAGATTATGACAGAAAGAACAAAATAAATTGATCCATTTGTAAGATGACAGTGAAGAGTGGTGCTCTTATAATTTCTACTTTCAGCATTTTCAACAGTAATCAATCTTAATCTGAAAAAAGTGGCAAAAGTGACAAGTGAACTATAGACCTTTCACCAAATAGCGGTGAAACTATTGTGCATTTCTTTTATCATCTTAACAAAAGGCTAAAACATACATTACAGTGCAAGCAAGTGTTTAAAATAGTATGTGGTATGGCATGTCCAAAACCAGCAGAACAATGGAAAAAAATTAGACAAACAATAAGACATCTACCTGAATGTGAGGATGAGAGGCTGGGGATTCCCCAAAACAGTGAAATAAAATTCCTCTGAAAAGGTGCCCAGTTTGTCAGAGGAGAAGTGGACCTCCAGAGCATGGCAGGCCCCAGGGGGCACAACGCCCTCAGGAGGAATGAAGGAAAAGCACAAACCCATAGCTGTAGTTGGAGGCATGAGTCTATACGGAGCATCGATAAGTCCCTTATTGCCCACAAGCACCTTGGGTAAAGGTAAAAGCAGAGCACAGAATTACAATCTGTTGCTAATAGTGTTGGTTGAAAAAGCACAGTGAGCCAAGCAGAATGCCTGCTATCCATCATGATGTTTGCTAACCCCCTGAATGTCTAATAGTTATTGCTTAGTTAATTTTAACAAAAATTTGGTTGAAACATTTTATATACTTGTGCCATTTTCAAACATAAATAAACTTTCAAAATATATGTTTTTTCCTAAATAGCAGCAATATGTGGTTTCCTACATTGATGATCTTTTTTTTTTACTGTTCTAAAGATTTACATGGCTTCACTTTAATTAAAAAGTAAAATCAACTTAGGGGCATCTGTCTATTGCTAGTGATGACTTTAATAAGGACAATAGTGTAGTTATTCATACCTCATAGCTGTGCTTGGAGCCAATAAAAACATTGCCAATGTCCAGTAGATCAAAGTTAAACTGCAGTTTGGGTCCTATACCTTCTCCCTTTATACGCAGTGGCAAACGAGATTCTCTGCCTGCATAAGAGCATTTGTAAAACATCATTGGCTTTATTTGCTGGAGCAATGCAGTGGATTAGCAAAAAAAAAAGATAATACATTGCAGTATGTATTTGCTCAACTACATATTACTCTTGATGGTTTGATTGAAATGACACACACTATCTCTTTATTAAAAGATTAACTATGCTTACAAAATTACATAATTAAAAGTTCCCAACATTTAATTTTATATGATAAATGCAACCAATTGTTAAACAGGACAGGGTATCATAAAGTGCTTCAAGTAAAAACATTTAGAACTAAGGAGCTGTGGTCTACAGATCAAAGCATTTTTTAGCAAAAACATAGACAGATGAGTTTCTCTTAGGTTAAGAATGGAAGGACAAGGCAAAACAATAATTGACAGAATCTATGAATTTCATTTGTGAACCACAGATCCCAAAAGACAGACATTTTCTTTGGTTGCTATGCTTTCTTAAAGATACTAATGCAAATGTGATGTCTTCTTTGACAGATGGGCTTAAATACACACATGCAAAACTACTCAACAATGGTTTAAAAATAAGTAGAAAGGTTTATAATGTTTAAAAAATAATTAATTTTAACTACACCATTATCAGACTTCTTTGTACCTGTGACATCGCAGTAAATTGTGTGCTGGTAAAGTCTGGCTTCTTGGGGTTTGAAGATGATGCTGATTTCTGCTGTGCAGTTTGGCCAGACATCCCCTTCCTGTAAGCAATACAGAGTGACGCTAAGTCAATTAAAATATTCTTTCCACTCTACTTAAAACTACACTACCAGGCACTTCAATGGCTTTTGGATGCATTAGAAGACAATGCTGTCTTGACTGGATCATGTAAAGAGGGTAGTGCTGTACAATAACAATACATGCACATCAAACTTACTTAAATATGAATTAATGATGGGTTAAGTTGTCTAATGTACTAATCATGAAGAAAGTCATGTGTGGATAAAAGTGCACGATATACACAAAAGTACTGGAACACCTGAATTTTGCAGCCATATGTGATTCTTCTAGAATCTGCCACGACAAAGTTGCAAAGGATATGTTTGGATGCTGTAGCACAAAAATTTCCCTTCACTTAAACTTCACTTGACCCTTTTGAACACCTTTGGGATAAACTGACTAAACCCCTGGCCTCCTCACCCTACATCAATACCTGTTTTTACTAATGCCCTTATGCATTAATCACTGACCACAAATCTCCACAACTATTCTCCAAAATCTAGTAGAACATCTTTAGAGGAAGAGTGGAGGATATAATCACAACAAATGGCAAATTTCTAAGGAATGGGATGTTCAAAAAGTACATGTGAATCTTATGGTCAGGTGTCCACAAACATTTGTCCATATAGTGTACATGATAGTACATGTCTATACTCATATGAAGCTGCATTTTTTCAAAGAAAAAAAAATTATTTGAAAAGTGCATATCAGACAACTTTTCACAAATAAAAAGATATTTGGAAAAGGGAACATTAACAAAATAACTTTAGCATAAGAATGTGTTTTTAAAGGTAGTATTATAAATCGTGGGCAGGGGTTAATGTGCTTAATGTGCAGGATTTTCATGCATGAAAGTTAACCTCAGGATCATGAAAATGTTGCGTAAAAATGTAAGACCATATTGTTTAACTTGTATAATGCCTGCTGTCTTTTTTCCAAATATATAATTGTTATGGGAAGAGTGAACAGAGGAGACAGGGAATATGATTAATCAATGTGCTGAGCCGGTATCTTGTGGAGCAGAGTAAACCACTGAGACAGATCTGTCTCTGTCACCCAGGAAAGGTGCTCTGAATGGATGAGAAAATGAAAAGACAGGCATTTGTTCAAAACCACAGCAAACAAAACCATTGACTCAACCATCCATAACAAAGCCACAAAAAGCAATCTGGATGATGCTTTAAAGTATGATGGTGGCCAGATGAGATGAATTGAGTATTTCAGAAGTACAGTAGTACAGAAAAATTACAAACAGTTTAGAATTTGACATTTCCGCTCAAAACAGTCTGGTCATTCCTTTCTGATCTTTTAAATTTATAAGATGTTTTGCTCATGAGATGTTTTTCTAAACTTTAGAGACTGTTGTTTGTAGAAATTCAAATGGATCAGTGGTTTCTGAAATACTTCAACCATGAACTGTGGCACCAATATGAAAAGTCACAGAGATCACACTTTTCTTCATTCTTATGTTTGATGTGAACATTACCCAAAGCTCAAACTGCAAATCAAACTGATAATGTTGCACGATGCTAACCGAACACTAAATTTAAGGGTATGGCATAAGACAAAAGACAGAAATGCTGCAGATTTATTTCAGCAGAAACACTAGGTAGAATTGGAGCAATGCAAAACCACACAGCTATAAAAAAAAGACTATTGAAACTCTTGTTAAATGAAAGTTAATATTAACTGCAGTGTTTTTTAATATTCACTGCAACATTTTTTTTATGAGGGAGAATGTAAAATTGTGATATATGCAATATACATACCAGATTGCATAACAATAATTGGTTTTCTAAAAAAAAAAAAACAGGCATACTTGTGTTCTCTCCACACAACATTAAAGTCCCCTCACATTCTGGCAATTGTCTTAAAAAAGGTTTTATAAAAGAAACTGCACTTTTATGCAATCTGTACTGTAAATATATACATAGATACATAGATAAAATGTAGTTGATTCAACCAATCAGTACAAGGAGGAGTCTCTATTTGCCTGTCAGATTAGTAAGCACCCCCTTAAGCATTAGCATTCAAGTGTACTTGCCTAGGCAGCACAAGTGCATTTGCTTTTGGGGCATGTCTTTGAAAGGAACACCAACAGAGGACATTGCACTATTTGTTTGAATTTTGAATTTCAAAATAGATTCTTCTTTAGCTAACCTCTGCAAACCTATCTGCCTGCAACTTCCATTAATGATAATGGTAGCAGTAACTTATACTGGTTACTACAGTATTATAGCATTAATGGCACTCAGCCTTTGAATGAATTGTGTGTGTGTGTGTGTGTGTGTGTGTGTGTGTGTGTGTGTGTGTGTGTGTGTGTGTGTGTGTGTTTTCATTGAACACCTGTGGCTCTATGATGATGTGTTGGTCACTGAAAGCCAGGCTGTCCTGATTAAGCTGCTTGCGTCTATACTGGAAGGTGCGCGAGAGCACTGTGAGCCGGTCTCGCAGAGTGGGGTCAGCATCACACTCTGTTAAAAACTGTTCCATCTCATTATTTTCCTCCTGCTGCAGCTCTAAACAGGCCCTAGATATATAAAGAGGCATTGACAATGGAACAAAAAGGTAGAAGGTCAGATTTAAATGCTAAATCCATTGTATTCATGACTGCTTCTACAAAGAAGAACATCTTAGGCCTGTTAAGTGGGGTAGCATTCTGATAGATGTGATTTAAAGTTTTTTTAAAGTAGTGTAATTTTATTATAATTTAATTCACTAACCCGCAAGCCCTGTTTTAAACCTCAAATCCCAGGACTATTTATAATTACTAGACTTTCTTATTAATTTCTCTCTATTTACCGAAAAAAAAAAAATCACTTAAAAAAAAATGTTTATAAATTAAAAATATTCTTTAGAAAGATGTATTATTCTGGAGAGTTCCTATACGTTTAAACCTTTCTCAGCTTCTGTTGACTTTTAGCTAACCTGTATACTAAAAATATTACTGATCATCTTATCTAATCTTATTTGGATAACAGGGATTCAAATGGATAACATAGACTGGATATCAGGCTAACATAGGCTCCTATATACTGCTGCTGTAATCATAATCATAGTTCTGCGTATTAATTAACAATTAGGCAAGCAAAATAGACCTTATTCTATGCTTTTCCTCTTCTTCCTCACTGGCAAAGCCCTTCCACTGAAAATGCACTATGGAGTCACTTCTGTTCAAGATAGACACTGTGCGCTGATTGGCCATGAAGATATAGGTCTTTTCCACCCACAGTGAGTTCTTTTCCAGCCTCACATTGATATCTGTGGAGGCTCCATACAAACTGATGTAAACATCTTCTCCTGTAAATGGACAAAAATAGATAACGTGATATTTAGCATTCAGGTAATGGTTGATTTTGATAAATTAAGCATGATTTGTCCTCAGCAGACTTTGTTTATGTGAAAATCAAAATCAATTGCTCTAAATGGACAAACGATTAAGCGACGGACAAGTACAGTTGTAAACGGACACCAAGGTGGCACTGTTGGACTGCTGAGTTGGCACTTATCTATTTAAACAAGTGCTCTCCAGGGTCATGCAGTCACATGATTCTAAAGCAACCAACAACATAAATAAATGTGATTCAAAACAAGGACCTAGGTCAGGAGCAGAGTATGTAAATTATTCCAGCATTTTGACTGATTTTTGTTCATTTGGCTACAGTCAAAGCAGCAGCTTCATGCCCCACCAGGTATCCTGACCTAGCAAAAACAACGACTGAAAACACACTCACAGCTCAGCACACAAAGTGGAGAGTATTCAAATAAAAAAGCACAGGGGAGGGTTTTGGTTTGTACCGACATAACATCTAAAATAATTCATCATAAATGAACAATAAAATATTTCCAATAAGACCTAATATAGTGTAAAAGTGTATTGGTGAGGTTTTTCTTTCCATATTTTTACACAGTCAGGTAAACTGTATTTTAGTAGAAGTGAAGCTTTAACGCTCAGAGGCACATTTGCAAAAAAAACTGCAAAAGAAATGTTTAAAAACACACTCATAATAAAAAAATATACCCTTTTGATTTTACTATAAACTCAGAGCTCTGCAGTTTAAACACTATTTTTACACTGTCCAATTTCTTTTCCAATACACAGATTATGGATGAACAAATGCAATGCTTTTTTTTTGGTCTTTCACAAATGACTGCGTTTTAGTAAGTGTTGCGTGCATTCTTCAAGGAATACATCTATTTTTCTCATTATGAAATCAATAAAAAAATCACCATGGTTCTTTCTCTTGACTGCATTCTACAGAGGCCTAGATGCAAACAGTCAGGTCACCAGAGGCTTGGAAGATGATCACTTGACACCCACTTGGGATGGTTTGGTATCAATTGCAATCTCACCCTTAATAACCTCACCCTTGTGTGCCTGTTTTTCCCTCTCTTTTATAATAGCAGTCCAAACAGCACTGTAAAGTTGTTTGTATTTAGGATATGCATGAATTTTGCCCTGGTCCATACAGAGATTTCTCCAGATTCTCAGAATCTTTTTATATTATGCAATGTAGATCATGAGATATGCAAAATATTCACAATTTTATGTTGAGGGATATTATTCTGAAATTGTCCCACAATGCCTATCTTTATTTTTGAAAGACTCTGCATTAATAAGATACACATTACCGACCTGTTGTTAATTTAGCTAATAATTTGAAAAATGTTCCTTTAGCTGTTTCTTTTTAGTAACACGTATTTCTCCAGCCATTTGTTGCCCTGTCCCAAATGTTCTTTTTTTTTTTAGATATGTTGCAGCCAACAAATTCTAAATTATAAGATTGCAATACTTTGACCAACATTACCAAACATAGTTACTGTGAATTTGTTTAAATGGCTCATGTAGTGTCCACAGTCCAAAAATATAGCTAGCCAGATTAATGCAAAGTACAATTTAAGTGTTTATATGCTATAACTGCATGGCCTGCTCTGTTCACTTCAAATATCTCTTTACTGACACTAATCCACTGCACTAAACAGCCAATAAGAAAATTCTTTTTCAATGTTAGCCCCAAGGCCATATTCACAGCTAAGCTAAGAGAGCAAAGTAAATTAATGCTTAAATAGCCCAGAAATCTGCAATCAAAAAGCAATACTGAAACAATGCAAAGCATATATATCCCAAAAACTGCATGAGATATCTAATAGACATAAGTAGAGCTGGATTTTTAAAAAATGTATTTTTATTTTGGTTGCCTCACTAATATTACACATACAGTGTGCACCAAAAAGCATTTGGTGCAATTTGGTTGATTGCAGCACCTCAAAAAGAGTATAAACCCATTTAATAAGTATGTGGAAGCAATCATCCTGCTGTTAAGCAACTGAAAGGAAAGCATTATTGAAGCAGCCCTATGACATATGTTTTTCTTTTGTTTCGTTATGGTCTAATCTGTGAAAACTCACCAACTTTTTTATTTATTTATACCTATGTAGCTGTTTTCTTTCATTAGTTATCCCTGTCTAAGTCTTGACATTTATCCAGTGTTTAAGTGCCTGTAGCTCCCTTGGCCACCGCGTCCCCGAACACTGTAATGAGATTTCACTACATTGAGAACAGCGTTAATGGCAAAGGAGCTGTCAGTAATGCCCCAGACTTAATTCATAATAGAAAAAAAATAACTAAATGAGATATGCGTGTTACTTTGAATATAAGAAACTATTTGTTATAGCAAACTTGGAAATATGCGTTCATTTATTTATAGCATCAATTTGTAAAACACATTACAAGGTAATTTAGAGGTAAGGAACTTGGGGTGTTGGTAAGAGGATGGGGGAGGATTGCTAAAGTTTCTTAAATAGTGAATGTGAAGGAGCTCTTACTCTACGAAGAGCAGTCATATTTAAGACTAACTGGCGCTGGTATGATGAGCAATGGAGCATAAAGAGACATGGTGCATCTTTATTTCTCATACATATTTTACTGCAGCAAGCAAGCAGTCAGTTAAGTTAGAACCTAGGAGCGTACAATGGATCAACTGTCTCAACCCTGGTCAGAGCACAGACAGCCTATAATGGCTACAAATGAGCAATAAAGAATCTTCCAGAAAAACTGCAATGTCATATTCTTTAAGATCACTGCACAGCTAAGGTGTAGAATGCAAATGAGGCATTAAATGATTATAGAGCTTAGTAATTTATACCAGCTAGTGTGAGACTATGGTGTGTCCTTATGCAATGCTGTTTACAAGCAATGCAATTACAAGACCAATCAAGCAGACCCCTTAAAATTGAATATTGACTTTTTTATGTTTATTTGTTGCTCTTGTATATACTATACGAGAGAAAACAAAAGCAATTAGAGTGGACATAACTACTCCAACCCATTTTCCTGCCCCCTGGCTGCAGGTCTGCTGTCTTGTTAGACTACAAATAGAGATAGCTATAGTTAAGTCAGGTAATAAAGTGGATAACCACTGTGTTATATCTAAATTCAGTCGACAGATCCAGTCATGCGCTATGTGATATTGGGAAAGCCATGAAATGGCAGCTTAATGTGAAAGCTAAAATCAGACGATATTGTAAGGTCCTAAATAAAAAATTATACTCTCCTGACTGTTTAAAGTGATGGTTTTAGAAATGTGCAAAACATAAAATGTTAATAGCATTTTGCCTTTAGAAGTCTGAGACTGCTCAGCCATATTTAGCAGCGAATGTGCATTCTGTATACACACACATTTAGTGTTTTGCAAATATATTGTATGCAAAAAACAAGCACAAATCTGTCTCCTTATTCTTATTAAAGAAGAGTCATCATCTGGCTAATAGGCAGGGCTTTGCACCTACAGCTTTTGCACCATCAGCTAAATTTCATCGACTTTTAAACTCCCAAGTGCCATTTATAAAGGTCATATTTTAATGCATACAACCTGCATCTCAAAGTTGCTAACATTACTGTGAAAGAAAACATTACAAGTAAGTGTTCTTTTTAAATAGCTTTTCTTTTCATTAAGCAGTCTATAAAAATAATGTGTACCAAACATTATCAGAATAACAAATCTATGTTTATGTTGGCTGCAGAAGTGATTTGGTGTGTTTTACTACATTAACTGGTAAAGAGAATTGGAGAGAAATACCTCTGTAATTCCATGATACCAATCAAAAACAGATGGATTATGAAATTAGTTCAGTCCAACTTCAGCAGATTCAGAATTTTTAGACTTATGAATTACTTTGTATAAAATCAGCTCATGCAGTCTAAATTGTTTACCTGATTATGTGTTCCTATATCTGTTTGCAATTGTGGAAATAGAGCAGCATTAATGGCAAGGTACAAGTGTAAATATCAAACCTGTATTGTAGTGTAGAAGCAGTTGTTGTCTGTGGTCTCCTGTAGTTTTGGGTAAAAAATCAACAGTCACCTGCATGCTCTCGCCAACTGTAAGCTTCCCCACTGAAGGTTCTACAGAAAATGGCCTATGGGGGGAATACATGTATAAACATTTACATGTATAAGCAAAAAAAACCATGAAGCAACAACTGTTTTTTAATAAAAATGTGTGCTTACTTCTCTGTGCTGAGCTGAAATTTTGCTTCGCCTTTTCCAATATTGCGCACCAGGAGAGTTTTCTGAGTTAAACACTTGACAGGACACAAAGAAAAGTGCAGCTCATCTGGAAAGTCCAGGATGGCACGAGGCCCTATTGCCCGGATGGGCACCTCAAACTTCTCTCTCTCCGTCATACAGATTACTCTGTGGGTATAGTCCTATCAATGGAACAAAGTTACATTATTTTTTTATATAACATGACATAACATCAAATAACTATAAATCACATAAGCCTATGTTTACTAAATGAACACTATAAAATACAGTGCTATTATATACAATTTTCTCTAACATCATACAGAAGCTTCAGGATTATTAAATTATTCATGCTATTGCCATGGCCTGATTCAAAATAGAAAAGTTTGACTTTCTATTGAAGCTACACAATTGTTTAGAATATACTGCACAACTTGGACAGCTTTGTTTATGGTAAGGCATCATCATTTACATTTTACACATATCAGGTTGGAACTACTATTCTTAAACCTAGCCTCTTTTGACATTCAGCTGTTTGAAGACTTATGTAATCTGTAATTTCATATTCCATAATAGGCTTTTGCCCTGGTGATTGACTGGCAATCTTTCTGAGGTGTCCGATCCATTGTACACATTGATACTTTCTACTTTCAAGTCACATTCCAACAGGGTCATATTTCACACTGTTCACATTCAACAAAACATTCTATTAGTTTTATTGTTCTTTTGTACTGTATGGAATAAAAATAACATTAGTCAATCAATATTAGCTCAGGATGTTTCCTGTTAAAAGTGAGCAGTTTTGAATGTTTAATGATTGACAGCAATGTGTCTTGCATTAGGGAGACTCTTTTCAGTAGTGGGACCATGCTACAATCAGTATTAAAGTGCCTGCATGCGAAAGCAAATTAGTCCCTCTATATAATAGATTGTAGAAATACAGCAAATGAGAAGAGAGTGGTTGGTAGATGAAAACAGAATATCTCACATGCCACATCCTCTCATTGCAATGCAATGCAGCAAAACCTTAACAAGCCTAGACATGCTATGTGTGATTAACATATGTTAGGCGACTGTATAACGTAACAATTGGTATTGATTCCAAACAAAGAATGCAATAATATGCAAATCTCATAAATTCATATTTTATTCACAATAGAAAATAGAAATCATATCAAATGTTTAAACGGAGGAAATGTACCTCAGGGAAAAGGTTAATTTTCAAATTGATGGCTACAACAGGTGTCAAATAAGTTTGGACAGGGCCAGGTTTACCACTGTTTAGCTTCTACTTTTAACAACAGTCTGTATGCATCTGGAAACTGCACCAAATGAAAGGTCTGGACTGCAGGCAGGGCAGTTCAGCACCAAAATATGTTGCTTGTTCTTTGCATTGTCAAATTTTTTAATGGCACAGTGATTTCTGGAGGTGTTTCTAAACCCATGCAGTGATTTTCATTAAACAGTCATGCCTGTTCTTTTTTTTCATAAAATGTTTCCACAGTTTAAACAATTAATGTTTTCTATATTAAAATATGGGCTTATGAGATTTGCAAATCATTGCTTTCTTTTATTTATTTTTTTACATGGCTTTCCAACTCTTTTTGGAATTGGGGTTGTATACACACCATCTATTCACTAGGAACACCTGCATATTAATGCAGAAAAATGCTCACTCGAAACATCAGAATGAAAAAATGTTGGCAACAGATGGGCTGGTTTGACAATTTCAGAAATTGCTGATCTTCTGGGAATTTTACACAAAGCAAGTCTCTAGAGTTTACATAGAATGGTGCAAAAACATATTGTTGTGTGTGAAAATCAGCAGTTTTTAAAATACTCGAACAAGCCCATCTGGTACAAACATCTATTCTATGGTTACATTCCCAGAGATCACACCCTTTCGATTTTTGATGTGAATATTAACACTGATATCTAGACACACAAATCTGAGCAAAAGCAGCAGTAAATTCTTAGCACATCTTTCTGTTTAACTGCCTTTCTACAAAATATTATTTAAAACCTGGCTTTAAAATTCCTTCATTTTAGATGGTGTTATAGATGTTCATACAGTCACCTGAAGGTATAAGTTCAAGTAAAGTGTACCTTGTTCTCTTGTGGGGTGAAAAGTACTGTGAAAGTGGATGCCATGCCTGGGGCCACTTTGTTGGATACATCTACTGGGCTCACCACTGTGAAATACAGGGAGTCATCTTCAACCACTTTCACCAGGTGAGGCATCTGTTGGAAGTAGAAGAACCCACATAAAGTCACATCATTGGATATGACCAAATGTCTACTTGTGGTATGCATATGCTATCTGAAATGTTGCTAAATATATATATAATTAATTATATTAAGTATTTTTAGTTCTAGTGCTTAAGGCCTGCACAGTTTAAATTATTTCCTTGTTCTAACAAGTCAGATTTGTCGTTGAACCGGACTAGCTGGGTATGTAGTTTTTCAATTCATGATCTGAATGTGATCAGTATCAAAATCCCATGATTAGCTATTTTAGGATAGAACTGTCTGTGAAAATTTTTATTTGTATTGGATGTATTTGCTGTCTGCTATAAATAGAATATTTTTATTACTTAAGTCAGCTGTTGTTTTGCTGTCCTGTGTAGTTTTAGTTTAAAAACTATTCAATTTATCAGATTTTATATTATTTAATGTGAAACTAAAGGATTTCAGCTTTAAGAAAATTGGTTGTCAGTTTTGGGACTATGCAATGTGGTTAAAAAAATCCACTGGCACTGCACATACTGTATACTATTAAACCTTATGTGCAATTAAATGTGCAAAATTTAAAATAAAGGCATAACTACAGCTACTGCAGCTTGAGCTCTAATTGACTTCATTACATACATTTATACATATTGGTGAAAAAGTCTACAGAACAATAATAGTGAAAATGCACTAGACAGCTTCCTTTGGTATCAGTGACTGATTATTCAGCATATATGTAGGTTATTGTTTTTGGTACAGGAACATACAGGTGCACCTTGGAGTAATTATGTTTCATATCTAATTTTTTTGTTTAAAATGTAAAGAAACATCCCAGTATTTTATCTGTTGTTTTCTGGAGTTCTTACAGTTACATTACATGCATTTAATATTTTTTGTAAGTGAGTGAAATGAGTTTGGGTTCATGTATTGAGTTTGGATATTCGTGTACAGATCAACACACAGTGGATTATTCTAGTGCTGATATCCATTTGCGGTTATGGCCCTAAGTAGAATAATACATCCCACCTGCAAATAACTCTCCTTAGGTTTTAGAAAAAAAATATGAATTTCTGGCACTTGCTTGTTATGTTGTACCTATAGAAACTATTTTAAAAAGATATATTAACAGTTCTTATTGCAGTGGACACACTGGGCATACAGTGTACTACACTAGGCATGTAGTGTACAGTGTATTTATATGCAGGCACATGGAGAGCTGAGCCCTTGTTAAAGTCACCTTGTCATTATTGCGCAACACCAGTTGCACTTCATACGTCTCAGAGGCCACATAGTTCTGGAACACAATCTCAGATGGGTAAGGCTGGAAAAAAGGCTGGTCCACATCAGCAACAGAAAACTGAAAACAAATCATACAGCCAATCAGCACTAAAATGTGAACAGCGAAAGGTAATTTTTTTCTAAGACCTCCATTTACCCACAACCTTCCCCTTAATATGAATTATTTGGCATCAATTACATATTAAGTCAGAAAAGCTGACTAACAGGAAACAGTGGGGCTTATTGGCAAGATGTATGCATTTAACCTGCATAAATTTCTCCTGCATATGTTGACCAAACCTGGTCGATATCTCATCAAAAAAACATTCCGTACAGCTAAAAGCTTTCTGTTTATTTTAAAGAATAAATTTATTATTTCAGCCAAGTCTCACAACATGAAGACATTAGAGTTAATAATTATTACTACAGTTTTACCTTGTGGTGTGTGGTCTCACTCATATCTAAAAGCTCCAGAATGCGAGGTGGGTACATCTGGCATGTGTTAGCTAATCTTTCCTCTGTAGACTGAGACATTTCATATGCATATTCAGATGGAGATAGCTGTAATGAAAAAAACCTCAATTAATTCCTTCATGAACAGTAAGTACATCCATTCATGCTGGCATCATTATAACAGTATCTACTGTAAGTGCATCTGGGAAAACATTAGCAATGCAGTAACAACATTCAGTAACACTTTGTAATGTTAATACATTCCATGTTTTCAATGCACACACATACACATGCAGGGTACACATTTGGATTACTGCAAGATGTACATATTAGTCTGCAACACTAAAAATGCAATAATTACACAAGCAATGACCAAATTGAAATGGTTCATAAAAAAAAAAAACATTTAGTTATACAGTATGTGTTCAAAATATTGGGGCCTTATTTATCAGTCTTTTAGTATATGTTTTACACCAGATTTATAAAAGTTCAGTAAGGCCAATTTTCTTCGTACTCAGGTGCGTATGTTAATCACCCATAACATGCAAAGCAGCTCATTTACATGTAATAATGCCCACAAAACTCCACAGTGTTCAAGTGTACAGACAGCTGGGAGCACAAAATGAAAATAAGAGGACAGGCTATAAGAAATAAGTGGACACTATTTTAACTCATTAAACCAATAAATATCTTTCATATTATATTATATTTATTATAAAATGTCAGCAGTACATTTCCTGTCAGTTGAGGCATTTGTTTATAGTTTACATCTATGTGGAGACAGAGCGGCCCATCCTCCATTTATACGTCGTTACTTTGATCGTTTAATCATCTTTTTTAATTGTATTATTTTTCTAAATTGATTAACTTGTCTTGGCTTGCTTCTGTATTTGTTTATATTATTTATTAATCAAAGGCAATTATATGTACCATATTTCACAATTCTTTCTTATGGAACTTCCCCATCAAGTGAACTAGAATAGGATTTTACTCAAGAAAAGGGGCGTATGCTAAACTCGACAGTATAATCTATATATAAAAGTGCAGTATTCCGTGAAAATTATATGAATTTAAATAAATAAAGATGGGTTCACATTAAATTCGATTTTTACTCGATATTCATAAATATTGTACCAAATTACCACAGCAACAGAAAACAATTAAAGTCATACAGAATTATTAAATGTAAAAATAAATGAAGTATGAGCAACTGCATTGTGTGGATTTAATTGGGCACATATTTATCTTGTCGGGGAGTTCAAACTGATTACTGCTCCTAGTATGCAACTAAAATAGACAAATGAAGGTTATGATCAAAAGTATGGGTGTCTTTATAAATGAAATTATCTGTTAATTCTTGTGTCATTGGAGGTTACTTTCTCACCTTTCTGACCTTGTCCTCATGTTTACCCAGCGTAGGAATTCTTGGTGTTGCTCCTTTAGTCTTGGGTGGTTCTGGCAGCTTCAGAGGCAAGCTTTGCAAAGTTGAGTGGAAAGGCTGATTTTTAGAAATCGGCATCATGAAATCACTTGTTCTTTACCTGATGATGAAAATGCAGACAGATAGGCCAATGACATAGGTAAATGACATATTCCTATAGTAATCAAGTATACTATATACTAATATAATAATACGTACAGTATATCTCTAAAATAAAATACAGTCAAACACCGATAATTCACGTTTCCGAAAATTTGCGGGTTCTCATTTGGACCCTAACTGACAGCAAGTTGCGGATTATTTTCAAATTCGCGGGAATCTGCAGCGGGACCAAATATTTAGGATCGTTAGGGTAAAAAAACAGAGTTAAACTATTTTTTCACTAACAAATTTCATAAAATATTTTTAATAAAGCATTTATATCTATTACTTCACATTTTCTTTTGAGTAGGCATTAAAAAAGAAACCAATTTACTGGCGTAATGTCCAGATGAATTAAATACGGTACCATAGGGTGGGGGTGGGGGGGTTGTGGGGGCGTCCAAATTCGCGAAAATAATGCCTAACCTTTCTTAAACAAAATGTTTTATTAGTCATTTTCAAACCAATTTGTGTTAAAATGTTATAATAAAATGTTATAATATTATATAAATATTATATCATATAAATATGTTATGAAATGTATATGAAATCATAATAAAATCGGCACTTACAAGTAAACCGTGATCAACTTGGGCACGTTTCTCACACACGCTGTGTGGTGGTTGCTATGACAGCAGACTAGTCCGCAGTTCTACAACACCGCATCTGATTCGCTCAGATTGAGAGTGGCCTGTGCTGATTGGACATCCGGTTTGACTCGTGACGTAGCGGAGTGTGCGGAACCATAGCAACACAGAACACAACACTGAGTGGGACTCTATTAGGGAGTAGGGAGCGAGCGTGGAGAGGAGGGGGTGTGTGCTGTTGCCGTTGCGCATGCGCATGCGCAATTTGCTGATTAAACAGCAAATTCTCAAAACATATCACAAAATGTCCCGTTTGAATCGTTCTTTATTTTTTTATTTTTTTTTAAGAATCTGATCCAACATACTGTATTCACCAAGAGGAGCAATACTAATTGTCTCAATGTTTTTGTGTAAAGGATCCCTTTACTTACTAAAAAAAATCTGCATTGACTTCTTCATAGACCTTTCTTTAAGTATTGATTACAGTTTTTTTAAATGCCAATTCAGGCTTTTACTGTCATTCCAACAAAATACACAGCCAAAACAAAACAACGTTCCCCCAGGACTAAGGTGCTTCATAAGAAAACATAAATTAACAAGAAAAAGCACAAAACCTATAACTAGACAAAACTATTTCAGACAAACACTACATTAAGAGCATGTGTGCAACATTTAGTGCAAAAATAACATGAGACACTAACACAGTGACACTGCATCACTGACTGGTACAGAGATTTGTGATAGTGCAAATTAATTGTTCACATAATAATAAATACTGTACATAAAAACACTGATTGCTTAGCAACAAATGTGTACAATAATGAATTTGTGCACAATAATACATTTAGTCACTGACACATTTTATGACAGTTGTGACAGGCCTTTTGACTTGCTGAGATATAGAGTAGGCAATTTTACTTTACTGTATGTGTCCAGGCAAGACATTTTATAATAATAAATATGACTTTGATAATAATCATTGGTCTAGAGCAGGGGTGCCCAATATGTCGATCGCGATCTACCGGTCGATCGCAAAGGTAGTGTGGGTAGATCGCATGACATTAAAAAAAGATATTTATTTATGCATTTTTATAGTAGGTAGATCATTTTGACTTGATTATTTTATAAGTAGCTCACACGCTGAAAAAGTGTGTGCACCCCTGGTCTAGAGCATTGCACCAACATTGTGGACAACCACTCTCACCCTTTATATACAGTAAACCTTACACCATTTGTCAGGATGAACAGGAACATCTGTGTCACCACCAGCAAACTCTGCAACTGTTTCTTCCTTTATGTAGTTAGATTACTAGTAGAACACACTACTAGCTCTCTAACACTCACTTGTGACAGTCAAGCCCATAGCCTAGTAGCACTCAATACCTCTGTTTACAAAGCTGCATCAGACACTTTATGAAACATTTTACTTACTGCTGCTGCACTACCAAAAGTTTACAGTTTACAGTTTGTTGTCTAAAATGTAAATTAAAAACAGAATGCAATGATTAGCAAATCTCATAAACCCATATTTTTTTCAGAATAGAAGTAATTTTGAATATGATGGCCTCAGCACATCTCAGGAAAGTTGGGTAGGGGCAACATTAAGACTGGAAAGAAGGTCTTACTCAAAAAGAAACCCATAAAAAAAAACCATTTTGTTTACTGGCCACATTAGTATATGTTAAAAAAGAACATACTGTTACTAATACTAATAGTGCCACCCTTTGCTTTCAGAACAGACTCAGTCCTTCGTGGCATATATTCCACATGGTGTTGGAAACATTCCTTTGAGATTTTGGTCCATGTTGACATGATTGCATCACATAATTGCTGCAGCTTTGTCAGCTACACATTTATGCTGTGAATTTGCTGTTCTGGCACATCCTAAAAGTGCTCTATTCCAGGTCTGGTGATCAGGGAGGTCACCGATGTATACTAAACTCACCGTCATGCTCATGGAACCATTTTGTTAAATAATGTTTTGCTCCAGACATTAAAGTAAACCACACTAAACTATCTAATTGTTAAATGTCATTGGGAGTTTATTTAGAAACAATTTGTATATGACCTATTTTTTTTTACAGGCAATGTAACAATAGAGAGGCTGTAAGCTATTTTTCATGAAATGACAAGCTTTTTGTTATTAGTTTAAACTCAGGGCAAATAACTGTGTAATCATTTGTTTATTGCTTAATCAAGAACATCAGGTTACTGTCACTGCAGCTCTTCGCATGTTCTTAATGTGATCTTGACAATTTTCTCCATATTTCCTCTAAGAGGTAAGTGCAATGGCTGTGCTACATTGCCCACCATGCATGGTGTCCTGAGCTGGGCTGGTGTCCCACCTGGGGTGAATTCTCAAATCTCATGCTTCATGCACATTGAGCAGTCTAGATCCATCATGGGTCTGACCAATGTAAAGTGGTTTCAGAGGGGGAAAATTGAGGGGGAAACTCTCACTGCTTTTACCCAGTTCTCACTGCGGTCTGCCTCCGGGTCAGTGAGCGGCTCAGTCTCTTAGATAACCGGATTATCTCCGACCCACTTTTTAAAGAACCCGCCGAGCTCTGTGACTCCACCTCCAGCACGCCATTCCCTCAACAGTATCGCGTTTGTTACCCGTCTCTTGGTCTCAATTATTCTAACCGTAAACCAAATTGTAACGTAATTCCCGTATCTAAGGCTTTCGGTGTTTCCACATCCCGACTCCGGACATGTCCGCATCCAACCAGTGCAGGTAAGATGATTTGGGGAATCGAGCCGATTTCGATAATTACCCGTCATAATTCACGTTCTGATGATAAGAGAAAGGTCTCAAGAATGCGGATAAAACATAGCCTACATGATTGCATTGATGATGGGGATAGCAAACGATTCAAAATTCAATAACCTCTGATGAAGATTATTTTTTTAGTGCCATTTCCGCTTTAATCAATAACTCCTATAATCATGAAATAAATGTAAGATGACGTTTGAAATGTCCAGGTCCTGCACCTACACCGTAAATAAAATAATAATAATAATATTTTTGTATGTCAGTTTCATGGTATATTAATGGCAAATGTATTATAATCACATAGAACTGTAGGAGTTAATGTATTCTCCTGACCATGGTTGTCTATATTGCAGTATATGACAGAGATGAATGCTGCTCTATCCAGTGTGTCAGTGTGGCTCTTAAAGGGGCAGCCTATGCACTGAATGAACACTGACGGATTCAGTGCACGGTTGCTCGCATCCAGCAACTTTTGAAAGCTGCCAACGAGGCGCTCTATTGTGCGTTCTCTGTGAGCTTTCCAGAGCCCCATAGTAACATGGCCAGAAGTATTGAGCCTTATGCAAAAGAGCTAATCCCACAAAGCGCGCGCGCGTGCGTGTGTGTGTGTGTGGTTTTCCGTCTGTGTACTGCAGCACCACGGACAGCGTCCCTTCCCCCAGTACGCGACGTTCACGTCATGAGCCAGTCACAGACATGCACTTGCTGAAACCTGGCCAAAGTTAAAGTTGTACCTGCAGCCCTCTCGGTTCTAGTTATATTTAACATTGTCGTATAAAACTGCAAATAAACATTTATGATCGCTGACATTTTATGCTTAGTAAATGAAACGGCCGTTTTTAAGAACGAAACAAAAAGTAGAGCAACTTTTTTTTATGAGAAGTACAAACATTACACTCATACTAGTCAAACGATTAGCTTATTACTTATTATTGAGAACTTTTTTCATGTTACCAATTACAAATTTCAATGTATTACCACAAGTAAACGTATTATAGATATGTTTTATGATTGTTATTTTAATTAACAATAGTAAAATAGAACATTTGGTCAACCTTAATGTAGTAAAAGAAAAACTAGGAATGTGTGTGTGTGTGTGTGTGTGTGTGTGTGTGTGTGTGTGTGTGTGTGTGTGTGTTTCTTATACTTTTAAAACATTTATAGCGTTCTGTTAGCCGTGATCACTTATAAACAGAATAACTTCAATCTGTGACTTGGTAAGAACAGTACTTAACAACATGGTTATTGTTTAAGGGAGACGTCATTGTGAGGCATGAATACATGACTTATCTAGTGTTCCTAGCAGCTTTCTCAAATAAAACTGGTTAAACAAGGTTAAATATTTGTGAAAAACATATATAAATTATGGTCATCCATAAACCCTGTGGTTTTCAGTCTTATATCTCAAACTATTCTTCATATCTGTGAAACTGCCAAGGTAACTTGATACGGGTAACTGCAGATGGCAGTTCATTTCATTGTAGAGTTCATGTTGGTGTATCTAAATGAAAGAAGTAAAGGTAGTCCAAAGCAGATGTTACTGACAGCTATGTTTTGTGCTTCTTATAACCCAGTCAGTCAGCTACAGATGAAATGTTCACTTACCTCAATAGTCACTTCAGTCTTCATAGGGTGTGTGTGTCTTGATCATAACGAGCACAGCAATTACTGCAATTTAGACCACGGCCTAAACAGTGAAAACATTTTACAGGTTCAAGATGAATAACAGAAACAATGCTTTCTCTGGCTTTAGGTACAAATATGAGCAGTGCAAAGAGACAGTAGACTGGTTGTTGGCTCGCACAAACATCCGGCCAAAAGTGGCCATTATTTGTGGATCAGGTCTTGGTGGTCTGTCAGACCTGCTGAACAACAGGACTGTATTTCCTTATAAAGATATCCCGCATTTCCCCCACAGTACAGGTAGGTATACTTCATGAGATCATGATTCCTAGTAACTAATGTGATTAAAATAAAAACATTTATTTGACTAAAAGACAAATGTTGCACCAATTTACCAGAAACACTGAGATATTTGTAAAAAAGTAGAAAAGAACCATGACTAAATAAACATCTACACTCAAATAAGCATGGGCAAATGTTTATACTTATAAGTACCACAACACTGGCAACATGTCAGGCTGTCAAACTATTAGTGCTACATTCTTGCCAATTAAAAAAGTCTATCTTAAAATTAAACAGAAATTATCATACAAATACAGGAAAGATATATCACTAGAGCTCTATCTGCAGCATTAAAAAATCAGAGTTGTGACAAATCAAGAACAACTATAATTATGCTTTCACATTATTGACTGTTTTTATTAACTACTTAGATTTGCAAAGAAAAATAATCTCCCTCTCTTTTCCCCACTCTCTTTTTCTCTGTGTTTCTCTGTGTTTCTCTGTGTTTCTCTGTGTTTCTCTCTGTTTCTCTCTCTCTCTCTCTCTCTCTCTCTCTCTCTCTCTCTCTCTCTCTCTCTTTCTTATTCACTCACAGTAGAAGGACATGCAGGTCAGCTGGTGTTTGGGGAGCTGAAAGGAAAGCAATGTGTTTGCATGCAAGGCCGCTTTCACTTCTATGAGGGCTATGACACTGCAATGGTGAGAATCATCTTCAGTTATAGAAAGTAGAGTTTGATTTAAAAAAGAGCATGCTCTATTAGCAAATATTCCATCTATTTACCTGTTTAAAAAAAAGTGCCAAAACAGAAACAGAGAACTTGACACATATTATTATAAAATAGAAATGTAATGAAACAAGAATATGTATAAAGAAATACATAAAGACATCACACCTACAAATGTACATTAATTGCCCACTTTAATTTAATCATCTGCATACCTACTAATGTATGCAGTTATTTCAGCCACTGATGATCTCCTGAACACCTTGATAATAAGAGATATGAGAGGGGAATGATGAGGCTGGTTTAAGGTTGATCTGAGATTGCCTATACAATGATAATGACTAATCTGTGTACTACAATGTAATTTCCTTAAATCCCCTTGATACTGGCACCTGGGTGCCTTCTTATTTAGTGTGTGTGTGTCCTGCATCACTGAATCACCATTCTTGTTAAGCCAAAAAATATGGATAGGACAGTGCTGGACTCGTTGACCTTCTATCTGTTACTTGGTCGAAGAATAAATCCTGAGGGCAATCCCCATGAAGAAACAGTACACCCCTTCCCAAGTGTATAGGCTTTGGCACCACCATATTCAACACAGAAAATTCCACATATAATTATACTACAACAGGATCTATCTACTAGCATACATTCTAAAAAACCCATGACCTTTTGGACAAAATCATTGAATGGGTAGGATGACTGAATTTGGAAGGACTGACTACTGTCTCTGATTCATCCCTTTGTTTGTGAATTTGAACATTGACAATATGATGACTCATACTCATGGATACGGTGGAGGGATGGTCAAGAGTATGGAAGGTTTGGGATTCAGGGAAGATTGGACCCAATTTGATAACCCCCACCAGGAATGATGTGACAAACTGCTCCATCACCATGGTGTCATCAATACCTTTGATGCTATGCTTGTGGATGATTGCTGTCCTCAAATCACAGCACTACAGCTAATTTCCTACCGAGAACCACGCAGTTAAAAGAGAAATAGATTTTTTGCCCACCGAGACTTGTCCACACTACTTCAAAATGCAAAAAGAGCTTGTTGATTCCAGTTTATTTTCAGTCATCACCTTCGTGAGTATGATGCTGTGGCATGGTGGGCTAAGCTGTGTCTGAGTGCACCATGGTAATATTCTAATCAGTGTGTACAGACTTATTGTACAGACACTAATATATGAGTTTAAGATTGACAGTAATCTTTAAGATAACACCTTTTGAAAACATAAATCATAGCTCTAAATAAAAACAGTAAACTTTCAACTATTGACTATTTAAATTTACAAGCATTAGTTACAGGCACCTCACTTAAGATGTTGAGGTTTATGTTGGGAGTGATGAGGATGGACAGGATTAGAAATTAGTTTATTAGAGGGACAGCTCATGTAGGATGTTTTGGAGACAAGGTGAGGGAGGTAAGATTGAGATGGTTTGGACATGTGCAGAGGGGGGACATGGGGTATATTGGTAGCAGAATGCTGAGCATGGAGCCACCAGGAAGGAGGAAAAGACGGAGTGTATGGAGACGGATGATCCACTGTGGTGACCCCTAATGGGAGAAGAAGAAGAAGAAGTTACAGGCAACTCACAATTCAGTGATGTTGCTCTTTTGAGACTTGGCACCTTAATTCATTCTCCAGTACTATGAGCTGGAGCATGAGTCTACAAAGCCGGTTCCAAAAAAGTTGGGACACTGAACAAATTGTGAATAAAAAGGAATGCAATAATTAACAAATATCATAAACTTATATTTTATTCACAATAGAATATGGATAACATATCAAATGTTGAAAGTGAGACATTTTAAAATGTCATGCCAAATATTGGCTCATTTTGGATTTCATGAGAGCTACACATTCCAAAAATGTTGGGACAGGTAGCAATAAGAGGCCGGAAAAGTTTAATGTACATATAAGGAACAGCTGGAGGACCAATTTGCAACTTATTAGGACAATTGGCCACATGATTGGGTATAAAAAGAGCCTCTCAGAGTGGCAGTGTCTCTCATCTACAGTGCATAATATCATCCAACGATTCAGAGAATCTGGAACAATCTCTGTGCGTAAGGGTCAAGGCCGGAAAACCATACTGGATGCCCGTGATCTTCGGGCCCTTAGACGGCACTGCATCACATACAGGAATGCTACTGTAATGGAAATCAGGAATACTTCCAGAAAACATTGTCGGTGAACACCATGCCATTCGCTGTTGCCAGCTAAAACTCTATAGGTCAAAAAAGAAACCATATGTAAACATGATCCAGAAGCGCAGGCTTTTTTTAAAGGCTCATTTAAAATGGACTGTGGCAAAGTGGAAAACTGTTCTGTGGTCAGACGAATGAAAATTTGAAGAAAACTGGGATGCCATGCCATCCGGACTAAAGAGTATAAGGAGAACCCAAGTTGTTATCAGCGCTCAGTTCAGACGCCTGCATCTCTGATGGTATGTTGTTGGCATGGGCAGCTTACACATCTGAAAAGGCACCATCAATGCTGAAAGGTATATCTAAGTTCTAGAACAACATATGCTCCCATCCAGACGTCGTCTCTTTCAGGGAAGACCTTGCATTTTCCAACATGACATTGCCAGACCACATACTGCATCAATTAGAACATCATGGCTGCGTAGAAGAAGGATCCGGGTACTGAAATGGCCAGCCTGCAGTCCAGATCTTTCACCCATAGAAAACATTTGGCGCATCATAAAGTGGAAGATGCGACGAAGAAGACCTAAGACAGTTGAGCAACTAGAAGCCTGTATTACACAAAAATTCGACAACAGTTCTATTCCTAAACTTGAGCAACTTGTCTCTTCAGTCCCCAGACGTTTGCAGACTGTTATAAAAAGAAGAGGGGATGCCACACAGTGGTAAACATGGCCTTGTCCCAACTTTTTTGAGATGTGTTGATGCCATGAAATTTAAAATCATCTTATTTTTCCCTTAAAATGATACATTTTCTTAGTTTGAACATTTGATTTGTCATCAATGTTGTATTCTGAATAAAATATTAAAATTTGAAACTTCCACATCATTGCATTCTGTTTTTATTCACAATTTGTACAGTGTCGCAACTTTTTTGGAATCGGGTTTGTATATTTAAACCTAAATTAATTGCAATTTAGTTAAAAAGAATGGCAAGGAAACAAAGAGATCAAGGGTTTACTCTTCATTTTTGACTCCCTCTGAGCTACAGTTCCGTGACCTTAATAGAATATGCTGGTTTATGACTCATTCTTTGAACAAGATAATGGAATAGAAGGTAGTTTGTATTTTACAGATTTATACATAATTATGAATGTAACTACATTTATGTGAATTGCATGGAGAATTTTTAAATGTAAAAGCAAATATTCTACATAAAGCATGTATTTATGTGTCAGGGTTATGCTAAAACACTGAACTTCACTACACCATAGCCACTACACCAAGTCACATGTTTGTTTCTGAATCACATTATTTATTAGCATTTGTACATAGATTTAGTGCTCTCTATGTTTCGGATTTTGTGGTCTTTGCTTCTTTGATGGTTTGTTTTTTGTGTTTCTTTTTTTGTGTTTGCTTCTGTAACAAAGTGTGTGCAGTAAACATGTGACATGCAAGGGCTTGTATGTACTGCAGTCCAGAGCCATATGTATTAACACTACTAAGACATGTTTTCTATCCACACAGGTCACATACCCAGTACGTGTCTTTTTCCTTCTTGGAGTTAAGACCTTGATTGTAACAAATGCTGCAGGAGGGTTGAACTCCAATTTTAAGGTGGGAGACATAATGATGATCAAGGACCACATCAATTTTCCTGGCTTTGCAGGTCAGAATCCTCTGTGTGGCCATAATGATGAGAGGTGAGTTAATGGTTTATATCTGTAATAAGTTTTAAATAATAATAATTATACAGTTGTGTTCAAAATTATTCAACCCCCACTGAAATTGATTGTTTTGGTCGGTTTGACATTGATTATGATCATTCAGTCATCCTGCTTACAATTAAATCAAAGAGGCACGTGTAGGTCAGACAAATATAACATAACATTTATAATGAAATAACCACAAATGTCTTTTCTGAGCTCACATCATTATCAGTTTTATTCAACCCCCAAGTGACATTCAATCTTAGTACTTAGTACAACATCCTTTTACAGTTATAACAGCTTTTAAACGTGAAGCATAGCTTGACACAAGTGTCTTGCAGCGATCTACGGGTATCTTCGCCCATTCATCATGGGCAAAAGCCTCCAGTTCAATCACATTCTTAGGCTTGCACACTGCAACTGCTTTCTTTAAGTCCCACCAGAGGTTCTCAATTGGATTTAAGTCTGGTGACTGCGATGGCCACTTCAAAATGTTCCAGCCTTTAATCTGCAACCATGCTCTAGTGGACTTGGAGGTATGCTTGGGATCATTGTCCTGTTGAAAGGTCCAACGCCTTCCAAGCCTCAGGTTTGTGACGGACTGCATCACATTGTCATCCAATATCTCCTGGTACTGAAGAGAATTCATGGTACCTTGCACACGCTGAAGCTTCCCAGTACCTGCAGAAGCAAAACAGCCCCAAAGCATGATTGACCCCCCGCCATGCTTCACAGTAGGCAAGGTGTTCTTTTCTTCATAGGCCTTGTTCTTCCTCCTCCAAACATAGCGTTGATCCATGGGCCCAAACAGTTCTAATTTTGTTTCATCAGTCCACAGAACACTATCCCAAAACTTCTGTGGTTTGTCCACATGACTTTTGGCATACTGCAGTCGACTCTTCTTATTCTTTGGGGACAGCAAGGGGGTGCGCCTGGGAGTTCTGGCATGGAGGCCTTCATTACGCAGGGTGCGCCGTATTGTCTGAGCAGAAACTTCAGTACCCACATCTGACAAATCTTTTCTCAGTTCCTCAGCAGTCACACGGGACTTTTCTCCACTCTACGCTTCAGGTAGCGCACAGCAGTCGAAGTCAGCATCTTCTTTCTGCCACGACCAGGTAGCGTTTCAACAGTGCCCTTTGCCTTGAATTTGCGAATGATGCTTCCTATGGTGTCTCTTGGTATGTTTAACATCTTTGCAATCTTCTTATAGCCATTGCCCTTCCTGTGAAGAGTAATCACCTGTTCTCTTGTCTTCCTGGACCATTCTCTTGACCTCACCATGTTTGTAACCACACCAGTAAATGTCTAGAAGGAGCTGAGTATCACAGTCATTTTAAAGCTGCCTAATTGGTGCTTATTAGGCTTTATTGCTGCTCCCTGATATCCACAGGTGTTTTCAATACCTGATTGAAAACACTTCATTGAACCTCTGTTCTTCAGAGTGGTAGTCTTTAAGGGGTTGAATAATTATGTCAATGAAGAATTCACAAAAGAAACATTTACTACTGTATTACAAAACTAATTGATGTCATTTTAGTTGCATATGGTTCTTTAAGAAGTCCTTGTAGGATTTCATTCTGAATACAATTACAAATGTACACTAAATTCCCTAAAACCATTTACAGCATTGGGGGTTGAATAATTTTGAACACAACTGTATAATTTGATACAAAATATATAAAAGAAGGCTGTTTTTTGTACAGTCCTAGTCTATTTTTGCTTATTAACCAACAGTGTAAAACTTCATATTAATAATGATTCATCATTAGATATAATTGATGAATCAGACATACAGTGTATTGAGAAACCTATTTTTCTTATGTCATATTGCATAATATCCCAAGAGTGCAAATAGCACATAGTTCTGTCTCATCAATGATGATCTGAATTCTTTAACTTTAATGGCTTAAGCCATTTAAAACCCGTTTTCAACCTCATTATATGGGTGCTTCAACAGCAGTGGGGAAAATTGCCCATTCTGTTCAATGAACTAAAATAAATCATGCAGGACATTCTTAATGTTTTGAATCCATGAGTTCTGCTATTGCTCTGCAAATATTCAATTTTGCTCCTATGTTCTAAAAGCACAGTATTCTAATGGCTCTGCACGTGGCTGGATAACTATCTTTGATTCAGTTGGCAGATTCTTTTTTTCAATGCAACTTAAAATCAAGGCAAACTACAATCTCAACTTATCTCAACATAGCTCCATCCCCCTCCTTTTGTCTAAAATTTATATTAATTTGTCATGTATATGTTGCAGGTTTGGTAAACGCTTTCCCTGCATGTCAGATGCATATGATAAAGACTTGGTCCAGCTGGCCAGGCAGATAGCTGAGGAACAGGACTGTGCTAAATTCCTCCAACAGGGAGTATACTGTATGTTGGCTGGACCTACTTACGAGACCATAGCTGAGTGTAAAATGCTTCAGTTACTTGGGGCTGATGCTGTAGGTGAGTAGAAAACCCACATGATCACTACGGTATGAGTATGAGCTAACATGTTTACTATGATGTGTACAATTTAATGGACTTTAAACTATTACAACAATTATCATTTTTGAAGAGATTTCTGTGGAATGCTGTAAATGTATTCATTATACACAGTTAATTACAAAAAGTTAACAAACTACTACTGTTAGTTCAAAAGTACAATGGAAGTCTGTACCAATTCCAAATCAAATTAATTTATAAATTTGAATTTAAAAACTAGCAAATGATCTTTGTGTACTGTGTGTTTAATAGAATTAACAATTAAAAAAGTATATTGTTATATGTATAAATCGGTGCACTGCATGCATGTGCCAATTTAATTAAAATGCCCACAAACGTGGAGTAACATTAACGTCTGTGAACCCAGGGTGAGATGTGGCCTTTGTTCTTGTTTAACTCTTTTGCAGGAATGAGCACAGTACCTGAGGTGTTGGTGGCACGTCACTGTGGCCTGCGTGTCTTTGGCCTCTCCCTCATAACCAACAAGGTGGTGTCTAACTATAGCAGTGAGGAGTGCACCAACCATGAGGAGGTTCTTGAGACTACACGCATTCGTACTCAAGATGTTCAGCGCTTGGTCAGTCATCTTGTGGAAAAGATTTAAAGTCATACTTTCCAGTGGCCAGGCAACTCAACCTACCTAGCGCTAAAGATGATTTAACCAAAAGAATATCTAAATGTCTAAAATGCTATAGTGAAAATAATGTACTTATAATGAATTTTGAGATTATATTAGTAGTAGTAAAGAGTAATTTATAATAGCGTTTTATTTAGACAAATGCACTAGCAATGTGACACTTTAAGACTAAATCCAGCAATAGGGGTGTAACGGTACACAAAATTCAGAGTTTGGTACGTACATCGTACACGGTTCGGTTTGAATTTTGGAACCATTACGGGAAAAAATTGCTAAATATTAAATTGCTTGTCATTTATTTATTTTAAATCTTGAATCCATAGCGTTAGCTACTTCTTGTTTAGTGGCTAACACTAGAGCCATTGATTATTTATTGTTTTCATGTAGCCACAGTGACACTGTGCTATCTCTAATTTCTGTTTTAAACCCATGGCATTGTTGTGTATGTTTTCAAGTTTGAAATTATTTTTAAAAAAATGCGCAAAGTGCGTGGTGAAGACTAAACAAACTAGCGGCCCGGCATTTGATACATTCCTGAGAAAACTCTGATTTTAACTATCTTCTGCGAGTAAAGGATTAAAAAAAAAACTCTGAATGAATACGTGTACTGTTTCAACCCCACCTAGCAACATTAAACATTTTGTAGACTGCTATATTTAAAAAAATCTATTTACACATAACTCATATATACTACTGTACTTGATTGACACTTTTTTTTATTGATTCTTACCAATGAAACATTCACTTAATTACAGCCTGCAGTCTACACTAGAGAGTAATATCATAAGCTTGACACTCTGGAGACAAGAGACTGTGGGTGTTCATTTAACAGTGGTAGAATTGTGTATGTAACAGTGTGCCTATTTGCATATACAATCCCAATTCCAAAAAATTATAAAATAAAAAATGCAAGTTAAAACAGAATGCAATGATTTGCAGTGCCAATCTCATAAACTCATTTTATTCACAGTCAAACATAGAAACCATATAACATGTTTAAATTGATGTACAATTTTAAGGAAACAATAAAGAAACTTTCAATTTGATGACTGCAACACATCAAAATAAAATAAAAGAAATGGGACAGGGGCAACAAAAGGCTGAAAAAGTTAGTATTACTAAAAATAAAAAGCTTGAAGTATTTTGCAACTGTTTAGGTTAATTGCTAACAGGTCTCTCAGAAGTAAAGCTTAGCAAAGCTTCACCAATCTGTAAAAAATTGTGTCTAATAATTGTGAAATAACTTCAGAATAATGCTTCTCAAAATAAATTGTGAAGATATTAAATATCTCATTATCTATTATACATGTTATCGTGACAAGATTCAGAAAGTCTGGAGAAATATTTACAAGGGACAAGGGTAAAAATCAATGTTGGAGGCCCATGACCTTTGGGCCCTCAGGCGACACTGTATTAAAAACAAGTATGATTCTGTAATGAACATCAATTCATAGACTGAGAACACTTTCAGAAATCATTGTCTATGAAGACAGTTTGCTGTGTCATCCACTGCAGGTTAAACTTTATTATGCAAAGAGGAAACCATATGTGAACATGACCAAGGAACAGAGGAGAGGGTGCAACCAGCTTATCGTCAGCACTCAGTTCAAAATACTTTGGTGGTATGGAGTGCATTAGTGACTTGTTGCTACTTTTTTCCTCAAAATAATATATATTTTTTATTTTAAACATTTGGTACATTTTCTATTCTGAATTAAATTTGGCTATATGAGATTTGCAAATCATTGCATACATTTATTTTTATGTATTTTTTTTTCTTTTTTTGGAATTGGGGTTGTATTTATGTATTGAAAGATTCTTATTTTGCACAATTTGATAATATGCTCAACATATCAGGAAAATCATGTCAGCCTTAAATAGATATTTATAAATATGCCATTAGAACTGCAGTAAGCTGATTGATACTGTGTTTATTTGGAACCCATATCCCATGTATTAAACTCAAATGGCTTACCTCATAATTCTCAAGTGCAAATATGGCTGTACTTGATTTTATTTTAGTATTCACAATGCATTGATACATATACATTTTATCCAACAAACACTGGTTTGTGAGTATCCAATACTCCTTCAGGAGACGAATGCTTGTGAAAAAAGTATTGAAAACAAAAGTGTTGATCATTAATATTTTACAAAGTGCAACCAAGAAAAGAAGAAAATTATTCTTCTCAGATTAGTGACATTTAAAATAGCCATCATTTGAATTATTTTATAGCCATACATGCTTATCTTATTTAAAAGAAGTGTTGTAGAACAAATCAGTGCACATATAAATTTACACTGATCAGCAAAATAATGCTAGTAGATAACTGTAATGTATCACAACCACACTATGTAACATAGGGTGTCGCATAATAATCCTGTGATCAATTCTTAATCTTTTTGTCTTTGGGAGTTTCAATACAATACAAAGTTTGAAATTAATTTAATTATGGTAAATTCAAGCATACAGAGATCAGACATTTAAAAAACAAAAACAAAAATAAAACATCACAAAGCCTTTTATATTCTTTCTTTTGAGTGTCACATGTGCTTCCTCTAAGATATGGTACTAATTTCTTTTTTGACACTAAATGATCTGCTTTAATCTGTTTGAAAGGAGTACCGTATTTTCCGGACTATAAGCCGCTACTTTTTTCCCACGTTTTGAACCCCGCGGCTTAAACAACAAAGCGGCTAATGGATTTTTCCTGGGTTTTTCCCTGTTTCACAAACTTCAAGCCAAAAAACTGAGCGACATAACATTAGACCAATGAAATTTTCGTACGGAAACGAAAAAACACACCTCACCTGTTTTCTGAGCTGCACGGCATTGGGAGAAAAACCTTCCACCGGTGGCGCATGATGATGCCAAAAGATAAACTCCCCAGAGAAATACAGTGGTACCTTGCCCTACGAGTTTAATTTGTTCCGTAAACGAGCTCGTATCTCAATTTGTTTGCACATCAAATCAGTTTTCCATATTGAAAATACTTAAAATGGCATTAATCCTCAAAATGACACCCCGTTTTTATGTTTCATGTTATTAAATTGGAAAATACATTTCTAAATAACAAATCTTGTATAAAAACATACTAGAAAAGTATGTAAAGATATAATGAGGTTTTATTCAGTGTATTTTCCTTGGAGATGAGACGACTTGAGCTAACGAAAACGCCGGTGTGTGTGTGTGTGGAGGGGGGATAGAGGCGATAAGCGGAGGCGGAGGGAAAACTCGTTTTTTACTATCACTCCAGTACACTACGTGTCCCCAAACTTTAACATTTTTACTTTTTCTGCTTTGCTTATCTTAATTTTCGTCACAATCTTTGCTTTCTGGCTTTGCTTCGCCATCTAGCAGCGGCGTCTTGAGCTCGTACCTCAATTTTTTGCTCGTGTAACAAAGCAAAATAATCGACCAGTGACGCTCGTACCTCGGAAAACTCATACATTAATGCACTCGTTGGTCAAGGTACCACTGTAGTTGTGAAAGGAAGGAGGAAGACAGTGAACAATGACTTACTTGGTTGGCTACTGTTTAGATACAAGCCGTTGTAACATGTTAAGTCTGGGTGAAGGGAGAGCTCACTAAAACTCCAGTTGCAACAGAAATCATATAAGCACAGACAGGTTTCCAAAACTCTTGCTTTTTTATTTTTCTTGGCAACAGCGTTATGGGTTAGGCAAAGAAACCTAGAAATGGGCATCAGAAAATAATAAGGACATAATCCTCGGTCTTCACACATACAGTAATACCGGAAGAATGCAGTGGCATGCTATTCCCAAAATACCGCTATGCTCCTAATAGAAGCGCAACATATTGCATTTAGTGTCTTTCATTAAAGCCTGTGTAAAGTTCATTAGTTTTAGTGTAGACAGGTGCGGCTTATTTATGTTAAAAATAAAAATCTTTGTCAAATTCAAAAAATTTGTCGGCTTATATATGGGTGTGCTTTATAGTCTGGAAATTACGGTATCTGTTTCTAAACTTTTAACTGTCAAAATGATTCAGAAATGCTAAACACAGAAAGGTGCTATATTTACTTTATTTGTTTTTATTAAAATGCATATATGCATATTCAACATTTGAAAATCAGTGTAAACATAACCTCTCAATAAATATATGAAAAATTTTAATAATTTGTATTTTTCTTTTACTTATACAAACATGATACATTTATATTGTTTATATTGTTTATATTATGAATATTAGTAGTAGTAGCAGTAGTAGTAGTAGTAGTTGCCATTATGTGTATACTATAGTTAAGAGTAATACCATATAGTCTTACTGTATTACCAACACAACTAGAACACATGCACACATACACACCGTCAAGTAATTTTTTTTATATTCCATGGAACCAATTGGAATAATTAATTTTGTAGCAAAAAAATGGACCATTAATTGTTCTATTTACCTAGACACACATACAGTGCCTTGCGAAAGTATTCGGCCCCCTTGAACTTTGCGACCTTTTGCCACATTTCAGGCTTCAAACATAAAGATATGAAACTGTAATTTTTTGTGAAGAATCAACAACAAGTGGGACACAATCATGAAGTGGAACGAAATTTATTGGATATTTCAAACTTTTTTAACAAATAAAAAACTGAAAAATTGGGCGTGCAAAATTATTCAGCCCCTTTACTTTCAGTGCAGCAAACTCTCTCCAGAAGTTCAATGAGGATCTCTGAATGATCCAATGTTGACCTAAATGACTAATGATGATAAATAGAATCCACCTGTGTGTAATCAAGTCTCCGTATAAATGCACCTGCATTGTGATAGTCTCAGAGGTCCGTTTAAAGCGCAGAGAGCATCATGAAGAACAAGGAACACACCAGGCAGGTCCGAGATACTGTTGTGGAGAAGTTTAAAGCCGGATTTGGATACAAAAAGATTTCCCAAGCTTTAAACATCCCAAGGAGCACAGTGCAAGCGATAATATTGAAATGGAAGGAGTATCAGACCACTGCAAATCTACCAAGACCTGGCCGTCCCTCTAAACTTTCAGCTCATACAAGGAGAAGACTGATCAGAGATGCAGCCAAGAGGCCCATGATCACTCTGGATGAACTGCAGAGATCTACAGCTGAGGTGGGAGACTCTGTCCATAGGACAACAATCAGTCGTATACTGCACAAATCTGGCCTTTATGGAAGAGTGGCAAGAAGAAAGCCATTTCTTAAAGATATGCATAAAAAGTGTCATTTAAAGTTTGCCACAAGCCACCTGGGAGACACACCAAACATGTGGAAGAAGGTGCTCTGGTCAGATGAAACCAAAATCGAACTTTTTGGCAACCCTGCAAAACGTTATGTTTGGCGTAAAAGCAACACAGCTCATCACCCTGAACACACCATCCCCACTGTCAAACATGGTGGTGGCAGCATCATGGTTTGGGCCTGCTTTTCTTCAGCAGGGACAGGGAAGATGGTTAAAATTGATGGGAAGATGGATGGAGCCAGATACAGGACCATTCTGGAAGAAAACCTGATGGAGTCTGCAAAAGACCTGAGACTGGGACGGAGATTTGTCTACCAACAAGACAATGATCCAAAACATAAAGCAAAATCTACAATGGAATGGTTCACAAATAAACATATCCAGGTGTTAGAATGGCCAAGTCAAAGTCCAGACCTGAATCCAATCTAAAATCTGTGGAAAGAACTGAAAACTGCTGTTCACAAATGCTCTCCATCCAACCTCACTGAGCTCAAGCTGTTTTGCAAGGAGGAATGGGCAAATATTTCAGTCTCTCGATGTGCAAAACTGATAGAGACATACCCCAAGCGACTTACAGCTGTAATCGCAGCAAAAGGTGGTGCTACAAAGTATTAACTTAAGGGGGCTGAATAATTTTGCACGCCCAATTTTTTAGTTTTTTATTTGTTGAAAAAGTTTGAAATATCCAATAAATTTCGTTCCACTTCATGATTGTGTCCCACTTGTTGTTGATTCTTCACAAAAAATTACAGTTTTATATCTTTATGTTTGAAGCCTGAAATGTGGCAAAAGGTCGCAAAGTTCAAGGGGGCCGAATACTTTCGCAAGGCACTGTACATATACATATACAAGTCATTACAGATGAGAACTAAATAATACAAAACATAAATGCATCTGTGGACATTTGAAGGGAAAAGAAGTGTAATTTTTCATAAATGATGTTATTTGTATGTGTGTCATATAAAAAAAAAACATGTTTGCATTTATTCTAATATTTAATAGCATGTAGGTTTTAAATAGCATGTTTTAAAGCAGATTAATTCTGGTATTATTCATCTTTGCAAAATATTTTGGACTTTTTCATTTGTCTAAAATTCTTCATTTATCTATTTTGTAATTTATAAACTGTTTTAAAAATATAAAGTGAGCCTTTTAAAAAAATTTACTGATGACCATATCAAACTTTATAGATGATTTTTTTATGGTTTAAACAGTAAATATGTCAATTGTAATTAATGGGCTGAGGCACAATAAAGAAGACTTATAAATGAGTAATATAAAGCAAAATGTCATAAGGAACACCAACAGCTTCATTATTTTTAAGAAACATTGCCCAGCCACACATAATAACTCATGAGGATTAAACCACTCCACTTTCTTTAGACTGATTTTTCACCATCCACTATGTGCAATAAACAGCTCTCGGTGATTGTACCAATGGCATACACAGGTTTAAATTTTGAAGTTGAATTTTAAAATTAAAAAAATCTAAATAGTAATAATAAAGAAAAGGTGATATCATTCAATTATATTGATTTAACCTTTTAACAATGAAAAATGTATGTGAGTAAAGTAACAATAGTACACATAGTTTGCTACTATCACTATTAGTGAATACCTTCATAGAGAGTGAAACAGTGAACAGAATTGGCCTATAACACAGTAATCCTTTGGGATGTTTGATTGCTCTTTATGTCATTCGTACAACCATCCCTGAGGACTATTAATTTGTTAAGTATGTCTATGAATGATGCTTTCACTCAAGGAGGTCATTGAAAGTATATTACATTTGACCAGGCAGTATCCTTGCTTGCTCTCTGAAGAATTTGTATTGGTAATGCTATTACTGGTGAAAGCATAATGAGACATGGTAGACAGATTTATGCTTTTCATTTGATGTTAAAGTAAGTTTGGTACAATTGTTATTGTCAAGTTGTATATTCCACAGTAGTCTCAGCAATATTGTTTCATGATCATGATCACAATCATGATTATTGTTCTCCTCTGCCAACTTCAGCACTACAAAACATTAACTGGTGTGGTAGAAAAATCTTTGCTGTGTTGCTGTGGTTTCAAGTGATCAAATCAATCAATCTAAAGCTCTCAGGGTTTTGATGCCAAAGAATGACTTACTTGAAAGAAGTAATGCTGAGATAGACCATTGAAAAATTCTAAAACACACTCTTAGCAAAATTTTTTAAATACATTTTGAGCATCACTCGTTTTTTTTTTACTTTGTCGCAAATGACCAACAGTTTTTAATCTCATTATCTCCTTATCTTCTATTTCAGTTGTTTGTTATACAAAGACATACCATTCTCATTTCTAACTAACGCACATCTTTTATCTCAAATTCATACATAATGGTTATTTACTTTATAATAAAAATAAAATTATTAAATCATGTTTAAAATGGTTCACTTAATCATAATCTGAATTATTCATACACAATGTTCCTATATGCACATTGGATTAAATTATTTGAGCAGATAAAAAACAGACTCAGGACACACTATGGGTATCTGATCCTCTCAGCTGATTCGGCACTTCTGTTATTTATGCTTTATGAAGGTTGGACTTTCAGTCCACTAAAGTCCAATAATCTTTTGTCTTGCATGATATCTTTTTATCAAACTGCTATGACAGATATCTGCTATCAATTCAGCTGTGTCTTTACAATGTGTTCTCTGAAACATAGTGCTACTCTAGTTTTTCATTCAGTCAGCTTCTATTATCAAATCAATTGACAGTCAGGAAGAACGGTTGTGCAATGGGCAGTTATCTGATATCATCTACAGGACAAAAATGCCAGTCAGTGTGTTCTGAAAGTGACAGTAAGTTAATATGATGCGTGAGGGACACTGAGTTAATAGCCCATCTGGCAGCCCCAACGCATGCCTCTTGGCTGGGCACCACTAAGGTGACGGGTGAGATGAAGAGTGTAGAAAGTCAATGTTCAGCAGACATGTCAAATTTTATTTCCTTGGCTGCTTTTGTGACTGTGAAATCAATCACTCTGAGAAGTTTATTGAGGAGGCAAGGATAAATGGATTATCATTTTAAAATGAGATGCATTACCATGGGTAATGCAAGTAAGACATCGACCCCTGCAGTGGATCCACACTTCAGGTTTTTTCTATTCATGCCTTTGCCTCTAGATAGTGGGGGTATTGTCTGTCAATCTGCTCATCTATCCATCTGGCATGTTGGCTGTAAAGTTGGTCTAAAGGGTTGGTCTAAAGTTATACCTAATTTCTTCTGAATCCCATCTTTCTCTACAATAATAATATGTTCTCCTGCTTTATCTGTGTTTTGCAGTCTAGATAAGTTACTCTAATGTACTATAGAAAAGATTGTTAATTTAATTTTGTGCCTACAGTGTATTTAATTCAGTGTTGCAGGCTACGCTGGATAAAGGGATTTTCCTGTGAAGTTTATGAATGCTTAATGCAGCTTTGTCTCTTGTGCTGTCTCTTCCTTTTCTCCTTTTTCTTGTGCTGCCTGTTCCATATATAGGCAGGCGTTTTTTTTATAAGTAGCAAGGATTGGATTAGTACAAGATGAAAAAGAAAAAAAAAGGCCTGTGTTTTGGGAGCATAAAAGGAAATAATGTACTATTTGCAGAGAAGAAGAGCAAAAGAGCTCCTTCCTTTATCTAAAAATTGATTTCAGTGATGTTTGTCTGTGTGTGTGTGTGTGTGTGTGTGTGTGTGTGTGTGTGTGTGTGTGTCAGTGTTGTGTGCATTACTAAAGTACAACTCTTAAAATGATCCAACCTCCCCCTTTAACACTTTTATTTCTCATATTTTTTAAATATCTGATATCTTTTACATTTATTACACTACATGCACTGATGCCCAAATCTTCGCATGACATCAAGAATGCTGCCTGATCTGGACCACTGATGGATCAGTTTATAGCTTGAGACAGCCCTAAGAACAGAAGAAAAAAAAAAAAGTCTCATTATGAGCATCTACAGTTATAATAAATAAATGCAAGTCATTCAATATGAATTTTTAGCATAACATAAAAAGCATGGTGTTTTAAAAACAATATTCGGAATAACATTAGGTTTGGTGGTCTGAATTTAATTCATTTTACTTATTTAAAAATATTTAATTTGAATATATCAAAATGGGCCATTAACTATTAAGCTACTGAAAGTCCTTAAACATATTTATTTTTATTTAATCAATTATTTTGAAATTTTATGAGTTTACTGAATTGTCATGAATTGAAACACATGCATGGTAAAGATCAAGTACATGTGTAAAAATGGACATATATGGTAAAAATCAGGCAAGGGACACAGATCAGGTAATTACATACAGTATACAGTTGTGTTCAAAATTATTCAACCCCCAATGCTGTAAATGGTTTTAGGGAATTTAGTGTACAATTGTAATTGTATTCAGAATGAAATCCTACAAGGACTTCTTAAAGAACCATATGCAACTAAAATGACATCAATTAGTTTTGTAATACAGTAGTAAATGTTACTTTTGTGAATTCTTCATTGACATAATTATTCAACCCCTTAAAGACTACCACTCTGAAGAACAGAGGTTCAATGAAGTGTTTTCAATCAGGTATTGAAAACACCTGTGGATATCAGGGAGCAGCAATAAAGCCTAATAAGCACCAATTAGGCAGCTTTAAAATGACTGTGATACTCAGCTCCTTCTAGACATTTACTGGTGTGGTTACAAACATGGTGAGGTCAAGAGAATGGTCCAGGAAGACAAGAGAACAGGTGATTACTCTTCACAGGAAGGGCAATGGCTATAAGAAGATTGCAAAGATGTTAAACATACCAAGAGACACCATAGGAAGCATCATTCGCAAATTCAAGGCAAAGGGCACTGTTGAAACGCTACCTGGTCGTGGCAGAAAGAAGATGCTGACTTCGACTGCTGTGCGCTACCTGAAGCGTAGAGTGGAGAAAAGTCCCGTGTGACTGCTGAGGAACTGAGAAAAGATTTGTCAGATGTGGGTACTGAAGTTTCTGCTCAGACAATACGGCGCACCCTGCGTAATGAAGGCCTCCATGCCAGAACTCCCAGGCGCACCTTGCTGTCCCCAAAGAATAAGAAGAGTCGACTGCAGTATGCCAAAAGTCATGTGGACAAACCACAGAAGTTTTGGGATAGTGTTCTGTGGACTGATGAAACAAAATTAGAACTGTTTGGGCCCATGGATCAACGCTATGTTTGGAGGAGGAAGAACAAGGCCTATGAAGAAAAGAACACCTTGCCTACTGTGAAGCATGGCGGGGGGTCAATCATGCTTTGGGGCTGTTTTGCTTCTGCAGGTACTGGGAAGCTTCAGCGTGTGCAAGGTACCATGAATTCTCTTCAGTACCAGGAGATATTGGATGACAATGTGATGCAGTCCGTCACAAACCTGAGGCTTGGAAGACGTTGGACCTTTCAACAGGACAATGATCCCAAGCATACCTCCAAGTCCACTAGAGCATGGTTGCAGATTAAAGGCTGGAACATTTTGAAGTGGCCATCGCAGTCACCAGACTTAAATCCGATTGAGAACCTCTGGTGGGACTTAAAGAAAGCAGTTGCAGTGCGCAAGCCTAAGAATGTGACTGAACTGGAGGCTTTTGCCCATGATGAATGGGCGAAGATACCCGTAGATCGCTGCAAGACACTTGTGTCAAGCTATGCTTCACGTTTAAAAGCTGTTATAACTGTAAAAGGATGTTGTACTAAGTACTAAGATTGAATGTCACTTGGGGGTTGAATAAAACTGATAATGATGTGAGCTCAGAAAAGACATTTGTGGTTATTTCATTATAAATGTTATGTTATATTTGTCTGACCTACACGTGCCTCTTTGATTTAATTGTAAGCAGGATGACTGAATGATCATAATCAATGTCAAACCGACCAAAACAATCAATTTCAGTGGGGGTTGAATAATTTTGAACACAACTGTATTAAAATCAGTGGTTTCTGGTTTTACAGAAGGAAAGCACATGAGAAAGAAACTTGACGTACCATTGTATTTTATGGTCAAACAAGTAGAAGCTGAAGACATCTACAATACTAAAGCTTGCCACTAAATGTCAAACATTCTGACATTAGAAGTAGTTTCCCCTTTTTTGCTGGTTTAATCTCATGCTTTCACACATGCATAATTCAGCATGCAGCTGGCCTTCTGCAATCTGCAGCACTCACTACCAGTCATTAGTAGCGCACAGCAACCACCATGTTTCTTTCCCCCTAAATGAAAAGGTGTGCTTAAACAGCTAGTGATAAGGTATGCGTCCAGTTAGCTCAATTGTAATAATGTCAGATGTAGAGCAATGTAAGAAATACAGGAAAGCTATATATTTTAATAATAAGAAAAGAACAAATGTAAACTATAAATCGTTTGGTTTCTAATAGATGAACATTCACCTTTTGTACTACAGTCTTCCTCTATTCAAAACCATTTTTCTTTCTAGAAATTTGTTAAAGTTTTGCATTTTTATATATATATATATATATATATATATATATATATATATATATATATATATATATATATATATATATATATATTTATCAGGTCACTTTATACAACTGCTCCAACGAGTCATTGCTGATTTTCAAGTAGGACCATGTATATATAGTACTACACAAGTGCCACACAATCAACTGACCAGAAAAGTCTCTCTGAGCAGGATTTGGTGTGCTGTAATAATTAATTCATTATTTAAGTCATTACCCCAAGCATTTCGCCTAATTTGTATAGATCAACTGCCATTTCTTTCCTAAGGGTTTTCCTGTGTCAAAAACGTATAAATATCCTTTTTTTTATCCTGATCCTGGTCTGAGCCCTGAACAAAAAGCTTAGAATCTAGATTCATATCAATGTAATATTGTGAACCTAAAGTAGATTCTCCCCAGCCAGGGCTTGTGAAATTGTGTAATTAGTCTGGCCTTGCATGAGTCAGTGCAGGAAAACGCTTGTAATTGGCGTTAAAACTTTTGAAGCAACACATGTGCCATTTTTTAGTTCTTTTTCAGCAGCAAGCGCTCTGTAATTACTACGAAGCTGTCACAGTCCCTGTGGTAGAAGAGCTTTGGGCTACTTCTCCCATGGTATGCTCCCTGCCACCAAGGCTCTGTTTCATGGAAGGTGCTGTAATCTACATGCATGAGTGCAATGGAATAATTAGCCCCTGATGCTGCAGACTCCACAGAGACTGATGCTTTTCTTATCATATCTGTAAACATCTCATAAGGTATTCAATGGTCAAAACACCCATCTTCTCAAATTTGTGCACTATTTGTACTGAAGATTGTGGACACATTACTGTACCATCATACCCATATGTGCTTGTAGTATATCCCAATTAGGTTTCCTTTTGTGATAATAATAACCTCCAGTCTTCTGGGAAGGATTTCGAATACATTTTAAAATATGGCTGCAGGGACCTGCTTATTCAGCTACATGAGTATTAGTAAGGACAGGTTCTGATTTTGAGTGAGAAAGTCTGGGTAGCAGTCAGTTTTTACAGGTCATCAGAAATGTGTTCATTGGGGGTTGAGGTCAGGGCTCTGTTCTTCCACTCCAACCTAGGCAACCTATTTGTATCATGCAAAACATGTTGTATGTTCCATGCTGGAATTTTGACTCCTTAGTTCAAAGTGAAGGGAAGATCTTAAAGCTACAACATTCAAAGACATTTCAGTGCTTTCAACTTCGTGCTAACAAATAAGGCAAGGCTGAAATATGGCTGACATAATCAGACATCTGCAAAACCTTTAGTCATATTCTCTCTCTCTCTCTCTCTCTCTCTTTCTTTCTCTGTCTTTGTCCTGCACACACACTATAACAAATCATTTTCCCTTAAGTTCATACTCCAGAGGAATGCATGAAAACCTTCATGCTACAAATAAACTGGATTGGTTTCCAGAAATTGAATTTAAAGCCACATGCAATGGCATTTCCCATACTTTAATATGCAATTAAAATTTTAAATGCATAATAATATTGTGCAATTAAATGCATAATAAACAAAAAAAAAGCAAACATTGATTTCTTAGAATTATAAACTTATCTCAATTATATAGTGCAAGGATAATTACACACGCACACCGGCACAAACATACAGAACACGATCACATTCCTTCTAATGAGCCATGCTTACATTTTTTTTCATATATATATATATATATATATATATATATATATATATATATATATATATATATATATATATGAAATAACAAACGCGAATGACATCATACTGGATGTGCATCACGATCTAGCACTCTATGGTGCGCTAGGGTAATGCATCAGTGTGTGTTTGTGCAGCCCTGATTGTTGTGGGGGACAGTGCGCCACCCGGCCGCCTGCGGTGGCACTGCAGCCTGTAGCGCTCATTTAAAAGCTGCGGCGCGCATGGGGAGGGGGAGAACCAGAATTGACTGTTGGACGAAGTAGAAGTTCGCCAGGGATTTGTCTTTCTTGAGAGCAGCAGGGAGAAGAAAAAAACATGGCACAGCCTCCTTATCTTCACTTGGCGGAACTGACGGCATCCCAGTTTCTTGACACCTGGAAACATTTTGATGTTGATGGTAAGTACAAGATGAGTTCGTGGAGACTTTAATAAGATGCTTAGGATGAGACACAGTATAAGCGGGGTTTCGGTGTTATGTGGATAAGGAAAACAGGACGGACACGCCGGTATATATCCAAGTACAGTGAATTTCAGTCTTTTCCACCGAGACTGGTTATGCTTGTGTTTTCTATTAAAACTAACATATAATGCATTTTAATGTTAATTTCGAGGAATTTCCTTGGTATTTTTTGCTAGACCTATTTATCAAGTTAAAATATGATTGGCTTATTGCCATTATTTAACAGTAAATATTTTTATGTCTGTTATTTATTAATTTTAATATACTTTATGATCAATTCCATTTTAGTAAATGACAACTTGCAGATTAATTGAAAACACCAACCGGATAATTAACTGGAAAAATTACAAATGTACATTAAATCATATTTATACACAAGAATAACATGAATTAGGTTTCCTGTGTACATTAGTACAAAGTATGTGTGGTCTCTTAGCTGTAGACACTGAGCCAGGTCTGAAATTCTGCATAATCCAGGTGCTGTCACACGGCTGCACTGCGAGAGCTGACAAAGTTGTAATTATTTTTTCATCATTTTAAAATTGGGATGCTTGCTAAAATGGTGTCTTATTGTTTTATGCTTTTTGTACACACCACAGAGAGAGAGAGGATCCTCTTCGAATATTAATTTTCATATCTGCGAATGTCACTGTTGTCAGACAAATATACTGACATCCTCATCAAGATCCCACATGGAAATATGATGTTTTGTGTATTAGCATAAACCAAATGAAAATGCTCTCTTAAGCATCTAGCTGCAAATCAATCCTTTGTAATAAATAGAACCCCCCCAACTTTAAAAAAAAAAAAAAAATACAAAAATATCATCCCTTCTACAGCAAGGCCCTTAATCATTCCAAAATCAGAAAGATAAACATTCAAAGCATGATTGGGAGAACAGCTGTCAAGATTTTTTAATTAGGTTCTGTTGTTGCTCTGATTTTGGGGCCAGTCAAAAACTCTTTAAAGTTAACAAGCATTATAGATAGGACATCATCCAGAGAAATAAACATCATTTAATGCAAATTTCATGTAGTCCTGTAATATAAATCCTAGATGCTTGTGTAATACTGATCTCCTACAGGTAATGGCTACATTGAGGGCAAGGAGCTTGAAAACTTCATTACTCAGCTGGAGATTGCACGAAAAGGAGCAGGTGTGGTAAGTAAACGAAGGAAAAAGCAATGGATTTGAATTTGTAAAAGTCGGAATATGAAATCTGTCAAAATATAAAACATCTAGCAGAAACAAAAATAGGTTCAGTGCTGTAAACCAAACACACTGAAAGAAATGAACAGGAACCACTTTTTTTCTAAGCAATAAAAAAAGATTAACAAGCAGACAGATGGGATACTGTGAAATCTTTATTGCCATCCATTAGCAAATATAACCTAAAATATAAAAACCCATTTAAAACATTGGTGGGTGGGGTAATGGCACAGAGACTAGAACAACACTAAACCAATTCAGTACTGAAAAACCAGGAGGTTTAAAATCGATGACTTTGGAAAAACAAGTGGTAGCGGATACAGCATTGGTAGTAACAGAGATGTCAGGGAGATGTTAAGAATTCTGTTGCAAAGGTGAGACAAATTAAAAAGTAAAAGAAAATATTTCCTAAATGACTGAGCATATGGTATTTATTTAGAGGATCTGGCAAAAAGCATTTATTTCCCTGCATGTCATATAGTTAAAAACCAGGATTCATGTGAACCTCTGGACTATGTTCTGGAATGTGATTTATACTTAGACTTATGTAATCAGTACCTATTTAATAGGGGATTTTCCCTATTAACAGTAAAGAGCACAATTATATTCATCTAACATTAGTAATGTGAATAAAGGTCAATGGTGTTAGCGGAGATCTAAGGCTAGATCTTGACCAAAGCCCTCTTGGTATGCTTGTCTCTTTCAGGACCCCTCAAATGCATCTTTCAGAGACAAAATGGCAGAGTTCATGCAGAAATTCGACAAGAACAATGATGGGAGGATTGAGCTGTCAGAGGTAAGAAATTGCATTGCGATTGTCTGTCGCCAGTGCACTTGATGAGGTCGGACTACGAATCGCCTTCAAAATTGCAGATATTTAGAGCCAACCTGCCTATTTTCAGTGCTTAAAAATGAGAGCAATTTAGTGTCACTTTAATTTTCACACTTGTCATTTAGATTCTAGAAGCATTCATTCTCATGTTATCTATGTCACAGCTGGCCCAGATTCTGCCAACAGAAGAGAACTTCCTGCTTTGCTTCAGACAGTTTTTAGGCTCCAGCTCTGAGTTTATGGCGGTAAGAGATCATACAGACAAATTTCCACAGTACATCTTAGCAGCTTCGCTTAATGTTTGATTTGATCTTTTTTTTTGTATTCCACTTACTGAATACACTGACTAGTTATAAAGGGAAATGGTACAACAGATAGTGTGGCTAGAGATATACGTTCCAATCAGTCATATCAACTGATAATCAAAATTAGAACAAATACAGCAGCAACACCAGCCATAGACTAGTAAAGGTGCACATACTGTCATACAGGCATATATATTACAAAATATGTTTACAGTTAGTTCTGGATAAGTGTGATCACATAATAAAACAATCGGGATCAGACAGCTGAATGTGAGTGGAAAAGCAAACTGATTGTATGAATTCCTTTGTCAGGAGTGCTTGGTTTGAAACAATGTGAAGTGCTTGAACTCTAGTCCTGCTGTAACCTCTGTGTGCTGATGCACTTTTCCTACTCATTCTACCACAGTAATAGCAAGTAAAGTATGACATATTTGAAAGCTAATTTTAATCCTAATTTCCCCATAGTTCATATGACAATCAATATGGTTAATCATCAATCTGACCTTTCTGTGCAGACATTGCTGCCATGAGCAATTTTATTGTAGACCCTGAAACAGACACTTTTATTTGAAGATCCTAAATATTGCAGGATAAATGATAAAGCATTTATACCCAGAGTGTTTCACATAGTTTACATTCAGCTAATGTGTAGATGCAGCAAGTAGATGACCCTTTATGCTAGTGACGGGATACTGGAGTCACTCCTATTCAGAAGGAAGTCAGTCTAAGACCCATATTTCTTCATGTATGTGGTCTACTGTAACCAAGTGACCTGTTTACCCTCACAATAAGTGAGTTTACTGTCTGTTCAGAAACATCCACTTTTCTTCATGTGTATTGTTACTGAAATAACTGATACTGATTAACATCCTTTTTTTTTTTACTTTACTTTTTCTTTTTGAATGCAATGTTTTTTTGGATGATTACCTGGAAACATTTGCCATTATGATATGGCTGATTTCTGAGGTTCAGATTGAATAAACGTCTGTGATTTAAGCTCTTATGTATTTTTAGATGTGCCTTTTTGCTTTTAAATTAATCAAGTTCAAGAAGCATGGTCATGCTCTGATCTTACAATAATCAGTCTTTAATTGAATCAAGTGAGTCAATAATTTGAACAAATCAGTATTGGACACTGAGTTCAAGTACTGTTGTGGTTCATTCAGTACACCCTGTAGATTTCCAGTACTTTAGGGGTGTAATTGTAGAGTTGGCTGCATGATCAGACTGCACATTTGGGCAAAGTGTAATTGAATGTATCATTCGACTAAACAGAATCAATTAACTTGAATCAGAATTTCAAATTAGTTCTAGGTGTAAATGTATGTATACATGCAGCAATGAAGTTGGGCTATTTGTTTCAAGGATAGGTTCAAGATCTGACCTCGTTCCGGAAATGGTTACCAAAGATGAATGCATGCATGCATGGATGGATGGATGGATAGAAAGATGGATGGATGGATGGATGGATGGATGGATGGATGGATGGATGGATGGATGGATGGATGGATGGATGGATAAATGGATGGATGGATGGATAAAAAATGGATGGATGGATGGATGGATGGATGGATAGATGGATGGATGGATGGATGGATGGATGGATGGATGGATGGATGGATGGATGAATCCTTAAATGTGAAAAGTCCATTAAAGGCTTATAGTAAAATGAGAGGTAAAAACTTCTAATTTCTGAGTAGTACAATAGGGAAGAGCCACATAAACTCTTTACAGATATGAAAAGACTGGTCGGAGAATTTATCTTTGTGCTCTCTAAGCTGAGCTGAATAGAAGATGGGGTTAAATAAATGAAAAAAATTTAGTAAGCTTACTGCATTGACACTTGCATGGCTCCCAACAGTTTTTGCTCCTTTGCACCTTTGATTTTGGAAGGGAATAATTAAAGCCTGGAAATGGAAACTGATCATTCTTAATTATGCTTTTTTTTTTTTTTTTTTTTTTTTAAATTTCAAGTGGAACTTGACAAAATCAATAAGGTGAACAAATTAGTATTGGAGACTAAGTTACTGTACAGGCTCCTTTAGTTCAAGCTGTAGATTTCCAGCACTTTAGGATACATTATGGATAAAATGATGCATATGATGATGCAAAGGATGCATTATAGATAGATTGATGCATATAGGCTACACATATGGGCAAACTGTAATTGAACATATCATTTTACTTCACAAACAGATTCAAGAATTTCAACTTTACTGGTAAAGTAAGGTAAAGGTAGCCTAATGCTACTTTTGTCATGACATTTATACGATATCATTTTAACTGGCAATTTTATCATGGGCAGGAAATTGTTGTGATTAAATAAAGTGATTATTTAACTGTAATGCTTTGTTTTGTGGATATTTGTCAATTTGTAGGCCTGGAGAAGGTATGACACAGACCGCAGTGGCTTCATTGAAACAAATGAACTCAAGGTAATATAATTGTTTACATGTTTTTATATACACTATAAGAACAAAAGATTGTGGACACCTGACCATATGTGTTTTTTAATCATCCCATTCCACATTTGGTCCACGTTTGCTGTTATAATAGCCTCCACTTTTTAGTAGGTCTACAGAGCTCTACAACAGGACTCTCAAGATCTTTTACTTTAACACATGTAAACTATCTTCTTTGAGCTCGCTTTGTGCATAGGGACATTGTCTTGCTGGAACAGGTTTCAGTCTCCAAGTTCAAGTAAAAGGAAAATGTCATTCTAAAGGCATCCATGTGAAGAACCACAAACTAGTAGAATAGTCAGGTGTACCAAAATGTTTGTATTTATAGTGTAAAATATCAATCAAAATTTATTTCTAAAAAATTATGCAATTCATTAGAATGCAATGTACAGTGGTATAGTGTATATACGTTGATCAGTGTGAGTTATTGTTCTAGTCTGGTTTGTTTGACAGATTTCAACCTGAGTAAAATCTGTCTAATCTTTGCTAGTTAAACAAAATGAAAGCACGCAAATCATGCTGGCCAAAGCAACTGCCAGTCAAAGGAAATATTCAAATCTCTCAACAGGTTCATAAAGTGCAACCCTGTAATTACATGCTGGAAATCAATTTTTACCATAGTTATAACAGTGTGCAAATTTTACACTGTCAGCCAGATACTTTTTTAAGGATGGCAGTAAATCCTTGAGAGGATCAGGCATTTTGGTAGACATAGACAGAGAATAATATTTTCAAAGTAAATTAAACCATTTTCTTTCTATTTTTTTTATTTTTTTTTTAGAACTTTCTCTCAGACCTCTTGAAAAAGGTGAACAGGCAATATGATGACCAAAAATTGCAGGAATATACACAGACAATTGTAAGTATGTCATTAGGAAATGTTCATGTTGCCATATTAAAAGAATAACCTCAGTAAAATCATCTGTTACTTAGACTGATACATTGGTGGCTATACTCCGTGCTCTTATTAGCATGGTGTACAATTGAACTTTTCACTAGGACTCTATCAGATGACTGTACATCTTGTACACTGCAACATTTTGTCATAATACTGTACTACTTATGTTATCTTGACAAAAGAACTACAGCTCTGTTATAATTTATAAGACTAATTACACTTAATAACAACTCAATCCTACTCCAACATACTCAATTTGTTTGCATTTGTGACACAATATATGAAATGACAGTAAGAAAAGTAAACATTGGTCCAATTATTTTGATCTATTATTTTACTTTCAGCTCAAGATGTTTGATCTGAATGGTGATGGGAAGCTGGGGCTCTCTGAAATGGCAAGGTGGGCTTAAATCTTTTCCACAGGTAATTAGATAGCTCATTCTCTCTTTAATATATTGTGCTGATGGACTGTTGCTTGTTTACATTGAAGGCTTCTACCAGTTCAGGAAAATTTCTTACTGAAATTCCAGGTGAGTTATGTTCACAATTTGTTCTGAAATTCTAAAGGAATGAATTGCAACCTAAATATTGATTTATCTGTGTTGCAGGGCATCAAGCTGACTGCTGACCAGTTCAATAGCATCTTCACATATTATGACAAGGTAGTGTGCATTGTTACACTAAAATAAACATGAAATGCAAGAGCCTTGTTATTCAGATGTGACTGCAGAGAAATACACTGCAGTATTTTTAGACCGAAGGACTACACTTCATTTATAATTAAGTATCTACCCCAGTTCTCATAACAAGCTTTCTTGAAGATAGTATGTGGAAGAGATCACATCAATCTCTAACTTTGGTAAAAACAGTTAATTTGTATTTATTTATTTGTTATTTTTTTAGATCATTTCAAGTAAACTAATGTATCATTTCTATGTTTGCTCAATTAAAGGGTGTCTTCTCAAAACTAAGAAATCATAATGCTTAATAGCAATAATGGTGCAAAAGGTCATCTGACAGTTTGGATTAGCTCAGCAAATGAAGAATTTGCTCATCTTTTTTTTTTTTTTTTGTACATCTGATTTCCCTCACTCTCGTGAATCCCTTTTGCATGCAGATGAGTACGTTTTCCATTCACCTGAGCAAGTAAATAACCACGAAAGTGCACCTGCTGTTAAAACATTTGACTAACAATTTGGTAGATGCGCCACTAGAGGGTGTGGTTGAAATTCTCAAAAAAGATAAATTAATTTCTTTAGTTTTTTAATTCGTTTGATAATGCATAAGCTTGGTGTAGAAAATTTACATAGTTTTAGAGTGTATGCTCTTTTCTGTACTGCTTTCTTCCTCTAAACCAAATTATATGAACACTCCCTAAATGTATGCTTCTGGATTTTAGCAGTAATATTTTTACCAAGCCTGGTTTTGTTCATCAGGGTGGCTGCATGAGTCCAGTCCTGCCAGTCCGCAGCAGAAATCATGGACAACTTAACAAAAAGTTTTTATTGAGCAAAGTTGAGATTGACAGTATATCTTCTTGTATGACATTCTTGCTATGAGAACTAGATGCAGATAAATGAACTGTAGCCTTTCAATCTAAAATTTCTGCAGTGTATTTCCCTGGTATCCTATCCCTCCTCCAGTCTGATGCAGTCACATTTGAATCATAGGTATTTCCAGTTGCCACAATGAAGTCATGTGTAAATAAATAATAGCATGAGTGGAAGGCACACCAGGTCAACTAAAAACTGACACACCTCACAGTGCCTGAACAGGATGCGCTGAGCTTTGAAAGAATGCAAATTGTCTGGCAACATGCAAAGCAAAGCAACTCACCCAAAGATGCAAAAGAAATAACAAGTACCTTCTCTCCTCTGCATTGTTTTAGAGTTATGACCTCATCCAAACTCATCCAAACTACAAATAAATAGACTATAGAATCCTATGAATTGATAAATAGGAAGGCAATCCACTGTGTAAAGCCAATACACTCCCTGATTTAAGTCCAATATAGACAGGGGTAATTCAGTATAACCTCTTTTTGTGTTTTAAAGGATGGAAATGGCTACATTGATGAGATGGAGTTGGACTACCTTCTGAAGGACCTTTATCAGGTGAGAAAAGAAAACCAATAGCTTTAAGTGGGTGTAATTTGAGGTAATTAATAATAATTAACGATGCTCTATGTGATTATTTTCTTGATTTTAGGAGGCTGCAACACAGGATTTAGCTGGCTATAAAAAGAGCATCATGGCCTTGTCAGATGGGGGTAAACTGTACCGCACAGAACTGGAAATCGTACTGTGCCGGGAGCCCATTGTACTGTGATTATACTGTGCTAGGAGCTCTGAATCACATTTCTCTTTCTGCTGCCTGACTACTGTAACCATATGCATGTGTCAGGCACTTCCACTTTCATTTATGTGTGTTTTGAATGAATGTGCACTACAAAGCACAAAAAAAAAAAATCTTCATTTTTTAATTTTCCGCCTCATCCCTTTAATCCCTCCTGCTTTATGGCACATTGCTCAGCTAAGGTGTTGACCTCTGCTAAATTTTTAAACAGCACATTTCAAATTAATCTTATTGAATCTTGCTGATAGAGAAATATCAGTAGTATGAATATGCGGATGATGCTATTATTTATTCATTTGTACTGTCTATTTATTTATCTATATTTTCATTTATTTAATTGGGTCCCTCTGCATCCCCTGGTATTCTGTCAGGTTTTCTTTTTCTCTTTGGTTTGATTATCTCGCTATTGTTACATTACAACTGTTTAAGGTAATGGCATTTTATTTCTTAGGCTGATACTGTTAGAGGATATTACTGAAAGAATTAATAAAAGACTAGGTTATGTGAAGAATATGGTGTTTTTATTAATCTAATTATTTGTTTATTCATTTGAGGGATTAATTAACTGGAATCGGGGTTAATAAAAGTTGGATGAAAAATAAACCCATTGGTCTCTTGGTCCGAATTGGTAAAGATTGGTTTAAAGGCTATGAACGGCTATGTTGGTGTTTACTTTGCATAATCTTACACTGAAAACACAATGGAATGATAAACTCTAACTAAAACATGCTGTAAAACTTAGGTTGCTAGTAAACTACTGTTCATTTTACAGTACACAACTAAAGAAACATTTACAGTAAAGTAATATAGTGTCTTAATGTTGTACAAAATAACACATAACCCAGCACACACATGCTTATTTGGCTGATACAGGATGCAGCGGGGCTGAAGATCAGCTACTGTATGAGAGCTTGGACAAGCTGGGATTTGAATACCTTCAGATCAGTGCCTCAAAGCCTTAACCACTGATCCACCATAATTAAATCACATCAACACCACAACTAGCTTGTACTGATTTCATTACTTCTACCACTAAATTAACACCACTAAAAGATAGCATTGCATCAATGTAAGATAATTAGAATAGCTGTGGCACAGATAATAAGGTATGTGTTAAAAATCACTGCCTTGATTAGGTTTCTTGAGGTTAGTTGTGTTCTGCATTGTACAAATGTATTGGGTTATTTTCTACTATGTACTTTAAAGTTGGGTACTGTATTCTATAGCACTTTTATTGGAAACCCAAGTTGCAGTAAAATACTGTAAATTTAACAGGGTTTTTTACAGTGTAAATGTAGAGTTTAAAAGAAAAATCAAAAAGTGTTTTTAACCATGTGTTAAAATTATTTGCACTCTTTTAATAAGTTCAGTGTATAATATAGAAAAGGGTATAGTGTAGTGTTTTGTATAATACTTAATAGAATACAAATCAAGGAATTTAAAAACACACCTCTCAATCTAAAATCTCTCATAATCTTATTAGATCACTTGCCTTCTCCATTGGACTGCTCCTGTTTAGTGTACCTCACAAAGAGGTTTTCCAGTCCCCTGAGCTAAAACGAAATTTAATTGAATGTCGAAAGTTTGATTCTGTGGTTACTGAACCATTCGTCTCATTGCCTTCCTGAATATTTAAATTGTAACCTGGTGAAAAAGGCAGCAAAACATTTTAGAATCCCCTGATATTTTATAATGTCTAGGATGCTATCTATCTTCCTATGGCCAGACAAAACAGCTATACTATTATAGATTTGAATTCTTTCTTTCTCTTTTCACCAAAGCCTCATTTAAGTAGTGTCTAGTGAGCTACAAACATTTATATTTGTGGCTAGTTCAAAAAGAATTCTTCTCAAGGTATTCCAAACAATTTCTTTGGCATAGAGGTCATAGGTAATTGCAGATCTGTAGACTGTGTTGCCATAGAAAACATCTGCAAAATCCAACCATTAAAAATAGATCGATTTTTTACTGTATAGGCATTTTCATGTTTGAAACCATTTTTATTCATTACCTGATTACAAAAAACTAATAACAGCGAGTGCATCAAAAACTGGCAGGACTTATTTACAGTATGAATGAATTTGGAACATTTTGAAGGTTCAACAAAATAAAAAATAAATCATGAAATTTGGAAAGTAAAGCAAATGTATTCTGTAATTTTATTCTTTATATTTCATTACTGGAATGCATAACATGAACCACCTGTCATGTTTTCCTTTGTAAGTTTTTTGATCAGCTATGCATTTTAACATTAAAATAGTGACAATTTGGCTTAAAGCTTTGAAATTAAATGAGCGTGCATTACATGATAAATAAAACAAAATGTGGATCAATGCATTAGAAAGATGTACTTTTACAAAGAATTAGAAACTATTACTTCTACATGTTACAAAACATAAGAATTGTTACAAAAACATATTGAATGTTTGAACTGAGGAAATGTACTATTTTATTGAATTTGGTGGCTGTAACATATCTCTAAAAATTTGGGAGAGAGGCACTTTTGCCATTCTGAAACATCCCCTCTCTTTTTAACAACAATCTATATGCATCTTGTACCTGATTCTACATACTCAAAAAAAGTTTTTAAATGTTTCCAATAGGTGAAAGGTCTGGGCTGCAGGCATGCCAGTTCTGCACCCGGACTCTTCTACTATAAATCAATGCTGTTGTATTAGATGCAGTTTGTCGTGAAGCATCGTCTTACTGAAATATGCAAGGGCTTCCCTAAAAAAAGACTATTTGTGGAGCTACATTGCCACCAAGTGGTTAAATTGTGCTGTTACACAATTTCAAAAAAAGCTCAATGCAGTGTATTTACAGGATTGTGCAGCTTTAGATCTTCAGAAAACGACAAAAGACAGAGAGGTTAGCACAGCGGCGCATAAAAAGAAATATTGTGGCATTTCTTCCACGGGTTTAATTAAATTTATAAAAACATTGTTTAATTACCAGTAATTTTATGCACTACAATGGTAAACTATGTATATTAAATTATTGCTGACAAGAAATGTACGGTAGTTGAGCTGCCCTAAAAGGATTCAAATCGACATATGGATTTCCATTTCTACATGATTTGGCAAATTTGGGTTTGGTTGCGTTTTCTAGAAGAAATATTATCTGTCTAGCTACCCGACTCCATAGCCCAGACATATGTAAAATACAAGAGATCATACAGAGAATGAACAGTACTTGTCAGATATTTCTACAGCCCATTTAATGTTGCTGTGGGTTTTTTTGGAAACACCTTTAATATGTTTTGACGTGTCCTTTCATCAATTTGAAAGCAACCTCCTGTTTTGTTGGTTTCACTCAAGTACATCTATTTTCTCTATTTTCTTGATGATGGCCTCCACAGTGTTCCAAGGCACATCAATGTTTTGCAAATCTCCTCTCCTGATAAATATGTTTTGACAATAAAATGTATTTTCTGTAAGCTCTTTTTAGACACTTAATTTAACAGTTGAATGTAAACTAAGAAGATGTCTAGACAATTAACTTGAAACCTTGTGTTTGTCATGATAAATATGAATGTAACTGTTTTATTCTGAGGACAGTTACATGTCAAATTGGGTAATTTGCCATATTAAAGGTAAAAAAACGATCTGACATTTTTGTTTAGCACAGAACCTTGCTAGTGGTAGTATGTAGGCTTTTAATATCCACTTTTTATATCCAAATATGTCCTGTTCTCAGTGGTGGACAGAAACAAATTATTATTCGTTCCTCTAACAATAGACAACTCCTTAATTAAAAAGGATTTGATGTAGAGAATAGAACACTGAATTATTTTTCTTCCTTTCTTTCTTTCTTTCTTTCTTTCTTTCTTTCTTTCTTTCTTTCTTTCTTTTTTCTTTCTTTCTTTCTTTCTTTTTTCTTTCTTTCTTTCTTTCTTTCTTTCTTTCTTTCTTTCTTTCTTTCTTTCTTTCATGAATCAATTAATTAATGGACAGTAAGGAAGGTGTGTGTGTGTGTGTGTGTGTGTGTGTGTGTGTGTGTGTGTGTGTGTGTGTGTGTGTGTGTGTGTGTGAGTTCCATTTCAGTTCTGTGTATTGAGCAGGATAAAAAAAAAGCAGGAAAAAGCTGTTACACAGTCTGGATGTGACGGCCCAGAACCGCTTTCCTGATGGCAGGAGGGTGAAGAGTGTGGGTGACGGGTGTGTGTGTGTGGTTGTCCACAATGCTGTTGGCTTTGCGGATGCAGCGTGTGCTGTAAATGTCCATGATAGAGGGGAGAGATACGTCGATGATCTTCTCAGCTGTCCTCACTATCCTCTGTAGGGTCTTGCGTTCCCAAACCAGGTAGTGATGCAGCTGCTCAGGATGCTCTCAATAATCCCTCTGTAGAACATGGTCAGGATCGGGGGAGGGAGATGAGCTTTTCTAAGCCTTCTCAGGAAGTAGAGACGCTGCTGGGCTTTCTTTTTTTTTTACTGACACGCTGGGGCGAGTACAATCTCCTTTGCATTCAGTTGTATTTCCACGCTTCACCACTAGAGGCAGACATACAGTTTACCAAATCATGATAAGTTGCCTTTGACATCACAGTGCATGATTCCAGTCATTCAGCAGTGGCATTCTGCATCGCGCAACCTACCAAACAGCAGTTAGCAATTGACAGCAAGATTTTTTTTTATTAATTTCTTTATTTTTAAGTATTACTTAAACAATTACTTTTTTTAATCAAACCAATTGAGAAATAAAAAAAAACCCCGACTATTGCACCAGAATGAGACATTTTCCTGTGATCGGTGTCAATTGTCTGTGCTGTTCCGGTGCTGTCCTGTTGTAGGCGCTGTTCGCTCTGTGTGTGCTTTAATAAAAAGCTGTGCTGCTAGTGGTAGCTTTTCTCTCTCAGCGTGTGAGTGTGTGTGAGTGTGTATTCTCCTTTAGCTTTAATCACGCACTGCTGCAGCAATGGCCCTGCTGAAATCGAGCAAGGTTCTCTCAGCTGTTGGGGCGTATAGCCCCGCTCTGGGAGTCTTTCCTCTACGGGCAAGGTAAAGTCTGCTTTTTTGAAAAATGAGCTTTAAACTGTAGCGTTGCAGGAGTTTAGTTAGCCGTGTTAGCTTCTTTCTCTATCGGGTCATTCCCATCATGCATCTCTGCGTTGGCCTGGAACCCAGCGATTTTATTATGTGGCTGCTTTATTTCTATCCTCGGTAATTAATGTGCAGGTTTATACACGCAGTGTATGCTAAACAAAGTCGGTAGTTATGAAGGTCACAGCAGGTAGCTACCGGCTAGAATCAGTGAAAAGTTGCTAACAGTCAACGGCGCTTCCTCGGTGTCACCTTGACGAATCAAACAGCGCGTGCCGCTAGCTTCCTTCGCGTGAACTGATTAATGACCTGCATCTGCTACGACTTCCTAGTTAACCTGCTAATCCAACCACCAAAGTAACTTGTGTGGATAATTCAAAGTCTTTATTTCATATTAAAAGGCCGCTTAGCTATTTTGTAGGAGTCTTGATTATGATTTCTAGGCCTGCTAGAGTGTAATCAACTTTTCATAAAAACTGCTGTGGTTCCAAGTTCCGGTCTGCGTGTTACGACCCACAAGTTTTAGATCGCAATATGTTACTAATGTTATATTGGAGAATGGATAAAAATGTATGCATAAAAAGTGCATTCTTAAAAATGAATGACAGCTTGATCAATATCCTGTGTCTGTATGGATCATCACCATCCTGTGCCCATGTATGCATTCCTTTTATTTTCCTCCTTTTCGACTGATCTCTTTTAACCAAAACAGATTAGATGTATACCTCTAATAATGGTTTCAGAAGAGTCATTAATGAATATTGTGCATCTTTATAGGTAGTCTTTATCCTTCCAATTCCACAGACTTCCACAAAGATGTGATGTAAAAACTCGTGTAGTTTTTTTTTTTCTTAATAATCTTTAATCAATACATTTGACAGAAAATGGTGCACTAATTCTTCTTTAGATTTCTGCTTGTTAGTAGTAGTTATATTATTAGTCATTATGTCAAGGCAAGTTGCCTTGGGATGTGGTGGTGTGATGTCAGATACTGGTTCTTATTACAGTGATGTCAGGCAACAACAACAAAAAGAAAAGCACAAAGATGTTTGCTTTGATTTATAAATAATAACTTGTAGGCCATTGTAAGTTTACCTTTTGTGGCTATTGGAACAGAGTTTTACATCATGTCTGTAAAGTGTTTGGACCTTGGAGTGTTTATTGAGTGATTGCTTATTACTAGGAGGGTGTGGATTTGAGTTGTGCATCTCATTGGATTATCAGTCTTCCTGATGGGGGTGGAGGTGTAATAACTACTCCCTATGTCTAACTACAGGCTATGATGAGCTACATGAATGAATAGTGTAGTCATGCAAAAAAAAAAATATTTTTTTAACTTTTTATTTTTATTTTTTCCTGAATGTGAACTGAAAAACTTGTACTTGGTGTAATTGATGCATAATAGTAGTTGTAGCTGAGAGCAACTAAGGTGGAAGATTAATATTATGCAGTTAACTCTTCTCTAGCAGCATATGGTCATAGCAATCAATCTGCAAATAAATATAAATATTAGTGATGTTCTACACAGTATACACTGGTAAGGCCAGGTACAGGAAGCAAAGAAATCTTTAGGAAAATGTATTCTTGGTGTTAATGCCACATGAATAGTAGGGTGGTCCTGAGAGACTGAAAGACAGACTGGACTGTAAGTTGAACCCTAGATATTGGCAGAAATCCAGATTCCATAAAGATTAGTCTATGACCCCGGGTACATGATAGGTTTGCTGGTCTTTGAGTCCTGCAACAAATATTTGACCTTTTTACAAGACCATTACACTATAGACTTAGTTTTGTTTATGGAGACTTGTTTACAGAATGAATACTTGTATGTATTTTAGAAATAATATAATATGCAATCCTATTTTGTGTTCTTATTTTTTTATGGTGCTATGTTACAGAGAAATGTCAAATCTAGTTTTGCTATACAGAGGGCAACATTGGTGTAGGTAAAATAATTTTATCTGCATTGCAGCTCGTGGTGGTCTGAAGTACAGATGGGCCCACCTGACCCCATCCTTGGAGTGACTGAGGCCTTCAAGCGTGATACCAACCCCAAGAAGATGAATCTTGGAGTGGGGGCTTATCGTGACGATCAGGGAAAACCCTATGTTCTCAACTGCGTCCGCAAGGTGAAGCCTAAAATATCTCTTCCGTTTTATATAGGGGCTTAGAATAAATTCTCATAGTCTTCACTAATCTATCTGACACTGACTGGAAAGTTAGGGGACCAACCCAATCTCCTATTTATTGTTTTTAATTTCTTGATATCTAGATCTTCATAAAGATTAATCTTCATCCACTGTTAAGACTGCTATTATTTATTTTTCTATTATTTCATATGTAACACATTTTCAGGCTGAGGCCCAGATTGCGGCTAAGAAGCTGGACAAAGAGTACCTTGCTATTGGAGGCCTGGCAGATTTCAACAAGTCCTGTGCTCAGCTGGCTCTAGGAGCTGACAATGAAGTCCTGAAGAGTGGCAGAGTAAGAAATGTTATTTGTGTGTGTGTGTGTGTGTGTGTGTGTGTGTGTGTGTGTGTGTGTATTTGCAGTTTTGTATGATTTTAAGTTTTTGATGGTTTGTACTTGAAAATAAAATAATTTCTTAAATAAAATGATTCTTTCCCTCAGAGTGTCACTGTCCAGACCATTTCAGGAACCGGATCTCTGCGTGTTGGAGCCAATTTCCTGGTTAGTAATTTGTGAGCCTGTAATTTAACCACATAATTATGGATCTATTGTTATCTTTACTATTTTGTTTCTCCTGTTTCCTTGCAGTCTCGGTTCCACAATGCAGCGCGAGATGTGTACTTGCCCAAGCCTTCATGGGGCAACCACACACCCATCTTCAGGGATGCAGGCATGCAACTGAAGGCTTACACCTACTATGACCCAAAGACTTGCGGTTTTGATTTCAACGGAGCCATTAATGACATCTCGGTAAGGAGCACTATAGTGTTTGTCATTTTTGTTTAATCAAAGTGACTCTCACCACAACAATTATTTATTTATTTTCTTAATTGGATTATAATTTTTAAAAGCTTTTAAATTTTAGGTACAGTTTTATTTTATATAAAATGTATGTAGAATATTTTAGTAGAATATAACCTGGAATATAATTTATTTGGTTGCATTTAATTACTTTGTAACTTGGTGTTTTAAAGACAAATTGTTTCAGTTGATAAAGTCTGAATTGAAAGTCCTGTTAACAATAAAGTCTATATCCAAAAATAATTAGTAGTTAACAGACAGTATATATCTTATGTTTTTGTAATTTGTTTAATATGTATTAAATTACTATGGAATAAAGTTCGGCTAAGGTTTTTTTGTACTTCTTTTCTTTAGAAAATCTCAGAGAAGAGTGTGATTGTTCTGCATGCATGTGCTCACAATCCTACTGGAGTTGACCCAAAACCAGAACAGTGGAAAGAGATGGCTGATGTGATCAAGGTGCTGGATTTATTTATTTTATTTTATTTTATTTTTGCACTTATGAGAAAATAATTTTGTAAATAAAATGGGTAAAGTTTTAGAACACGTTAAGCTCGTTATTTGTAAATAATATCCAAGTTTTTCTTTTTGACAGAAACGAAATCTGTTGGTGTTCTTCGACATGGCCTACCAGGGCTTTGCGAGTGGGGACATTGACCGGGATGCTTGGGCTGTGCGCCACTTTATTGAACAAGGCCACAATATTGTTCTCTCCCAGTCGTTTGCTAAGAACATGGGACTGTATGGTGAGTGCTGATCAGAGTGAATAGTCTTTGTACATACATTTAAGTTATAATTGGTCTTTTATTTAAGTTTTTGTGTCCTTACTTTTATGCATTTATCTTTCTTTAGTGTTTTGTTAATTGTATTCTAATTGTATTTGCATAAAGTGACTAGAGTCGTTTTATTTCTTTGTTTACTCGCAACTGCAGTCACTTCCAGTGATGTGATTTTTACTATTGGATACAATGTAAGTGATCTTTGGCCATGTCTGATGTCCAGGTGAGCGTGTGGGAGGTTTTACTGTTGTGTGTAAGGATGCTGAGGAGGCCAAGCGAGTGGAGTCCCAGCTGAAGATCCTCATCCGTCCTATCTACTCAAACCCACCTATGAATGGAGCTCGCATTGCAGCAACCATCCTTAACACACCTGAACTCTACAGTGAGTGGTAAGTGTTGGCGTAGTGTACAGCTGTGTTTGGGGTGAATTGGATTAGATTGGAATTGGATTATTACCTCATAAATGCTCTTTAGGTTAAATGAGCAAATCGCCACAGCAATGTTCAATGTTCTCAAAGTCTAGTGGGAAAACGTTTAGGAAAAGTAAACAGAATTTGTGTTTCCTATCTCATAGGTTGGTTGAGGTGAAAAGCATGGCAGACCGCATAATTAAAATGAGGGAGATGCTTGTCTCAAACCTTAAAAAGGAGGGCTCTACTCTTAACTGGCAGCACGTCATTGACCAGATTGGGATGTTCTGCTTCACTGGCCTCAAGCCAGAGCAGGTTAGTAAACTAAAAGTCGGACTTTACATATTTTTTCAGTAGTTCCTAATCGTATATCTTTTTCTTTTCTTGTTCCCATTCTCCTTTTTCAGGTGGAACGTCTAATTAATGAGTACTCTGTCTACATGACAAAGGATGGACGTATCTCGATGGCAGGTGTGACCTCCGGAAACGTGGCCTACCTTGCACATGCCATCCATGCCGTTACCAAGTAAATCAAATCTGTTGATGTTGTATACTGTAGTGAAGATAGACACGAAAATGCTTCCCTTCATTTAAACTGGGATTTATTTTGGAAGGGTGCTAAGTAGGACTATCCTGTTTTCATGTCAACTCATCTTGATATTATTGTTTACCTGTAAAATAAAGAAATTAAGGATTGAAAGCAATGCACTTATGAATTTCACTTTGAGCAATGATAAAAATCTGACTATTGATATTAAAGTTCCCAAAGAGCAGTATTTCTTTATGGCTCTAGTTTTAATATATTGTCTGTTATTTTTCTGAATTTAAAGCACTTAAAAGTAAACTATATAAAGACATTAGCATGAGCCAGCTGGTCTGCCCATTTACAGCAATTGCAATTTATCTAATGATTGGATTCATGTTCTTTTGTCCCAGTAAACTCATGGGTATTTAATTCTACAAGAAGCAAAAGCACTTTTTTTTAGTGGGGAATGAGTTCAGAAGCGGTGGATAACAGACTAGCTGCAGGGTATGTATTGGATGTCATCCATTGTGTGTAATTTGTCATTGTTAAAGCACTTGTTCTATTCCGCGAAATGTAGATTGTATATCTACAAGTTGTATACTGTTACAGCTAAATCAACATTTTGGCAAAGAATAATCATAATTTCAATTATTTTGCACATCTGATTCAACTACTGGTGGATATGGATTTTGTAAGTTTAAATACATATATAAATATATAAAGAATCTGATTGGTCATCAGTTATTTAAAAAAGTCAAAATGTTCTCAAATGTGAAATGTTCTATGTATAACAACTCTTATTATGTGCAGTAAACAAATAAAGATGAGCCTATCAAACCAAGAGTTTCTGTCCAGAGTTTGTTTTTTCTTGTTGTAGATTTGAGCTAATATACTGTTACTTAACATTGGATGGATGGCTGGATGGATATCCATTTATCTATATATCTTTAAAATGCTGCCCAAGGTGGCCAGCAATGAATTATGCAACTTATACCTTTAAAGTGTGGTACAACGTAAATTGGTGCACAATATTGACAGCAAACTGCATTCTGTGTGGCTGAATATCTCTCCGTGCCTTTAGAGGGCGCTGCAGCATTTTTTACTGGCCAAGATACCGCATTGAAAATGCAGGTAGACTATGTTGCAGATACGAGTCCCTTTCAGAAGCTTGATTTGGTGAACCTTTTTGCAAATTCATTAGAACACCACAATAATAGAAACTGCTCCATCAATCTTAAATCTCTTGGAGTCAAGGTTGCTCTGTGTCTCCTCACTTGTTTCTCTTGGCTGCACAACTTCTTTCTTCCTTTCTTATTTGCAGTTCTGTTCATTATAAGTATTAGTAATAGGTATTAGTATTGCTGACAAAGGTATTACTATATTCTTACCAGGCAGCTAGCAGATGACCCTGCCCTTGAGCATATTAAAACCTTTTCTTTTTTTTTTTTTTATCTAAATCTTGATAAATGTCAACTGTTAGCCATTAACTCCAGTTTGTCTGTTACTTTGTTTGGTATTCCAGTTAAGCCACAAGTGACACATTTGGGTGTAGTCATATGTAAGGATTAGAAGGTTAGATGTGAATTCAATTTTGACCCAGTGGTTTAAAAGGCCAAAAGGAAATTACATTCTTGGTTACAGAGAGATTTATCTCTGAGAGGTCGAACTCTCCTCGCTAAAGCCGAGACTGACCTGCCCTGTTCTCTCCTTTTATGTGGACAAATCTGTATGTGCTGACATTGATAGTGTTGTATAACTTCCTGTGGAAACATGAGACATATCAAAAAGTCTGTGGTTAGTAGTTATGAATATTCTTTGTAACCTTGTTTTCTCTAAGTTGGGTGGCCTTCTTTTCTAATTATTGTGTAATTGCAATACTGTATATCTCAACTGACCCTAAAGACCAATTTTCATAAGCAAGTGCTTTTTATATATATATATATATATATATATATATATATATATTTTTTTTTTTGCCAAATGATCTATAAACATAATTTTAGTCCTCATAATATTTGTTTGGTCTTAGTAAATCAGTCCTGATGGTCACCTACTCTTATTTTAAGTTTCTGTCTACATTTAAAATACCGGTTACTCCATGGGAGTTTGCTATTGTAATGGATGCCATTCCTAATAGGAGTTATGTTGCTTTTTAATAACTCGGCCAGCTCTCAGGACTCTGTCTTATAGATCATACTTTTGAAACTAGTATAGGAACTATCTTATTTTTTTTTTTTTTTTTTTTTTTTTCTCCACTCCTTTGGTCATAATAAACAAATCAAACATCTGTTTCAGAAGGAGATCGTTTATTTCCCCATATGTTGTGTACTATTGGAATTTTTGGAATTATTTAATTGCAACAAGTTTTATGATGTATCTTATTACATACTTCATCTCTTCTATCCTAACAAGCTTTATTTTAAATAAGATATTTCCGGCCATTGACACTTTATGTTCCTTCTGCGGAGCTAAGGATGAATCTGTTTTTCATCTCTTCTCATATTGTGCACATAGTTTTGTTTTGGAAGGATTTTTGCATCTTTATTTGTGCATTCTTATCACAGAGTTTTTCTTTGTCATGCAAAGAGGTTCTGTTTGGTTGCTTTGACATAAACTAAAAAAGGCAATATTTTTTGATAAACCTATTTATTTTTAAGTTTTTCTTACACAAATGTAAATTGAAGTGTGCTAAGCCTCATTCTTCTGTGTTTTGTATGGAACTTAATCTTACCTGGACATTCTCACTACCACCAGCAACTCCAAAGCCCTTAAAACTGTTTCACTGTGTCATTTGTTTCATTTTATTTTATTTATTTTTTTTACAACTTTGTAACATGTCATTTTAATTTGTACCCGTTTTGTAGTTTTCAAGTTGAATAATATGAAACTGTATTTTATGTTCATAGTACATAGCTGTAAATTACTGTTTAAAGTAATAGCCAAAATAGCAAAATTTTGTTTATAGCACATACCCTTCTGTAAATTTCAGTTTATAGTAATAGCCATCTGTATATTATATTCATAGTACATACACATCTGTAAATTACTCTTATAATACCATTTTATCTCATTTATATAACTCTTGTAAACACTCATTATCCTGCATATCTTGCTGCTATTGCACTTCTGGTTAGACCTAAACTGCATTTCGTTGCCTTTTACTCGTGCATGTGTAATGACAATAAAGTTCTTATTATTCTTTAGACTCTTAAATATAATCTAATAGTCTAATTACTAACGAGCGACATCTAGAGGTCTTCTATCGTATCTGCAGCATTATTTAAGGTGGAACGGGGCAGGTTGAGTTAGAAGGTAACTTCACCCCGTGTGATTTGCTGCATGTTGAAAAAAATGCGCAGTGCATGCTGTTATAAACGTGTTCATTTAGTTGCAGGTGTAAGTGGTTGGTTAAATATGGGTCAATACGTGTATGTGCCACATGCAGCTCAGATGTCCTGCAACTGAGCACCACTGATCTGGTGTTTGCAAGGTCAAAGGTTTAGATCGGCTTACTGTAATCACCTGAGCGAAATTATTTAACGTGTCTACTTTGGTTTACTGAGCGAGCACATTAAATTAGACAGCAGACTGCAAGGGACCTCAACCCCCTCCAAAAGAAGGAATTGATTAGGTGGGGGGTGTTGATCGCATCATGAGTGACGCGTTTAAAGTCTGCAAAACTGTCCTTGTAACCGGTGCTAACCGAGGCCTCGGTTTACAAATAGTTAAACGCTTAGTAACTGGGGGATGTTTTCCAGGAAAGATCATCGCTACTGCGCGCAATCCGGATGAAGCGAAGGTAAACCGCACTAACGCTGATCCATAGGGTTGGGCAATACCACTGACTGCCAATGTCAATACCAACAATACCAATCCAATACTGATATAGATTTAAAAAGGGGACAGTTTTACTTTGCAAACATTCATTTGAAGAGTTGTATGCGAAATAAATAGAGTATCAATCTGTTTGCATGCAAAAGGAAATGGTGGAAAGTGAAACCAGTAGTTCCTTCAAATGACTAATATATATATATTTTTCAGGTTCACCTACAGTTTTTTTTTTTTTTTTTTAAGCATGCAGTATCAATCGAATAGATTTTTAAGATAAACCCAGCCATGTACACTCACACACAGCAGCACAAGATCCAACCCTCTCAGTACCTGGTAAATAGCTCATGCAGGTTTTGTCAATAAATGAGTGCAGCTTTGGTTGTCATTTAATTCAACAGGAATTACAGAGCATGTCCAAGGACCACCCAAACATACACATTATCAAACTTGGTAAGAACTCAAGAGTTTTGACCTTTAAATCCCACTGTTATGTTGACCACATTGCATTAATGTTTGTTTGTTGTTTTTCCGACCCCTTCCATCTGTCTAGATGTTGTCAGTGAGGAGAGTATAAAGAAGGCTGCTGTAGAGGTTGAACAAATTGTGCAGAAGGATGGCCTCAACTGCCTTATCAACAACGCTGGCATCAACATCATAGCCAACTTTGAAACAGTGACCGCTGAGAAAATGTTGGAGAACTTTCATACAAATTCTGTAGGACCTCTCATGATCACCAAGGTGATTTGTCTATCTGACCTACATAAATAGGCATTCCTCACTCCTGTAACTACATGACCCACAGTAGATACTAAACAATAGGCTTTAAAATTAATAACTGAATACTAAATTGGGACATTCCTGGGGGTTAAGACAGTCCTAGTTTGTACTTTTGGGGCTGTCATTATTGAGTATTTAGATAATTGATTAGTTGACCTCTTATTTTTATTAATGATTATTGCTTGTACAGACAACTTTCTCCTGTAGATAAATGCTACAAATGAATGCAATCTAATTCTTAATATATATTAATAATATTCTGACTATTTAATGTGAAATAAATTCCCGTTATTGCATTTTTATATAATGTATATGCAAAATCTTATATAAATCTTATTTTTTGAACAGAAATTCTAGTGTGTATATATATATAGTGTGTATATATATTGCTGCTCCTTTCTGTAAGTGAGAGAAGCAAGAGAAATAAAAATAATAATAAAAAACTCATAAATCAAATAAAGAAAATAATGGATATAAAATAGATTTATAATTATGACTGTTATAGGCAAATCCATTAAAATTAAAACAGACTGTGAGCTTTATTGTTGCAATGTTACCAATTATTATTAGTACTTGTTATTGTCAAAGATGATTAGAGTACTATGAGTTATCTTATAGAGGTACTATAAGATCAAGTGTTAGGATTACCATTACTAATAAAACAATTCTTGAATAGAAAAGAAAATGTTGTACTCCAAATATCTGTCTGAATAAGAAAATGATTAATTGAAATAATTTGTATAATTAATGATTATTCAAATTTGGCCCACAATGACCTTTAACGTGGCCTGTTATGCCATATATAAAAATAGTTTTTAAAAAAGAGATCTTTATTTCTATTTTAACATTTAATATATTTATTTATTTTTGAGCTGCAAAAGTGTATTTTAAAATAAAATTCAGAGCATATAAATGAATGTCTTATACCAATTTGGAAAAAAAGGTTTTAAAAATTAGGAACAGCTTCATGTCTTTCATTGCAGGTCACTGATATTACAAGTGGCTTGTTGCTTGAATAGCTGCATTAGGCTTTGAGCTCAGCTATAAATTAGATTTTTCTGTGTTTTTATTGTTAAGTTCCAGTGATCTACACAACTGCATTATGAAATCATAAATGAGTGGAACAATTGTAACTTTAATTTGAATCTAATACATTTTGATATAACATTTACTTTTGTTCCATGGTCCTCAATCAAGTTAAATTCTTTAGCCTTCATAGAAAAGTTTGTGCTTGCTGGAACATGACTATACTGTAGCATTTAGCTTTATCACAGAGCAGGGCATCACATTCAAAGCAGAATCATCTAAAAGTAGTTTTATGCTGGTTACTGAACATGCTCATATATTCCCACAGACACAGCATAAAAAAACATAAACTGTCTTTGTTTTAGTCATCCTCTGTTATCTCCCATCATCTACACTCCAACATGCATGGGGATAGAGCAATAAAGAGCGTTGCTTTCTGTCATGATGATAAATGCCTTTTCTCATGGTTTGATGACAAGACATTTTGTGGCTTATTATCGCCACCTTTTGGAGTGTCACTTCACTTAGATTTCCAATTTGTCATTGATTATTCTCTGTATCCTCATCCATAAACTCAAAATCTATTTTAATCATGTATTTGTGACAGCCAAACAAAACACATGCCTAGTTTGTCACAATGGGTTTTAGACTCTTGATGGTTTTCTTTGTTAGGCGATGCTTCCAATGTTAAAGCTGGCTGCTGCAAATGCAGTGGGAATGGGCATCCACCGAGCTGCAGTCATCAACATGACCTCACTTTTAGGCTCTGTTGAGCTCAACTGGGGAGAACGTGCTAAGGACTTTAAATGGTACCCATACAGAACATCAAAGGTATGATCCCTTTAACAGTCTTCATTTAACATCCTGTGTACAAAAAAAAAAAGAAAAAAAAGAAATAAACACTGTAACTTTGTAATGTTATCAGAACATTAGACAAAATTGTTTATGTAGCTGAACACCACAAGACTTCTTTGAGAATGGATTTGGCATTCTTAATGAGCCTAAATTGCAAGGAACAGAAAATGCAGGCCATCATTTAAAAAAAAAAAAAAAAGATTATTCATAAGCATAATTTATTTTTTGGAAAAGAAAAAAATAAGATGCTGCTTTCTGATTTGAACAATGTGACAGAGTGCACTGAACATGATCACTAGATGTATGGCAGTGGACCTGGAGGCTGATGGGATTCTCTGTGTGGCTATTCATCCTGGCTGGGTGCGCACAGATATGGGAGGTCCGGAGGTAAACACATTTCATTGCTGCTTAGTTTCTGAGATTTGTACTTATGGAGTTAGTTAAAACAATTGTATTCAGGGTATTACAGCTTATAGTACATAAAACGCATGTCATTATATCCCTTGAACTGCTAGAACAAACTCAGGCTGTTCCTAAACTCATCAGTCATGCTCATAACTGGTCTCATCTAGCATCTGTTTTTTATTTACACAAGGAGACTAATTTAAACCCTGTGACTCTATGAGGAAGTTATTAAGGATTAATAAATGAACACAGTAAATGTTATGACCTAATGACAGGGTTTTTTTTTTTATTATTTGAGCTTTGTATATGGCCGGTTGTTGTACCTGCTTGAAGTAAAAACTTCCTGCACAAGCAGCCTTTATTTGTTCCTGTTCTACATGAACCTAGTACTGTTGCACACTTCAGCCAGATCCCTTGGAACCTTTCTGACTAGCTACCTGAAAAACTGTTCATTTAGAACATATGATTTGAAAAATTGTAGTCATAGTTGATTAAATACAGAGTTAATTTTTTAAACAAATTAAGAAATAAACGTTGACTGGTTTACCACCAACAACTGCATGTTAACATTTAAGTTAGCCAGTGTCTATTATATTCAGAATTTGTTGTTCTTGGAGCTGAAAATGGATATTTGTACTTTACAGTCCTGTTCCTGTAGTATTGATCCACTTATACCTAAATGTAAAAAAATAATATGTAACAAATGCTTGTTTTGCATTCTCTCTGTAGGCACCATTGAGTATAGAAGAGAGCATTAGTTCTGTCTTGACTGTGATTAAAGGCTTGAATGAGAAGGACCATGGCACGTTTCTGCATTACACTGGTGAAGCTCTGCCATGGTGATTTTGCTGAAGAAAATATACATTATAAATGATAAAACTGCTAAAAGGTTTGTGTTATTTGTTAGTATGCTTCATTTCGTTACTAAATGTTCTCTAGGGGACTATTCTAACCTTTCCAAGTTCATTTGCAATAGTTTGAGTAATACTAATTTTTAAAAAAAAAAACGAAACGAAAAAAACAAAACAATACTGTCAAATATAAAATAAAGGCAAACAATATATAAAGAAAAAAAAAATTTAGTGGCGGGCCGTGCTTTTGGTCCCTGGGCCTTCAGTGAGATCTTACCCGACTAAATCCACCTCTTAATACCACCACTATCATGTTGCGATTATAGAATTCAATTCAATTCAATACATTTTTATTTGTATAGCGCTTTTAACAATGAACATTGTCTCAAAGCAGCTTTACACAGATAATGTGGTGATTAAACGTAAATATGTTCTTTGTAAGTAAGTTTGTCCCTGATGAGCAACTGTGGCAAGGAAAAACTCCCCGAGATGCCATAAGGAAGAAACCTTGAGAGGAACCAGACTCAAGAGGGAACCCATCCTCATCTGGGTTGCACCAAATGTCCATTTGAAGCAGATATACAAAGTTGCGGGGTACAGTGATGATAATCAGAAGCAAACTGCACTCCCGAGTCAGTGCAGCAGACCGCCGACACCAACTACAGTCCAATCCGTCCTCAAAAGCACCCGTTCTACTCCGGAATTACATGGAACCACCCAAGGTGTTGATGAGAGACCGTCCCAAGCTGCACAGAAGTGTGAAGATCCACGGAGGGGAGAGGGGCAGGAACAGTGGTCACTGGAACCTCAGGAGCATGTTTAACTCGACCGAGAGAGAGAGACACCATTTTCAGAAACCATTAATACTATACAGAAACACAATATAACAACGCATGGAATTTCAGAGAGAGAGGCATTTCACATATAGAGGGTGAATATCATTTTACTAAAGCAAGATCCTAACCTCTACACTACAACCGCAACTGTGCCACCTACATCATCTGGAGCAGTACAGAATCAATATTTGTCTAATAACATGACAAAAATATAAATAAAATACAACCTACTCACCAGAGATGCAGAATCAGATGTATTATTGTGTGCAGAGCTACAGACGTGTTTTGCTAGTCAAACTTGACTGTAACAATTTCCCTCTGACCAACCAATCAGAGGATGAAAAAATGCTGACGCTATTCTGGGCCAGACAGCTGCCCTGTGAGGCGAATATGAAATCTAATTGGTTAAAGAAACAGACCCATTGCTAATAGAGACTGAGGTAAAAAGGCCAGCAGTACTTTGAAGGCCCTGGGCAGATTAGATTCACATGGCAGCACATGATATACGTGATATACACGTACTGGAAACAGTGCAGCCAAGGGAAACGCTAAGAAATGAAAAGAATAAACTGTTGAGAATAAATTAATACAATTTCATTGAACAATTATTAGAATTTAGGTTGTAAATGTAGGTCAGTGCTTCTGATAGTGTTTAGGCCAGCAGAGAAGGCTTTGTTGGCCCAGACGGCCCACCACTGAAAAAAATAACATTTGCTTTCAGACAGAGCAGAGCAGAGCTTTTATATGTGATCTCTGACGTAAACATCATTGTCATTGGGGCGTGTTTACTAGCAAACAAACCTAAAACCTTACACCTTACCTTGTTCCTTCAGCCACAGTGAGCTCTGTTTACTTTTCTTGTTAGTTATTGTTATCTGTGTTTTTCATTTAGTTACCTGTTATATTGCTTATTGTAAAAAAAAAACATTTTATTTATTGAATGAAGTTGCATAGTGCACATATAGAGGAATGCTAAACATGGTTTACAAATAAAGAAAAGCAATAAAGACATTTTGTTAAACTGGATGCATTTGCATATGTGAACATACTTCACTCTGAGTTCAGAAATTATAAAGGTAAAGAGAGTTTCACATCTGGTAAATAAAAAAGTGCTCTGACTGGTTTTCCCTGGTGTTTGCTGATCATCTGTCAGCTGCCTGCAGTCAGCCTGTTTGAGGATTAATACAAATTGAAGCCACCATAGCTGAAGCCTGTCGACAACCAAAGCTGAGAATCTTATTTTAAAAGGTACAGTTTTTGTTCAATCAAGGAAGAAAGAAAACCAATAATATTTCAAAACCATTATATTTTAACCTAAAAACTTAACAGTTCTAAAAGTAATTGGTATTATTATTGTTTTGAGTGATTCTTATGTAATACTATATACATTTATTATCTTCAAGTTTGTCTTGTTTTTAAAGTTAGATAAGGTTGACATTAATAAACTGTGCATTTGTCTTTTCTCTCAAAACTTATATCACCAAACTTCTGTGTTCATGTTTTGTATTTTAAAATGTTATCTGTAATTTAAATAAGATCAGTTAGTGTAACATACAGCAATAACACCATGTGCCTTCTTCATAATAGTGCTGTAGATGGCAGAGGAAAATGTTGCTGTCGACTGCTTTACAGAAGTCCTTGTGGGGCATTCGGATACCATTCTCAGAAGAAGTTAAACACTTGGCTTTAGCGATTTCCTTGTTTCTTTTTCTTATTTCCATCTGTATTTTAATATGGCAAATCCATCGATACTGCACACAACAGACTGCTTCCAAGCATGCTGGTATGTTCTCCTGCAAACCTCATAATTACACATTTATAAGATCAGTAAATAAACATTTGCTGTTATATTGTTGATGAAATCAGGTGGACAATTATTTACGAAAAGAGACACCAAACAAGTAATACTGTGAGAACATGGTTAAAATATTTGTATATTTAATTGCAGTTTATTGTTCACAATCAGACAGCCAGTCTGCAAAAAGTGAAATGTTTCAAAACTCGCAGATGACCAACAACCAGGTGAGTAATACAGCCATTCTGTAATGTAAGCGATTACTATAATTAGACACTAATGTACCTCTTCCCATGGTATATCATTTATAGCATTGTTATTTAGAATTTGTGGATTATGGTGTTTTATCTTTCTTTTTTATTATAATCTGAATTAAATTAATATGCATTAGTCTTGTAAGTAGCTATTTCATATCGAAATATATTACAAATTAAAATTCTACCAGGCAATAATTTTGTCAGAATTAATAGACTGATTCAATTGTGAACACAGATGGCACAGTTGTGATGATCACAGTTTTATAAAAGTTAACTAAATAAAAAATTTGTTAAATATATTCATGGCACAATTATTGGCACACGTTTAGCCATTTGCCAAGACAATAGCTCTCATCTTCTTCTATAATGCCTGATGAAGTTGTTAAATACATGGCAAGTTAAATGAGACCATTCCTCCATACAGAATCTTTCCAGGTTCTTTAAATTCTCTCCTTGTTAGTCATCCTCATAGACTATCTATGGGGTTCAAGTCAGAGGACTGGGATTAGTATAACAGGACCTTAATTTTGTGGTCATGAAACCATTTTTGTGTTGATTTTGATGTACAGAACTGTGTAAACGTTTTCATGCAGGTGCTGTCTAGAATGTGGTAAAGTAAGAATGCCTTCAAAATAAAAGTGGTAATAGTTTATTTTTATCAATTAACAATTTGAAAAGTGTATAAATGGAAGAAAAATCCAAATCAAACCGATATTTTGTGTGACTACCCTTTGTCTGCAAAACAGCATCAATTATACTTGCTGTTCATGGTACACTGGCACACAGTTTTTGAAGGAACTTAACAGGAAGAACTACCCACAGATCTTATGGGAATGTAGGCTTCCTCAAATTTTGAGACAGACTCAATGACGTTAAGATCAGGGATCTATCTGAGTTTGGCTGTTCCTCGCACAGTTCCTCGCCACCTATAAAGCTGGTTCTGTTTGTCAATGACTGTTTCATCCTAGATATGAGATTGATGACCATCAGCGTCTGCTTGGTATAATTGCTGAATCATACACCTGTCTCTGAGCTTATAAAATCCCTGACTTTGTGCAAAGGTTTACAAAGTGTACAAAAGTAAGAAATGAAAAATTTCATTTGGATTTCTCTTCTGTTCATTTACCTAAATTTTTTTTACATTGATAAAAAATAACCTATTAACACTTTCATTTTTGAAAGCATTCTCACTCTAAAGCATTTTTCAAAACTGCCCAAAACTTTTGCACTGTACTGTATGTTTTTAATTATTGTCCTGCTGGAAAATCCAACAATTTATTTAAGCTTTCTGACAGAGGCAGTCATGTGTTCATTTAATATCAGTTGATATTTAATAGAGTACATGATGCCATGTATCCTAAAAAATTTCCATATTTAACTGTTGGCATTGGGAAACTTTTCTATATGGCTTCATCTCCGTGTACAGTATGTGTCAAGCCATAATTTGGTTCCATTTGACCAAAGAACCCAATCTTATTTAAAGTTCCAGTAGTGTGTATTCATATAAAGACACTTAAGTTTGTTTTTTCAATGAGATTAGAGGCTTTATCCTGAAACCCTTTCAAACAACTTCTGTTATCTAAACAATGATGTGGCAGCAAGACAATTTATAGAATCATTGGAATACGTTCAAGAATTTTCAGTTATTGTTCAACAGGCAAAATAGGGAAATACTGTTATATTAGTGAAGAATATATATATATATATATATATATATATATATATATATATATATATATATATATATATATATATATATATATATATATAAATCATATATTCCCCAAACAAGTAATTAATACGATACCAATTATACTGTTAAGATTTTAAATGGAATTTTACTTATAATCATGGACTGGAATTAAGCTTATAATCATATATGCCAATGCTCCTATTAAAGCTGTATCTCCTGCATGATGAAGAGAGACCCTCCTACCTGAACAGCAGCTCTGATCTGGCTGGCAGTACAGACAGTCTTGGGAATGTGGATGAGGAACACATTCAAGGGACGCTACGTTTCTCACTCTTCTATGATCAGCTGCAGTCTCGGTTGGTGGTGACTGTATTGGAGGCAAGAGGCCTTGCAACACGTGCATTCAGCCAGAGTGTGGACCCATTTGTTCATGTAAAAGTGCTATGGGTAGCAGTGGAGGGTAAAGAGCAAAAGCAAAGTTGTGTACTTCAGGAGTGGCAGACACGCCCAGTCAAAGACAGCTGCAATCCTAAATTTGGGGATCAGTTCTTTTGCACAGTGACTAAGGAAGACGTGCCCATGATCACAGTGCGGCTAGAGGTGAGGAAGAAGGTGTGGGATTCTTGTCTTCTACAACGAAACAGTGGCTACTGCTGAAGCGTTGCTTTTTGGAATTTTACTAAATAATGCTTTTATACTTAAAATCTCATTGTTAAACATGTGCAAATTATGTGGTAATGTGGTAGTGACCTTATTATTTTAGCCTCTGGATTAGTTTCCTTGGCCATTAAAGTTTAACAATGCTCTTGATCTTGTTAAAAAAATCATATGTTTTCATTTTATTGTATTATAGCAACCAATCATTTGGAGGACTGGTTAGTCTCTCATAAATCTTGCTTCATGGCACAGTTCTTAGAAATATGAACTAATCACTAGTAAAATGCCTAGATCTGTCTCAAGTTTTTCTTTGTACCCCTTCAGTATACAGTAATCCCTCGCCTATCGCAGGGGGTCTGGAACGTAACAAAAATAGGCAAAAATCTGCGAAGTGGCAACCTAATATGTATACAGTACAGTGTACAGAATACCTGTTTATCTTAAGGTTTTATAAACCTTTCCTCTGCTCCTAAACACTTTTAATATTCTAAAACCTACGTAATTTTAACATAAAAAATTGTTAAATGGGTACTCACTAGGCTATATGGGTACTCACCAGTGAAGATGCAACTTGAATGATGAAGAAGATGATGAATTAGGTGTGCAGAACTAATGATGAAGGTGATGATTATTTGAATATACTGCATTACAGCTCTTCTTAAAGGTTTTGTTAGGCAAGAAAATGATTATTTTACTGCAAAAATAATTCAAATAACTCAACAATACTACCTATATACTACAAAATCCCACGATACAGCGAAAAATCCGCAAAAAAAAATTAGATATGTTCCATGTAAAAACCTACGTTTCTCCACAGAGCTGTGGAGAAGAACAGACTTGCTGTTGTAGAGCTTAACTTTGGTTCTAATAATACTCTTATTAGACGTAAAGATGGAATTAAATCTGCTTTGAATGCAGAATCTGGCTTAGATGTACTTTTCTGTCCTGCTGCCATGTTTGATTATGCTGGCTGATGCTGAGGCCTACTGTATCTGCTTTGGGAAAGTTCTGCACTCTGTCTTCTCTGGTAGATGATTTTCAAAACTCTTGTTTATATAATCTTATCACTTTCTGAATCCAGCCTGCCCTTTTCTGTGCATGCAGTCTAGTGCATTATCTATACATAACAATAAGATCTTGACAGAATAATTATTAGGTTTACTTCTGAGCATCAAAAAAAGGACAGTTATGTAAGAATGCTGTTCATAGACTTCAGCTCAGCATTCAACACCATCATTCCTCAGCACCTGATTGTGAAGCTGAGCCTTTTGGCTCTAAACACTTCCCTCAGCAGCTGAATCTTGATCTTTCTGACTAAGAGACCTCAGTCAGTCCAGATCTCCCTAGGGTTGTGTGCTCAGTCCTCTGCTGAACTCACTTCTGATTCAAACTGTGTAACAATGCATGGCTCAAAGTACAGCGTCAAGTTCATCATTAGCTAATAGACTGACACCTCTTCCCCTCTGGCAAAAGGTACCAAATCTTTTAGGCCTTCATGTCTTGACTGTGTAAAACAGGGGTCACCAACCTTTTTGAAACTGAGAGCTACTTCTTGGGTACCGATTAATGTGAAGGGCTACCAGTTTGATACACACAGTTTTCAGTATGATCTAAGATAACACATTTGCTCAATTTACCTTTTATTATATGTTATTATTAATAATTAATGATATTCATCTATGTGAAGACACTGATCATGTTAATGATTTCTCATAATAATTATCAACAATGATTTAACAAAGTAGGAAACAGCTATTTTTAGAAAAGGCCCGCTGGCTACTCATGTGGTCCTTGCGGGCTACCTGGTGCCTGTGGGCACCATGTTGGTGACCCCTGGTGTAAAAGATCCATCCCCCAGGACTTTTTAACAGAAAGAGGCTCAACTGATACAATCATACACATTTACACATACACTTAATTACAAAGAAAAGTAATTTCAGATGATTATCACATCAACATTGTGTCTCCTGCTCATAAGTCTGACCCATAATATCTTCATTCATTACACATATGACTGTATGTTGTTTCTGTATTAAGCTTTATTTGTTATTTTAGGTGAGAGATTTTGATAAATACTCCCGACATGGTATCCTGGGGGAGGTCCGTGCATCTCTGGATGGTCTAAAAATCTCATATCCATTGGAAATGCAGGCAGACCTACAAAAACCAAAGAAAGTGAGTCTATATAAGATGGACACAAATAAACAGTCTAAAACATGTTTTAAACCAGAAACATTACCTGCACCACAAAGTTGCAGCACAGTTTTGAATGCTTCTATCATTATAAATGTTAATTGATTAAGTCTTGTGATCTGCACTTCTGATCTAATTTCATAAAGATAGTAGGTAAAAATGAATTTAGGTAGCATGCTGAGAGAGACTAGAGAACTTGCTAGAGAAATTGCGGGAATCTGGTAAAATAGCTTTTGTATTGATTTGTATCCTCAATTTGCAGGACATTGTTGGTCAGGTCCTTCTGTCTCTCAAATATATGCCTACGTCTCATAGACTAGAGGTGGGAGTCCTGAAGATCCGGACAGTTTTCCAGTCTAGTAAGGTGAAAAGAGGTAGGAGGAGCAATTCTAGAATGTTTTGTGAAATACTTGAGCTAATTCAGATTGTTACAATTCACATAAAGTCACATAATGACACTGCATTTTTTGTTTTTGTTTTTAGCTTTATATGCCAAAACCAAAATTGTGTGTAACCAGTGCAGGATTAGACATCAGAGAACCACTGAGAGGATTTTTTCAGACATGACTGTGTTCAATGAGGTCCTGATCTTCAGATTACCAGAAGGTCAGATTAATGAATTCACCCTCGTTTTGTCTGTCTATGAGCTCTGTCGTCGAAAAATATCCAAGCGTCTAATTGGTCAACTAAGCTTTGGGAAGACTGAAAGCATGGAGGACGAGCACTGGAGGTTAATGATGAATGCACTTCGACAGCCAGTAGCCAAATGGCATTTTCTCTACTTGTAAATGTAACCACACCATGGACTTAACACAATGAACAGTATTGTGTTATTAAGGTAATAATAAAAACAACATAAGGTAGAAACACCAGCGAATTGTACAATAATTAAATGTTAAAAATGTATTTAAAAAACCCAAAGATTTGTTTTCCCAAAAATCTTTCATAAAGCACATCCTGCAACATCTTCATAAATTTAAGGCATGGGCTTTTTGATCAAAACATTTCATTGTCCATTATTGTTTTTTAGTAAATGATCATCATTTATCTAAATTCTTTTTTAAAGATTTATGCTGTATAATAATTTATATTTTTATTTTCTTTTGGACCACAAGGCAGAAATCGCAGTACACTGAATTAAAAAAAAAACTGTCAAAAATGGAATAACAATGTACTTATATGAAATTTAAATAAATGCAAAAATAGTAGTGTAAAAAATATACACAAAATATATTTGAAAGCAGCTGACAATATTTACAGTTAGATATGTATTGTAGTATTGTAAATAAGATTGTATGCCTTTTACAAATGTTTACACATTACTGTTAAATGTACTTTTGCTTAGAAGTTAATTTCATACAATAAATATGCTCGTTAGACACACACAACGCTGTTTGTTTTTACTATGAATAATTTGAGATGATAGATTTGTATATACAGAGATAAAGAAAAACAACTTTTGAACAATAAATATTTTTAGTTGAAGAAATGCATTGACCCAGATAGTACATGGCTGCTTCTGGGGCATGCTCATTATTTTTTAATGATAATTTAACATTGCCTGCAATTTCACAGAGAAAGTCCTTCAATCTAATTGGAAGGTACTTCATAACTGGAAGGAAAAACGTTTTTACCAAGTTAATCAACAGACCTTAATACAATTGAGCATGCATTTCACATACTGAAGAGGAGACAAAACCCTCCCCCTAAACAAACAGTTAATAAAAGAAGATGTAGTACAAATTGGAAAACCATCACAAAAGAAGAATGTAACAGTTGGTGATGTCAGTGGGTCACAGTCTTGAGACAATTGACTAGAAATTAGGTGGTCTGGCACCAAATGTGTCAGGTTAAAAAGTGTTTTAACAAATCTAGACGCAAATAGCAGTTATATAAAAGCAAAAGCTAATGTCACAAAAAATGCCTTTCATTTCCAAAAGTTTTTTGGAGGTGACTGTGTGTATATGCACATAAATTTCAGCTAATTATTTCTTTTTTATAACCATTTTGATCTGTCTTCATGAACACTGCCAGAATTTTAAGAGACGGCTGTATATTTGTTGCCACAAGATGGCTCTCCAAGTACATCAACATAAGCGTGTATGAACGTAATAGGCAAATGACGAGACATGGGAGAGCTCAAAAAGAATTCACATCAGAACAGATCAGAACTTCCGCTTATCCTCTTTTTAACAGTTTGTTTATTATGTTTTAGCCTATTATAACCCAAATAATAGCAGATCCAGTTTGAGTTATTGTTATAATTTTTTTTATTTTATAATAGTTTGATAGCAAAAACATGTTTACATTTTGAATAATTTCATCACATGCTAAAAAGGCACATGAATAACTGTCAATATCGGAGATTTTAAATGATAAACTGTGGGCTACTTTGCTTTTTAAGGCCTTTCCCACGGATTCCTCTCAAAGATGTGAGATGTGAAACCATCCACTGTTTGCTAAATATGAGCCATCAGGTGGGCCTCCAGTAAGAAAAGCACAGTTCCACAGCCTTGGAAATGATAAACACCCTCCTAGTTTTTGCTGACCTTTTTGTTATTTACTTAGTAAATGATTCTTCACCAACTTTATATAATCAAAGGCATAGTCTAATCCTCCTGATGGCTTTCTGTAGAATGTCCATGGAAAACTACAGAGGAGTTGCAGTCTTCTTTGAAAGTAGCAGCTCCAGTTCTGTAGTTTTCTTATACACTGAATACAGTTTTTTCTGACCACGTCTTCCTCAAGGATGATGCTTTGCCTCTATCCTTCTGGGTTTTAACAATGTTCAGGTTTAACAATGGATAGTGTCTAACCCAATTTTAGTTGTTTCAACTGAGTCTCCTTAATTTTTAGATGCAGGCCAATAATTTAGCCCTTTTGAAAAAGAGTAACTTCTTTTCCATGACCACAGGATATGCCTACTGACATGGTTGTTTAAGAAATAAGAGGCAACTTACTGCATAAGTTAGAGTTAAATAACTTGTTGCCAGCTGAAAAATATCAATCACTGTAGTAATTGTTCAGTCGAAGGCTCTTAACTATTTTCTTAGAGTATTTTTGACATCCCTTGTTTCATTTGTTTTATTTATAATACAAATGACATTTTGTATACTTCAAACTCTCTGTCCTGCTGTAAATATGTGAATTTTACTTTGGAAAAAAATATCTATCTACAGTGAGGAAAATAAGTATTTGAACACCCTGCTATTTTGCAAGTTCTCCCACTTAGAAATCATGGAGGGGTCTGAAATTGTCATCGTAGGTGCATGTCCACTGTGAGAGACATAATCTAAAAAAAAAACAAATCCAGAGATCACAATATATGATAAACAAACTGTTTTGAAATCATGCATGGCACGGAAGGTTCCCCTGCTTAAACCAGCACATGTCCAGGCACGTCTTAAGTTTGCCAATGACCATTTGGATGATCCAGAGGAGTCATGGGAGAAAGTCATGTGGTCAGATGAGACCAAAATAGAACTTTTGGGTTATAATTCCACTAAACGTGTTTGGAGGAAGAAGAATGACGAGTACCATCCCAAGAACACCATCCCTACTGTGAAGCATGGGGGTGGTAGCATCATGCTTTGGGGGTGTTTTTCTGCACATGGGACAGGGCGACTGCACTGTATTAAGGAGAGGATGACCGGGGCCATGTATTGCGAGATTTTGGCAAACAACCTCCTTCCCTCAGTTAGAGCATTGAAGATTGGTCGAGGCTGGGTCTTCCAACATGACAATGACCCGAAGCACACAGCCAGGATAACCAAGGAGTGGCTCTGTAAGAAGCATATCAAGGTTCTGGCGTGGCCTAGCCAGTCTCCAGACCTAAACCCAATAGAGAATCTTTGGCGGGAGCTCAAACTCCGTGTTTCTCAGCGACAGGCCAGAAACCTGACTGATCTAGAGAAGAGTGTGGAGGAGTGGGCCAAAATCCCTCCTGCAGTTTGTGCAAACCTGGTGAAAAACTACAGGAAACGTTTGACCTCTGTAATTGCAAACAAAGGCTACTGTACCGAATATTAATATTGACTTTCTCAGGTGTTCAAATACTTATTTGCAGCTGTATCATACAAATAAATAGTTTAAAAAATCATACATTGTGTTTTCTGGATTTTTTTTTTTTAGATTATGTCTCTCACAGTGGACATGCACCTACGATGACAATTTCAGACCCCTCCATGATTTCTAAGTGGGAGAACTTGCAAAATAGCAGGGTGTTCAAATACTTATTTTCCTCACTCAATCTATCTATCTATCTATCTATCTATCTATCTATCTATCTATCTATCTATCTATCTATCTATCTATCTATCTATCTATCTATCTATCTTTGATGAAGTCTTATGTTGACAGTGTGTTTTAGGTCATTTTTATATTGCATGATAAAATTGGTTTGTTTGCATTTCTCAATAAAAACATCAGATTAATTCCATAGACTTCTAAATTTATTCTGCTGCTACCATCATGAGTTAGTACTTCTTGCTGCTAAAATTCCAATCTCAAAAATTCAATTTTTTATCTCAAACCGAAATCCGAGATGTGGCAAAAAATGGTTATCTGCTGCTGCACTTTTTTCTCACACCCTCTTATCCCTTATAGGCAAATTTCACAGTTTTTCTGATGACAAGAGAAATTGCTTCTGGGACTTACAAGTTGCTGCTTAGTAATTAATCATTTGTGCAGTGTAGCATAATTTGTGACTTTTGGGTCTAATCGGTAGACCACAGATGTTATGTAATGCCCTGTGGTGGTGTTGTTATTTGGTGGTGTTCTTGGAACAAACTTAGTTTTATTCTAAGTTAGTGGGTAGGTGTGTGCCTATTATACATGTTACAACCTTGCACTTACTTCAAAACAACAGATACTGTTCTTATTTTATGATTGTACAGTACAGTTATATCAACTTGGTATATATCATTTTATTAATCATATATTTTTAATAAAATAAAAGTAATACATCAATTTTGTGTCCTCCTTTCAAAACTGGTAAACATGATTACTTATGTAACACAGTGGCACACCATATGGTAATTTTGTATGATAGCAAAGTTCGTGAAACCATAAAATGTGTTCACTTAGGGTGTGCTCACTTTTGTTGGCAGGTATTTTGACAATAATGGCTGTATGTTGTTATTTTTAAAAGACATTCAATCTGTACTGCTAACGTGTACTGTTAATCTGTTTTATCCTTCATGTACTCTTTCTGACCCTGACTCCTTTTCCTATTACCTCTTAGCCACTGAAGCATTTCTCTATTTTTTTTCCCTCAAACATATACCTCCTCTGTCCCCTGACTACTAAACCCAAGAAAACGTCTTGTCCCGCCCCCTGGCTGTCAGAAATTTTGGGCAGCATTCATCAAGAACTTAGATCAGCGGAGAGAAAGTGGAAAAAATTGCAACTTTATGAAGACCTTTGCCTTCCTCTATGCTCTCCTGACCAAATTTCTTGATGTGACTTCTGCTAAAACTGCCTTCTACAAAAATAAGTTTGAGGCCTCTGCACAAGATCCTCGGAACCTTCACAACATTTACTCTTCCCTACTCAACCCCCTGCCACACCTGCTCCATCCTCCCTGACTGCCAAAGACTTTGCCTCTTTTTATGAAACGTATCTTTTTAGCAAGGCCTACGCATAACACATATCACATATCATAAGCTTGTGCTCCAGTACATCTGATCAAATGCACATTATAAACTTGTGCTTGTTAATATTATAAACAGCAGCTACACCAATTACTCTCCACTGCTTATCTTTCTCTACATATCCCGAGGCATCCTGAGGTTGCGCCAGCTCCAGTCACGTCCCACCTCATGAAGATTATAGACCTTTAAAGAACTAGATGCCGAACCCTCAAACATCCCGAACCATCTAAAAACATACAGGCGCCATTTGGATTCCACTTCATGTAGAGTTCCATGATTATCTCAAATGTTGAGCTATTTTATGAGTTGTTCAGTAGCTCCTGGTTTCATAACCTCAAATGACTGTAGAAGACTGTAGAAAGGACATCGATAGTTCTCACTCTCCAGTGATTGTTTTGTTTTTAAGATTTATAATCACACTCTTGATCACCCAAATGAGGATTGGTTCCCTTTTTGAGTCTGGTTTCTCTCAAGATTTCTTCCTCATAACATCTAAGGGAGTTTTTCCCTACCACAGTCGCCATGGCTGCTCATCAGGGATAAATACACAGCGTTCACCTTAATTTTGTAAAGCTGCTTTGAGACAATGTCTGTTATGAAAAGCGCTATAGAAGTAAACTCGATTTGACTTGACTATGATAAGAAGATTGAGGAAATCTAAAGCAAGTCTTGCTTTAAAGTGGCACATTCCACAGAGCCGGCCCTTTTGGCTGTCACTGAGAAACTACATGCTGCTCGATCAGCCAAGCTGGCATCTGTACTTATCCTCCTAGACCTTTTAGCAGCATATGATGTAGTCAATCATAAGATTCTCTTGTCTACCCTCAGGAGCCTCAGTATCCATGGATCAGCATGGGAATGGTTTGCTTCCTACCTGGAAGGCTGCTTATACCAGGTAACTTGGAGGTTGTCCACACCACGCAGACTCTCATACTTGGTCCTCTCCTTTTCTTCCTCTATACTCGCTCCCTTTGTTAAGTCATATACCAACATTCATTGTATTACCACTGCTATGCTGATGGCACTCAGCTCAGCCTCTCTGCCCCTTCCTCAGATACCATAGCTTCCACTTGGATCTCGGCATGCCTGGTGGACATATCTTCATGGATGAGTGCTTATCAACTATAACTCACTCCCAGCAAAACCGAACTGGTCGTCTTCCCAGGTGATTCAACTCCAGGTCAGTATCTCGGAATGTCTCTTTATAACTCTCTGCTCTCCCCTTCAGTCACCGCTTGCAACATTGGGGTTATGGACTATGGACAGTCAACTGTCCTTCTCCACACATGTTGCTAATGTGACTCCGTCTTGTTGATTCCTTCTTTACAACATCAGAGGCTGCTCAGATGCTTGGTTAGGTCTCTTGTCATTTCAAGACTTGTCTACTGCAACTCTCCACTGTCAGGTCTACCTCTGAACAATATTGTGTTTAACCTGCCCAAGTTCTCCCACATCACCCTACTGCTGTGCTACATCCACTGGCTTCCGGTAGCCGCACGTATCAGATTCAAAACACTGATGCTTGCCTACAAAGTAAAAAATAGACCAGCACCATCTTACCTCAGAGACCTCATCACTCCTCACACAGGACCACACTGCATGAGATCCTCCAGCACTGCTCGACTGGTACATCTTCTCTCAGGGTAAGAGGTAAATATACTGTTCTGTAAATGCATACTGTTAAACCTGTTCTGGCACTGAGGTGGTGGAATTAACTTCCAGTGTCTGATCAGCGGAGTCACTGGCTATATCCAAGTGACGGGCTAAGACCTAACTTTTTCTGAAACAATTAAATTAGCACTTTTCCAGGTTTGCTTTGTTTTATACATTTTAAAAAATCCTCTAAACAGAGTTGTAGGATGATTTATCTCAAGTTTGTTGTCTAGTGTATCAGTTTAGATTTATACATTGATCGAGATTCAAAGCCATTTTTGATGTCGCTCTGGACAAGGGCGTCTGCTAAATGCAATGAATGTAAATGTAAATGTCTGTACAAGATGCACAGTGACTAAAATATATCCGAGTTTCATTTCTATTGTATTGTCCCTTGAGAAGATAAACTAAAATGGTTGCTGAAATGTGAGGCGTGTGCTTATTTTTCTGAGATTGAGAGTGTACATACTGAACTTTGTTTAGGGTGGGACACTGTCTTTATTGCTGTGCGTTGTTGATGTGTTTGTTAATTATTAGACTGTAATACCTAGTGTGCCGAATCTAGATTAGATTAACTTTACATTTATGGCAAATTCACTTTCAATTTACTGCTGGCTCTGTTTTGACTGTATGTTTTTGTTGTTTTTTGTTTTTTTGTTTTTTTAAGTGATCTGTTACATAACATGCTGCTTTCTTTATTGACACAGTTTTGCAATCAAGGATTTTCATATCCCCACTCAACAGTGAGTCCGTTCTAGTTTCTGTCTCAGGGCATTTACAGTTGCCAGCATACTTTGTTACTCAGGCACTCTTTTTGTTTTGTTAATGCTGATTGACTCTTTGGTATGCCATGGCTTGGACTCAACAATCCTATCAATAAAGAGATCCGGTCTAGTAAACAGATCACACAGTAGTCCCATCACTGTCATGAGCAAAGCCTCCTTCCACCCACAGTAACTCATTTGCCATTTGTAGGAGAAACCTTTTTTAAAAATTAAAAAAAAAGCCAGCTGTATGATTTATTCTCATTATTGCAATATTGAGCTGTCTGGAACCCACACACAGTCACATTTATTCTCTGCCTGTATCAGAGGAAATTTTAATGAAAAAGTACCTTCAGGAGACACTCAACCTTAACCCTGATAAGACGAAAGTACTTTTACTAGGACTACATGCAGCTAGATGTAAACTTTCGGCTTATGTAGAATCTCTGGATGGTCTTTTCATCTCAGTGTGTACAGCAGTCAAAGACCATGGTGTGATTATTGACTCTTAGTCTTATAGTCTTTCCTTTGAGGCTCATGTAAATAACATAACAAGAATTGCCTTCTTTCAACTTAGAAATATTGCTAAAATTAGAAATATGATTTCATTACAGGATGCAAAAAAAATAAATAATGCTTTTGTTATATCTAGATTAGACTACTGTAACACTTTACTGTCTCGGTGTTCAAGTAAGTGCATAAATAATCTTCATTTAGTCCAGAATGCAGCAGCAAGAGTCCTTACCAGATCTAGAAAATATGACCATCACCCTGTTTTAATCAGTCTACACTTCTACATTGGCTCTCCATAAAAATCTTGATTATAAAATACTAATACTAATGCACTGAAGAGTCCTGTGCTGCAGTATCTGAGTGAACTTCTGTACCATTGTGATCCCCCATGCCTACTTAGGTCAAAAGGGGCAGGCTATTTGTTGGTATCTCAAATAATGAAGACAACAACAGAGGGCTGAGGGGGCTTTCTCCTACAAAGCCCCACAATTATGGAACAGCCTTCCAACTAGTGTTCGGGGCTCAGACTGATACACAGTATCAGTGTTCAAGTCAAAGCTGAAAACATATTTAGTCAAGCCTTTTTTGGTAGGTTTTTCTTAAAGAAGCAGATCATGGATATAAAGTGTTCGGTGAACTGGGATATTTGTATGCTGTTGTCCCCTCACTCTTATGTCTTCACTCAGGTTTGTTGACGTGATGTGGTGAGTCGTCTCTTTTCCCAGAGATCTCTCATGTCTGTGTTACTTCCTGGCTCTCCATTTTAGTTATGCTGCCATAGCGAGTCTCGTCAGAGTCCCCAACTGCACAATGTCCTTTACTTTTATACAGCAATATGGATACTTAATAATCCATATCTTTCTCTCCCTGTCACCCCTCTTCTGTTCTTTCTCTCTCTCACTCTCTCTGTCAAGTTAAACATGCTCCTGAAGTACTAGTGACCAGTGTTCCTGCCCTTCTCCTCGGATCTGCCCACATTGACTATCAGGGTTTCAAAAGTTTATTCACAAAATTGCGCAACATACAACCAGCGGCACATCAGGAAGGGGATAAGTAAAAGACAGTGTTTAGTAGCATGTCAGGCCACCTCAGATATCTGGTCTAGCCATATGGGTTTTCTAGTGACCCCTCTGTTTTCCAGTGCCTCGTGAGATTCCTGTCTGACCTCTTCCTTCAACCTGTCCTTCACCACTGCAAACAGTAAAGGACTCAGAGCCAATCCTTGATGCAGTCCCACCTCCACAGCGAACCAGTCTGTCGTTCCTACTGCACAATTAACTGCTGTCACACTGTCCTGCACCAACCTCACATACTTTTCTGCCACACCCGACTTCCTCATACAATACCACAACTTCTCTCTTGGCACCCTGTCATACGCTTTCTCTAAATCCACAAACACACAATGCAACTCCTTCTGACCTTCTCTATACTTCTTTATCAACAGTCTCAAAGCAAATATTGCATCTGTAGTGCTTTTCCTCGGCATGAAACCACACTGGTGCTCATGGATGGTCACCTCCTCTCTCAGCTTGGCTTCCACTACTCTTTCCCATAACTTCATGTTGTGACTGAACAACTTTAGTCCCCTGTAGTTACTGCAGGTCTGCACATCTCCCTTATTGTTAAAGATCGGTACCAGCAAACTCCTTCTCCATTCCTCGGGCATCCTGTCCATCCACATGCTTTTTTTCCCTGACTTGCAGCAAATCTTTCCGAGCTTGTTCTCTCTGCCTAGTCAATCGGTGCAAATTCTTTTCTCCTTCCTAAGTGTCCAACTTCACATACAGCTCCTCATATGCCTTTTCTTTTGCTTTTGCCACATCGCTCTTTACCTGCTGCCACATCTCCTTGTACTCCTTGCCATGAGAACATCTATCTGCCGATCCCAATTCTGTTTTACAACCTCTTTCTCCTTATGATTTCCTGCACTTCCTCATTTCACAACCGCATCTCTTTGTCTTTCTTTCTCTTTCCAGGTGTCACACCAAGTACCTTCCTAGCTGTCTCCCTTATCACTTCTGCAGTAGTTGCCCAATCATCCAGCACCTCTTCACCACCAACAAGCCCCTGTCTGACCTCTTCGCTGAATCTCACACTATAGTCTTCCTTCTTTAGTTTCCACCACCTTATTTTTTCAGTCCTCACTCTCCTCCTCTTCTTCTTTTCTCCAAAGCCATTCTACAGACCACCATCCGATGCTGTCTAGCTACACTGTCCCCTGCATTCATCTTACTGTGTGCACCTTCTTTCGCTTCTTCACCTTCTTCCGCCCTTATACATCACCCCTTCTTCTTAAAATAAGTATTTACCACTGCCATTTCCATACTTTTAGCAAAATCTACCACCATCTGCCCTTCCATATTCCTCTCCTTAAGGCCATACCTACCCATCACCTTCTCATCACCTCTGTTCCCATCACCAACATGCTCCTTGAAGTCTGTCCCAATCACCAATCTTTCATTCCTAGGTAAACTCTCTACCTCTTCATGTAACTGACTCCAGAATCTTTCTTTCTCCTCCATCTCACAACCCACTTGTGGTGCATAAGCACTAATGACATTTATTTTCAACTTCCAGCTTCACGTTCATCAGAAACTCTCTTCACCTCCACACTCTCACTGTACTCTTCCTTCAGGATCACCCCTACACCATTTCTCTTTCCATCTACACCATGGTAGAACAGTTTAAAACCCACCTTCAAGGTTGCTGGCCTTACTTGCTTTCCACTTGGTTTTCTAAACATACAACATAACTACCTTTCTCTGCTCCATCATATCAGCTAACTCTCTTACTTAACCAGTCATAGTACCAACATTTAAAGTACCAACCCTAACCTCCACTCTCCTACACTTCTCTCTTCCCTGCTGTCTCTGTAGACGTCTTCCTCCTCTCCTTCTCCTCCTTCGGCCAACAGTAGTCCAATTTCCACCGGTACCCTGTTGGCTAACATTACCTGTGGCGGTCGTTGGTAACCCGGGCCTTGACCGATCCAGTATGGAATTTAGTTTTGTGATCCGCATATTTGATTTGGCATGTTTTATGCTGGATGCCCTTCCTAATGCAACCCTTGCCATTTATCTGGGCTTGAGACCGGCACTAAGAGTGCACTGGCTTGTGCAACCATAATGGCTGGGTTGTGTATAGGGCTTCCGTTTTGGTACACATTTGGTATCAAATGCAATCGTTTTTAAGTGCGGAACATAGTTAAAATTTGGGTTCCCTCAGGAAGGTATAAAGTGATGGACTGCAAGTTTGTTTAGTCTCTGTCTCGAGGTTTGAGCGCTTTTTCTCTTTTTTATTATTAAACTTGCAAACATAAACAACAACACCAGGGGTATTAAAAAGAAACAAGAGTTAGCACAATGTCACTGTGGCTACTCACCCAATATCGGAAATAAAATTCGTTTTGCGCATGCATGAAAACACTAAAGAATCCATAGCGCTAGCACTGGCCAGGAAGTGGCCAGCGGCTAACCCTAACACTATGGATTCTTTAGAGTGTCCAGCTTAAAGAATTTCTCTTAATGAAGGAAAATGAAGAATGGAAGGAATGAAGACATTTGTTAGACTATGCTGAAACAAGTAGAACAGTTAGGTAGAATCTAAGTAGAATCTTTAGAATCTATAGACATCTTTAAATTAAATATTATAAATGTAAAACATACACACACTTACATTCACATCTGTACAACCCAAACGGTCTAACAAATGTAAACTATTTAATTTAATTTTTCAATTTATTTTATCATTTTCATTTGATTCTTCAATTTAATCAATATAATAATAAAATGCATTAATTTGATCTATTCAATTTTGTTTTTATAAAATATTATTTTATATATTTTTTAACCAAGCAGGCATTTTATTTAAAACTGTTCAGATGGGGATGATCAAAAATAATAAACTGTGTTGATAAAAAATGACAAGCAATTTTATGTATTACATAATTCCCTCTAACCGTACCAAAAATAAAACCTAGGTACGTACCAAACTGTCAATTTTATTTATAATAAATAAGACATTTCATTTGGATAGTTTTGCATATTTTTATTAATACTTCATTTTACTACAGAACATGGTTAAACATTTTTTTTTAATTGAAAAGCCACTTTCTTACTTCATTACAATACAAAAAGAGTAAACTGTAGCACAAACTGTAGTTTGGCTTTAAATTGTCCTGTAAAATTGTACATACATGAAGTCAGATCATGTCTGCAGTATATAATTTATACACCATTGCATTCACTTATATATATATACAACTATTTGTTTTCCATTGGCCCCTTGTTTTTATAGTGGAATTCAAGATTACATTTTCAGAATGTGTATGAATTTCTCTCAGCTTAGGAAAAAGGTTGACTAGGCACACTGAAAAGAAAAAAAAAGGAATTAGCAAGATTTAAATGCCTTCACAAAACAAAACTTTCTTATTAAGGAAAATCCCTCTTCCATTAAAGGACAAAACCCAAATTCCACTTTTTACCAACCAAAGAAATACTTTATACATGGCTCATGAGTGACACACACTAAAGTTAAAAACAAAATTAAATACTGTAATATACACCTGCAGCTAAATATAACAAAAGATATACTCAAAAATAGTAGCAGAGAATGTAAAATATTAAAAAAATAATTTTATCACAGTTAACACAGTTAAGCTTATACTCCAGGCAATTTATAAATTATAATACATTTAAAGAAATGACTTATGTCATTGCGCAGTTTAAAAATCAATCAAAAAATTGATCTTATGTGGATCAAAGAGTGTTATCTATGAAAAAGGGAAGGATCATTAATATGTAGCACAAGTTAATAGTGAACACTGTATACACAAATTGAAATCAGTTAGTGAGTTAGTAAGCTAAAAAAAAATATTTTTCAGACTCCAGTTTCTAATTTAAAATCAGATCACATGCATGATCTAATTTTCACGTGAATACAGGTGATCACCTTCCACAAAGTATTTTTGATTTCTTACACTATAGCCCTCTTAACCTACTATTATAAAAAAAAAATTATAATCTTTCTAGTGGGTCAAGTATAGAAAAAAAACCCCACACCAAACACATGATCATAAGGCTTCACTAAGAAAACAAGTTGAATGTCTAACATCACTGAAAAGCCATAGTGCTGAATCAGTTTGGTCTGTCATGCCACCATATAGCTCAAGGTCCACGACTGTAAACCTCACGTTTTCACATTTCCTAGTGCAGGCTGTAAAGATAACACAGCAGAGATTGCTTGCCATAATAAAAGCAGACACGCGTAACTCTTTGGGGTCAAATACTCCCACCTAGCTGAGCTTCTAAATGTTATTGCAGTAGTTGAATCAGTTTTTTTATTCAAGAGTCAACCCATGACTTTATATGTATTAGGTTTTTTTTGTTTTGTTTTGTTTAAGTTGCATAGAAGCTTTCAGAATTAAAAATGTGTTGAACTTTTCGATCTAAAATACAACACTTGGATAAACTCTGACAAGTAGCATAGTACACATTTAAACTCTCTTTATATAAATGTGCAGCACCATATATGCATCATAGTAGCAAAGCATCACTTTAAGTTGAATTCAAAAACCAGGTCTGCTGTTTCCACTTCACGCTTCTTCGCTTTTTTGTATCTTCTGTAATAACATGGCTTTTAAACTCCCAGCTCCTTTTTAAGTTTGAAGAATGCCTTAAATCTAGCTATGGCATAGTCCTGTCAGGATGAGGGGGAAAAACAGAGGGAGGAAACAGAGGGGGTGGTGAGAGACAGTATACTGATCACTTTATAAATAAATAAATAAATAAACAAATAAATAAATACACACGGTGTAGTTCTGCTGTCAGCATGACATTTTTATCCCTTAAGGTATTGCTGGCAAATTTCCTAATTGTTTCCCTTTACAAGTAAATATTTAGCTGCATAAGGTTTTGTCATGCCACCCTGAACGGACAAATATTTGAACTTTGCTCAGCGGCAGTACTGCATTAACCATGTGTACACACAACTGTTCTATTAATAAACTGTTCTGCTTCCTTTCTATTGCAGCCCATATGCACTGAATTACAATTTACAGTTTAACTGTCTAAAACCCACCTGAATGTTTAATTTCCATAAACTCTATTAACCAAAGAAACTCACCAGGTAGGGAAACTTGATTGTGGACAGTCTTGCCTGAATTATAGACCACAACCCCCAAAAAAAGTGTGATGCAAGACCAAACCTATGACAGAGAGAAAGAAAAGAGATTTATGTCACACATTGTGGAAGCCACATGACTAAAAAGAAGCTGAGACCCATTTTGAGGCCTCTTTCTTGGAAATAAGCATCACTCTTGGACGAGCTCCAAATGGGGGCTCAATCTCCAGCTGTACAGTAAAATGGAGGCCCAGAGAGTATTTGTACAATATCATATGCTAGTTAACAGTTAAATTAGTTTATAAAGCAATTATAAAACCAAGCTTACTTCTTTAAAGTGTAATAAATAGATTCTTTATAATTCATATCCATTCTTGGTATCCTCAATGAAATGTGAAAGATAATAATTGTCAATGGAATTAGAAATACGGAAATATAAGAAAATATTCTTACCTGCTAACCTCCACTAACACATCCTCAAAAATTTTTATCTGGTTTTCCTCACTCAAGTTTTTCAGTTCAGGGTCATATTCCAACAGGTAGCTTTTAATAAAATGCATCTGAATAGAAAGAAATAGAAATATATATTTACTGTGTTGATATTTTAGTGAAGGTTAGCTCACAGCAGCATAGGTCCATACTCAAAATACTAATTTTAAGATTTAAAACAATATTCTTCTAGAAGATTAGAGCTTGGTTTTTTTATTATCCTGATCTGACAAGCTTGTCATTAACTGTCACAAAGTGAACATGGAGCTGCATGATTCATGCCCAAGTTGGCTTCTATTGCCACGTGCAGTAATAACATTTTGGCACTAAACAGGCCAAGTGACTCACAACATCTATATATGAAAGCATTTTGTAAAACATTAACTTTTTTAAATTGTTGGTCACTCAAAAGAGGTAGTTAATAGTTCTGCTATAAATTCAATATTTAGTTGAAAATGAGGAATCAACATTTGCTGCACAGTTGATATGGTGTATCTGCCTCATCTATGAGGTAAAGTTTACCTTTTCAAATTCCATACCTGCTGAGATCTGTTTGGATAATTCTTGGTATTTACAGTGAAAAAGGGTGCGTCACAGTGGTACTGGTACATCCATTCACAAAAGTAATTTGCTATGTCGAATTCTCTGTAAGAAAGATATAATCATTTTAATGACGTACATTACACAGTTTCCTGTATACATTTTGCAGGGTTTCTGATCTATCATAAATTTCAGTGTACATGGAGCCAGAAAATGTGATAATCTGCTGGCAGAGCACCTCAAACTAAGCAGATCTTTCACGCAAGCCTTACAACTGCCATGGAAACCTAACAAAAGACCCATCTGACTTGTCTTGAGGCCGTGTACACCCAGCCTCTAATGCTACACTCAAACTGTAAAACTCTCCTTAAGCGATTTTATGACCCAGGAGACCAACTTGAATGAAAAGCTTGAAAAACAAATCATGCCTGCCAATGGTTGGCCTTTTCAGGTTTAATTCTGTCCAAATATCCCCTCTTCAGTGAAGCCTTAACCAGCTAAAAGTGCACTATATTTTTTAGTTGGGTGCCCATGGATTATGAGTAAAACCCAATCCATCTTGAGCTATAACGTGGGAATGTGAAGTCGTGACAAAAATATTTTGACTGGCCTGTTGGATGACTGCCCCAGGTTTCAATTGTAAGTCTCTTTGAAGAGAGGGGTTCTTGCCTGGCATTTTAAACATGAGACTGCCCTGGGAAACCTTGGAGGCAAAGACCGAGAGCACTTTAGTAGTCTAAATGAATCTATTTGCTCAATATATTACTTCAATACAGAGCTGGGTTCTTTTGATAGCAGGCATTAAGAAAGGGCACAAATCTACTGATGTGCATCTAATTTTGTCAGGTGTAGGCAGAGGATGCTCCTTTGCATTAAGCTACACAAAATCAAGAAAATTGTAGTAAAGGATTTCATGTGGCTATGCACTTTAAGAACAAGTTCATTGTTTGACTCATTTGGCTTGAACTAACTGTTCATTACACACTGACAAATCTCATAAGAAAAACTACAATAAGACATACAGACCTGTAGTTGTAGCTGCTGTACTCAAAGTCAATCAGCATAAGCTTCTCCTTTTCCATGTTTTCCTGGTCACTTACAAGAAGGATGTTTCCTTTAAGCAATAACAAAATGTTAAAATCAATCAATCAATCAATCTATCAATCTATTAATCTATCTATCTATCTATCTATCATATATATATTACACACGGAATACCAGGCGTCAGAAACCGGGAGTAAAGCAAGGTGAAGTTTATTGATCTTAACAGAGTAAACAAGGAAATATCAGAGAAGGGAGTGCTGGAAATAATGCCCTAACCCGGGGTCGGGGACCACCCTGGAGCCTCATCTCAACAGAGGTTGACGGCAGGTACTTGGGACGAATGTCCTCCCCTCAGGGTATTCCGTTTCAGGTTCCAAACGGGTGGCCATCCTAATTTGGGACTGAGGATGAGGTCGGGTGGAATGATGAATCTGTGGGATCGTCGTGCCCTTGAAAGGGCATCCGCTTTACCAATCTTGGAGCCTGGACGATAGGTAATGGTATAGTGGAAGCGTGTGAAGAACAATGCCCATCGGGCCTGACGGGGTTTGGGTGTTTTGCTTCCTGAGGGTATTGGAGGTTCTTGTGATCAGTGAACACGGTAAACAGGTATGTCGCCCCCTCCAGCCTGTGCCGCCATGAATGTAGACCTCCACATTCTGGGATGGATAGCGGGTAGATTCGACCCTTTGGCAGTTTGGCACCTGGCAATAGGTCGATAGTGCAATCCCATGGCCGATGAGGTGGTAAGCAAGTGGCAGTCTGCTTGCTGAACACATCCTAGGAGGACCGATACTCGGGAGGGACCTCCGACTGGACTGGATCCGTGACCGGAGTTGGTTGGGGATCCATGGAGATCAGTTTTCAGTCTGATCTTCTGGAATACCAGGCGTCGGAAGCCGAGAGTAAAGCAAGGTGAAGTTTATTGATCTTAACAGAGCAAACAAGGAAGTATCAGAGAAGGGAGTGCTAGAACTTAGCTGAAGCAAGGTTCTCGAGAAGAGTAGCAAGGAATATGGGAAACAGTGGGAAATGCAGGATCCGTGGGAAGTCCAAGTGATCTGACATATGTATACTGTAGATCGGAATGCAAGTGAAGGGGAGAGGAATCTTTTAAGGGTGCTCGATTAAGGGCAAACAGATGTAGGGTGATGAGTAGGAGGGAAAGGCTGAGTGGAAGTGTTGAGGGGTGGTATAACTTTTTACCTTCTTGTAAATCATTGTGGCAGAAAACAACAGGAGACTTGGAGGGCTCCAGAAGGCACCTATAAACACAATTAGCCCGTGTAAGACTGCAGCACTGATGCACTGAATCACTGTTAATTCAATGGTAACACTCCAACAGTTGTTACTCTTAAAATAAAATTCCTTCCTTTATTTACCTGAGGTTCTCCATCTCCTGAGGTAGGTTGTAGCTCATAAGGAGGTTGAATTTTAGTGTCTGGATCTTACTGTTAAAGGTTAGGCTTTGTATCTGGTTCATATACCTACGATGTGGGAAGCAAATAATTATGTTGAGACAGGAGATTCAGGCCATAAACATTCCACCAGTTAGAGGTCTTCAAATATGTGAGGATTCCCACCTAGGCCGAATGTTTGTCTATGTTCTACAAATCAAGATAGATTTGGTGTCAGTAAAAAATACATTTTTGGTTTTTGGCTGATTTTAAGGCATTGATTTAGGAAATTCTGAATTACATGAACCTTTTAATATACTTTAAAGTTGGCCTATATGCAAAATACCAATCCAGTTGACAGTCCAAATCTCACTCCAACGGGCTTCCTTTTTATAAGCCTGACTCAATCTGGTGCACTTTATCTTTCTTTTACAGAGCTAATGAAACTGTTTTACCTCTGTTAGGTTGATTCGGGTAACCTTAATTGACAGTGTTGCAAGGGTTGGCTTTTACAATTAAAGTTTTTATTTATAAATAAAATCTTACTGACAAGAGAGAAGTAACACACAAAGGTAAGGATTAATCTATTATTCAACTACTGCAGTCACCCATATTATAAAATATGACATCATAAGATAAACTGTTAAAAGAAAAAAAAAACAAAAAACAGTTGCAGTGTCACTCACTTTTCCATCGTGCCAAACAGCCATTTGGGCTCTTTGTTCAACGGCATCTTCATCTTGTGGAACCTAGCAATTTTCTCTGCAATCTCAGTAGATAAACTGAGACTTTTCTGTTCCTCTTTGGAAAGATTGCAGCTCTATACAGACAAAAAATAGAATTGAGAAATGGTTGGAAATAGTATCTGGATAATATGTAATAAATTTTGCTACCAGTGACATCTGTATTCTTTTTAATATTAATGAACCAGTTATGTAGGCTTGCACACACTGACATCAGCACTCGCTGAGCCATGAAACTCCATACTATAAGACTTACTGGGAAATACTGTTCCAGTCTCCCTTGGGGAAAGATGCCATAGAGCTTAGGCCCAAGCTGCCTTTCTGCCAGAATGGCAAACATCACACTTTCCAGAACCATAGAATCATCTCCCTGCATAACATACACACATTATTTAAAATATGCATGCACGTTTGACCTTCAGAATCAAAGATAAAGTACATTACAACCGATGTTTTTAGGTTAATAGAGCATATCCCCAGGTATAAGGGTTTGAAGAACCTTAGAATATTAAAGTCAGTAAGTGTAACTACCTAAGCAATCACACACACACACACACACACACACACACACACACACACACACACACACACACACGCAATTGCCCACATTTAGTCTGCTAATAGTCACGCCTCATAAAATTCATCTTTCAATACTCAGAAATTATAACATAATTTTTTTTTGTCCACCATTATTAAAATCTATCCTTTAATTACAATTAATGCAAAGCAATATATAGTTGACTAGTGATTAATAAAATTAGGTATTATGCGTATAATCACAGCACAATGATAAACACATGCGCATATGGTGTATAATCTAAATCGTCTTGATTTTTATTAAATCTAGACTACCATACATAGCTTTCTATTTGTCTTAATTAGCTCTGTTTTCATTTTTTATATTTTTTTATTTAGAATAGAGTAAAATATTACTTATACAGTAGTTGCAATGTGGTAAATATCAAAGCCTCCAGAAAAAAAAATCATGCTCATAGACAGAGCAAAAGATTTTTGCTGGGTAAAACAATAATTTTTAATGAATGATCAGTGTTTTGTTCTTATGAGAAACAATTCGCTCAATTGTTTGATCTCTCTTTCTCTCTGTCCGTCACTCTGTCTCTCTCTCTCCCCTTCACTTTCTATAACAAAGCAGTCATGTGCTTTCTGGGCTTGGCAGCAGCTTGGGGGATTTTCCATTGCTTCATGCACCATAGAAAACAAGCCATAACTAAATAACCATGCACGTATTGAGCTGAAAGTGGTCCACAACATGCAGTAAGCAGTGACAATTTAGCATGGTGTTGTGACTGTAATAAAGGTGTATTATGCTTATACATTTGCATGGAGCACAAGTAACAGACTGTTTCAAAACAATTAAATCTACAGTAAGAGATACTGAAATGCAGAGAAGACATGTAAGCTACCTGACATCAAACAACAAGGGATAAAGTGAAAGTAAGCTTCTACAGGATCCATGTCATGTGCCTTTGCTGACTCTGGGAGTTGCAATTTCTCAAAATGTATAGCGAAAAAGTTTTATAATAGCGTGGTCATGTATTGTTGATGTAAAGACCTCTTTATGGGTGAATCAAAGGCATGATTTTTGAAGGTGCTTAGATTTAAAGGACCACTGTCAATTTACATGCAAACAACACAATTGACATACATGCAAAAACAGCACAATCCAATTTCGAAGATTTTGAACTTACTTGAGAATGATTTTCTGACTGTCCTGAGTCTCCTTTATTACAGGACATCTAGCAATTAGAGAAAAAGTCAAACACTTACCATGAGTACACAGTCTTACTGGTTTTTTTTGTTAACCTTTTGATCTTCATAAAAGCGGACGCAACACACAATGAAAAGTTTTTCGCCAGTAAAAATGCAATAACAACAGTATATGCTACAATAACATATGCTACGATAAGGGAAGTATAATTTTCAGCTGTCTTTGCACTCCTGGTTGGCTTTGTAAATGTTATTTGTCTCACATCTGGAGAATTTGTTTATACGAAGCAAAAAAAGAGAGAGAACATTTATGACAGAGCAACACACAAAAGGTCAAATGTCAAATGGTTAATGCGTTTGATATTACGGCGAGAACTTGGCCGACAGTGCTTTAGCTTCTGGGATCTAATACTGTACCGTGACTGGTAATGGTGGACCACCTGGAAACAAGAGTGCTCAAGGCACGCTCCTTGGGCAAGCCTACGGCAAAGAAGACACGCAGGTACAGGCATGGAGGTACATCACCCAACAAAATACGGCATTCCTCATTCAAACATCCATGCTCTCACCCAACAAGCTCTCATACATACTTTCTTTCTTATGCATACACACAGTATAAAACATGCACACACACTCCCTTTCTCATTTGTGAAATACAAATTAGTTTACCATTTAGTGAAATGTTTGAATTCTTTTTTGCTTTGATTCGAAGGACAACATTTTTTTTTATATAAATCTTTCAGTAAAACAGTGGTAAGATGATACGCGCCCTGAACTGCATGTTATATTGTTCTTTTAACTGTCCAAACACCCATTTTCCACCTAGTGATTTACTTTTTAATGAACTGATGGGTTCATGTCATACATGGCTGGATAACTGCTGTAAATTGGCATATATTCAATTGAATATAATCAGACACAAATGAGTTATGTGGAGTGTAGAGGAAATGAGCATATTTGAACTGTTGATTAAAGTCTATTCATTTTGCGTTGTCCTCCATGTATCCAATCAATTTGTCCAATGTTTTTATTGTGGCTGCTGACTCTATGGGGTGTGTGGACATGTCTTAATCATTTGAATGTTTTCCCAGTGCAAATGTGGATCTAAGTTGCGCAATGATTAATTATATTGTGGTATATAGAATCGTAACATGGGAACCACACCTGAAGTATGGCTCCATATAGGCGAAGCAGCACATTCCTTGGCTCATCCCCAATGCTCTGCTGCACCTCGGGTAATGCACAGAGGAACAGCCTGTTGCTGAGACCTCCTCTGCCACAGACAAGAAAAATATAAATAAATTATATATTTATGGATGGATGGATAGACAGACAAAGATTTGTATTTATTATGATTTTTCTCATTTGTAATATATAATTAGAATTTTGTTAAATATTTATATAAAAGTACTACATTAAAAAATATATAAACATAATATATATAATAAAATAGAAAATCAGTAAAAAACAGGATATGACTTGCTGCTAACCCAAGAATCACATTCCTGCATGCCGATGGGGATCGCTACTGAAAAACAATGCTCTACCTGACTGCAGTTATCTGAAAATCCTCTTCATCTATACACTTCCAGGCTCCGTGCAGAAATTCTTTACACCACAGATAAGCGTTGTGTTTGGTCTCATGATCGGGCTCTTCAGCTTCTAGAGTTGTGCAGAATGGCTCGGTTTCATCCTGGAGCGCATTCCCATTTTCCAACAAATCTTGAGACATGGAAGGTGATGTATACAACGGGCTGATGAACTTAATGTTTAGTCTTTAATAGAGAATAAACCAAAAAATGTATACAAGGTAAAAAAGGACTTCGTGCTACGAGTCTTTTTTTTTTTTTTTGCTTATCACGACGTTCGCATGTTGGAGCCCTATTTAAAGATGCTGCTCAGAACTTTACGTCATCAGAATCTGTTCACGGCTTCTCTGATTGGACGTGTAGAGCAGGCCCTCTTCATCCCCGCCCCAACAAGCCACGCCCACGCCGGAGAGCTCGTGAAAGATTAAAGGACGTAAAAGTTAAAACGCAGATTTTTCCTTGAGTTTGCCCCTCTTTGCCAAGTCACGTAAAAATTGTATAAAAAAGTGCAAGAAAAACAGCAAGTACCGACATAAAAAAGCATGTTAATGGAAAGGCAACTCTTGTATATGAGAATATAAGTATATAATTAAGAAATAGTTGAAGAAAGTTGGATGCTTATTAAAAGTTTTAGTTCCCCCTTTAAAGATCCAGGATTTAAGATTTTGAGCAGGTAGAGGGCGCCATACAGAGAAGTGCATATGAAAATGTCTTTAATTTAAGGTACATTTATTTACTATGAAAATATTTCTTTTTCTATTTTCTTTTTAAATGACCCTGTGTATATTGAGTAGGAGAAAGTTTTACACTCAATTCATATGCCATTATATTCACATTATATTCATTATGAAAAATAAACACATCAAAAATTCAATATAAAGAAATTTTAATAAAAAAGTTTTAAAGCCCCTATTGACTTTTTTGAGACTGTCAGGTGCAGAAATTTTATTTTCTGCTTAATTTCTATATGCTATATATGTTCCTATGTGTTATCCCCTCCTTTTCAGAACTTCGAACTTCTATTGCATATGAAAATTGATATGGTGCACATTCAGAATACTGTCTGAAGACATTTTACTGTAAAATTTTACCTTTAATTGTAGACCTGGAAATGTAACATTTGAGACTGTCAGATGCAGATAAATTTGAAATTATATGTATATAACATAAATATATATCATTAACAAAAACATCTGTAAAATCCAATTGCCCTGCTACCTTGAGATAGAAGTAATTGTGCCAACACCTATAGTAACTAAGAATGGGAGCAAAAGCTGGTACATTGCAGGGCCTATCTATATATTCCACAAGGCCTGGCTGTGAAGAAAGAGAAAATAACTGGCAGTTTCTGTTTATAGATAGATAGACACATGGGCGTAAATCCTGGGGGGGACGGAGGAGACATGTCCCCCTCCATCCGAGGGTTGTCAGATGGAGACTAATTGAGACAAGAACAAACAAATTCAGTAAAACAGAACAACGACACCAACCAGAAACAGAAGACTAAGTAGAGAATCCATGGTTGTGATGTCAAAGTTTCAGGCTTTATTCTCGCAGAAAACAAAGTCAAACCGTTCCATGGAAGTGTTCAAAGTTACAGCCCAACACAGCCTTTTTATACTCTTTTTACAGCATGAATAACAACCCTTATTCTTATTTGTCAATGGTTACCCTCATCCCCAAGTTTTAATTTGACAAAAGCTACGTCGTCTGGCACCATTATTTTCCAAAAGGTACGGTACTTTCTCCTTCTGATGATTAAATGGTGGTGGAGCCCTTTCATCTTTATAAAAAAAAAATCAAGCCTGTACCAGCCGGAACCAAAACTCATTGTGTGGGAGCAAAAACTCCCTATAAGGCTGCAAAAGGAACTACTGACCATGAATGCGACTTATGCTTTCACCCACTCACACATAGGTCTTACTTGTGGATATACTGAGTGCACTTTTTTTTGCTTATACTGAGTGGTACACATATTAAAAAGTAATACAAAAAGTAATAACACTGTGAATGTGAAATGTGCCACAATAAATAATAACAAAATAAATCACAAGGAATAACATAATAAATAACTAAATTATGTGACATGTGCTAAAGTGATATGGGCTACAAAAAATACCATATATTCCCTCTTCTGAGGCTTAAAAAGAATCACACACAAAGCTAAGAATATACTAACGGAGAAGAACAATGAAGAGGCCCAGTCCTTTCTTTTACACAAACCTCTTGAGGCCAAGCAACCTCCAAATTCAATACTAACAACATCCATTTCTCTACTCTGTTCTCCTTCAGGAATCAGGACCAAACATCTCCCCCCACACTTGTCTAGGGAGGAGTAAAAGATCCCTCGTCTTGCCAATTTGTGCACGTGTCATATGCACAATGTCTTGCACACATTGTACACACTTGCATGCTTATCCAGCAGTTTCAGACATGCAGTAGTCATGCAAATAACTATAAACTAATTCAATACGCAACACACTAGGTAAAATAGTTGGTACCTGTCATTAAGCTAGGATAAGATTATCCAGTGTATCTTGAGTAAACATATCATACTAAAAGCATATAAATGATCAGTAACATGAGCACTATCAAACTTCAAACATCTTTTCACTAGACAAAAGTCCTTCAACCAGTACCTTCAGCATAAAGAATTAATACATTCGAACAATAATTGAATTTATACGAGCATTTATGTAAATGTACAGTACAGACCAAATGTTTGGACACACCTTCTCATTCAAAGAGTTTTCTTTATTTTCATGACTATGAAAATTGTAGAGTCACACTGAAGGCATCAAGGGCTATTTGACCAAGAAGGAGAGTGATGGGGTGCTGCGCCAGATGACCTGGCCTCCACAGTCACCGGACCTGAACCCAATCGAGATGGTTTAGGGGTGAGCTGGACCGCAGAGTGAAGGCTAAAGGGCCAACAAGTGCCAAGCATCTCTCGGGGAACTCCTTCAAGACTGTTGGAAGACCATTTCAGGTGACTACCTCTTGAAGCTCATCAAGAGAATGCCAAGAGTGTGCAAAGCAGTAATCAAAGCAAAAAGTGGCTACTTTAAAGAACCTAGAATATGACATTTTTCAGTTGTTTCACACTTTTTTGTTATGTATATAATTCCATATATAATTCCATGTGTTAATTCATAGTTTTGATGCCTTCAGTGTGAATCTACAATTTTCATAGTCATGAAAATAAAGAAAACTCTTTGAATGAGAAGGTGTGTCCAAACTTTTGGCCTGTACTGTATATGTGTGGGAACATGCATAGTATATATGTGTGTGTATAAACATAATTCAAAAACCTTTCAAACAATAATGTGTGCTTTGTTAATATATGTATGAGTGTATATGTGTATGTATAAGTCCAGAAGTCCATGTGTGTGTATGTGTGTGCATGTGTATGAATATACGTAAATGTGTTTATGTGGATGAGTGCATATATGTAGGTAAAACAAGTCACTGTGAACAAAAACAAAAGTGCATAGTCCAATTTATGTGTGTTAAAGTCTAACGACCAAGTATCAGCAGTAGTCAAAAACCAAAAATTAAAACCAAAAAGTAAATCCATGTCCAGAAAATCGTATATCCAGTTCAGAGATCAGGAACCAAAAATCCAAACCCACTGATTCTTTGAGCGTTTAATCCACTGTATCACTGTCCATGTCCTCATCTTGCTATATAATCTTGCCCAAAGACAAATAATAAAGTCTAAAACTGTAACTCATTCAACAGAGGTGCCGTGGCTGCTATACCTTCTAGTTCAGGTTCTTAAACTAGAGGTGTTGTCCATTTATAGATCCCATGCATCTCCAGGTACTCATCAATTGCTCCCTAGTCGGCCGTGTGCCAATCAAAGACCTCATTTAGAGCACCAGGAACGTCAGCAGAGTCCACGAACCCTTCAACCGTGTCACAAGAGCTCACCAGCTGTTTTTCTGTGTTTGGAGCACCTCACATCACTGTCATCTGTTTCACTGTCACCGTTATAAAAAAAGATAACAGGAATAATGCAACAGAACAACAAAGCCACAGCAACTAATACCACAACTGCAATTACTCCAATCCTAGTCAATATCCAACCCCATCTCTCCCAAAGGTTCCTTGACCAGAACCATGTATCAACTCCCCTGCATTCTACCTGCAACTCCTTCCTGCCTTAACCTTTTTTTCACAGTGTTCATTACTAAATGGATTGGGTACTACTATCTTAGATCTCATAAGTGATAAAGTACACACTAAGCAACTATCCTTTTCCATGTCTGCTACCATATACATAGCCCACTGATACCAGTCATTTTGAAAAGCACCTGCAAAAAGGGTATCACCATTACCAGGACTTGATACGTCATTTGTTTTAGTGGCTTGGGGACGGGTCAAATGGTGGTGACCATTCAAGGGCAGAAGGAGACAAGTGTGGAATTGGTGGGGTTTCTCCATCTCTTGTTCCCAGTTCAGGCTCTCCTTGTCTACCCAGGCCACTAGGCCCAGGCTGTGGTTTATTAGGTATATCAGGCACACGTCAATGTCAAAGCATGTTAAGTGTCATGTTCAGTGTCACTCTCATACCTTTCAGCAGCAGCCTTAACTGGAGGTTCTATACCTCTTTCTCCTCTGGTGCTTCCTCCTCTTGGTCAGGAGTGTCTTCTACGTCACCCGTTGTTACTTCACGGGGTCAATCCTTTGGTACTCTGGTGCAGTGCTTCAGCTTATACCAAGTGGTACTGCCTTTAACTTGCACTGTAAGTTAGCAAGTAGCAAGTAGTGCCATTCACTTGCTCTACCATCCCCTGCGATTGTGGATGGTACACACATCCTGGCCTCTGCTTTATCCTAAATTGCTGCAAAACCTGTTTCACTGTTCTCTGGATAAAAGCTGATACATTATCTGAACTTATCTCTGATGGTATGCCAAACCTATGAATCACTTCTCTTGTCAAAAACTTAACCACTGTTCCTGCTCCCTGGTTTGCTGTTTTTTTTTCTGGCATTCTTCTGGACACATACCTCACATGTAGATAAAACCCCATCTACTGTGGACTGCAGATATGGAGATTAATACCCCTGCTGTTTGATTTTCTTAAGAAATTCACTCCTCCCACAGTGATCCATGAGCATCTGCAATCAGAACCTGCAAAAGTGGTGTAGGGGCAACAATCATACCTTCATGTGAACGCCAAAAACCACTTGCATTCTTTTTTAGCCCCTTTCTGATTAAACATGCTCATCTCATATGGACCTGCTTGCTCTTGAATGCGAAAAATATCATCTGGCTGTACCTGGGGTTCAATTAGTACCTGAGAAAAGGTGTCATCATGGCAGAAATAAGTTGACCAATCTGTTTAGCATACTGGACTGGATACATAGCATGTTTCATGCAGACCTAAACAAATGACACACTCCATGTGCATAGGCACAATCAGTATAGATGTTGGCTAATTTTCACTTAGCCAACTGACATGCTATAGTAAGAGCTTTTAGTTCTACTAATTGTGCTGAACAAGGTTGAGAACAATGCTGTGAATCAACATTGTCAAACTGATCACCATCTTTTCTTACAACTAAATAGCCTGGATGCGAACCAAGATGATCTCTGAAACATGAGCCATCTACAAAGTAATCTACATCTGCATTAGGAATGGGTGATGACTCTAAATCTGGGTGCAAACGAGTGAATGCTAATAAATATCCCATACAATCATATGTAGTTCCCTCAAACTTTAAAGTAAGCAAATCTGTTGGATTTACGGTTGTACATCTTTTAATTGTCACATCAGGATACGTCAACAAAGATGAATATGAGAGTGAACAAGCCTGAGTAAAAAAAAACCTTCCTTGTTCTAATAGTTCTGCAACTTTTTGGTGCGCATAAATAACAGGATAACCTGCTTCTACCTTAACATTGTCATGGTAGAAGCTTGTCCTCCTTGAGCAAGTTTAGTTAACACCATGATAGAATATTTATGACACTGTTCCAAAGATAAAGAACAAATTAGAATGTCATCCATATACTCTAGTAACACACTATCCAACACTAATTCTTCTAAGTCTGCATTTAACACTTAATTAAACACATGCGGTGAATATGCGGTGAACATATGCAAAAGAAAACAAATGTCCACTTTCCTCTGCCAGAAGAACCCTAAAAAGTCTGAACAGAGATCAATAACAGTGATGTACTTAGCATCAGGTGGAACAATTAGCATTTGTCAGCAACGTGTGTGGATTAGGAATCTCTGATGGGTAATCTTCCACAACTTCATTCACAGCTCTTAAGTCATGAACTTGGTGCCATTTAGATTTGACAGCTTTAGCAACTGGCAATATTGGTGTGTTACAGAAGCTGGATGTCTCAATTAAAATTCCAGCTTTCTGCAAACCTTATATAGTCTTATGGATGCCCTGTTCTGCTTCAAGACGTATTGGACACTGTTGCCTTCGAGGCAAACGAGCACTTGGCCTAACTTTAATCCTAATGGAGCTGGCTGACTGTACCAACCCTATATCTGTGTCATGCTGAGACGATAGTTCAGCTGGCACTTCCTTCTCCATTTTAAAGAATAGCTCATCTTATCTAGATATGCTTGTAGTTTGCATGTGCATACCATCTATAAACATTACTTCTCTAGAAGTACCTATCATTGGAGTACCACACAAAATTTTTATATACATCTTTTCTCTTGAAAATGAAACATTTTGTAGAGATTTCATCATTTTCTCCACAATTTACCTATATACAAAGAGACATGTGGAACTGAATCAGGCATTTGAAAACATTTTTGAAAAAATGTACAATTGTCTATTTGTATGTCTGCCCCTTGATCCCCAATGATTATATACTGAGACAAAATTGGTACCTTCCTTTGTCCTGTTTGTTGTTGTCATGCCTCTTCCAATTCTGGCTCGCATATAGAATCATAGATCATGGTACAATGATATTCAGCCTTAGGTAATCTAGCTTCAGGTAGCTGTGCTTCAATATATTTAGCTTATTTATCTACATTGTTCTGTACATCAACCCCTCACTGTCCCAACCAATACACATTAGCCCTAAACTTAGTCATTACCATCTGTGTCTTTACAGCACTCTCCCTATTAAATCAATAGGAGCTTGTTCAGATACCAGAATAGGAAATACAGCTGTTCTATTTTTTATTTTTGAGACACCCGGAGCTGTCATTGGAATTAACTGAGTTTGTCCCAAGAATCATATTATCTTTACGAACTTACCAGACGTAGGGAGGTGTTTTGCATAATTTGGACACGTGTAATTCCATGATTACAGAATTCTTTGTGAGTTTTAGAAGTCAAACTGACTACATCTTCCAGCTTGCTTTTCACAGATGCTGGCATAGCATCCATGATGGATCGCCTTCTGTTTCTTGCTTTCACCTATTCAGTTGTCTCTGCACATGGGTGATTGTATTCTCATTCTCCCCAGTTGTTCTAATTTTTTGTTCTCACTAACTCTGGAGGGATACAGTGTCCTTAGAGCTAGCTGTATGTCAAGGGACAAAACCTATACCATCCTGCAGGGGATCATAAATTGCACTGTCATTGAAAATCTCTGCTATCTATGAAACACTTACAATCTTTGCCAGGAGAGTCTTCATATCACACAACACGTGAAGCTCCCCCATGGTTTCTTCTTAGAAATCCCTGCATCTACTTCCCAGCACCCTCGTGGATTGTTCAGCCCATTCAGATCCTGGGATGCTCATTGAACATATTGTCCTCTTATCCCCTTAATTATTTTTGGAAACTGTCCTTTTGGTGTTATGTGTGGTTCTGAATGCCAGCCAGATTTCAGCCTTCCTCTTTTTATTTAGACCAGTATATTTCTCTGACCGCATTCCTGCTCCTGTAAAAAACAAATGTCTTCCTAAAATCTGCTTTTCCTCACCTTTGTCTTCACCTTCCTCTCTCCTTCTATGCTTGTAAAATCGCTTTGGTTAACTCAATTTCTCTAGCTATTTCTTTACGTGTCTCTTCCATCTCATCTGATACTTCTCTCACACTTCTCATCTATTTCTATATATAATATTTTTCTAGCATGTTTTCTTAAACTTCTCAATGTGTCCTATGCTTCCTTTTTAAACATATTAATCACTTTCAACTTTCTGCTTCTCTTTAAATCCCTCTTTTTACTTTTATTACTTGCTTTGTAATTTCTAATCAGTTTCCATCTTCTCACACAATGCTACATTGAATGCACCACCTTCAAACTAGACCTTCAGTGTCTTTAATCTCTTAGTTCTTTGTTCCCACTTTTGAGTACTTTGATAAGTTTTTTGATAATGTCTCTGCTCAATGGATGTTTAGCTCCCAACACCTTTACCGGTGTAGTAGCCATTTTTACACTTCTCTTATTCTGGGACTTTCCCAAGCTAATCTTTCAGGGAGACTGCTTTCTAACTTATTAGGGATTATTGTTATAAGTAGACTTTTCAAAGTTGAAACTTCCACTTCTTGGTGCACCATCAACTGCTCTGGGTCGAGTTGACCACTGTGCCTTTCTGCAGTGGTCCGTTTTATTTATTATCTGAATTTGATGTTTAATTTTGGAAAATTAGCAGAATCTCTTCGCCACATCTGTATATGACTCACTCTTGAAGCATGTCAAGATGCTTGCCTCGGTCACATGTCTTACCTCCAGCCACTACCTTCTTAAAGGGGCTGCTCCGGCCGGTAACACATAATACATTACGGCTAAATTGAAACCCCCAAGCTAGCAAAATAAACAAAAATCATGTTTATTATTATATTCCAAAAAATACCATTATAGATATAAACATAGTATCATTTTATTTTGTTGTATTTATCCGCCACACCTTAAAGGCCGGTCCGTGAAAAATATTGTCTGACATTAAACCGGTCCGTGGCGCAAAAAAGGTTAAGGACTGCTGCCTTACTGGATCTACTACAATACTGGAAATACTGGAAATACTGGAACTACTACAAAGTGAGGTTCTTCAATCTGTCTACCTATTAATCCCTTACCTCGGCTGTATCCCAACTCCTCGGCTTTGTCTAGATATGGTTCTACCTGTTGTGTTATGTTAAAATATCCACAATGCAATGGCACTACAGGATTGGAAACAATATCCAAAAAAAAGTCTAACTATTCTTGGCTTTAACAACTTGTCTAAGATAGCTACCCAACATATATATGGCCACTTGTCTAATATTCCTTGCATGTCCTTTACAATCACGATTATACCCAACAAATCAAACTTCTTCTCTAAAGTCAAGACACGCACTCTCCCATATATGTCCTTGTATAAAATCTCTCTCCAAAAGTGCATATAAATACCCTTAGTCTTGTGCTGTGCAATGGGGTCAAGTATGTCCTCGTAGTCCTCTATTAAATCAAGAAAGTCCTCAGCCATACACTCAATCGCCTTCAAGGTCAATACTAATTCCTTGTAACTTTCAACTACTGCATTTACTTTTTAGCTTTAAATATTTTATATTATGGAAGAGACTAAAATAAATGCCATTTATTAATAAAAAATTGGCTTAGCTCAATTTATAGCTTCTTTAAAATACGATAACCCAAAAAATGTATCCATTAATTTTAGATATACTTATTCAATAATCAAACAAATAGTATTTATTTTAACAAATGTATTGTTTCACCATTTAGATTACACTTCTTACAATTCACTATCCAAACAATACAAAAACCAAAATTTATACAAAAATAATTATTCTCCCCTGAGAATAATTATTATTTACTGGTTGACCAATAAATCTAAAATACAGTTTGCTTTCTTGAGTTTCTGCAAAATAACTTTTATGCAAATTACACAACTCTTAACCATGCATAAAACTCACCAGAACCACAAACAACTGATCTTATTCACACCACTGCTTTGATATGCTGTCACACACACACACACATACACAGCCGGCAAACATACCCTTTTCCTTTCACACTCCACTGCGCAGCAACACACATTCACTCCCACACACTCTCACTCTCTCTGTCTCTGCTCTCTCAGAGACTCACCAAGGAGAGGAGTTCAACAACTTTATAACCTCAAAACAAAATATACAACACAAAGACCTGCTCCTCAGGTGCCTGCACCTCCTCTAGGAGTGATTGGAATGATCTGCCTCCTTTCACCTAAAAGGCAGTATTCACAGGATTTGGCATGCAATACTGTTATCCATCAAAGCCCACTTAACAGTATACTAAAAAAAGTGTATGTACTATAGCTTTGACATCAAAACCCTGTTGACTGGTTATGTTTTTTTTTATGTTTTTGGTTAACAGAAGCTTTACAAGTGTTTTCAGTACGACAGACAGGCCACCAATCAATCCCACAAGCACCAATTATACTTATGCAAATATGCTTACCGTTTAGCGGCTGCTTCCTGGGGAAAACCAAATTGTCCGCCTGTGACAGCGAATCCACCGGGGCCCACGGCGTGCCCTGGCTCCTTGCCTATCCTGCCAGCAATGACAATGAAATATGTCATGGCTAATTGAGACAAGAACAAACACATTCAGTAACAGAACAACGACCCCAACCAGAAACAGAAGACTAAGTAGAGAATCCAGAGTTGTGATGTCAAAGTTTCAGCCTTTATTCTCACAGAAAACAAAGTCAAACCGTTCCATGGAAGTGTTCAAAGTTACAGCACAAACACAGCCTTTTTATACTCTTTTCACAGCATGAATAACAACCCTTATTTTTATTTGTCAATGGTTATCTCATCCCCAATTTTTTATTTGACAGCAGGTACGTCGTCTGCCACCTTTAGTAGCAAACGGTAAGGTACTTTCACCTTCCAATGATTTAATGGTGGATGTTTTGGAGACAAGGTGAGAGAGGCACGATTGAAATGGTTTGGATATGTGCAGAGGAGGGACATGGGGTATATAGATAGGAGAATGCTAAGGGTTGAAAGAGGCAGATGTAGAGGACGGGGGGTGTGGAGACGGATGATCCACTGTGGCGACCCCTAATGGGAGCAGCCAAAAGAAGAAGAAGAAGAAGAAGAAGGAGAAGGGGCTCTTTCATTTTTATTAAAAAAAAAAGAAACGGGCCTGTACCGGCCAGAACCAAAACTCATTGTGTTGGAAGTGAAACTCCCTAGGAACTGCCAAAGGAACTATAAACCATGAATGAGACTTATGCTTTCCCCACTCGCACACATTAGGCCTTACTTGTGGATATACCGGGTGCACTTTTCTTTGATTATGTGTATGTAGATAGTTTAACAATTCTGAATGTGTTAAGCAGAAATGGTTGTGTGGCATCATCCAAAATGAAAACATAAGTATGCATCAACCGCCAAGTTCATGTGTGTTTTTTTTTTTTTTTTTTTACAAATTCCAATAGTATATCCCAAATGGAACAGAAATAGTGAAAAAGGAACCTAAGAAACCTATGAATGTACTTTAAGTATGTACTATATGTATTCTATATGTAAGAATAGGTATATACATATACATATCGTTCTACTACGTTAATTCTTTAGGTGAGCTTATGTAGCCAGCTATGTAGTATCTTCCATTTAGGTATCTAAATGACAAAAAAGAGCTGTAATGGAAATATTTACACTCTCACCTCCATGTTTCTGGCTTTATATTGTAGCTATGTAAATAATATATATCAATTTGAATAATGAAAATGGATTTCCCTACTTAGTTTGTTATCCAACAATATATACAGTATCTTTTTTAATTTTCACAGAAGCAGTAATGGGGCTTCAATCTGGTGTTTCTACTCTGTACTTGCTGATTGCTTAATGTGTCTATACTTTACCATGTTGTTAGACCACGTTGTCGGATTAAGGTAACAATGATGAGCGCTCGGTGGAGGTCAATAAATTACCTAAATAAAATGAGCACACCCAAAGGCTTCACACCTGAGGAACATGAGTGAAATAATGAACTTGTTTGCCAACACACAGTGCACGCCGTCAGTTTAGTAATGCATGGTTATTTATTACAGTCATGTTCAGTCATACGTGGCCATTTCACTTACCACACCCTAAGTGTTACAAAGTGCTTCTCAGATGGAAGACTGCATTTTATTAGCGTTTAAATGTTGAGAAGAATTATTAGCCTGAACTGTTTGTAGATGCAGTTACACATATTTCTTTATCACACAACATTTCTTTTAGCTATGTAGTAAAGAGTAAAAAGATAGAAGTTGAAACGAGTTTACGTATTCACCAGCTTCTTACTTTTATTCGTTTCCAATTTCTGACTAATTTCTATACAAATATCATCTCATCATATCTTATCATATAAAATATCTGTTGTTTATACTCAGCATTGTTTGCATAAAATTCCTGTGGGTTTAATAATGAGTTATATAATAAGGAGAGAGTAGTGTAATAATAATGGTGTAGAGACTATTTTTTAAAAGTGTAGGAACTAGGAAAAGTGCATGATTTCTTTTTGAACGTTTTGTAGAAGAGGAGATAATGGTGTGAAAAATTCTACACTGTACTAGTGGAGTTCATGGCACTCTCAGGTGCGTGCTCGTGAGACCTGCTCGTTTTCAAGGTTCAACAGAAAATCTGCATAAGAAGCACACTCTTCCTCATACTTAGCTAACGCTCTCTCTTTAAACTTCTATTCAACTGGATGGCATGAAATCGCTTGTGTGATAAAGAAATATGCCTAAATGTATCTTCAGACAATTCAGTGGCTATTTACTACTTTTTGTCATCTTTTACATGAAACTTAAATACACTTTCCCTTCTGCTAAGCACTTAAGATCTGTTTATTCCTCCATATCAGAGACAGCTCCACTTTTGATAGGGTTGGGTTGGCTAACTTTCAGAGAACTGCTAAGTATGCCAAAAGTCAGAAGCAAGAGATTGCATAAGCAGGAGAGTCATTTTAGAAGTGTGAGACAATTCAGTGCTTCATATTTCAATAATGGTATTTTATAAGCAGAGAAAGGGGTTATTTGGTCAGTTCATCTGGTTCTGTTAAGGAGCCTTGATGCTGCATTCTGGTTTAACCGCAGTTTGTTTCTGCACTTGCTAGAACATCCAAACAGTAAAACATTACAAGAAGAGGTAAAAATGGCATTTTCTAGTTTTTAAGTGGAGTGTTTTAAAATGTACTGTGGACATTTGCCAATACTGAGAATTTAAAGCTGTCAGTGATGTGTGTAAACTTACACTTGACTAAATTATTACAAATCATGGTTCATTTTTCGTTTTTTTTTATTTTATTCATTTTTTTAATCTGTTTACGTACATTACAGGAAATTAAACATGAGGAAATTGAACCTCCACCTTTTTCACAAATTGATAATTGCAAATTGTATATATATATATATAAATAAATAATAATTATATAACATTAAAGGCTATATAATATCTATAACTCATCTATAATTGCTAATCCTTTGTAGAGTTATTGCTATCATCAATCTTTTATTGGTATGCTGTTATATTATTGTACTATTCAATACACACTATTTTATTGTTATTGTCTTCTATTCTGCAATTAATACTCCATATTCTATTTATTATTAATTCATTTGTTTTATTATTATTATTATTATTATTATTATTATTATTAGACGGCAAACGCGAATGGGGTGTCTACTGTATGTGTATTTTGGAAGTACCACTTGTGGCGTTGTAGCACCTGTGACCTCACTTCACCTCCAAACGTTTTGAAGTGTTCTGTATATAAGCTGCGTTCTTCGCGAGGTCTCGAGCATTCGTACGGTAAGCTGTATTGTATGCACGAAAGACTGTTTAAGATGCCAGAACGAGTAACTGCTCGTCATTCGAGGCCATTGAGGGTATTTACGTTTACATCAAATGCTATAGATAGATAGAATATGTAGCAATCGTGCAAAAAGTGCAGATAAATATGTAGCATATTTACAGCATGTGATTTATGTTAGCATATGTACAGTGAATAAATATAAAGGCTATAACAGTGCAGAGATGTGTGGACATCATTAAGAAGTACAGACAAATGGTTCTAAGGCTATGGCATTGAAGAGGAATGTGCAGAAGTGAAAGGTTATATGATTATGGCATTTAAAAATGTGCAAGCTGAATAAACAAGTACTACTACTACATGTATAAATACATATACAGTGGAACCTGGTTATGTCGAGGGCCTAGGGGGGTGCCAAAAGCTTCGAGATAACTGATGAGCGAGATAAACGAAAACCAATATATTAACGTGCTTAAAATTTCTTTATGTACATAATGTGCGTTAATAAATGAGAATGTGCATGCACGTGTTTTTGGAGGTTTTTACACAACAGCGTTGCCGCGATTTGATTGATTGTTCATGCGGATCGAGGTAACCTGTAATGCGGATAAGGAGGCGGAAGCCGAAGTAAACGCAAACAAAGTTTATTGAGAATACTCAATAGAGAATCCATCAATACTTGTAGCGAAGCAGTAATATCCAGTGGTGCGCTCCGGAATCGCGGTCCACGAAGTTCTGTGAAAGCAGAGACAGTTCGTGTAGAGAATCCACGGATCCGCGCTATGGAAAGCGCAGCGCGGGGCAGCAACGGATAAACGTGGTGCAGACAGCGTGAACATGGAAAACAGCAGGACCGGGGTAATCCGGGGTGCAGCCGTTGAGAGAATGCGGAGTCCGAGAAGAAGGGTACGTAACGGGATACGTATACGCGATTACACAGACCGCCATGAACCAACACATACGATCATGCACAAACAATAACGGACCGCGAGTGTGTGGAGGTGAGGGGCTTAAATAGAAGATGGGATGAGTGAGTGAATGAGAGTCAGGTGTGTGTGATCAGCATGACTGCGACGAGTTCACCCGCACAGGAGAAGAAGCAGGGTGCTTCCGGGAATGCCGCCGCCGAAGGGGGCGTGGCATGGGGATTCCTGACATAACCGACGTTAAATGGCAAATTTGCCCCCCTTGTGCTCGAGATATTAGGGTTCGGCGACATAAAAAAATCGACATAATCGATTCAAAAATGCTAAGACAAAGTGAGAATTTCAATATAATTATTAAATAATTAATAATTATTTTAATAATTAATAGGGTTGGCGAGTTAACCGAGGTCGAGATAAGTGGGTTCCACTGTATGTATATATATATAATATGTGTGTGTGTGTGTGTGTGTGTGTGTGTGTGTGTGTGTGTGTGTGTGTGAAATGTTGGGCAGAATGTACAGTAGGGATATATAGATACATATAGATAAAAAATGTATGTATTGCAAATGTAATGGGGAGTAAAAAAGATATACTATGTAATATGTACATGCATAGTACAAAGGTTATATGCAGTGTTTTGTTTCGTTTTTAGTTGTCTAGCGGTGTAGTGTAGAGTTAAGTAATGTGATGGTGGATGGAAAAAGGCTGGCCCTGAACCTGCTGGTTCTGGTGCGTATGTTTCTGTATCTCCTTCTTGGAGATACAGAGGAGGTTAAACTGTTTATGACTGGGATGTGAGGAGTCCTTAATGATATTGTGAGCTCTGTGCAGACATCTGCTGTGGTCAAGGTGCTCAATGGCAGGTAGATGGGTGCCAGTGAGCGTTGGGCGGTTTTGACCACCCTTTGCAGGGCTTTACGTTCACACACAGTGGAGCCTCCGTACCATACAGTGATGGAGTTGGTCAGGATGCTCCCGATGATGCATGAGAAATTCGTAAAAATCCCTGGGGACAGTTGAGATTTCTTGAGACTTCTCAAGAAGTACAGGCGTTGTTGTGCTTTCTTAACCAGAGCTAAAGTGTTCTGCTGCCAGGACAGATCCTCAGAGATGTGAACTCCCAGGAACTTAAAGCTGGAGGCTTGCTCTAACTCAGTAATATTGATGTTGACTGGTAGATGTCTCCTGCTGTTGGATTTCCGAAAGTCCATAATGTGCTTATATAGAGTTTATATCGTAAATGTCTCTCTGCTATTAAATGCAACGCTGCAATTTGTTTTGTGTTTCCGTGCGCATATGGGAGGTACAGGTCTAAATATTATTGGACAGGATATCAGTATGACACAATCTATACGACCTAAACTGTGCTGTTGATCTTGGAGCAGCTAAGAGAAAAAATAACCATACAATAATCAGGCTAATTAGAAACAGAGACACTAATTTTTATATTAGGCTTAATAACGAAGTGTGATTATTTTCTTATCCTAATCATTCTGATGAATCCCATTCAATTTCCTCTGAAATGACAGTTATTGGTCATGAAAGCTGGTGTGAAGATTATCTCCTTACACCTACTCCACATACTGCAATTTCTTAGGGCATGTCAAGTACTGTAAAAAAACAACAACTATGGCTCCACCATGATTGATACATAAACATAATATTTTCGATTAGCTCTACAAAATGACTGCATTGTTCTGAATGCTGTTGCCTGGATTCTCCTCCTAAAACCGAGTTTATTTCTAACACTTTTTTTGCTCTCTCTCTCTCTCTTTACTTCAGAGGCCTGTTATAAAGATGGAGCACTTCTGCACAACCCAGCCACCTGCTCCACCAGCTGTCTCCAGAATAGGTACCCGCTAACACCATAGCCTTTTTTAAACACTTTATTGTTCAGTAAGCATGCATACTTCATACAGTAAGAGATAATTATAAAAAAAAAATCGAAAGAAAATGTTACAGTACCTTTAAAAACAAAAAGGAAAGCTCTAGTCTAGAAGGTTCTTGTGTGTGTAGATTGTTTTAAAATTGGCATTCATTAGTTTGTTTCACATGTAAACCAGAAAGGGACTTGAATGCAATTTTTACATTTTTTATACAATATAATGAGTTTTCAGTACAGTCTATGTGATGATTGTTTTCTTGAAGAATGTATGTTGAGGCAGGAAAGGCAGGAAATACTCAAGGACTTAAATCAGCCCAACATGCACACAGCATGGTAACTATACAATAAAACACTGACTGACATCTTTAACTTGACATTGTACATATATTCTTTGTCACACTTAGGTAATTTCTTCTAATTATCTCTTGGTTAAATTGATTGCTTCCACTCTTACACTCTTTCATTGCTATAGTGAATCTCATTGGGTGACTACTTATATGGAGAGCTATGGTCCCCAGGGAGATTTACCTCGTGCTATAAGGACAATGAAACCGCCCTTTCAAAACACTCCTGAACGATGTCCAGTGTACCAGGCCAACTACGGTCGTAAGGTAAAATAATACTTCATGCTAATCACAAAATGGCAAATACACGTTATTTATAGTACTTACAATGATTTTTATATGCCAAAATATTGGAATGTCTACTTATTTCATGCTGGTACAAGTAGATCAGGGATTAAGAATATTATAAAAGTAACTATGGAGATATGATCAAGACAGATACGAGCTCATATCATGATTGACACTGCTGTGTGATGCTCAGACATTTGTTACATTTATGATTTAATTTATACGTCTGAATTGCAGTTTCTTTTTATATAAAAAAAAAATTCCTTATGTGATATGTTTTGTAGCATGATTAATAAACATTTTGCTAAATATATCATGTTTGCTTCTTACACAGTTTATAGCAAGAAATAACTGTTTTTGCACATTACCATTGAAAATGACCTTATGCCTATTGTGTTCTCTTACAGAAAAAACAGAATCTATTGCCATCTTCAGCTGAGAAAAACACCACCGGTTGCTTCCAGTGTATTAGCGAGTCTAAGTGGATGACTCATTATACAGAAAACTTTGGTTTTCAGCGAGTTGTCCAGCAAAAACCCCCCAAAAAAGTTTGGACTTCAACTTTTAAGACTACACCTGACACTCTGTTTGTGGACAAATATCGGCGCACGGAGTACCAGGCTGTCTACGGTCCCAAGGTAATATAACTTTCCACTCTACTTACAATGATTTCCAAACTCCATCACATGTATTTGGCAGGCTTTCTTATCCACAGCTACATTTACACTATAAAACTAAAACTGTCTTGGGGAGAAGAAAAAAGAACAAAATAAAAATTCATTTGTGATTATTTTGTTATTATATTGTTTATTTAAGTGCTTGGTGAAACACACTGGGCTAATCTCAAGATGTTCTTCATTTTAATATTTGTGATAGTTATGAATATTATTGATTTAATAATAAAATTATTGATTGTTTACTCATTTAGGCCGTTACTTCAGCATGTAGTGTGTAAAGCTAAGTTTCTCTGTTCTTCCCACTATTGGTACTATATACTGTCCCACCATTATTTTTTACCATTTGGGTGGAAACTTGTATGTTACTTTGGATAGAAACCTTCTTCCAAATGAAGGTTATTAGATCTCATTAGGGCATATGAGTTAAATTACTTCTCCTTAATTGGAAATTGTAGCCATAATACATAATTCTTCATTTAACACTCTTTTTTTTTTTTTTGGTTGTTGAGAAGTTCCGGACAGCACATTTCAACACTACGCTGTACAGACAGATCCACGGAACAGCTTAAATGGTAATTCATCAGAACACACACAGCAATAATACAAGCAGCAGATTACATGGTTCTAAAGATGCCAACTTCAGTTCATAACAGTCACCATAACCTTTTATAAAATCATATCACAGCATCACAGCCCAGTTATAAACTGGCTTACTTATTTAGCTAGTGCTTTATTGATACCCAAATTACAGCACAACACAATCTACACCAATAATATTTCAATAATATTCAATAGTATCTCACCATATGGTACAGTTTACATTGGAATTGGAATTTCTTTTCTTACACATTATGTAGGATGTCAACATTTTTAAATATCTTACAAAATCTTACAGGATTTTCTCTTCTCTCTAGAACAGGACATTTTGAATTCTCGTTTCTTACATACAGTGGATATTAGAGATTTAAACCCCTTTACAAGAAAACCTTAAATATTTCTGTGTTGTAAAAAAAAAAAAAAAAGACACATAGTAAGAAATATTACAACCCCAATTCCAAACAAGTTGGGGAATATGTAAGATCTACAAAAATTAATATAGCCACTGTATGTTCACAAAGATTGATTCATGAAGCATGTTGGAGAACAGAACATCAACTTTTTTATATACAGTGGGTACGGAAAGTATTTAGACCCCAAAAAAAATTTTCACTCTTTGTTATATTGCAGCCATTTGCTAAAATCATTTAAGTTCATTTTTCTTCATCATTAATGTACACATAGCACCCCATATTGACAGAAAAACACAGAATTGTTGACATTGTTGCAGATTTATTAAAAAAGAAAAACTTAAATATCACATGGTTCTAAGTATTCAGACCCTTTGCTCAGTATTTAGTAGAAGCACCCTTTTGATCTAATACAGCCATGACTCTTTTTGGGAAAGATGCAACAAGTTTTTCACACCTGGATTTGGGGATCCTCTGCCATTCCTCCTTGCAGATCCTCTCCAGTTCTGTCAGGTTGGATAGAAAACGTTGGTGGACAGCCATTTGTAGGTCTCTCCAGAGATGCTCAATTGGGTTTTAGTCAGGGCTTTGGCTGGGCCATTCAAGAACAGTCACGGAGTTGTTGTGAAGCCACTCCTTCGTTATTTTAGCTGTGTGCTTAGGGTCATTGTCTTGTTGGAAGGTAAACCTTTGGCCCAGTCTGAGGTCCAGAGCATTTTGGAGAAGGTTTTTGGTCCAGGATATCCCTGTACCCTGTACATTCATCTTTCCCTCGATTGCAACCAGACGTCCTGTCCCTGCAGCTGAAAAACACCCTCCACAGCATGATGCTGCCACCACCATGCTTCACTGTTGGGACTGTATTGGACAGGTGATGAGCAGTGCCTGGTTTTCTCCACAAATACCGCTTAGAATTAAGGCCAAAAAGTTCTATCTTGGTCTCATCAGACCAGAGAATCTTATTTCTCTGTTTTTTAGCAAACTCCATGCGGGCTTTCATGTGTCTTGCACTGAGGAGAGGCTTCCGTCGGGCCACTCCGCCATAAAGCCCCGACTGGTGGAGGGCTGCAGTGATGGTTGACTTTCTACAACTTTCTCCCATCTCCAGTGATCAGTGATCAGTGATCTTTGGGTTCTTCTTTACCTCTTCTTCCCCGGTAGCTCAGTTTGGCCGGACGGCCAGCTCTAGGAAGGGTTCTGGTCATCCCAAACGTCTTCCATTTAAGAATTATGGAGGCCCCTGTGCTCTTAGGAACCTTAGGTGCAGCAGAATTTTTTTGTAACCTTGGCCAGATCTGTGCCTTGCCACAGTTCTGTCTATGAGCTCTTCAGGCAGTTCCTTTGACCTCATGAGTCTCATTTGCTCTGACATGCATTGTGATCTGTAAGGTCTTATATAGACAGGTGTGTGGCTTTCCTAATCAAGTCCAATCAGTATAATCAAACATTTCTGGACTCAATGAAGGTGTAGAACCATCTCAGGGATGATCAGAAGAAATGGATAAATCTGCAAAAATGTCAACAATTCTGTGTTTTTCTGTCAATATGGGGTGCTATGTGTAGATTCATGAGAAAAATAAATTAACTTAAATGATTTTAGCAAATGGCTGCAATATAACAAAGAGTGAAAAATTTAAGGGGGTCTGTATACTTTCCTTACCGACTGTATGATGCCCCATACTTTATGGATTATTTAGCCTCTTCACATCAAGACACCCAGTCTATTTGCACAAAACAGTACTCCTTAAACACTAGATCATCTTGTTTTTAGAAGAAGAGTAAAGGAAAGTTCAGAAGAGAGTAAATCAAACAAATAAATTAACAAACAAATAAACCAAAAGAATGATTAGGGGTTTTGTATTTTTTGTGTAAATATATAAAATAAATGTACTTCTTTTCCCACAGCATACCTGGTTAGAGCAGTCATAATTGGAAATTAGACTAGATTGGATTAGAATTCTTAAAAATATACATTAATTAATCACTTTTCTAGTCTTGTTAGAACCTGCAGACCTGCACCATGTTGCTAAGTCAGTTGTCTTGCACATTGTTTTGTTCTTTAACCATGCCCAGTGACAGTCGATGGAAAATGTAAAAAGGTCATGTTAGAAGAAATCATGTTCTCTGATACATTTACCGCTCAGAAGCCATTAGCAGGAATTGTACATAACTATAAGAGTTCGTTAGTTAACATGATAAGGACTTTAACACAACACTTAGTCTTGCATGTATTAAAGTTATGCTACAATTTGATGTTGGGGGATTTCTTGATTAGATGTCTAGATTTCTTTTTGGCTGATTCTTAAGATCTAGTTCAAAGTATATAGATGGGGAAGTGGGTGGGGCGTCCAGAAAAACTATTCAAATGATTATCCACAATAATCTGCTGTAAACATCCCTGGATATTGTGACAATAACATTTTATATTAACATTCATGATGTTAATATTTTTATATCACAAACAGTTGCAGTGCTTTAACTACTGTTCCAAGTGACAGTTGAGGAGGAATTTAAGTTTCCATAAATTTATTTAAGTAAATGCAACATAGACTTCTTCCTTACCACTGTTGCTCTCATGGGATTAAGACACTAGCGATATTATATAGGCAATTTAAATTTGATCTATTAAGTGTATCCTGCAATATTGACTTGCTTAACAATATCAAGGTGTAACATAGAAGTTTAACCAGTGCGTTCTTGTAAATAAACAGAATTTCCATATAGTAGAACTCAGTACGAGTTTATCCAAAGTCACAATATTAAACAGAATAACACCCAAGAGACCCTTTTCCTTTATACTGAAAATGATCACAGAACATATTTACATTTCTCACATAGATATTGATTCTTTCTTAGTTTCAAGCATGTATAAACCTGTATATAGTATATATAATAGCTTAACCAATGGTGATTTGTAAAATTCATGATACCCACAGCCATGTTGAAATTCTCATGTACCTTCAATAATAAGCAGCACCAGTAAATATAAATCTTCTTCTTCTTTTGTATTTTCCTATTAGGGGTCTCCACAGCGGATCATCCGTCTCCATACACCCCTGTCCTCTACATCTGCCTCTTTCATATTTAAATAATAATAATAAGTATAAATCTTATAAAACTATTTTGGGGAAAAACAGATATTGTGATTTGATTCATATTACTTTAATTGTTGTTTTTTTTTAATGAAAACATTTAATATGAAAATTTCTCTGTAGTATTTACCCCCTTGAAGTTTTTTACATTTGGAACTAAAATTTTATTCATTGGTTTTTATAGTCATTGAAAAATAACTAAAAATGTATTTAACTACAAATAGTCTAGACTAGTGTTTGAGAGCGATCAGTATTGCAGTATTCAATGCGGCATTATTTACATATAAAATTCCATCCTAGTTCTTTAATTGTTTTTTTTTTTTCACTTTCTTACCGTATATATGCCCAAAGTTATATTAGTCTGTTTAGCAACAAAGCCATTATGGTTGCACAAGCCAGTGCTCTCTTAGTACCGGTCCCAAGTCCAGATAAATGGGCAGGATTGCATTAGGAAGAGCATCCAGTGTAAAACGTGCCAAATTATATATGCAGATCACAAAACAAAATTTCATACTGGATCGGTCGAGGCCCGGCTTACCAACGACCGCCACAGGTATTGTTAGCCAACAGGGTACCGGTGGAAATTGGGCTACTGTTGGCCGAAGGAGGAGAAGGAGAGGAGGAAGACGTCTACAGAGACAGCAGGGAAAGAAGGTTCCATTTATTTTTATTATTTATTATTTTTTATTAATCAATTTTATCTGTGCCAATTTAATTGATTACTCAATCAGTGAGTTAAAAAAAATTAAACTGTTGAAATATATAAAGCCCAGTTGTATTTTTATTTATAACAGATATGCATGTAAACAACAGTAATTATACATTACCCTTAATTTGAATATTTTCATATATGCACCATATGCTTAAATGTAAATTTTTTTATATGATTCTACTCTTTAAATGACTACTGTGGCAATTTTTTTAAGCACAGCACCATTACCCATTAACATGTGGAAGGGAATGTCATAAGTTTAAGTAAACTAAAGCTTTACTCATACAGCTTGCAGAAGAATCCAAATTGTAGAACAGTATCAGGAACAAACAGAAGGCAATGGTCAGGAGACTAGCAAATAGCATAGAAAGGGCAAGACAGGATTTAAAAATAGATTAACCAAAAAAAAAAAAATACAAGGGAGCCAGCCCTGTACCGATCTAGGAAAGACAAAGAGCGTATATTTCACAGTGAGATTCTTCTTTTTTCGGCTGCTCCCATTAGGGGTAGCCACAGCGGATCATCCGTCTCCATACTACTCTGTCCTCTACATCTGCCTCTTTCAAACCAACCTACCTGCATGTCTTCCCTCACCACATCCATAAACCTCCTCATTGGCCTTTTCCTCCTTCCTGGTGGCTCCATCCTGAGCACATGTCCAAACCATCTCAATCTCGCCTCCCTCACCTTGTCTCCAAAATGTCCTACATGCGCTGTCCCTCTAATAAACTCATTTCTAATCTTGTCCATCCTTCCAACGAAAACCTCAACATTATATTTCACAGTGAGATTGTGGTCTGGAAATGCTTTTAAAGGCCATCTTGGCACAGTCTGCCACATCAGCAGCACGTACTGCATGTCGCAGGTCAGGCACACCCCCCTGATAAAGATTGTCTATGTAGGTGCCCGTTTCCTCCTGTTTTATTGCCCTCCTACATCTTGGACAAGATTCTTGGGAAGATGTCAACTGGCCTTTAGGTTGGAGATGTTAATCTGATGGCCAGGCATTGTGGGAACAAAATGGTCAGTCTCCACTTTTTGTGTTACCCACAACCTTGTTTGTGCTGCTTGGCTTTGGGGCATGATTTGTAGAAACATCTCAAGGCTGATCGGTGGAAACAGGATTCCCCTGAGCTCAATCTTACTGAAATTGTGGTTTGCAACTGATTAATCTGGAAAAAAACAGACCTGTCAAAGAAAGTGAGTTTGAGGAGACGCTATTGTGTGTATTATTACATTGCAAGTGTGCAGCCTGTTAATTTTATTTTGGGTATCCTTTTAGCCCACTTCACATGTACATATACAGTCTTAAAATCATTTTTAGATCATAATTAAAATACATTCCATGGGACAGAAGATGAGGCATCAAGAAACTACTCTCTGCAGTATATGACAGTGAGACATATATAAGGCAGTCCTAAGTCTTTGAGGCTCAGTGCAATGTAGTGTCCCGTACTGCAAACACTGTTATCTACTTATAAAGCAGTATATCTGGCAACCACAGTGATGACACAGGGTGCACTGAAACCTCCTTGATCCTTTGACCAAAGTATGTCACCTATAAGGAATGTACTCATTCTTAGAATTCACAAGAAGGAATCAAGAAAGAGAAAATATGAAGCTTTTGGAACAAATACACAGGATACGTACGCTTCCTGTACTATCCTACAAAATAAACTTCCATAACAATGCAGACTGTAAACATTGCCGCCTCGAATTACAATAACACACACAGCCTTAAATAATGACTACCTTCACTTGCATCACTACCTATTTGGATTGCGTTGTAAGAGTTTCCATGAATACGCAGAATAAACTCCAGACCTTTTATCTCCTTTTATGTAAAAAAAAACAAACAGATAAAATCTGGCCAATAAACAGCTATTCATATAAATGTATACTTTTCAGCTGGTTAAAATTATAGTACAGTACAATGTAAAAAATAAAAAAAAAAAACACTTAAATTATATCTTAATTGCTGCCTTTAAAAATCTATTTCGTTGGTACACAACGGCAAAATTGTGCTGTTTTCCCAATATTTATGGATTTCACAATATGTTATGAGGTCTATGGAAGTGTTAGTCATTTAGCAGCATATTATATTATATACAAGTATTTAAGTTCTTATCATTACAAAACTGCTTAAAAGGCAGATATACAAGTGCAGAAATGTTTTATGCATTAAACCAAGAACATCATTACCACTGCTGCAAACTACACAATGCACTGAAATATCTCATTGTTGTGCATCAGAAGCTGCTTATGTTGACAACTAGTGCATATGAAGCAATAGCCAGACATCTCAAAAATGACTTTAATATTTTCAAGTACTCAAAAAGAGTTAAATAAAAACAGGTTCCAGAATATACAGTGAGCAAGCCCCCTCCCCCCCCCAAAGTGCAGGTATACATCACATATGTCCATAATCTAAAGAGAACCATTTTGGTGGGATTGTTGTGAAAACTAGAGTCTGGGAAACTGTAGCTTATAAAGAGCATTAGGGGTACCAGAGAAATAAAAAATTGAAAATAAACAAGTCAACTGTCAGCTGCCTACTCATAAAGTGAGAAAGGAAATAAAGGACTAAATGCTTTCAATAATTACCTCATTCACAAAGCACAGAACTACAGGCCCAAATCATGTTATACCCTCATGGTATAAATTTGTGACCAGACTACTCATGTTTATTTTCGTTTTTTTTAACATGGCTCAATTTCGACTGGCGTTTGTTTTAAAACATTTTCCTAAAGGATTTATAGAAACATGTCAGGTGGATCACAGGCCACAACAGTGAGCACCATGGCCTTTGGGTGGACAAAATAGTTTGATGCAAACATTCAATCATTAGTCCAGTTGTGAGATTTCTTCTTTTTTACCAGTTTACCAATTAGATTTTTTAAATATTCCCTTTAATCATGTTGAGTCAAGCAGGATCCTGCACACTGCTGCTTTAATAAAAAAAAAAGCTGATAGCTAGCGTTGAAGGTGAACACATGCATCGTGTTTTTTAAAAACAATATGAACCGATTCCAGCCCTTTTACCTCCCACCAGACTGAGATGTTAAAGAAATAGTTTCTAAAAACCTTAATTAAATTAATGATTGAAAGTCTGCAGGTCAAGTTTGAAATGAAACTCAGATTACCCCAGCTATGCGTTTAAACCACCCTGTTAGCTTTTTAGTGTTGATTGAACTATCCCCCTCTAATGGAATAAAAACGGCAAAGCTGGACAAAACACTGATTAACATCTGCACATTAAATTGACAAATAGAATTCATACACATCTGTACAGTTTCTACAATATTTATATATTTATGAAGAATAAACAATAAAGAAGTGCCACCATTAAAATGTAGAGAAAGATATCTTGTGTTGATTTCACTGTACATTCGCCATTCTTATTCCACATTTAAATTAATTTATTCAAAATGAACACATAATTGGTAGGATTGAGGGTTATTTACATAGCTTAGGCATTGAGTCTGAGTGACTGGTCCTCTCTCCTTCTTGAGGAGATGTCAATATCTATGGAATCTTTGCCCACAATGAGCCGCAAACGTTTCGCTGGTGGAAGAGGGATAAAGTCATCCTCATTGTCAAAGTAGTCCTCCTCTTCATCTTCCGAAGTCAGCGAGTCCTCTTTGAGGTTCCGACCCATCTGAACTCCCACCTCTCTCTCCAGAACTTCACCCTCCTCCCTTTTGACTAAACCTGTAAAGGTCACATCCTCTTCACGCTTTAGCTGAATCTTTAGCTTGGTGGAGCTACCATGAGGTCCATGACCAAAGCCGTTGTTCAACTTGGCCACATACAGGCCAGCATGCTCATTTTCCCGCTCTTTGCTGAACTTGATGCTGATCTTTGATGAGCCTCGCACAGCTTTGGTATCTCGATGCTCTTTCTTTTTGCTGCTGTTGCTGTCATGTCGCCGCCGCAGTGTTAGCTTGGGGATGCCTGTGTTGTTCTCTAAGATAAGTTGTGCATCATAGCGTGTGATACGCCGCTTTTTCTTGCTGCCTTTCATGCGCCGTGATACCTTGGAACTCTCGGCCAAGCCTTCGTAATGCCGTTCTGGTATCTCAAGTGGCATCTTGGCACAGTCTGCCACATCAGCAGCACGTGCTGCATGTCGCAGGTCAGGCACACCCTCCTGATAAAGATCGTCTATGTAGGTGCCCGTTTCCTCCTGTTTTATTGTCCTCCTCCGTCTTGGACATGTCCCTTTTTTGGGACAACTGGCCTCTAGGTTGGAGATGTTAATCTGATGGCCAGGCATTGTGGGAACAAAATGGTCAGGCTCCACTTTGAGGGCCGTGTTACCCGCAACTTTGTTTGTGCTGCTTGGCTTTGGGGCACGCTTGCCTCCATCACACTCATGAGCACCAAGAGAGGTCCTGCTGGACCTGCGAGTTCTATATGGGCAAGACACATTGCCCTTGCAAGCTGAAGCACCCTTGAGGGAGTTCTGATTGTTTTCATGATTTGCAGCAGGCTTAATGCCACCCCTGCAGCCAGGGAACTGAGAGACTCCTCGACTGTCTGCCTCTCTTTTGCAAGGCTGCTTGAGGCCTGAGGCCCCTACATTTGCCCTGGTGGACGATTTTAGTCCTGCTGTTTGAGGCCGTCTCCTTCCTTTAGACAAAGGCTGTGTGGGTTTTGACCGAAGTCTCTTTGGTAAACTTGAATTTATTGTTTGACTTCGTTTATGGGGTGAGGTAGAGGTAGGAGTGCTTGGCCGAGTTTGTCTCGTCACAGCTCTGCCTTTGCAGTGCGCTTTGAGACAGGGTTGCGACATCCTCTTCCGTAATGCTAATGGGAAAATAAAGTGAATAATTAATCCCAACTCCAAAGTTTATCAGAAGCTTAACTTTCTTCAAACGACAAAATACCCCCATATACTAATGTCATCAAAGGCCAGTCTCATCATGTTCTTACATGTCAGTCCACTGGGTGGTTCCTGAGACTCTGCTTCAGTAGAGGCAACAGACTGGCTGTCTGATTTCTTACTGCCCTCTTCCAGCTTCTTTAGTCTATTAAGCCTCTTATCAGTCTCCCTCAGGCCATACTTGCTATTGATCACTGTGACCTCAGCAGGCGGTCCTGCTTTTGACTTAAAAGCACCAGTGCCACGCCTAAAATCACATAAAAGATGTGTCAGGTACTTGTTTTCAAAATTACTTCAAAACATTTAGTTGCCATGTATACAGTACCTTTCACATGTATAGCATTCACAGAATTCGTTGTTTTCTCCAAAGAAGCCATCTCCATAGTAACATGAGATCTCTTCCCCTGGTTCAATGTCTCGCAGGACCTTGACGCATGCAGTGTCCCGACCTGTGGACACAAACTGTAACAAACATTCCTATTAGTTGTGGGGTTTTTTGGCCCTACAACAAACCTCAACTGAAGCAATGCGGCAGTAATGTTAATCAATGTATACTAACCTTGCAATTTGGCCGGCAATCTGTAACAGAAAAGACAAAAACATTATAAGTTAATTAAAAGCCAATTAAGAAAAGGCAGGGAATAGAGAGTATGTGCAGAACTGTAACCATGTAATATTCATCACAAAAATAATGTTGTGAACAGATATAGTGGTTAACTGTGATATTAATTATGGTCTGCTCAAAAGCAATAAATAGCATCAATTCTCATGTAATTTAACAGAAGATGAACCAGATTAATTTGAAGGCATCTTCTTATTTTTCATTGATTCACCACATTAATACTCCAGATCCACATATAGCTGCATGTTTGCTCACAAAGTGACAGAAAAAACTATATTGTCTTAAAACTATATATAAAATATATTTAAATAAATGGATATATTTTATTTTATATATATATATATACATATATATATATATATATATATATATATATATATATATATATATATATATATATATATATATATATATATATATATACATACATACACACACACACACACACACACACACACACACACACACACACACACACCAAACTTTTGGTCTGTACTGTACATATGTTATATGTACAGTACAGACCAAAGTTTATATATATATATACAGTACAGACCAAAGTTTGGACACACCTGCTCATTCAAAGAGTTTTCTTTATTTTCATGACTATGAAAATTGTAGAGTCACACTGAAGGCATCAAAACTATGAATTAACACATGTGGAATTATATACATAACAAAAAAGTAAACTGAAAATATGTCATATTGTAGGTTCTTCAAAGTAGGCATCAAGAGAATGCCAAGAGTGTGCAAAGCAGTAATCTAAGCAAAAGGTGGCTACTTTGAAGAACCTACAAAATGACATTTTCAGTTGTTTCACACTTTTTTGTTATGTATATAATTCCACATGTGTTAATTCATAGTTTTGATGCCTTCAGTGTGACTCTACAATTTTCATAGTCATGAAAATAAAGAAAACTCTTTGAATGAGGTGTGTCCAAACTTTTGGTCTGTATTGTATATATATATATACACAATATATATATGATGTAATATGGCAATTAAATGCACTAAAAAACAAATGAGAGAACCCTTCTTTTATATATATATATATATATATATATATATATATATATATATATATATATATATATATATATAAAAAGAAGGGTTCTCTCATTTGTTTTTTAATTGCATTTAATTGCCATATTACATCAATAATAAAACATTATAAATAAATAAAAAATCATAAAAATATACATTTCAGATTACTGTTTCCATTTTTCTTTATGTTTTAGTTTGAAATGATGCCACAGGAAACTTTCTGGCTCTTTCTTTAGCCTGAATTTGTGGAAGCCCGTTTCCACCACAAACATAGTTTGCCTAATAATTACTTTATTTCTCGCAATTTCGACTTTATTTCTCGTAAACATCCAACATTTCGGGTGCATCCACCGGTAACCATGTTGTTGGCCTGAAGTTTGAAGCTGTTGGTGTATGAATGTGGCCTCATCTGCTTTATCTGTCAGAGGCTTAGTTTGATACCATGCGATTCTACTGATTGTAGACTATTTCCAGTGTAAAGCTTTATGGTACTACAGGGGGGGTGACACTGCCTGATTGGCAAACAAAAATGGGCTACTGTTGGCCAAAGGATGAAAAGAAGAGGAGGAAGACATCTACAGAGACAGCAGGGAAATGAGTGTAGGAGACTGGAGGTTAGGTTTGGTACTTTAAATGTTGGTACTATGACGGGTAAAGGGAGAGAGGTAGCTGATATGATGAAGAGGAGAAAGGTAGATATGTTGTGTGTTCAGGAAACCAAGTGGAAAGGGCGTTAGACCAGAAACATTGGTGGTGGGTTTAAACTGTTCTATCATGGTGTGGATGGAAAGAGAAATGGTGTAGGAGTGATCCTGAAGGAAGAGTACAGTAAGAGTGTAGTGAAGGTGAAAAGAGTTTTGATGATGAAGCTGGAAGTTGAAGGAGTGATGATAAAAGTCATTACTGACTATGCTCCACAAGTGAGTTGTGAGATGGAGGAGAAGGAAAAATTCTGAATTGAGTTAGATGAAGTGGTAGAGAGTGTACCTATGAAAGAAAGCTTGGTGATTGGGGCAGACTTTAATGGGCATGTTGGCAAAGGGGAACAAAGGTGAAGAGGAGGTGATGGGTAGGTATGGCCTTAAAGAGAGAAATAAGGAGGGGCAGATGGTAGATTTTGCTAAAAGGAGAAAAAGAGAAGTAAATGGCAGTGGTGAATACGTATTTTAAGAAGGAGGAGCATAGGGTGATGTATAAGAGTGGAGAAAGGTGCATACGTGGACTCTGTTCTATGTAGGAGATGCAACCTAAAGGAGATTGGAGACTGTAAGATGATGGCAGGGGACAGTGTAGCTAGACTATAGGTCTGAAGGATTGCATGGGAAGTGATGAGAGGTTTTGATGAGTTTAGGTCCCTGGGGTCAACTGTGCAAAGTTAGAGAAGTGAAGAAAAGCGTGCAGGCAGGGTGGAGTGGGTGGAGAAGAGTGATAGCAGGAGTGATTTGTGATAGAAGAGTATCTGCAAGAGTGAAAGGGAAAGTTTATAGGACTGTGGTGAGACCTGTGATGATGTATGGTTTAGAGACAGTGGCATTGAGTAAAAGACAGGAGGTGGAGCTGGAGGTAGCAGATCTGAAGATGTTGAGGTTTTCGTTGGGAGTGACGAGAATGGACAGGATTAGAAATAGGATTAGAGGGACAGCACATGTAGGACATTTTGGAGACAAGATGAGGGAGGCGCAATTGAGATGGTTTGGACATGTGGAGAAGAGGGACATGGGCTATATTGGTAGGAGAATGCTGAGGATGGAGCCACCAGGAAGGATGAAAATAGGAAAGCCAAGGGGGTTTAGGAGTAAGAAAGTTGGAATTGCAAGAAAAAAGTCGGAATTAAGCACATTCATTTCATATATATGGCGAAAACGGGTTTCCATATGAACTTTTTCCTTGCCCCTTACTGTTTTCTCCACGTATCTCCATTTTTTGTTTCATTCTGCAGCATTGCTGCCGTGTTTACTTGTCTAGAACGCTCCAGAGTTTATCGGGTGGTAAGTCAGTAATAATGCTCCGTGGAGAAAACACAGCGCCATGTGTAGTTAAATGGACTAAACAAAAAATTTTTGTATTCAAATTACTCGAGGAATCGTTTCAGCCCCAGTATCTGCTTATCAGGTTCTCAACTCATGAAGTAGATAAACATTACGTTCAGAAAGCTTATTTTGAAAGAGTCATTTCACAAGGAAGTGATTCAGTAGTGGATGATAGAAAAATAGTAGTAGCGCAAAAACCTCCTCTGTGCATTTCATATAATTCTTATCAATTAAAATCTTCCTACTTCTGCTATTGCTTTTACCTGCTCTTTTTCCCCCTATCCTCCTCCTTCTCTTCCTCTACTTCCTCTCTCTGTTGTTGTATTTGATATTTCCGCTGATTCTCCAGTGGCTCTTCCTCATTGCCTTCTTACCTACTAAAGCACAATTAATTTTGCCAGTAGCCCTGCACTGTTATTTTCTTGCCATATACACTTGCCAGTCACTTTAATTGTTACAGCCATTCACCTACTCAGACTGACCAGACGGGTTGTTTTGAGTATTTTAAAAACTCAAATTTCTACACACAACACCGTCGAGTGTTTACGTGGAACACCCTGGGAGGAGAGGGTCTGCAGGTTAAAACACCTTAATGACACAAAGCACACAATACATCAAACTTTGGAATGGATGGACTACAGCATCAGAAGACCACATCAGGCCAGCCTCTATGTTTGTTCTTAGATATCATGGGCAAAGCTTCATCAAAAGCAGACAGTTGAAGGCTTCAGAAAAAGACTGATTTCTGTGAGCCTGTGCCCAGTGTTGCTACAGATTCTTGGCAGCAGGAGTGGAACCCAATTTGATCTTCTACTGTTGTAACCCATAAACATCAAGGTTTGATTATTCTGTGTATAATGAGACAGTTGTAAAGTGATTTATATAAATTACTAAACCTTGCTGGCATTTAAAAATGTTAACGGTAAAAATATTAATACCATGATCAAAGTCACAGAGCTCACACCTTTTTGCCTAAAGTGCTTTACTGGTGCCTGCATGGAAATACTGCAATACCTGCAATACTGGCACATATTTGGTTAGATAAGTATGAAATTCATCTAGCACAACATTCGATTTAATTCATCAATGCCAAGTAATGTATGGCCTCCAGCTACTTTACTGAAAATATATTCTTAAAATCTAAACATTTTTTTCTGAAATGTTTTCTTCAGTATACTGGCTCATTTACAGAGAGAATAACTAAACCTGGACTAATTAGCATGACCTACCTATGATTCTACTTTAACTGGTGTGCCAGAATGCCCAGTGGAGAACATATACTAGTGCTTGTTTGGTGAATAATTGTGAATTGTACATACATACTGTATATGGTCAATGATTCTACCTGTAACAAGGATATAAAGCAGGGGTCTTCAATGTAATCCAGAACCACATCAGATTTCAATAATCTAATCAGTCCATCTTCGTCTCCAAACAACTACCAAAGCCTGCAGTCACACCAGCATTTTGTGGATAAGAGACTAAAGACCCCTTGTCTAATGGGAATTTTCATGTAGTTAGAGGCATATAGTGATGACATCAGATGGCAGCAATATATATAAAATACATACCATGATTAATAAAAGCAGCAGGTCCCAGCCAAAGCTGAGCACAGTTCTTGCGCGTAGAGTACATGACACTGAAGTCATTCTCTCCATGGCGTAACAACATCTTCTCTTCATTAGCAGACAGCTCAGCAATGCAACCCACAAGGTGTTCAATTTCATCATTCCTTTTCCTTAAGTACAAGAACAGAAATAAGGCACACTTGCAATAAACTTACAATACAAAAGGCAATCTGATCAGATGCCATGCAGCTTACCAAACTTTTGTTGCTACAATTTTGGCTCCATTTTGCTCAGAGGAATAGCGACTGCATGGAAGAATTTCAAACCCACTGTCTGTTGCAAACATGCGCAAGTAAACGAAGACCTGCACAGAGAAAATTGTGCTGTTTAAATTGATGCCCAGCTGTGAAAAGGAATATGCCAGGTTTATACTTGCTAAAAATGAGTAGGCACATAGTAGATAGTATGCTCTCCATGTACATTAGGTTCATATACCCAAATAAATTGTGTCTATCCAAATAATTAATAAAAAAACACTGAAAATCTACCTGGTATACTACAATGTGAACGGATTTGAATTTGCAAAAAAAGGGTACAAAATTTTGTATGTACCATTTAGGTTAGTGAATTTGCAGTTTTGCTTACATGATCCAGTTCTTTAACATCAGTCGAACAAATGTGTGCATTAAATTGCTTAATAGGTTATTCTGTTCTGGCAACCATATAAACAATGACACTCATGTAGCTAAGGAAACTGCAGACAGCGCTTCAGTCACAAATCAAGTGTAACTCTGGCATTATTGTGTCCACATTTTATTATTTATTGTAAAAGAAAAAAAAACAATTACATGTGCTTTAAACAGCTTTTCCTGGGCCTTTGTTTTATTGAGAAAATTATGCCTTCTCCAGTCTGAAGACGTCAAAGCCTGGAAAGCTTTTTCCATGTTGTCGTTCTTCTTAAAGCTTTCGATCACTTGTCTAAGCTCCGATTGTCGACCCTTCATTGGGCGAAACCTAAGAAAGTGAATCATACTAATGTTATGCGCATGTACCGTCCGTCTTATCTGAAGGCTGGCCAGCAGTTATAAAACTGATGTAGCAAGTTTAAAAAAAGTTTTACTTAAAGTTTTAAGATATTCAAACCTCATATTCATCTTGTGAGTCTGAAAACCCAAGTAAGAGTCCAGAATCAGGCTGGTGGATAAGTCGTCATATTCACACAGCTCTTTAGCAGTCATCCCTGATGAGGGCACATGGCGCCTCTCTGGCTCTGGAGCTGCACCACTGACACCTAACAAAAAATGAGGCATAATTTGATAGCAGATTAAATCAGTTACAATGATCCTTGCAATCTAAGAAATTATTTGAGGGCTCTTTTTCTTTTCTTCCTTTTTTGTTGTATTTTATTTGTTTATTTATTTTTTGGACAGGAGCACTTACGCCTGCTGCATCTCCTGCCACTAGGGGAGCTTTTGCTCTGGCGCAGGTGGGCCCTCTGGCTATTCTGCAGCCTGGTCTTCCCATTGGGCTGATTGCTGGAGAACCTACTGCCATGTCTCCTTCCATTCAGCACCATGTTCTTGGATTCTCCCATCTACTTCATACCAGCAGGCTTTCTGCTGAAGGCTCATTTAGCTTCTATGTACTTGTGAGAAATCATAAGCAACATGCAAGTAGCTTTTTCGCCCTTGCTCTCTGGGCAATCAGAATATATGCTGTAGTGTGCAATTTTCAATCCAGCTTGCACCTGTTAAAAAAAATTTAACTAATTTATTGCAAATATTTAGAACAAGATAAAAGAGCACATTAAAACCAAACCAAAAACTACAAATTAAAACCAACCAATGTGTGAAATAGCGCACAAAAAAATTATAAAGTAGAGTGTGATTTGAGTTTAAAAATTTGGTTTAAAAACCTGATATGGTCTGGGTTAACTGTGAAATGTTACTTTATGCTTTAAAAAGCTTGAAAGTGCGTTATGTAGTTTTAAACAATAATTGATTATGTAAACCTGACGGGTTAAAAGGGTCCACCACCTATTAATGACACCTCTAACCTGGGTTTGAAGAGAAAGCAGACCCCTTTGGATTATTATTTTTTATGCTATTTTCAGAACAGTATTTTTGCAATTTATTGTTCATTATTAAATATAAAAGTGATGCAAACGCAGCTCTTTGCCCATCAATTTAAATACAATATTTCAGAAGTACAGCACTGACAGCTGATAAACTGGCCCAGTTGCTTAGTAACTATAATAAGTGTAGACCGCCGCCTAGCGGCTGCTAAGAGAATCGAAACCACATGCTTTAAAAAGGGTGTACGGTTTCCAAAACATTGTTGGCGTTATGGTCTATTGCCTACTCGTCATTTGGGGCGCTTTTCTATAATTATAATTAATTTTTATTAATAACACGTTGTGACCGAATGCGTGTTTCTGTTTGCACTACCTACGCGCCCAAGCTAACAGGCAAATGCTGCGGTCCTTTTAACTACCCAAACGACGCAAAAGGGCGGTGAAGCCCAAAAAAAAAAGCAGCAAAACTTAGAACGCAACATGCAATCTATCGTCTGGGGCATTAAATAAAAGCGAGCGCTAGCATGTGTTTTGTTATCTTTGATAATGTGTAGGATAGAGACAGCTAGTTTTAACTAGCTCGCTATTTATCTATCCGGTTAGCATAAGTAAATCGACGATCATACAATATTGCTCTAAGCCTGGACGCTGACTAAAGAGCTGTCCCTGTTCGCTGCTAGTTAGTGTTTGTAAAGAAGTAACCACTTGGCGTTTTGACACTTTGCCCAGCTGCCATATAGCTCACTAGCTAGGTTGCTAAAAGTCACTAAATCAATAGGCACCACAATAAGAACAGTGGCTGCCAAGACCGGGTTGAAACGTGCTACATGGCGCTCTGAGCCACGCTGTGTCGAATGATAGCCACATATTTAGGCGAGGAGCAGAATCCAGGCCTGCACACTGCTAAGTGCTAAGCCTCTTGCTAACCCAGTCCTGAGTGCTAAGCTAGCTAGCCAAGCCTAGCTGATAGCTCATATGCTACCTACCCAGCAGGCTAAACCGGACCAGGAAAGTGATAATGTTTCCGATAAAGAGAGCGACTGTGTACTTTAATACTCACTCTATCCTTTTTTCCTCGGGTTAAGCCATACCCGTTATAAGAGGCCAAAATGAGCGGGATATCACCTAAAATCTTCCATATAGCAAACCTCAAAAAAACCCTGCAAGATAATTTACATTAAAATTCAAGATGGCGACAGGGTTTGGCTATAGTAGAAAGATAGGCCACAGAACCTCCTCCGGAAAAAATAGACCCAAAAAACCCTATTGTTCCTGTCGTCTGGCTTGATGTACGCTGCTTTTAAATCCACAGAAAGCCCGAATACCCTTCACACGCACGCATACAGGGGATAGTTTAGCGAATTCTTGGAAAAACCACGCAAAAAAAACTTGGCTGTGTACAGAGAGAGCGTTGTTATTTCCCTTTAAATGTCCACTGGTGTGAGTGCGCAGCTCGCCGGCGTGCATAGCAACAACATCCTCTGTCTATCAGCGACTCGAGTTCCCTGTGAGCGCTCCAACTCCGCTCCTCACACAGTGCTCTGTCTGTAAGAACTGCTCGAACATCACACTGTGCGACAAACATCACGCCGTCCAGACATGACACTGTTGTTGTTGAATGGTGCCACAAATAAACGGATTTGACGTTTCCTCAACAAAAAAAGTGCACTTTTACACGCCATGTTATAGGGTCATGATCAAAGTGGAGCGAGATGTGGCCCAACGCGATGGTTTCTTACACAGCATGTCCAACAAGTGTTTTTCTGCCTCAGTCATTATTCAATTTTTAACCTTTATTATTCAAACTAATCTTGATGCTTTAAAAAATATTCCTAATCATACTCATTTATAATCACTTATCATAAAAAAGGCTTTTCTTTCTCTCTCTCTCTCTCTCTCTCTCTCTCTCTCTTTCTCACATACATACATATATATATATATATATATATATATATATATATATATATATATATATATATATATATATATATGTATGTATATCTAGAGAAAGAGAGAGAGAGAGAGAGAGAGAGATTCTTTCTTTGCATACAGCACCCCTGGAGCAAAGAGGGTTAAAGACCTAAGATTGGCAGTTGCCATACTGAGGCTTAAACCACCAACCTTCCATCAGTAAGCCACAGCCTTAACCACTAAACTACTACTTACTTTAGCAAGGAACATTTTAAAATATATAATGTTATTCTGTTCAGCTCCTATCAATGCACTTTAATCTACAATCTCATAGGTTGTCTATCTGATTCTACACAATCATGCACTTTCATTCTCTCTCTTTTTGTTGATCTTGCACCTCACTAGCACACCTTATTTACAATCACTTAAGTTCCCACCTGTATATACAATCATGTACAAACAGTATATTATTATTTTTTACTTTTTTAATGCACCTTAAATGTACAGATCTCAGGTTCCCAACTGACTGCACTAATGTAAACAGTGTATCATATGGATTTTTTTTTTCTTCAATAATATTTCTACCCTCTTTGTGATTTGGATCTTTTAATCAAACCTATCTTTAATGTTCTACATCTTATTGCTTGAACTTTATTGTATGTCGCTGAACTTTCTGCTGTAACACTGCGATTTCCGTTTGGGATTAATAAAGTACTCTATCTCTAAACCTTTGTTTGCTTGCCTCTAACAGATTGTTTTTGCATTTTCTTGAAGACAAAAACATCTTGTCATATACCAAGAAAAATTGAGCTTCTAAAACATTTTTGCATAAAAATCCTCTGGGAGAAAATGTGGTGGCTGTAACACTGCACAAAAACTTGAGACTCCGTCCTCTATAGAAAATTTCAGACTTTTAGACTAATTAACTTGGTAATTAGAATCCTTCCAATTTACCCATTTGTATATGTTATTTTTGTTATTTATTTTTTTTCACTAAATCTTCAATATACAAAAGAAAATAAGAAGTCTCTCAAAATGAACAAAGTTACTTGTTTCCTTTTTAGATGCATTTTTTATTGATGAAATTGCATTCAAGAATATCTGTGCAAACTAAAAAAAAGGGGTAAACGCACTGTACGGTGTTTTCTTTATATTTTAGTTTAAAATGATCCCAAACTTTGGAAACTTTCTGACGTTTTATTTGGCCTGAATCTTCTCCTCGTCCTTTGCTGATTTCTCCCTATGTTTCATTTAGCAGCGTCTTCTGGGTTGTATGGAAGCCCGTTTTCGCCACATCGAAAAAGGTTTGCCTAATTTCGACTTTATTTCTCACAAACATCCAACATTTCTGGTGCATCCACCGGTAAGCATGTTGTCGGTCTGAAGTTTAAAGCTGTTGGTGTATGAACGAGACTCCTCTGACGAGGCTCCTCTGCTTCATGTGTCATGCTCCGTCTGCACCTGAGCTGATTGATATACAGAGTTTTCTCCAGGAATCCGAGGCTTTTTATATACCAAGCAATTCAATTAAATCTAGCCTTTTTCATTTTTAGTGTGTAAAGCTTTCTGGCACTACAGAGCGGATGACGCTGCCCGATTGTTTAAAAAATGTTTGGCATTGCGAAAAAATAAAGTCGAAGTAGGCAAACATTTTCTTTAATATGGCGGAAACGGGTTTATTGTTTACCTGTCCAGAGCTGGTTTACCGGTCCAGAGTTTATCAGGTGGTACGTCAGTAATAATGGTCCGGAAACCCAGTGACCCGTGTGTAGATAAACGGCCTAAACGAAGAATCGAGGCAAATCATTTTTGTATAGGAATTGCTCGAGGAATCGATTCAACCCATCTGGAGCTGATTTTGTTCTCTGTATTTGGCTGAATTCATCCTTCCCTCGGGTGGAGTCATTTCTACTGTCTCTGCTGCTTATCTGTTAATAGGCTTTAATGATGTTGGAGTTCACATGGAGTTTACACATACACATAGTTTTCCTAGAATTTCCATTAATACCAAACAAATTTCTAACGCGAGAAATAGCAAAAATGCAAGAATAAAAATTAGTTGTAGTGTGCAGTGTCTTACCTGTGAGGGTGTATTCAATGTACTGTTTTTGTTTGTTTGTTTGTTTGTTTATTTGACCGATTTACATAAACAAGGACAGCTGATGCAGAACAATGGGCTTTAAGGTCTTGAGTACTTTATTAACCACAAAAAAGTACATTCATGTAATTATACATTTAATCCATGTTTGTTTGTTTGTTTTTTCAACTGCCATGGTATGTTAAAGACTTTTAATACACCTGAAGTTCAGAATGAGATTAAATACAAATTCAGAGGATTTGAGATGAGAGATTTTGCTTACTTTGAAATTTATATATATATATATATATATATATATATATATATATATATATATTAGATAGATAGATAGATGATGATTTTTTATTTTATTTTTTATTTTGTTTTGTAATTTTTTTAGTATTTCACTTCCTGGTTTGTAATTCCCATTCGGAGATCGACGTTCTTTCGAAATCCGAAACTGGGAATTACGATTTTTTTGCCGCTTATGATATTAAAGACAGGGATATGAAGTGTTTTTTTTATTATGTAAGCCTGTCAAGGTGTATAGACAAATAAGAATAATGTGTTTATTTACAAATATAGTTGGGAAAAAGATCAATATGTTCGTTTTTATTGCTTTTTGCCGATCAGCGAATACACAACATTGAACAGTCCACACTTAAAGGCGGATCTGCGCAGCACGCTGATGATGTCATGAGCCTCACAACAGCAACAAGAAACAAACCGCTGAAACACACAGTGTAACATCGGCCTATTTAATATATGCTTAAATGCTTGATGCAAAGTAAGTTAACCTGTTAGGAGAATTGCAAATGAGTGTGAAATGACCTCTAAGATGATATGCGGTTTATTTTGAAAGCGCTCGGAACCGAGGCTCAGTTAGCTAGCCGTGGTTTGTTTCTCTTCTTTACTAGCTGTTCAGCATACTGGTGTCACCAATTTCGTGTTAACCTCGATGTCATTGTCAGGAGGTTTAACAAGTCGTTTTGATTGTTGCCTTTAGTGCACAATGCAATGTTTGGTTGCATAAACTTCTCATCAGTTAGATAGCATCTGTTGATTTGTTTATATGCTAGCTAGATTCGCGCCTAGCTGTCAGCCATACTCAAAAGAAATATTGCTCTTTCTTTATATAGACGTCTGCAAATTGTGTCCACGAATGTATCGGGAGTATGCCTACGAAATGTGCTATCTTTTCTGTCTTAGGAGCGGACAGGTGTAAATGGGTCAGTGACAGAAGTAACAGAGGTATGGTATTCCTGTCGGTCATAATGCCTCCAAGGAAGAGACCCCTCATCCCTGCTAGTGCAAGACGGCGGCCAAAAGATGACGACGATTACTTCCCCTTCAACTTGCTGCCAGTAGAGTGTCAGCTCCATGTGCTTTCCTTTCTGAATGAGGTGGACAAGTGCAACTCTGCGCTCGTGTGCTCGAGCTGGAGCTGCCTGGTGCGCTCTGGGAAACTGTGGAGAGTTGCAGACTATTCGCGTCGTGGCGTATTTCGTCTTGGACAGGAAGGACTACTAGTGTCCAACAGAGAATTTGAGCGCTGGAAGGCATGGGTTCACCACTATACTCACCATCTCATCTCCCGTGGGGCCAGTTTGCTGACTCTGAAAGCGAGCTTTGATTTGGGGGACCAGTGCAATAAATGGGGAGAACTCCTTTCTCATCTGTTAGAGAATGTCCACTGTAGGGACCTCAGTCATTTAGACTTGAACTGGACCTTCACTCTGCTTGAGCCGTTGGACCTCCGAGTCCATTCGGGCTCTAGCTCACACCAGGATGTCATCACTAAAATGGACCAGGTCAATAATTTCCAAATCCTTCTAGCCAAATTTGCCCAGAGCTGCCCGCGAATCACCAAGATGCGGCTGCACTTTGATTGGTCTGACAAGTCCATTGCTTTAATAGCCCAGTTTCAGCACTTGCGCATTTTGGAACTTAAGTACTTCTGGGTTTTTAAAGGGGTGAGCCCAGGTATTTTGCAGACACTGACTAAATCGCTGCCTAACCTCAAGTCCCTTACTCTCAATGTTCTAGTACCACTAAGGAATTTGGGCATTTCATACACTCTGGAATCACTGTCACTGGAGTTTCTTGATGTTTCTCTTAGCCGAGGTCTGGTCTTCTCTTGCCTTAAACTGCCTGCACTGAGAGAGTTACGGGCTAAAAAGATTGTACGGGGGATTACTTTGGACCGCCGGACCCGTCTCCGAATCCAAAGCAGGTGGCCATGCCTATATCAGGTCTTGCGAGAAGGGACGCCCAAGCTACAGATGCTCAACAATGAACGACTCCTTCCAAACTGGAAAGATCAGCCTTACGACGAGCTCACTTCCATTCTCCAGCAGTCTTGTTACTGCCTGCAGCATCTGGATAATTGGATCTGGTAAACAAACTGTCAGAAATTAAGATACAGAAGTTGAAGCGAAGATGACTGGAATCATTTGTGAAACTGATTTTATTACCATTTATTAAATGTATATACTGATTTACAGTACAATAACCACCATAAAAATGAGAGAGATAATATAAAGCACAGATGTCAGTGCATTAGTTTTCCAAATACTTTGGGTCAATAACAATATGATTTGAGGACTAATTACATTTTTATTCTTAATCTGGTGATTTAGATTGCTCTGCTCAAATAAAAAAAAGAGACAAAATCATATAACATGTTGGATAGAAGGCAATGAGTGGTCTAAATCCTGGTTTGCTCGATACAGAGGCCTGGGAAAATATTGTCTTTTTTTAATTTCGATATTTTTCTGCATACAAACAGAAAAGCAGTGTAGCATTGGTTTAGAAAGGTTGTAGTAAACAGGCCTAAATATTTTCAAGATTTGCAAACAATAGTTTTACAGATTTCTTTTTTTTTAAACTTCAATTTTAAAAAATCCCTTCTAAACTTTCCCAATAGGAAAATTCACAGGGTTGATTATGCAGCAGGTCAATAAAAGGATAAAGCTAACATGTTGATCTCACAATTTATTGTAAAATGTATTTATTTAAACAATTTATTTTTAATGTATCGATGACCAGACTGACCATTGTGCATTACAAAAACATTACAGTTTACAAAGCTGTGTTAAATCTCTCTTTCTCAAGTATAATGCAAAAGAATAGTGGGGCACAGACTTGCAAAACCTCCAAAGATCATAAGGACCAACTGATGTGAAATGTTTTCATTTGTTTGATGTACATGTAACCCCCACATAAGTGTTTTTCCATACATTCAATATTTTACGAATAGAGAGAACCAGTTTTGTATGTGTAGTGCTTCATACTTATCTGTAGAGGTCCTCTTAGCTTCAGGTTTTGAACTACTATCATTTTCCTTTGTGCTTATTACTCTAATTTGAGTTTGCACTGATTTTTTTTTTTTTTAGTTAAAGGCAATCAAGCAATTCAGTGTTTATTTAATATTGAATTGTTAAAGACTGCCAGAATAAAATTGAATGGTTTGAGTGTCCTTATAGTTTTTTTCTGTGTCTTACAGATACTGTAACAGGCATTATAATATGTGACTGTTGTCGGAACTCGGAGCCAATCTCCAAGTGGACATTCAAAGGGTGGCTCATGCCACTCTGTTCCTGAGGCTCAAATTATTTATCGCAATTTAAATAATAAATTATTATAGTAAATTGTTCTCACAAATATATAGAATAAACAAATAATGTTTAGAGTTGTTTAATTACGTTTACTTTAGTCTTCATGCCAATACTGTTTAAATTCAAATTCCAAGTATTAAGCAAATTAGTTTACTTAACCAATCTCACTATACATTATCTTCACTAATGCTTAATCTTCAAACGTGGATGGGAAGTAGCAAGCTTGTTTAGCAGTCAGTCAGCAGGTTTCACAGAGCTCTCAGAAGGCACCTCACAACAACAATGGCACACCCCAGCAGTTGCAAGAAAGTGCGCCTCAAGTGAAATTTTCCCCACTTTTATCCTCTCAAAAGTCGCTTTGTCAGCATCTTTTAAACACTTTGACTCAAAATTACTTTATTTTCCATTTCCTTTTCTGTAAACTCTTCCTGTTTTTCAGCTTTATGTGTACTCGGAGTTTAAACCCCTAATTTTTGCTTACATAAGTACAATTCACTTCATGGTTTCCTTTCATATGATTTTTCTTATATTTTCTCTAGTATTTCCAATTTCCCAATAAAGTACTTTTATTTGTAACTTATAGTTTCAAAACTATTATTGCTACACACTTTATATGTAGGATTCTCTATTTTCAGTGCTTAAACGGAATAATAAATGTAACTATTGCCAGGTTTGTGTTAAGTACTGTTAACCTGATTATTATTGGAAATTGCTACTTACTAATGCTGCTACAATAGATCATTTTTCCACACTGTATCAACCTTACTTTTTTATTTGTATATTTTGAGATCTTTCCAAAGTTTCCAAAACCTGTTCCAAAAGAACAATAATAGTTTATCAGTGTGCTTTAGATCTTCCTGTATCCCTTCTTGACTACTACTTCTTCTTTCGGCTTCTCCCATTAGGGGGCGCCAATGCGGATCATCCGTCTCCATACACTCCTGTCCCTGCCTCTTTCAAACCAACTTACCTGCATGTCTTTCCTCACCACATCCATAAACCTCCTCCTTGGTGTTCCTCTTTTTCTCCTTCCTGGTGGCTCCATCCTCAGCATTCTCCTACCGATATACCCCATGTCCCTCCTCTGCACATGTCCAAACCATCTTTATCTCGCCTCCCTCACCTTGTCTCCAAAACGTCCTACATTTGCTGTCCCTCTAATAAACTATTTTTTAATGTAGCCTGTCTTGACATTCTTTTATAAATAATTTTTAAATGAAATCTAAAAGAATCTAAAAGCTTTTTCTAGAAATTTCTTCATGTAATTTGACAAATTCCTAATAGGATATAAAGGTGACTGTGCTGAGATTTTTATTGATCAATTACTTCTTTTTCTTAAACAAGTTCCCCACTTGGATGATGCTGGATTATAAGGATCAGGAAGTTGGTAAAAAATTCAACACCTACAACATTGATTCATCCCAAAGCCATAAATCCACCCCCTTTGCCCAGGAGTCTTTTTGTCTTTTATTGACCTATTTTCTTTTTGTTCCCTCAGGACTCTAGAAATGCCCACCTGTGATAATTCAAAAAGCACTTTTTTATTTTGAATATCCTTCATGCAACAAGGTTTCCATGACATGCTATGCTCATTCTTGGTTTTTCAATACATTTCTCACTTCACCCATTCACCACCAGATTACCCATTAAGGGCAACTGTATTTAAACCCCCCACCAAAAGGGATAAATCCATTCTAATTATTTGCTAATTGTCAGAATATTTCATGTTAGTCTAAGTAACACTTTTTGATTACTTGTGTCTATGTATGGAAAGGGTGCTTGGAGTATTTAATGAACTGTTGCACTCCTAGTATTTTTATATCTATAATATAAAGAGTTTACACAGAATAAATAATATCCCTGAAAACATACAACCTGTTGGTAAGCAAGATCAGAGGAAAAAGGCCAGATACATTTGAGCTGACTGGAAGGATGTGACGATTCAAATTTTTTTACAATTGAAATGAGCAGAAAAGCATCTCCAGATGTACAGCACATTAAACTAATGAGCTCACCACATCAGGTTCCACTTTTGGTAGCCAAGATCAAGTATCTGATGCTGCAATGGCCACAAACTCACTAAAACTGGACATTTGAAGATTGGGAAAAGACCAGTCAATGTTTAAAAATACACCCCATTAAAAATCTACAACAACAGCTCTTTGGTTTTATTTTAGAATCCACAACAGCTCGTTGGAAACTTTTCAATAACAATCTTTCTAGTACAGATTGTGCAGGTCCGTCTACAATGTCTAAATCCAGCAAACCTCCACAACTGGGGGAAAAGCAAGACACCTTCCCCTTTGTTTAGAAAGAGGATACCTAGAACCTAGACACGTTAGCAGCTGCCGAAAAACCTTTGACGATGGGTCATATCGCTGGCGCTGGAGCTCACTGTGCCCTAGGAAGAGCGCATGGACAGGGACAATGATGGGAAGCATGCAAAGTACCAAGAGCTAGTTGAAGGCTGGCAAAGTCTTTGTGAGTCCCTGGAGGTGGACTGTAGAGGGTTTGCAAGGCATTCACTCTAAATGATGAACAGCAATCACGCTATTAGGTATCACCTGGGAGTCAAAGCGAAAGGCGATTAGAACCGCAACTGAAGTCACAAAGAACGCCACAAGGTGGCTTTAGATTGAGAAGACAGAACTGTGGGCAATCATTGCTGGGACACAGGCCAGGGCCTAATTAACCCCGGCTTGGTCGCCTGGGTGCGGGTGTCTGATGCTGAAAGACCCAAAACACCCAACGACCCCAGGATACATTACTGAAGTATCTTTTACCTAGCATCTACAACAGCTCTTCTGAAACCCTCAAATAACAACCTTTAACAACCTTTCAGTCACTAGTACAGACTGTGAACATTATCAGAATTGACAATAAATTAGTATTGGACAATTAAACAAATCCAAGATATATTAGAGCTTCCACTGACAAAACATAACTCGTGTTAAAACTTGGACAGTGATCTGAAAACTGAACATGCTTTGTAGCTATAAAACGTCTAAAGAATGATAAATTTTTCATTTGAGAAAGTTTGTCTATTAAGTTCTATTTAAATTGCTATTTAATTTGTTAAATGTGATCATACAGTTATGCAGCATAGAGAAGTAGTGGCTCTGTATTTTCTGATCTGGTCTACATGATATGTATCTTGACAAAACTTTAGTTTTAACTCTAGTGCTTTTCTGTTTCTAACCTGGCAGGTTTGTCATTCACATCCAAAATAAAAATACATTTTTAGACTAATTTACCAATTTGACCTAGAATAAAAAAGCTGTTTATACGAAGGACCAGGAAATGTTTTGGCAATGAACAAAGTACATTGCAGGTTAAACTTTGTACATAAACCATAAAGATATAAAAGGGTTTCCTGTACAACTCATAGACCTCAGTTTAACATCATTTTAATATCCCTAGACATTTAGGGCTATATGACATACACATTACTCATTTTTTCTTTTTTCTTAAATGAATGTTTTCTTAAGTTTTGTTTGCCACATCCAGTTCAAATACAAACGGCAAATATTAATTACACAAACACAAAACCCAGCGTCTTTTAATTTATAGTTGCCTTAGTCTGGATTTCCACTTTTTTCTTAGCTTTTTTCTAATGCAGTTAAGAATGTGTAATCCAGGGAGGGGAAAAGGAGCTACGATCCCCTCCCCTTCTTTGATACTCTTTTTACAGAAACAGATGCTACCAATTTGATTCTTGTATGTGCATTAGACCAGGACTAGTGAAAGACCAGAGCGTTACAAAGTTTTAGGAAACCTACAAAGAATATGTAGCTTTGGTGAGTGAGAACGTAATTTAGACTTGAATGTAATCTAGAGGGGCGCAGGATGGAATCAAATGGCAACCTGTGGAAACATCACTTGCTTTATAGGTTAGTACCTGTACTTAGAGAAGGAGACAGAAAACCATACAGCTCTTTTTTATGCCAGCATGTTTTAATACTTTGATCATGTTTGTGGAGCAAAGCTTACTTCTTCCTCCTTGTTCTGGACTCGTCTGTGGTGGGCAGAGGTGAAGACAAAATCCTGACAAACATATGCAAAGTACTTGATTATTTGATTACCTATTCTAGTTAATGTGTAATCACAATGTAGGCGGTGCTGTCATGCCATCCATTGTGTACAGTTCCTTGATTTACGGAAAAGTTCATAGTCTAATTAAAGACTGCGGGTTCCTCTAGGTTGGATTCAAATGTTGGAGTTTCTCACATGGGACAGACATGGCTAAAGGAGTGTACATCTCTAAAACTCTGGCTATTGCCACAGTGGTGCTGACACTTTCTGCGCTTGGTGGCATCATTGTTATGGTCACCCTGTACCAGATGCAAATAGCAAGAAACCGACCAGTGCGTCCACCGAGCCCGGTTCCTACTACACCGATTCCAACAGGACTTCCACCAACTCTGAGACTTCCAGAAAATTTGATTCCGGAGAGCTATGAACTCAACCTTAAACTACACCTATACACGAGACTGCCCAACGCCACTGAGCAAGATTATCTTTTTGAAGGAAACTCAACAGTCAGGTTTAAATGTGTGAAAGACACATGGACTATCTTCCTTCATGCCCTGGATCTATCTGTTGAAACAGTTATAGTGACCCAAGAAAACACAAGAGAAAATATAGGAGTAGAGAGATACACTTTACACAATGACTCTAATTTCTTTGAGATCCTGCTTAAAAAACAGTTAAAAGGAAATGGGGATTATTATGAACTTTTCACTAAATTCAAAGGGGAACTTTTAGATGATTTGACTGGTCTTTATCCAAGCCAGTACACAGAGAAAGGTCATGATGATAAAGAAGAGAAAAGGTAAGCATTTTGAAATATTTAATTCCCCTATATTAATATGTATTATGCTTTTGTTGCTTAAATGACTGCTTTCTCAGCCTAGTACTATGTGGACTCACTGTTCTACATTGTTTTTGCATTCCCTGTTCCCAACACACCTGTCTGAGCTCATAAATAGCTTAATACTTAGGTAATGGTTTGATCGGATATTTCAGTCGAAGAACCTGAAGCAGTGTAGGGCTGTGGGGCTTGATGAATACACTGTGTAAAACGTTTATTCTTTATTTTGGCTCTGTTTTTATTATGTAAATTCATTTCAGTTTTTTGGCAGTTCTTTATAGCATGATACTCATGGAAATCATGCATTCGTGAGAGTGTGTGTATGTGTGTCTCCAAAGAGAGAAAAGAACACGGAAACTCACACATTCCCTTCCAAATATCAGATTACCCAGAGCCATTTCTTGGCCATGGCAGTATTTATGTAACTGTGTTTATTGTAGAAGGAGCCCCCAACCCTGTTCCTACCCAGTTTTATAGCTTTCTTCTTCACCTATTTCCAAGGAAGTTATCTCAGCTGTAATGCTTTAAGCAGAGCTAATGTTCTGAATAACACATGATTGTATCCATAACTAATGTGACAAGGAATGATTCTTTGAAATGTTTGGATTTCCTGTCTATGTTTTTGGACACTTTTTCAACAGATTTCTCGTCGCAAGCCAGATGCAAGCCACAGATGCTCGAAAAGTATTCCCTTGCTTTGATGAACCAGCTATGAAAGCAGTTTTTAATATTACCATTATCCACAGACCTAATACCAGAGCCATTTCCAATGCTAAATTAGGTAAGAGACACAAAACTGGTTTTGTGATACAATCTAAATAAGATTAAGTTGGCAGTTTGTCTAGGTTGATGTCATAGTTAACATGATTGGCCTTGCTATGATAACTTTTTATTTTATATTATTTACATTGTTAATTACATTGTTTGCCTCAATCTAGTTTGCCTTTAAACGTGGATAACAACAGTTTGCTTTGTATGTTGTATCCAACAGACAATGAAAGATATGTGGAAGAAGAAGGAAATAAGTGGATTGCCTCTACATTTGCCACAACACCAATCATGTCAACATATCTCCTGGCTGTCACAGTAAATGAATTTATGAATGAGCACGATGAACATGATAAGAAGGAAATATCGGTGTGTTACTGTATAATAATATACTTAAAAAATATATATAATTTGAGTATATTCATTTAGTTAAAAATGCAGTATAAAACTGTTGATTTTGTCTATAAATACTGGTATACAGTCTGACATTTATATGCTGACATTTATATTTACATTACATCTATAATTTATATTATATGATAAAAGTTGGACTAAGATTGAATTTGAAACTTCAGGCAATAAAAAAAAATCTATAAGTTTGACCATCATTTTCAATCTGTTTTCTTTGTTTTTAAAGATCTGGGCCCGACCCGAGGCTGTGGCTGCTGGACATGCCACATATGCCATGAGTATCACTGGGAAGATTCTAAGCTTTTATGAAAAGAAATTTAACTTAAAATACCCATTAAACAAACTAGGTGAGATTAAACGCATGGGTTAAGAAAAGTAATAAAGCAAGTAGCAAGCAACTGGTCACTTACACCAAATATGCTTATATTTATAGATCAGGTTGCCCTGCCTGACTTCAGTGCAGGTGCTATGGAAAACTGGGGTTTAACAATGTACCGTGAATCAGCTCTGCTGTATAAGGAAAGTGTGTCCTCTTCTTCCGATAAAGAATGGGTTGCCATTGTGATAGCACATGAGCTTGCACATCAGGTACATTTATTCATTATTAAATAATTATTCTGTATGAGACACTATGTGTGTACAGGCAATGGCACATTTTTATGACAGCATTAATTTAATAATTTTCATTGATGAAAATACAGTGGTTTGGAAACCTTGTCACGATGAAGTGGTGGAACAACCTTTGGCTAAGTGAGGGATTTGCAACGTACATCTCATACCTGGGAGTGGATGACATCGAGCCTACGTGGAACATAGTATGTTTTAACCATTTAAACAAATTATTGTACATTGACATTTTAATTTACAGATAATTAATAATTTTCCATTTTCTGGGCATCAATGATGCTTTAATTGAACTTTTTTCTTAACTTTAGCTGCCACACAGGAAATTACATCATACTGTTATTTTTTTAGAGGGATATGTTTGTGCTGAAGGAAATCCAGCCAGTTATGGAGCTAGACTCACTGAACGCTTCTCACCCTCTCAGCTTGAGCGAGTCAGAAATTGAGACAGCATCTGAAATCTTGGGACTCTTTGACAGCATCACCTACAACAAGGCTGGTTTAATGTCTCTTCAATTTAAATTTAAAGGCCCGTGTATACATTTACTAGAAATGATTTATGTGTGATTTGGTGAGCAAGATTTTCTTTCCTCTCCATAGGGTGCAGCTGTGCTTAGAATGTTGTCAGCATACATGGGGGAGGAAAAGTTTTTTGAAGGACTTAGGGTGAGTGTTGTGTCTGTCAGTGGTTATAACAAGTCTGGAACACTTGATACAGTTATATATTTTTGCTTTATGCTTTTTGAAAACCTGAATTAACATATAAAGTATATTTTAATACTGTATTACAAATGTACTATTTTAGAAGTACCTTGAGAGATACAAATACAAGAATGCTGACACTAAAGACCTGTGGACGTGTATGAAGGAGGTAAATGTGCTGTAGCTACTTTCACCCATATAAAGAATACAAAAAAATAAACAACACAATAGCAAAGAATAAACTTATATTTGTCCCTGAAATTTCACCTTGTGGCCAAAAGTTTGTGTACACCTGAGCTTTTGGAAAATCTCATTCCAGATTTTGTTATAATAAGCTCTATTTCTCTGGGAAGGCTTTCCACTAGATTTTGAAATGGGGCTGTGTGAATTTGCCCATGCATAACTATGTCTTCATGGACTTTGTGTTGTGCACAGGTAGCATTTCAATGCTGTAATAGGATTGGAAGCCTTAGTTTTAGAAAAGAAAAACGCTACAGCATACAAAGACTACAATAACCAGCATGCAATTTGTGGAATTTTCAAAATTGTCACAAGCCTTTGGTCATATAATGTTAATACCATATGAACATACCTACTCATCACTTAATAATGCAATATAAGGTATTGTCCTTATCAGGTTATATGGTATAATATAAGGTATTGTCCTTATCAGGTTACACATGAGGAAATAGAGAGCATTATGACATCATGGACTGAGCAGGTGGGCTACCCAGTCATCAACATAAATACCACCACTGGAGAGATTGCTCAGGAGCAGTTCCTTTTAAAGAGAGGAAAGGACCCTGGGTGAGCTACAAGAAAAATTAGATATTTATTTGAAATCACTTATTTATATATAGATATCTATTTATATTTGATATTTATTTGAAATGGCATTTTATAAAATATTTGAACCTATAAATTATTTAAGATAAATATTCATTCATTTATTCATTCATTAATTTATCTTCAATATCCACTTTAACAGTTGAACTAAAGGTTACTCGACTTACAATACGTGTAAGTCGAGTAACGTATCTCCAGATAGAACAACATTGCACACACATTTAAACCTAAGGAAAATTGAGCAAAGTTGAGCTGCCTAACTGCAAGCATTTGGACAGTGGGGTGGAAACTGTGCAAACAAATAGAGAACACAGACAGTTACCCAAGTTTAGGGTCAAACCAGGATTTAGAGCTCTGAGACAGCAATGCTACACATTGTAGGACAATCCCACCTAAAATACAAAAAACACAGCAATGCTACACATTGTAGGACAATCCCACCTAAAATACAAAAAACAATCTTCTGTATTAAATACACCTTTATAACAGATCTGTTTGTTTTAGTGCTTGTCAAGCAACATTTAACTTATGTTTCTGTAGGAGTTTGTATAGACTGGTATTCATCCTGTAACGACTATATATATATATATATATATATATATATATATATATATATATATATATATATATATATATATATATATATAAGTAAAAAATGTAAAGTAAATTTAATCACTCTGCCTTGTGTTACTTTAGTGCAGAAAGAATGCATATCCCTTGTAGTGCATGTGCAGTGCACTGTGGGTAATGTAGTAAAATATGCAGGAAATAATTTGTCCATCACAAAAAGAAAATGTGGCAGCATCCCAAAGTTGTTGTTACATAGGGAACCGATTGCCACAGTGAAGTTCAAACTAAACTATACACTGTGGGCTAAGAATAAGTAGTTATAGCCTACAGAGACATAAAACATGGCTCACAAGCTGTGGAAATATTTGCGAATATTCATTGATTGAGTAGACACTGGTGTGCTTTCAACGGTCCGTTCTCATTCTTAAATCCTAAGTTCCATCTTGGCAAAGAGTGCAGTGAGTGACCTCAGACTGCAGAGAGCAGAATCAAAACTTTGAACAATCTCAGAGGTTGAGCACCTGAGTGTTTTTTTTATTGCCCAATAAGTAATCTGTATTTACACTGAATAATTGTCATAGTCAATAAAGTAAGTTATCTTTAATACTGCACAATTTCAAAACGAAATCACCGTAGTCATCCACTCATTCATAGAACCATGGTAACCTTCCGTTGTTATGAGCCAGTGTGAACATATTTTGTTTATGGAAAAATTGACAAGCCCGTTCTGTATTAAATTTGAGGCGTAACTCTTTTCTGTTTTTCCAGTAGACTTGAATGGCAGGTTCCAATTACTTATATGAAATCGGATTTTGTTCAGAAGAAAGATTTACTAAAAGATAAGGGGCCAGGTAAATCTCTCTCTCTCAATTTACTAAATCTTTCTGTCTGTCTGTCTGTCTGTCTGTCTGTCTGTCTGTCTGTCTGTCTGTCTGTCCAAAACTGTCAGTGAATTATTCAATCTGTTCTTGTTATAGGAAACAAATATAGAAAGCATCTAATATGACTTAATACTAATGCCCACAAAAAAAAAATGTTTATCTACAGTTAGAAAGCCTGCTTATGAAGTCACTGATGATGGATGGTTACTAGTCAATCTAAACTGCAACGGTTATTACAGAGTGAATTATGATGAACAGAACTGGAATAGACTTATCAATCAACTGGAGACCAATCATGAAGTGAGTATGTTCTTTTCCTAATTTAGTGCAAAAGGTATTGATGATAATCTAACTGTTGTTCTCAAAACCAACAGGGAACAGTCATTTCAATCCCTCCTGATAGTATGAATGTGCTTCTTTCTAGGTTATCCCACTCATCAACAGAGGCCAGTTAATTGACGATGCATTTAATCTTGCTAGGTAAATCCATTATAATTTTTTATCTGATTAGAAATGTATAATGATTTTAAAAAAGAAGTGATTATTTTTGCATCGTTTATATCACCTTTAACAATCACATATCCTATATCAACATTGTTCTCTCTAGGTACATTACAAATGTAATTTACATTTATGTTACCTTGTTTTGTGAAGGGCCAAATACATCAATGTCACACTGGCATTAAGTACAACCAAGTATCTGATAAATGAAACCGAGTATTTTCCATGGGAGTCAGCCGTAAACAACTTGGATTACTTTATTCTCATGTTTGATCGCTCCGAGGTCTATGGCCCTATGCAGGTGAGTATAATGTACAGTACACCCGTAGACAGTGAGTTCACAGATGAGTTGGGGACTATAGATTGGTCTTTTATTCCATGCTCTGTTTACAGAAATACCTGCGAATGCAAGTTGTCCCGCTTTACAATTACTTCCAAGAGTACACTGACAATGCAACTGTTCCAAGGAACCTTACTGACCAGTATGTATCTGTCTGATGTATCTATGTTTCCTTAAAGTGTTAAATGCTTTGTGTAATCTTTTTTTAATCTGTCTGCAGATATAACCAAATCAATGCCATTTCATTGGCATGCAGCAATGGTTTTACTGAGTGCACAGACATGGCAACAAAGCTTTTTAATGAGTGGAAAAATGGGACAAATCGGTAGGTGAATTTTACATTTACTGAACAACATTATCATTTATGTTTTGGCTTACTATATTCTGAACTCACATTAAATGTATTAAGCTAATATATTAATATACAGTGGATTTAGAAAGTATTTTAACTTTTTTTGTTGTTGTTTTTTTTTCCAATCTACCCTCCATACCCCATAATGGCAAAGCAAACCATGTTTGGTGATAATTTATTGTGCAAAAATATTTAGACCCCAAACTGACCAACCATGTGTGAAGGGTCTTAGTAAAAAAGAACTCAGAACACAGCCACAACTCTACTTTAGCTGCAAAGACCCGATGAAAAAAGTCCTTCCATTCAAGAATTGTAGAGGTTGCTGTGTTTTGGGAACCTTCAGTGCAGCTGAATATTTTTGTAGCTTTTCCCAGATCTTTGTCTCAACACATTCCTGTTTCTGAGCTGTGCAGTCAGCTCAGTGGTTTTTGCTATGATTTCATTTTCCGGTCTTAGACCCTATAAAGAGGCACTTTCCAAATCATGTCCAATCATTTGAATATGCCACGGCTAGACTCCAATCAAAATGTAGAAACCTCTAAAATGATTCAGGGAAAGGGGACATAGCTGAGCAACTTTATAGTGTTATAGAAAAAGGTCTGAATATGAATATGATATTTCTGGTTTTTCCTTTAAATAATAATCACAAATCATTTTTTGTTTGTTTGTTTGTTTTAGCGTTATACTATATGCTGTCATTACACTGTCATTACAGTGTAGATTCATGTTAAACAAATTAAAAGCATTTTAGTATAAGCAACATATAATATGAAAACATTAGGGTCTTTGAATACTTTTTGGATGCACTGTATAAGACAATAAGCGAAGATATTTGTAATTAATATCTTAACAATATTTCTCTTGTTAAGGATTCCAGCTCACTTAAAGCCCACCATCTACTGCAATGCCATAGCAGCTGGAAATGAGGATGACTGGGATTTTGCATGGAAAAAATATGAAGAAGCTACACTTGCAACAGAACAAGATGTCCTGAGATATGCACTCTCCTGCACCAAAATAATTTGGCTCTTAAACAGGTAAGCATTTTGCAACACAATGCTCTAGTTTCTTTGGCTACACATATTCAACACTAATAATGCCATTCTTCCCAACCCAGATACCTTGAGTACACTCTAGACCCCAACAAGATAAAAAAAATGGATGCAGTGTCTACCATAAACTACATTGCCAGAAATGTAGCTGGACAAGCTCTTGCCTGGGATTTCATTCGGGCCCAATGGACCTACATAAGTCATTTGTGAGTTGGAAACCCTAAATTCCTGTGTACAAGCTTGTAGAGTTTGACCATTTCTCATTTCTATTTCATAACCCATACTATAAAGTAATAAGAGCTACGAAGCTATCCAAGATTGCAAGCAATTCAGCGATCGAAGGTTAAGTTCAGCAGTTAGTGAGTGCTCAGCGTTTTTGTTCCCTTAGTTACTAGGTAATACAATTATCCACCTGGCTAACACTCATTTCATTAAACAGGTATGGAGGTGGGATAATATCTGTTGGTGGGATAATTGATGATGTGACCGAGAGGTTTTCTACAGACTTTGAGCTCCAACAGGTGATATATTAAAAGTTACCAACCAGGGTGACATTAGATTACTTCAATGCTAATGATACTTTCTATTCCGTAGTTCCACCTCAGAACTCATGATTTCACTCACACTTCTCTTATTGTCTTTGTCTAGCTAAAGCAGTTCCGAAATGAACTTGATGAAGATGGCCTTGGGCCAACTACACGAGCTCTTGATCAGGCAATTGAGAGAACTGAAGCCAACATTAAATGGGTGAAAGAGACTAAACAGACTGTGCTGAACTGGTTTATAGAACAGACACAGATTCACTGAGCATTCACAGGTTTGCACAACTCAGTATGCATTGTACAGCCTGGGCAATGAGAAACAGATGTAGAGTAATGGTGCGGTTAAAGAGACAACATCCTGTGTTTCACAATAGTTTTTTCCACAAGAAAAGCCTGTTTCATAAGGAGATCTGATCATTTTGAATCGGAACATAAAAAAAACATGCATTTTTCTCCCCCTAGAACTATCTGATTAAAAAAAAGAAGAATTATGTAACTATGCAATTTATCCTCTTCTTTTTTAACATAGTTAATAGGAGATTATCTCAGATAATTTTAATATCAGCACATTGCTTTGAAAATAATTGTAAAATTGCATAGTACAGTGCAATTGTATAGGTATTTAAATAATACTGGTGCCAGTTTTTGTCTAATTGGCACCAAATTAAATATAAAATACATATTAGTCTTAACATTAACCTAGAAATTTTGTAGACTTTATGGCTTCATTCATGTGTAGTACTGCAAATTAAAAAAAATTATACAGATGAAGTAACAAAAGTATGTTACTTACTTAGGAATATTGAGCATTTTAAATAAATATATTTATTTACTCAACATTATATTTTGTAAGTATAGTAACTAGTATAAATGAATATACTCCTTGCCTTAAATCTGTCTGTTTCTGAATGCCAATTAAATTATAAAACTTTTGGATTATTTTTATTTTCTTAAAAAGGATTTTCTATTTGGTTGATAGTATGTATGTATGTATGTATTTATGTATAGATCAATATATTGGATCCACATGGCCTTTATGTGCATATATCAGCCATTTTATCAGGTTCACTTACCATAAACTTGACCGTTGTGGGTATAATGCTATGTCAGTTGTGCCAGTTGTCTTCTCTCTGTTAATTGAAGAAAGACGTCAACACTACCCAGATGTTTTTCCAAATAAAATCCTATAATTTCTTCGGCACTAAACACACTTCAGCAAAACAAACAAATGTGCCAAGAATGCTTCACAGCCCAAAAAAATTCTAGTTAGTCATGATCACATTCCAGAAAAGAACTGGTGGACTGTAGCTAAAAAACACCACTAAAACAACAAAAAATCTGTTAAAATCTTTTTACTTGTACTCATAGCATGCAATTTAAACAACTGAAACCTTTTTGCATTGAATAATTTTTGCAGTTAAACATATTCTTCCATTATGTTCAAAATAGCCTCATATTTTTAATCACTGTACATTTGTATAATTAATAAAATCATAACATTTTACATAATCCGAGAATTAGAAAACCCAGCACACAGACACAAAACCTCAGTTATTAATTAAATGCCATTTATTAGTACAGAACATAAAAAAAGATCATGCATGAAAGAATTTATGGTATAAATTATATCTTTGTGGATAGTATAAAGTATGTCTGGGTAAGAAAATGCTCTTCACAATGTTTCGTCATTCTGTCTTCAATGTTTCACCATTCTCTATTTTGTATATTGCTCAGTCCTCCTGCAAAATGGATACAGCCAAATGTGACACAAAATGTAAACACAAACTTATTTATATCAGGCAAATTTTGAATTTACAGTAAGTTATGGCAGCACATTCTATATATTTGCATCTAAAACACTAAAGAAACAACATTATTGGGACAAATATTAAATTTAGCATGACAGTACAACATGATTTTCAATTATGCTTAGTGCTAATTATGCTTAGTGCTATTTTTCTACACACACACACACACACACACATATATATATATATATATATATATATATATATATATATATATATATATATATATATATATATATATATATATATATATATATATATATATTAGGAGTGTAACGGTACACAAAATCCAGGGTTCAGTATGTACCTCAGTTTTTAAGTCACGGTTTGGTACGATTTTGGTACGGTTATGGAGAAGAAATGCAAAACATAAAAATGCTTGTGTTTTTTTTTATTAATGAAATCTATTATTTGTAACATTTTGAACATCAACAGTTTACATTTTTTAAACAATTTGAAATAAAATGCCTGCTTGGTTAACTAATATATAAAATAATATTTTATAAAAAATCAAATAGAATAAATCAAATTATGCAATAGGCTTTTTTATTATATTAATTCAATTGAGTAATCAATAAAAATACAACAAATGTAATAGATTAAATACAATTAAATAAATGAAAACATTTAAGTAGTTTACATTTTTTAGACCCCATTTCTGAAAAACAGATGTTTGTGTGTGTGTGTGCAAAACAAATCTTATTTCGGGTATGGAGTGAGTAGCCACAGTAACACTGCGCTAACTATTTTCTTTTTTTATAACCCTTGCACTGTTGTGTATGTTTTCAAGTTTAATAATAATAATTTAAAAAAGCAGAGACTAAACAAACTTGCGGTCCTCCATTTAATACGTTTCTGAGGGAAGTCAGATTGTAACTTTGTTCCGCATGTAAAAAGGATTGCATTCAGTACACATCTGTACCGAAAAAAATCGTGTACCGTTACACCCCTAATTATAGATATCTTTAGTTAATTATACAATTCTACTGGTAAACACAGCCGGAAATATGGCCGGCTACATAAGGCATCACCGGGATTGATAGTCTGAGTAGTCACTATCTTACCCACTCGTCCTCCTCAGCCCCTTCACCAAGTGTGGCTGGCTTTGCTTTACATTGTGCATCTCCTTTGTTTGCCATTATTTTGTCTGTCCATGATCCCCCAGCTGCTTCATCTCCTGCAAAATTGCACTTTGTCACTGTGCCGGCATCCAACTTTGCAAAAGAGACTTGAAACACACAAAAAGAAATAATGCATTGATAGGTTTATATGCATCCAAATCTAGCTATATATCCCAACAGCTACTGTAACAAACTGCCATGGTAAAACTCACAGATAAAGGGACCATCTCCTTTAGTCTTCAAGCGGATATCCTGTCCTATCTCCAGTTCTGTCTTCTCCAGTTCAGTCTCCAAAATCCAGAATGCAAAGGCCTGGCTGGGACAATGCTTTTGTGTAATACTAAGTAATTCTTTTTTGTTCACTATGCCCTTCAAATGCTCCTCAGTAAGACGATCTGATTCACCTTTAGCCTCCAGTTCTGTGTAATAAATGCATGATCATACACAAAATCAAGTGTTCAAATGTATATCGGCCTGATAAGAACTGAATAATTTTCTTGGTATGAAGAGCTGCTCTTAATGTGGAACCAAGTCACTTCTGCAGACACATCTGGAACTAATGGGATTTCCTTTTAGAAAAAATAGGATGGAATGTTGGAATCTCTTTTAGACAATTTACAAATAAAATCTTTTGCATTCCAGTATCTGTTTATAATAAATCTAAACGTGAGGTTATATGTCTGCCTTAAAGTGTTGGCCAACTGAAAACTGAGAATCATATAGACTGCTAAGAAAATGCTATATATTCACCAGCTATTTTAATAGGAAAATTTTCTAATCAACCAATCACTTGACAGCAGCTTAATACATAAAACCATGAGCTTTAATTAATATTCACTTCAAACAACACAATGGGGGAAAATAGAATCCCAGTAGCTTTGTACTTGTCACAGCTGTTGGAGCCAGATGGGCTGGTTTGAGTATTTCCAAAACTGCTGGTCTCCTGTGATTTTCAGCCACAACAGGCTACACTGAATGGCATAATAAACAAAAAACATCCACTGTCTGGCACAAACAACCATGCCACAGTCACACTCTCAGAGGTCCCAGTCTTCTATTCTCGTGTTTAGTGTTAACATTACCTGACATGCTTAACCCAGCCATTATAGTTGCATAAGACTCTCTTAAGTGCACTCTTAGTGCCAGTCTCAAGCCCAGATAAATAGGGAGGGTTGTGTTAGGAAGGGCATCCAGCGTAAAACATGTGCCAAATCAAATGTGCGGATCACGAAAGAGAATTTCATACCGGATCAGTCGAAGCCCGGGTTACCAACAACTGCCACAGGTATTGTTAGCCAACAGGGTACCAGTGGAAATTGGGCTACTGTTAGCCGAAAAAAGAAAAGGAGAGGAGGAAGACGTCTACAGAGACAGCAGGGAAAGGAGAAGTGGAGAAGAGTGGAGGTTTGGGTTGGTACTTTAAATGTTGGTACTATGACTGGTAAAGGAGAGAGATAGCTGATATAATGGAAAGGAGAAAGGTAGATATGTTGTGTGTTCAGGAGACCAAGTGGAAAGGGAGTAAGGCCAGGAACATTGGAGGTGGGTTTAAACTGTTCTATCATGGTGTGAATGGAAAGAGAAATGGTGTAGGGGTGATTCTGAAGGAAGAGATTAGTAAGAGTGTAGTGGAGGTGAAGAGAGTTTCTGATGTGATGAATGTGAAGCTGGAAGTTAAAGGGGTGATGATAAATGTTATCAGAAAGCATCAGCTGGTGGGCTGTAGGATAGCTTTGGAGGTAAAGAAGAGAAGGAGAGTGAAGACTGAAAAAAGAAGACTGAAAAAAGATGGTGGTGGAGACTGAAGGAGGAAAACTGTAGTATGAGGTTCAGGGAAGAGGTCAGACATGTGCTTAGTGGTGGTGAAGAGGTGCTGGATGATTGGGCAACTACTGCAGAAGTGATCAGGGGGACAGCTAGGAAGGTACTTGGTGTGACATCTGGAAAAAGAATAGAAGACAAAGAGACGTGGTGGTGGAACGAGGAAGTGCAGGAAAGCATAAGGAGAAAGAGGTTGGCAAAACAGAATTGGGATTGACAGTGATGAGAAAAGTAGGCAGGAGTACAAGGAGATGCGGCAGCAGGTAAAGAGGGATGTGGCAAAAGCGAAGGAAAATGCATATGAGGAACTGTATACGAAATTGGACACTAAGGAAGGAGAAAAGGATTTGGACTGATTGGCCAGGCAGAGGGACCGAGCTGATGTGCTGCAAGTTAGAACAATAAAGGATGCAGATGGAAATGTGTTGACTAGTGAGGAGAGTGTGTTGAGAAGATGGAGGGAGGATTTTGAGCAGCTGATGAATGAGGAAAATGAGAGAGAGAGAAGGTTGGGTGATATGGAGATGGTGAAGCAGAAAGTGGCTAGGATTTGTAAGGTATTAGCTATTAAGAGGGTGAAGAGTGGAAAGTAGGTAGGACCAGATGACATACCAGCAGACGCATGGAGATATTTAGGTGAGATGGCAGAGGAGTTTTTACCCAGATTGTTTAACAAGATTGTGAAAGGTGAGAGGATGCCACAAGATTGGAGAAGGAGTTTGCTGGTAACGATCTTTAAAAATAAGGGAGATGTGCAGACCTGCAGTAACTTCCCTGGAATAAAGTTGCTCAGTCACACCATGAAGTTATGGGAAAGAGTAGTGGAAGCCAAAAAGAAGCCGAAAGAAGAAGAAGACCTGACATGCTTAAAATGTATTTGCATACACTTTGCTGCTGCCACATGATTAGCTGATTTGGATAATTGCCTGAATGTAGAGGTGTTCTCATTACACTTGGAAAAGGGTATACTGCATTCATTCATGCATCTGCTGTAAACACTGTCCTCTGGTCACTATAACAGTGGCTCTGGAGCCGGTTCCAGTAACACTGGCCGCAAGGTGGAAGAATTTGTTTATTGCCTGGCAATATGCATTTACAAAATCACACACTTATTCACACCTATGGACAAGTTAGCATAGTTAATCTGCCTCCTTGCATGTTATTGGTTGCATGTTATTGTGGTAGCAGTGTTTTTTTTTATTATTTAATATATCAGTAACTTGGCTGTTTATTTGTTAGTATTACATACTAATCTATCATATATTAAGTACAAAGGTTAGGCAGTTACAGGGATTTCACAGTAATCATCAGCTGCAATATAAGTACTTACTGTAAGATGACATAAGATAGCCTGTGTTGACTTTCCTGGTGTCACTGAAGTTGGGCTCTATCTCATTGCCCTTGGAGTCATATTGTCTGCAGTGGATTCGACTTGGCTTGACGTACAAAATGTTATATCGCACCTACAAGGCAATCAAGCAGTGTTTGCACTAGAACACATTGCAATAATAAAATAACAAACATTTTGTGGACCCTGTATATTTTATACCCGGCAACAAAAAGTACTTAAAACGAACAAGACTGTGATGTAAAAGTCTTTTTTTTAAGGCCCATACTTCATTTTTCCAATAGGCTCTGGCTCTTCCAATCCTGTCCCTGCCACTGATGACCAAACTCCTATGTCTACACTGTACATTTAAAATACGACAAAGGGTGGTGATGGGGAAAAAAAAAGTAAGTCTGACGTCACTACGTTTTATAGCAGGCCTTATGTCCATTTTGAAAAAGTAAATGAATTGACGTTTTTATTAAAGGTCCCCAACATGTCAAAGACGTGACGTCACAGTCTGCTCCGCGTCTGAGTTACCTTTTTATTGGTGTTGTCGATCAGAGCATGGCGAGACACATCAACAAATGTCCCCTCTAAAATAACTCCAGGGCCACTGAAACGAACATCAGTCAAACTTATACTCGCGTTGTTTTTGTGCTGAGCAAGTGATTCAGTCTGCTTGCTCTCCAAAACATGTGCCAAACGAACACTTCCTTACCTCTGATAGACAGATGGCTCCCATAAAGTAGACAGTTTCTCGTTATGAACAGGTTTATTCTGTAACGCTGCGTTGTCATATATTCGACTCATTTTGCAGGATTAGCGTAAAGGTTTTAAAATAATAAAATTGACCAAACAAGAAAAAAAATCCTTATTGTCCCTTCCTTGTTTTACGTCATCAGGAAGCGACAACGTTCAGGAAGAGGCGAGGAGGTGTATTTGGATTACGGAACGTCTAAGCATGTCTGTGTACAGTCACTGGTTTGAATCCTTACAAAATTATATAATATAGTTTTAGGTTAAAATTAAAACATAGCAGAGAGACTTGCCAGCGATTACTAATTTTCTTAATGATGAATGAAAACGCGTGCGTTTTGTAGTTTATAGTTATCACCTCATAGCAGCTATAAACCATCGAGAAACAGGAAATCACAAACGTCCCTGCCATAAAGAAAAAACACAGACTATTACAGTGGGATCATATTTGAGTCTTTCTCTTTAAAGGTATATAATAGAAGCGTTGTTAGAACAAACGCTTTAATATAACCCTGTGATTTGCCCTGCAGCTTGCACGAGTGCCACAGTAATACTGTTATGAAAGGAATAAAAGGGGTGATGGTGATTAAAAATAATAATTTGCCATAAATGTGATATGGCAAAGTGCAAAACAGGGGTCTTGACCAACTATTTTATACTATGTATGATTACACTTAATGCAGCTTGTCATGTTCCTGAGAAAACTGAAAGGCAAAGTAAACCGAAAACTCAAATTCTTCTGCCTCTTCATGTAATCCCAGACAGACTCAATGGTCAGAGCTCCATGGTGGCCAAAACTATTTCTTGCTAGGAGTCCTTGTTCTTCTCTACTTTGAATAAAGTTCTTAATTACATTAGCCTTCATTCCAACCTCCACCATGCTTCACTGTTGCCTGCAGACACGCTCGATTTTGATACAGCCAAATATTTCAGATTTTGACTTATCAGTCAAGAGCACCTGCTATTTTTCTGCACCTCAGTTCCTATGTTTTGATGCATAGTTGAGTCGCTTAGACTTGTTTCTACGTCAGGAGGTATGGCTTTCTGGCCTTAATTCTTCCATAAATACTGGCCAGATTTCTTAAGACAATAGGGTGTACCTGGGTCCCTCTGGTTTCTGCCATTTATTTGCTGATAGCACTGTTGGATATCTTCTGATGTCAAAGTGAAGTAAGCAGGGTGTACCTTTCATCTGCTACAATATATAGACTAGGAAACTCTCTACCTCATCCTCACATTAGCATCTGAGCTGTTCCTCGCCCAGCTTTAAGCCTCTAAGCCACCAGTTTCTGTTAAAGTGAATGACTGTGTCCAACCTACATATGATATTGATCTGCTTCATGTGGAGTTTGGACACTGGACCTCCTTGAGTGTGTAAAGGCTCTGGCATGGAGAAGCTGGTGTTGGATCTGTGATGATCGCAAATGTTGAGCTGTTTTATGAGTTGCTCACTAGCTCCTAGTTCTAAATTCACAAATGACTGTATAAAACTGTAGGAAGGACATTACTTATAATCTTACATTCCAGTGCTCATGTTAGTTCTCACTCTCCAGTGTTCTGTATTGTTTAAAGACTATAATCACACTCTTGATATCACCCAAATGAGGATGGGTTCCTCTTTTGAGTCTGGTTTCTCTCAAGATTTCTTCCTCATAACATCTAAGGGAGTTTTTCCTTGACACAGTCACCATGGCTGATCATCAGGGATAAATATACAACGTTTACCTTAACTGTAGCTTTAAAAGCAGCTTTGAGACAATGTCTGTTGTGAAAAGCGCTATAGAAATAAACTTGACTTGACTTAGGTATATTTAGTTAATCATATGCCTAACGCTGATCCTACAAAATCCCTGATTTTGTGCAAGTGCACAAAGTGTATTCACACCAAATATTGATTTGATTTGGATTCTTTTCTGTTCATTTCCATTTTTAATTAATAAAAATAAACTATTACTATTACTTTTAAAAGCATTCTCGGTATATGTGAGGAGTTAGATATTTTAGTTTCCAATTACCAGATATAGAATTAAGCAGCACTTTGTTATAGGACATTAATGTTTAAATGCATTATAAGTGTAGATCAGTTCATTTTGTTAATGCCCATTTTAATTTCATGTCTTTTAGTTTGTCATCAATGTTCTATTTCCACCAGAGCTGGGCCACATTTTTCTATTTTAAGCAAGAGTAAATTATAGTATTATGCAATTCGCAAGCAAAGTACACAAAACATTTTCAGCATGTTTGATATTCTCAAATGGCAAGAATAAGAAAAAGAATGCAATACAAAGCCAACAAAATGGATTTGCTGCCTTTCAATAAAAGTGACAGAATTAATTATTTGTCTAAATCATACTAATAAGTTATTTTATACCATTAGTGCAGTTGATTTTTTTTTTTTTTATCTGTGTGGTCAGAAATTGTTCTGTCACAAGGCAAATCACACTTTTATATTTATGTGCTCGTTCTAAAAGGCTGTTTGTTCTAATACAGCTCATTCACAGGAACTTGCAAGGTGAACATCAATACTTTAAATCTTTTTCAGGGAAACTCGACTCAGCACTTTTTGCATTTTCTGATCTCTCAATTACATTAAAAGCTAGGTTTTTTTTGTCTCATTTCAAGGCAGAAATTTCAAAAGAGGAAGAAGAAAAAACACTGTGGATTATCTATCTATAACACCTCATCTTGTCATGTATTGTTACTTAAATAACAGTGTGAAGTAGGCTTGAGTGTAAGAATAATTGCTTGGCACCACAGAGTTTATTGACAAATAATAAGATAGCTGATATGTTTAACCTCACCACAGTTTTTTCAGGCAGCAAAAGTGGACATTGTTTATAGACAGGTCACTGTTGAGTTTTTATTTTTGGCAAAAAACTTTGTGTAAAATGCAAACAGTAAACAAGAATGGCAAAACTGCCCAGGATTAATAAAACAAGTGACCACGGCCAAGTCGCACTCCCTCCAGTCACTAAGAAGTGCAAAAGGCTGGTTCTACAGCACAATAAATCTAGTCTCCCACCCTGTTTTGACCCTCATCAGTTTGCCTACAAAGCAAAAATGATCAACAGAAGATGACATTGCTCTTTACACTGCACTAAGTCACCTTGAACGTCAGGGGAACTATGTGAGGATGCTTTTACTAGACTTCAGCTCTGCCTTTAATACTTAATAATCTTGGGTATTCCCTACCCATGTGCCACTGGATTAAGGACTTTCTAACAGATCGCCAACAGTCTGTTAGACCAGGCCACTACCTGTCCTCCACACTTAAGATCAGCACTGGCACCCCACAAGGGTGTGCGCTGAGTCCTATCATTTTTGCCCCTTACATTCAGGACTGTGCATCAACACAACCCAACATCAAGTTTGCCGATGACACAAATGTGATTGTTTTCACTGTTTCAAAAACAAGAACTTTATCATAGACTTTTGTAAGCATAGCACTGTTCCTGATCCGATTTACATCAATGGGGACTGTGTGGAAAAGGTCACCACTTTCAGGTTCTTGGGTACAAACATTGCTGATGATCTCACATGGACAACAAACACTACAAACAACAAAAACCACAAAAGCGAATCTACTTCCTGAGGATTCTCAAGAAAAACAACTTATAAGAGGATCTGCTGTTGTTTTAATATCGCTGCTGTATTGAGTGTTCTGACATACTGAATAATTGTATGGTAGACCAGTTGCTTTGCAGCAGAAATGAACAAACCCTTCAGAGGATTATCAACACCTTCCAAAAAATCATTGGCTGCTTATTACCCTTCCTGGAAGAACCATTCAGCTCTCGCTGCTACAACAGAGCAAACAACATCCTGAAAGTCCCAACCCACTCTGGACACCATTTGTTTGACCTTTTACCCTCTGGTAGATGCTTCACACACAAACAGATTCAGGAACAGTTTTTACCCTGGAGCCATTAGAGAACTGAACACCAAAAAACACAACCTGTAAATGCTTAGACTATTTGCAGCACACATCACAGACTTCGAACTTGTTTTTATTTCTTTTCAACCACAAACTGTATAAAGACTTCGAATGTTCAATACCTTAATATTTTAATGGATCACATGTTTACATTTTTAAAACTTTTTTATTTTTATGTACCATAAGGATTAAAAGTTCATTTCTTTGTACCCTGTGCAATGAAATAAAAAATAGATCTATCTACCAAGCAGTAGTGAACCAAGAAAAGGTTGAAAACTTACCATATTTATCTTTAAAATGAACACTGAGACATGGTCAAAGCTCCATTTATGCGGTTTGAATGTTAAACATTTAGTAATGGAGACCCAAGTATTAACCAAACCTCAAATACTATGAGGATTTATTCAAACCTGTAGTTTGTAAACCACTGCAATTTCCATTCGATCCAAAAAGTTTGGTTAACATTTTTATTACATTATTATACATTTATTACAGTATTTATTACATTTATTACAAAAGAAATGCAGATTATTTATCCCAAATTATAATACAATTATATTAAATACTTATACATTTTGACAGCAAGTAAGAAAAACAACATGTGCTTTTTGTAAATGTGCAATATGATTTATTGTTTTAAACACTCGGATTATAATTATTAGTACCAGTTTTAAATTTACTTCACCAGTGATATTATGTACATCCTGAACACTTGGAAGCAGGCTGTGTGGGTTGAAAGATTCATTTGTATTTCTCGAAAGGAAAAGAGTTCCAGATGTAGAAAAGGGTGCATTAAAAATGACAGCCAAACTAGAAAATATATATTCTTTTGTCATTGTTATAACCTTCAGTTAAATGTGTTTTCTGAAATAATCTTTTTATAAGAGATGAAATGCTACATAACGCTCTAGCTGACAGTTCACTAATATGGTTATAGATTAGTTTAAATTTGAATGTTTAATGTTTTGTAATGATATGCGCATGTCAATGATCAATGAACTACCATTACTGCTGTTAAATCCAGATGTAACTTCGTTTGAATTTTTCTCTCTCTTTTTTTTTCCTTACTGGTGGCCCATAAGGAAGGTGGAAACATAAAACAGTAAAAGAGGATTTACTAAGAAGCTGTCAATAGTTGATCTTGATTAGAACAGTCCCAAATGGTTTTAACTAAAACTTTATCATTATTTATAGTTTTTATTTATTGTACTTGATTCACATGATGGTGGATAAACACAGCAGCACTATGAACTTTCAGTAAGCAATGATAAACTCATTTAAAAGTGGATTATATAACCTTACCTTCACTTTATTGTCTGTGAGCTGCTTGTCAACTTGGGTGGTGTGTGGATTTTCATCTGAAATTCATGTACACACGATTTATACATTATTGCTAAGGTCACACACAATATGATAACATCAAAACTATGTTTGTCACCTAAAACAGTAAATTAAAAAATGTAGTATTATTGATATGCTGGTGTTTTCTGTAAGAGGATGTTAAATAAACATTGATAAAGGTTACTCCATTACTATCTATTACTCTCTGTTCATCACTGTTTATAGCTACTATAATGTGATTTATTGTAATACCTAACTATGTTGCAAAAAATTCAATAGTTAATAAATGTAACTAGAAAAAAAAATGCTGTTCATTAATATAGAAAATGGTAATCACTGATAATAAGGAATTAAACACTTTTGGAGTCTTTGTTTAGATTCACTTTCTTACTGAAAATATTTAACTAAGTAATCACCCCACCACTAGAGCATGCTCACCATGTCTTGGCCCATGCTGGACTCGGACTCTCAGCCACACATTGCGCCGCTGACTCCAATTCCCAGGAGCCTCCACCTCATAAAGGCGATCTCTTTGTTCCTGGTGAATCTCTAGGTACTTCTTGCAAACTGCACACAAAGATTATGACAACATGCATAATAAAGGTTCCACAAATTTACGAAATTGGAAGATTTGTGGACCCCTGACCATAAGATGTGTATCATGATGCATTCTAAACATCAAATTCCACTCCCTATTTCTTGTTATAATAACCTCCACTCTTCCGGGAAGATGTTCCACTAGATTTTGGAGTGTGCTTGTGGAGACTTGTGCTCATTTATCCAAAGGAGTGCTAGTAAAGTCAGTCACTGATGTTCAGCTAAGGATTCCTGGGACACATTCAGTGTTACAAATCATCCAAAAAAGCTCTATATCAGGCCATTCAATATCTTTTACTCCAAACGATGTAAACCATATCTTCATGGAGCTTTCTTTGTGCAGGGGCATTGTCATGCTGGTGTGATGTGATTGGAAAATGTAATATTACCACATCCGAATACATTTTATACAGTTCTTTGACTCCAACTTTGTGGAACAGCCTGAGGAAGAATCACACATTTGGAAAATTCAAATGAATCAAAGAGTTCTCTCCAGGGATCGAACGCTTAGATTGATACCATGTGTTTCTATTGATTGTAGTTGTGTAAAGTGTTCTGGCACTACACAGGGGGTGACGCTTCCCAATTGACAAAAAAAATTCGGAAATGCAGAATTGTTTTTTCCGAATTAGATATTTTTTTATGTAGCAGAAACTGGCTTCCATATGAATATTCTCTTCGGGCCATCGCTGTTTCCAGTGGGATTAATGTATTCAGTACTGTATATATTCAGTATGTATTCTGTTGAGAGAGTTTACCGGGTGGTGCAACAGTAATAACGGTACATGGGGAAACACAATGCTCCATGTATAGTGAAATGGACTAAATCAAGCATCGAGGGAATCTTTTTAAAATCTTTTTTATCCTTTTTTGTATTCGTTTTAGCCCCTATATGTATAATGTATATGTGTTTGTGTAAGTGTGTTGATAACAAACCACACTTGTTTTATAAATGATAAAGAAGGCCAATAATTCTGAATTATTAGCCTCACCATCAAAGCAAATCATACATTTTTACAAGCACACATTGTCAGGATAACTTTCCTCTGGCCTTGGCAATAGTCTACTTCACTGAACCACAGCTATTATCTCCAAATCAAAAACAGTTGGACAAGAAAATAATAACAGGAGTAGCCAGCCGGCCAAAATTTCTCTAAGGAAGCATTGACAACTCATCCAAGAAATCACAAATGCTTCCAGAACAACATCAAAAGAACCACAGGCTTCTCTTTTTTCAGCTTAGGTCAGCGTTCATGTCTCCACAATAAGAATGAGACTTTATATATGATTCATGGGAGAGTAACAAGGCAGAAACCACTTCAAACTAAGTGAAACAGTCTGCACACATCGGCACACCCGCAAATTGCATTGAACATGGCATTTTTTTTTTTACCTTTATCTTATCTTACCTGCATACATACTGGGAGATATGGGATAGCTAATGCCCAGCACCCTCTGTGTGGGCATGGACATGCAAAATCCTGCAGCATCTGCATAGCTAGGCCTTTCCTCCTCCAACGGCTGCGCACAAACACAGTGTCCAGCACAGAAAGAAGGTAACTCTGACCGGTGCAGCCATCGCACAGGCTCCCTTGAAGAACGAGAAAAAACAAATATTAAAATACACAATGGTCCTGTTCAACTCAACTATGGAGGAACAACAAATTGTATTGCAAGAGATGTTTTTTATTTATTTGTAACAGCATGGCTCTCAGTTTAGTTCTAGCTGTAACATAAATCAAAGATTTATATCATCTGCTTATTCTAATATGTTACAATAGTAACAAAGATTTGTATGCCAGATAATTGACATGATTTACGGCTAATAATAATCTTATTTTTCACTTATTTAAAATAATAATAATAATAATAATACACCATAGCTCACATTAATGTGAACTGAAATGTAGGATCAGGTTTGTGTGCATATATATATATATATATATATATATATATATATATATATATATATATATATATATATATATATATATATATATATAAAATATACATTTAGTGTCAAACCTTTCTTTTTAACAGTGTAAAAGCCAACTGCTTCTCCATCCTGCCAGAAGACTTTGCCATACTCTGACACAGGATGAGCTGAGAAGTACATAAGTTCGTGTGGAGACCTTTCCAATACACCAAACACAACTTGATTTAGCAGGTAAAGGATAACTCTCTCAATCACTGACTCCACCTATAATGATAAAGGTAATAATTTTGATAAAATGGCTGGTATCAATATTTTTATTACTATGAGTCATACTGTAAAGAAATCTAACTTATACACAGGGGCAGATTCTCCTTTTGCCTACATCAGAAAAAAATATTTATAATTTAGCTAAATCTTTTTTAATCATGTGATCAACTTACAATCACAAGTCCATTTCTGGATTTGTCTGATGTCTTCAAAACATCACTGATGGGCCACCATCTTTGATGCATGTATACAGCAACCACTGAAACAGCAATTTACATTACTTTAGAAAAATATTTTTTTTTAAATAACTGACTTGAATAAAAAGTCATAAAGCTGTGAACCTTGGGTTTCCTCTCCTGGTAAATGGAGGGCAAGAAGTGAATGAGGTGGATCATCTTCATCAAACAGTCTGAGATGGCCTATATTGTCATGAGATATTTTTACCTGTAACCAACGATCTTACAATTTATCAATGTTCTTTAACAGTATAGTAGGTTATTGTTATCTCTACTGCTGCGTAGTCATGAACACCGACCTCTGCACCACTGGGAAGGTGGAATGACTTCGTGCCTGACTCAAGACTTGACAGGAATTCATGGTCAAGACGCAATGCGTCATAATCCTGACAAGGCAGATCCACCGGGTAGGAATTCCCTGGGGCAATTAATTTAATGCAAAATATGTTAGAACAATATGATGGTATACATTGTCAATAATTTTCAATTAATTTTCAATCATTAATAATATTTTTTTAAATAAGACTTTGAGCAACTCATGAAATATTTTCCATAAAATAAAAACAGACTAGCCTTTTTTTTCCTTACACTTTTCTTCTTATTTTTAAAATTCCATTTCCCACCTATTAGCTGGTACTCCCTATCGGGTCAGGAATTTAGCAAGAATTAAACAAATCGAAAAAGTAACTTGTTATGGGATGATTTTCCTTTGGTTTCTTGCAAGTAAACCTTTAGATAACATTTTTATAAAACAAAGAGTAAATGCTTAATTCACTGCTGCAAACTTCAAATGCTTAAATTTTAAGTTTGTGCTGATTTTTTAGATTTTAATGGTCATTGTTTTACCACTGCATGCAGGAGTGAATGTCCCTGTTTCTAAATCCCTCTAAAAAGAGTAGAAGCAAAAGTAAATGAGCAACTATGAACACACAAGTTGTCAAGACTGCTTTGTATAGGCCATCTTTCTGTCTATAGTGTTTGTAAGATAAACATTTTTTCCCATGGTTTTATAGATTAATATTGATAGATATTATTTTATCATTTGCATTATTTGTTATCTATTATTTATTTGCACAACAAATAAGAAAGGAAAATGGTCTTTTATTTCTTTTATAAAATAAGTGACCGCCTCCATGCAATGATTTGTTTGAGGGGTTTTGGGAGGATGGAGACCTCCTGTATGTGAAGCATGTACATTTTTTTTCTCATTTTAAAACAGGTTGTATGCTCCAAGTTGGTATAATAGTAGTAATAATAATAGTAATAGAACTGCAGAAAGGCGGCGCTAAAACAACCGCGTAGTGTAGTCAGCGTCATGACGTCACTACGTCCCTAGGTACAAATAAAAATATCTGAAGTTAAAAAAAAAAAATTAAATCAAATATATGTTTCGGTAGTTAAATTAACTAAATAAACTCTATTACAGGACTGACCCTTTTATTTCCAAACTGTTTGTTTTAGAAGTTTGGTGGATAAAGTCCATGTTTTGCGTGGCCCAAAGCTTCAGACTGTGCGCACAAACTACTTCTCCTATTTTAATTGCGCATAGATGACTGTTTGCAATAAAAAAATTTTTTATTATTATATAATCAGTTTAACGTTGGATCCAGTCCAAGCCAGTGGTTTATTCTTACCTTGATTTCCGACAGACAACTTAGAGTTGGATTCCATTTTGTAGGAGCAATAACCTTTAAAATCAGTACACTTGAGAAACAGCGCCCCCTGCTGCATCATAGAAGGACAGCGATTCATCCATTTTACAAACTGTATGTTAACGTGGTATGACTACAATTTAAACAATATATTACACTTTTAATAAATAAGTGATCATAATTTGAGTACACAAGAGGTCTGACCCATCACCAGTACATCAGGTTATCATTAGTGCCCTACTGTGCCAGTAATAATGTATGAGTTACCTGATTTATTAGTGAGGAATTATTGATTATTGTCTATGTAATCTGGCATTGTCAACTTTTATACTTATATCAATACATATATATATATATATATATATATATATATATATATATATATATATATATATATATATATATATATATACTTATATATAACACAACTGAAGCCACCCTAAGTGATTACAGCTGTACATCACTTAACCATGCAAAGCCACATGTCCTATTTATCATGTTCATGACTCTTTCTGCTTGATAAGACCATTTAAATTAGATTATCTTGTATTTAAACAGTTAAAATGAGCTGCTTTGAGTACAATTCCCTTATACTGACCACTGGATGTTCTTGCTGTGCATCAGGTGCAACAGCTGCTTAAAAAAACAGATGCATGAGTGCTGCCAGCTTTGCTTTAGAGGTTGCAGAAGCAGAAGGTCCGCTTGTCAGCGCTCAGACCATGTGCAGCACACTGCAAGAAGTCGGTTTGCATTGCCGTTGTCCCAGAAGAAAACCTTTTTTGAAGCTGGCTCACAAGAAAGCCTGCATACAGTTTGCTGAAGAAAACCTAAAACCTGGAAAATAGTGGAACCATGTCCTGTTGTCTGATGAAACTAAGATAAACTTGTTGGTTCAGTTAGTGTCCAGCATGTGTGGTGACACCCTGGTGAGGAGTACCACGAAAATGTTGTCTTGCTTACAGTCAAGCATGGTGGTGGTAGCATCATGGTCTGGGGCTTCATAAGTACTGCTGGTACTCGGGAGCTGCAGTTTATTGAGGAAAACATGGATTCCAACATGTACTGTGACATTCTTAAGAACATGATGTCCTGGGCCGAACGGCCAACTGGGCCGCATGACACTTTTCCAACATAATAAGGACTCCAAACACACCGTCAATATGGCAACGTATGTAGCCAAGTATGTCGCCAGACCTGTACCCTATTGAGCACCTGTGGGGCATCCTCAAGCAGAAGGTGGAGAAGCACCATAAGTGGAAGAGGATCCCAGCAACAACCTAGTGAATCCCATTCCCAGTATGATTAAGGCAGTGCTAGATTTAGAATATTGACAGTTTAGACACAGTTTTGACATATTGACTTAGAGTGTCTTTTGTTGTCAGTTATTTAGACAGTAATGGCTGTATGTTGAGTTATTTTCAGAGGACAGTAAATCTGTACTGCTAAACAAGCTGCACATTTACTACTCTAAAATATATCCAAGTTTCAAGTTTCATTTCTAGAGTATTGTCCCTTGAGATGATATACTAAACTTTTTTGGTGTGACCATCCTTTCACCTGCTGCCATTTATTTCACCCCGGTTCTTATATTTTTGTGCATAATTAAGTCACTTAGCCTTTTTTCCATGTGAAAGGTATGGCTATTTGTTTGCAATTCTTCCATTCTGGCCAGATTTTGTGTGAATAGGTGTGCCTGGGCACTGATGGACATCTTCCAATGTTGAAGGTACGTAAACATGATGTGTCTTTTACCTACTGTTTCCTTGGCTGACCACTGTGTCTATAGCCCTTCTTTGTATTTTTTTTAAATAGCTTGAAACAACACATATTGAAATCCCAGTCTGATTTGGAAATCTATGCTTGAAAGACACATTGCTGATGCAGTATAACTACCTTGGGTCTTCCTGTTGTGCTCAATCTTGCCATGGTGTATGGCATATAACATAGTATTGTCTTCCTCAACCTCACCTTAGTAGCAGAGTGTTTCTGTTTTAATTAATGTTCCAACCTACATTAATTACCCGAAATTGATTATCATTTGCACCTGCTTGGTGTAATTGGTCAATCATACACCTGATGCTGATCCTACAAAATCCCTGACTTTGTGCATAGTGTGCAAAAGTAAGAATTAAAAGCCAGAGGATGTTCACACAAAATATTATATACATTTAAATTTTGTAATGTGATAAAAAAATACATTTTTAACACTTTTATTTTTAAAAGCATTCTCACATTACAGCATTTTTTGAACCACTTCCTGGTTAGCGGCTAACACCAGATCTATGGATCCTTTAGCGTTTTCATGCATGCGCAAAACAAATCTTATTTCCAGTGACACTGCGCTCATTTAATTTTGGTACCCCTGGTATTGTTGTGTATATTTTCAAGTATATATAATACACGTGTGTACACCAAAGCGTGCCCTGTACCTGAAAAAAATATATATTTCTTGTTCTGCTCCAATTGTGTCTTTCAACTGAGGATCAAGCTACAATGCTTTAATAAACAATTACTCTATATTAAATAAATATATATATATTTAATATAGATAGAGTAATTATATATATATATATATATATATATATATATATATATATATATATATATATATATATATTCATTCTTTAATATCTTATTACCCCACTGTTTTCTACTCTATTGTACAATATACAGTTCACTGTTATAATGTAAACAAGGCAAAAAAAAGTACAAAATAGAAAGAAATTAAATTCATTGTTGCATTGTTTAATTTTTTTAAGCTAACATAAAAGAAAAAAAATGAAGGAAGTTATTTCAAAGAACTTCCTATTCTATACCATGTACTGCTTTAATATAATATTCCCAGACAATTTATTGTAATTTAAGAGATTTATAAAGTTTAGTTTGAGTTAAAATGTAGTTTGTAGTTCTCCCACTAGATGGCCGCTATGTTGAGTTAATCACAAAGAGTCTGTGGATCTGCATAAATTACAGAAAGCATGTTGTGGGTTTAGGTATACGATCTAGATCACATTGCTTTGTTATCTGTCTCTGCTCTAACTCAATTTCTCTAAAAAAAATAATGAGCATCACTTCTATAGTTGAAGTGACTGTGTTAGAGTGGGAAAAAGAACATGTGCAGCCAGATTGTACTCAGGGAATAGGGGATTGGGAATTGTTTGCAATGCTGCAGAAATTAATTGAGACATGTCAAAATTTGATTTTGATATCATATTTTTTTCCTTATTGTATCATCAAAAGTACCATCAAAAGAACCTAATACACCAACCACTAAGATGGGAGGATAAAGACACTTGTATATAACTGTTTACTGTACAATTATGTATATTCTATTCCTGCTATGGTTTCTTTGGTGCTGTGGATAATAGCCACTGGTAGCTTACAGTAAAATTGGATGCACACTCTGAAATACTCTTCTTTCAGTTTCTTCAGTTTTGGGTTCTTTCATCTAATTACACATAAACCACCAACTTCCCACTGAGAAATTGTTCACATTTCTGGAATTCCTTTAACAGGGAAAGGCGAACGAAGCCTGCTGAATTTGTTTTTGTTCAGCTGTGGTTTTATGATCTTAAGGGCTCAACTGTCACCCATCTGTTTAGCAACTCAAGTGTTTTTTTGTTTTTTTTGCCATTGTTGCATTTGGAGCTATTGGAAGGAAGGTTATGGAAGGAAGCTTGTCTAATGTGTCTACTGTTAAAAAACACCTGCAGCAATGTTATCTGAAAGGTACTACAGCAACAACAGACCCCTGTTGCTCCTAGATGTGTTTCAGATGTGATCTGTATATTTTCTTAGTGTTGTTATTATTTGTGTGTAATGTACTTCATGCTCAGTGTTGTGAATGTCTTCCATTCTGTCACATTAAAAGACTGTCATAAAGTGAGTTAAAATTATAAGACAAAAATAAAAGGAAAATAAATTGATAGTCGATGAAGCTACCGTATAACAATTAAAATGAATAATAAAATGATCTGTCTTTAATTTTAATTTATACATTTCATACATATTATGACTTGTAGTAGAAGCTGATATATTTTGCCTTATATATATATTTAATATAGATAGAGTAATAGTTTATTATAGCATTGTGGCTTGATCCTCAGTTGAAAGACACAAATGGAGCAGAACAAGAAAGAGAATAATTATAGTGTCACATACCAATACAGCACACCACTGCCAGCTTGAATATGTCAGTTCTAATCATGTCCTCTTGCTTCAAACTTGCCTCTATTTTCAACCTTGTGATTTTCAGGAATTTATTTCTGGCATATAATATAAGACATTCACAAATTAAAGTGGAGAGCACCACCTGGGGAGTGTGTTTTTGTGGAAAGTAACTTGTTTTCCTCATAACTTCGATAATGAGGACCTGACTCTAATCCTTTATCTTTGTTTTTTTTAGCTGGAATGTTGTTGAAGTTACATGAAATTTAATGTAAATGCAGTTCATGATATCTGTAAAACACATGATATTTTAATACTAGACACTGTACATGGGTTTTGCTCTATTTTTAAACATTGTTTAAGAAAACATTGTTATTCAAAGTTTAATAATTGTAGACCTAAAAAGTTTAGTTTACTAAATTGTATATTAAAATTGATTAATTATGAATAGTATTAGATATTAATTGGGCGCATTAACATGTATTTAACTTAAGAAATATAATGGTCAGACTTTTTATTAGGCTTTTTTTTTATTTGTAAAAATCTCGTGGAAGCAATTTTTTATTAATCTAAAGGGGGCGCCAAAACAGTGAAGATGATGATGATGATGATAGTACAATGATGAGCATCAATATAGACAGATTTTCGGATGCATACTGAGTGCATACATTTATGAAAATCTTGGTCATGTGTTGCAGTCTTGAATTTGAACAGATCAGAAGGGGCTTATAATAAACATTTTTGGTAACTGCCCTATTTGCACCATTTGATGAGAGACAAGAATCACTGTACTGTACTGTGGTGTGCATATATATATATATATATATATATATATATATATATATATATATATATATATATATATATATATATATATATAAAACAAAAATTTGCATCATTTTTGCAATACCAGGTGGGGCCACTGGGAGGCGCAGATCACAGTTTAAAAGAAAAGCACTGGCTCAGCATCTGCTTGTAAAGAACGAGTCCATATTTCGTTTTTTATTATTAGTATTGAATATCTACATAATGTTATAGCTAATTTGTATTATGGCTCATTCACATATGAAAGCAGTTTTATATACCTATTCATATATATATATATATATATATATATATATATATATATATATATATATATATATATGAATAGGTATACTGCTTCTGTTCTCTACTAAGTGTATGGAGTAAACAGATCCATAATTATTCTTCCTTATTTACACTGCTGGGGGTAAATGAATCAAGGCTCAAATAATAAACTATTAAGCTTTTAATGGTCCTAACGACAAAGCATTCGACAGGAAACTGTAAAGCAATATAATGCATTTAGCATAATGCACGAGCCTGTGTTGTTGCAGTCAGTGATGACATCAAGTACATAGTTGAAATAATCTGGGAACTCAAACATGTGTTGAATTTTACATCATTTTGATAAATTCAATGCTTTACCTTTACATACAAGCCTATACAAGTGAATCCCCCCAACACCCCCCCCCCCCTTAAGGAACAAAAACAAAAACAAAAACAACAACAATTCAATGCGGCAAAAGTTGCAGAAAGTGCCACAAGAGGTCTATTGGCAATTCCTGCTACTCTTTTCACCAATGATTTTGTTATTGTGACCATTCCGAGCTTCATATTTAGTCATTGTCGGCATATATTCTCGCCCTCCCTATCCCCCCACCCCACCCCCCAAAGAGTTTCCTTGTATGAGCGAATCTGTCACACAGAGACATGCTGGTTTTTGTTTTTGTTTTTTTGTCCAAAATTTTATTTGACAGGTTTTACAAGCCTTAAAGCAGAACAAGGAAGCAGGTTAAAAATGAAATGGTTGTTCTCTGTCAGATCTGTTGGCTCTGATCTGAGAGAGAGAGAGAGAGAGAGAGAGAGAGAGAGAGAGAGAGAGAGAAGCGTTTAAGGTATCAAGCTATTATTTTGCTTCTCCATACCACAGGGGAGCTCCTGTTTCCACTGTAAACCATGATAGACCATGTTCTTGGTGTAGAAGATGCTTGAGGACGGTGGGCTGAAATGCTGAAATGTGCATTCAGATGCGAAGTACATAAATGGACAGAACGAAATACTTCAGTAGAAAGAGATAGTGTGTGTTCATGGAGCTCAGGGGTGCGCGACTGTAAATGTGCTGGAGGATTCCCACACTGGCCATGTCGACTCCATTCCGTTTTTTCCTGCTCGCTGTACGTGTGTGTGTGTGTGTGTGTGTGTGAGAGAGAGAGAGAGAGAAAGAGAGTGAGTGAGCCCGAGTGTTGTTTACAGCGGTGATCCTCGGAGCAGCACACACACACGCACGCACGCGCGCGCGCGCACACAGATCACAGGAGTCTGGGCCGCTGCAGTGCAGCTCGTGCCGCCGCAAAGACCTTCAGCACCTATCAGTATAATAACAACAACAACAACAAATCGTTTCTATTAGTCGACGTGGAAAAATCATCCGCAAAGCTCGGTGTTTAAAACGGATTATTTCTACTGCAGGAGGAGGAGGAGGAGGAGAAAAAAAAAATATCCAGGTCGTGAGAGCGATCGCAGACGGAGGGAGGGAGAAGGAGAGGAGTTGCAGTTGGTCGAAACCATTTTTGTCCTGGCGGATATTTTGGATGTGGCCCTATTGGGAAGCTCATTGAACGGAGGGGCTACGTGTTTTCATTCATAGCCCATCCAAGTGATCCTCGGCTGAACCCTGAGCGCGCTGGTTTCCTATCAACAACGGTGGCAATTAGGCCGTGGAGGAAAAATAAATACATGCATATACAAATAAATTAATAATCCCAGTGCGTTTCGAGTAGTGCATTTCAGTGTTGGATGAGAGATTATAGATCTTTTTTTTTTATCCGGTTGCCGAGTGTGAAGTGAACTCGCTCTGCGTTCTGTGGGTTTTTTTCCTTCTCTCCGAGAAATGGAGGCTGAAGATGCGGATTGTCGTGCGTGTGAAATGCACGGCTCGAGACGGTTCAGATGTCCCAGGCGTTGGCAGGAATAATGAGGCTTCGTTGATATGAATGCGTTCTCGACACGAAGATTTTGATCCCCTGTCCAAGTCTGTCCATCTTGCAACAATTTTTTTTCCTTTAGTGAATATAAAAAAGACGGAGATCGGAGCTGTTTTCTTCTTTAAATGTGTACTGTTTTTTTTTAAGATTATCTATTTATTTATTCATGTGGAACAAGGTCTTTCTGTTGTTCAGAAACCCGTTAAATGCGACAGGAATGAGATCAGGAACAACAAGAAATATTTCGACCTTCTTCTGGGGTCTGGTGCTGTGTGTGGGCACGATGCGCCAGACCGCCAGCGGACAGATCGGAGAGAGTAAGTGTGTGTTTCATCTTTTCCAGCGGTTATTATTCTCACTAAAACATATACGCTATATATTTGATAACCCCTAACGTGGTCTTTCCAAAGTGCCCCCGATGCACGTGGAGTGTGGTTGAGTGTTTTGGCTAGGCCTGGTGGTGGGATGCAGGTATTCCTCTGCTGATGGTGCATCCCATTTTGGCCAATTCAGTTCCTCTGTATTGCGTTGATTGTTGTCGAAAAAACAACAACAGTTGTAGGAAATCTAGGCAATCCACAATACAATCTTATGGCAAGCTTTCTAACACACCTGTGCTCTCGCTGCTTCACACCTGGGGTTTTCATCACCATTCCTGGAGACCCTTTAACCTGCAGAGCTTCATGGTCTTTTTACAACTGAAGAGCAAATGTTCGTGAGATAAGGTGGAGCAGGAGCAGGCAAACCATGTACCATGGAGCTGAGAAGCCTTTTGCAAGGGGACAAGCAACTGCTGGACACACCAGTGCTTTTGTGTATAATGGGAGAAATAAAGGTGTTTTTCTGGAAGGTGTGGTCTATGAAGGAATATCAGCAGAACATATAAAGTATATATATTTTTTTGTAATTCCTGGCAATAAAGTATTTACAGGAGAAACCACGCAGTCTTGTAGTGAGTTTTTGTCGAGGAGAAGTTTTGCATTGCAAAGACAGTTTTAAGTGGGTTGTGCTTCACTTCATCAGGTTAAGTAGGCTGGATCGCTGTGTCTCCAAATGATTTGTTGTGCTGGAAAATGTTGCTGTTGTTTTTGTTTGCTGCTTTATGCCATGTGATTTGGCCTTCAGCCTAAACCAAAATGTTTAAATATTTTGGTAAGAATAACTTTTAGTTGTTTTGGGTTATATCACTTTTTATATAATTTAATACTGTCTTCAGTTATAGAACGTTCGAAGGACCAAAAAAATAAAGCAGACTAAACAAACTGGCTAATGAAAACTGCAGTGCTGTCAAGGTCTTTCATACCATAATTTCTAACTCATACAGGTTTCCACTTGTGTGTAGTTTTAGTGCTCAGAAACATGCCCCAAGTTGGAATGGCTACTCAAAATTGCCTCTAGGTGTAAAAGAGTTTGAATGTGCATGTCTGGCGCCTGGCAAAGACCTGGTGTTTCATTCTCAGTGTATTCCCGCCTCTCACCTTGTGTTCCAAATATGGGTTCAGGATCCACTGTGACCCCCTGACCTTGATAAAACAGCTGCTGGTGATGAAATAATCAAGTTTGAAAGAACCTTGCTAGAAACTCACTTGTCGCATGTTAATGCTGCCTAAATTCAAAGTTAAAAAATGTTTGTGGTTATACCTTTAAAATAGTTTTAAACCAGTGTAGATAAGAATGCCACATGTAAAGAACCAGCAAAACTGTTTTTCTACATTGAAAAGAAAAATAATATCCTGGAAGCTAAGAGCATTCATCTTAGTGAGACAGCTTTAGACACTGTAAATATTCTGCAAAAAATAGACCACACATGCGCCAGTATTGGATTACTTTAATTTCACAGTTTCATCTTTTGAAATGTGATAGTCTGTTTGTGAGCTTATGGTGGATTTTTTTTTAATTATTGCAGAAAGGTGTGTGTTTTGGGGAAGTTGTTTTGCTTCCAGACAATAAAACCATATATGTGTTTGCAACTGATTCAAAAACAAAGTTAGGTATTGAATAAACTATGCTGCGATGTTTGCGATGTTTATGCCAGACACTCAGGTGCACTGTATTTAAATGCACACACTTTTCAAATTGAAAGTTTGTATTTTATTGTTTATTATTTATTATTAATATAATGAATATTTATTATCGATTATTAATCGATAATACATGTTGAATTAATGCCATTTCTGTTTTTTTTCCATTTTTAAAATGCGCTCTTAGTCATATCACATCTACATTCAAGCCTATGAATGAACACAGAAATATTTCTGTACAGAATGGCTTTAATCAGTACACATATCTGGTTTGATTTATTAGACTACAGGAAGGACAAGCAGGTTATGAAAGCACTTTGCTGTTATAAACTGCATTAACTGCATATTTTCCCTCAAACCTAAACAGAAAGAATATCTGTTCTATTTGTCTGAAAATTATTTAAGAGTAATTTAAAGTAATTTTAAGAATAACCTTTTTTATTGCTTATTGGGAATTCAGTTACAGGAAGGATTCAGTTATAGGAAGGATTCAGTTATAGGAAGTGATTTCATGTCCAATAATTATCAGAGAACTGTTGGTCTTGGGCCCTCAACAGCTTAGCTATACGCTTGAATTGTTACATATATTATTGACAACAAAATTGTATTTTCTTTAGAAAAGTTTACAAGAGCTGTTAAGTGTTTTTAAAATTCTTTTTAGTGAATTTAATCAGTGAATTTTTCAATATTCGAATATAGTCTCTCTTCCTCCAGATATTCATAATCATGTAGAGTGAAAAATCTGCCTTGAAATATTCACTGCTCAATTAATGGCTATGTGCCATTAGAAAGTCCTCATTGGTCTCATAAACTTTTTCGTACTGTTCATTTTAATAATCTGGTCAGACTAATAAAATGTAATTTAGCCCCTTTCAAGTTAAACCGCAGCGAACTTTCCATGCCTTTTTTCCCCCAACTGTATGGCAAACAAGCATCTACGGTTCATCAAGCAAGAGGCAGTGGAGAAACTCAGGGATTTTAAAATAGAACATGTAAAAATACATGGCCAGGGGAAACAGACAGGGTTTTGTTGATCATAAGAGTGGGGAGTGTGTGGACTGTTTTGCTGGTCTTTGCCGTTCACGCAGGTGGTCTCTGGCCTGCCGGGCTGCTTAACGTGTGAGTCGGCACCCAGGCTGCTGTCAGACTCTGACACACACAGTATTTAAAGATAAAATCTTTCTGCTGTGCTTCAGGATTAGTCATTAGTTTGCCGCTGTGACTTCTTAGCTGGAATTTTGAACTCGAGTGGATCAGTGGATGAGAGGCGAGATCGAGAACTTGTATCTGTTCTGCTGGACACTTATTTCAGATTGTCTAATCACTGGGTTCTAAAATGCCATACCGGCAGTCATGTGCTATGGTTAATTCTGTAGCCATTGCGGCTAAAAAAATGGGCAGAAATGGCTGTCACCAAAGTGATATTCTGAAGGCAGAGTGTTTTTTTTTCCTTTTTCTCAAGACCTTTTGTCTACCTTGAGCTCTGCAGTTCTGGGCAGTTCTCTCGTTCTGTTTTTGCTGCTCGTGACTGAGACAGTGTGGGCCTCTGCTCTTATGACTCACACACTCTGCATTGGCCAGACTGTCAGACACACTTTTCTCTCTCTCTCTCTCTCTCTCTCTCTCTCTCCTCTTCATTCCTCCTCTGCTGAAGGGGTACCAGTAAGGGTGGGACATGGGGGAGCATTTGTACTTGCTCTGCCTGCATAACAGGGCAGCGTGTGAGTCATCAAATCTGTGTCACTGTGCTAGTTTGTGCCTTCAAAGCAGTTGCAGCGGGCAGAGCATCTCTGCCGAGCAACTAGATGAGCTTTACGGCTTTTAGTTTAAACAAGGAAATCATATTATCCACTTGTAAGTAATCTAGGAGCCACACATACACCATCAAATACAAGGAGAGTCATTTAGCCTAATGGGCCAAAATAAACCACTCCTCACATCTCATTGTTTTCTATAGTGCAGCATAGCTGACTGTGGAGACAGGCTTTATTTTTACAGGCTGACTTACTGTTATATTTGCTGCCTATAGAAGTGGTGAACTGTTTCGTACATATACAGTACAGACCAAAAGTTTGGACACACCTTCTCATTCAAAGAGTTTTCTTTATTTTCATGACTATGAAAATTGTAGATTCACACTGAAGGCATCAAAACTATGAATTAACACATGTGGAATTATATATGGAATTATATACATAACAAAAAAGTGTGAAACAACTGAAAAATGTCATATTCTAGGTTCTTCAAAGTAGCCACCTTTTGCTTTGATTACTGCTTTGCACACTCTTGGCATTCTCTTGATGAGCTTCAAGAGGTAGTCACCTGAAATGGTCTTGAAGGAGTTCTTGAAGGAGTTCCCCGTGAGATGCTTGGCACTTGTTGGCCCTTTTGCCCTCACTCTGCGGTCCAGCTCACCCCTAAACCATCTCGATTGGGTTCAGGTCCGGTGACTGTGGAGGCCAGGTCATCTGCACCCCATCACTCTCCTTCTTGGTCAAATAGCCCTTGATGCCTTCAGTGTGACTCTACAATTTTCATAGTCATGAAAATAAAGAAAACTCTTTGAATGAGAAGGTGTGTCCAAACTTTTGGTCTGTACTGTATATTTAAGGCATGGAAACGATCATAGATACAGCCTGATAATCAGTGCTCGAAGTTCAAAGTTACATTTATGCAATGACTTGGTTTGGTCAAATGAATGTGACATTAGTGGCATACTGAACATTTTCAACATTTTGTAAAACTACCTGTCAGTTTATATATATAAAAAAGTGTGTTCTTGAATATCAAGAGATCTTGAAAGTAATAAGTAATCATTTTTTTCTGCCTGAATCTCAAGTGGAATTCTCGTAGAAATCGAGCTAACTGTTTTCAAAAGTACTTATGTGTATTATTTCAGCAAATTACATTACAAACATATTGATTGTTTATAAAGCATGACTGGGTGAACTGGGTTAGATTTATAAAAAGTCAATAACACTTGGCTTGCCAGTTCCCACAATCATTTTAACTTTGATAGAGGGTATTCATGTGCACCGAATAAGCACAGATGCATGCTAACCAATCATATTGCATCCTATCGGTGATTTATTGACTGAATAAGATTCACCCCATCATAAATTTCTAAACTTTTAGCAAGCAAGCTAGATGGAAATGCTAGTCAAGCTGATAAGATTCTCATGTGAAGATAAAAGAGAATTTTGTAACCTGGAGGAGGGTGAATGTGTTGAAAGGGAATAGGAAATGTGTTAATTGCTTTGCCCTTGAACAGCTTTTCATTCACCTCAAATTCTAAGTAATTGTGGTAGCTTAGTGTTAGTGTTTAAGGTGTTGGACTTTGGATCCGAAGGTCATGACTTTAAATCCCAGCCACACCAAGCTGACACTTCTGGGCCCCTGAGCAAGGCCCTTAACCCCAAAAGTTAAATGAGAATATTGTAATTTGCTCTAAATAAGCCAAATGCCTTTGCATGTATGTTATGTGCACTGTTATTTGGTTACAATATATAGAGTAAGTTCTTTGCAAATGAATAGAATTTACACTATCAGTCTATATTTTGTAACTGAATAAAATATAATAAATAATATAATAATAATGAAAAAAAACCACGAAAAAAATGTTAAAAGGGTATTTATATATTTATTATCAGTATTATATACTATAATTTCAGCTTGAATTCAATGAAAATGTTACATTAACATAGTTTCCATAAACTTTCCTATTTGTTTCAGCAGTTGACTTTTCCGTGTTTGTTTTGTATTTTAATTTTCATTTGAACTTTTCATTTTCAGTCCTTATGAAAATGGCAAATAAAAAGAGTCAAAGGACTGAAATGAACGGCAAATTGAAATGTGAACCTAAAAAAAAATTGCAAATGATAGAAGATTTAAATAAACACCAGAAAATTTAAATTGAAAAGAAACACCAAACACACTGACATAATTCTGATATATATTTTTGGAACAGAAAATGTATATTAGTGTTTAATGTGTCAAAATATGTTCTTGTCGTTTGTTTAAAGTAACGTTTTTTTTTTACAAATTGTAAAATATATTTTTGACCATTTGTGCTTTTCTCTGTAAGGAAGCACTGCAGCCATATTTCCCAAGTAAACACAGAGCATAAGGTTTAAGCGACAGGTTTGTGTGATGTCTAGTCTGTCCTCCAGCGACAGAGTTCATGCAGACCTAGCAGGGGATCAGGAAGAAGTAAAGCTGGTGTTGTTTGTAGCCGGACTCTGACACATGAGCTCATACTTTTGATGTGAGGGCCACAGAAGGGAAGTGTAGCACAAGACCAGTGGTCAGATGACTTCCAGCATGTGGGGAGGATTAAGCACAGTTGAGGTGGCAGGTGCAAGCTCTTTTGGGGGGAAGCCAGAGTCTTGCTTTCGTGCCTCTCCACGTGAGAGTGGTGTTTGCTCGATCCCATCATCTCTTGGGAGCAGTCCAGTGCAAAACATTTTCTGTAATTGAATTAAATGGACGGTAAACGTTGCTGCTTTTATTATTCAACAAGAAATGCACAGACTTGAATAACTGACTAGCGATGGACACAAATTCAGATTTATTGTTACATAAAAACATTTCAGCTCACTTAACATTAATAGACAGAAGGAGGCCAGAAAAAGGCAGTTGTGTTCTCTTGTAAACAAGTTACCTGCTAATAAATGCTACCAGTATCATCGGATACTGTGATATTACTATTAACAGCTACTGATTAATTAATTAATTATTGATTCATTTATTCTTTTATAATTTTTTTTATTTTTTATTGGGACAGTGCCTAATTATTAGTTATTTTTTCATATTTTGAATTAATTAAGTAAGCCTATTATCTAATTTTTTGCTTATAAACGGCTAAATTGGTTCAGTTGGCTGTCTCACTGTCTCTTAGGGTACTTTTACTCATATCAGACCTTTTGCCAACTTTGTCATCAGAGTGAAATTCCTAATTTTGGTTTACTTGCTATTCGGTTTAATTTGGTGTTAAAAATCAACCCATTGAACACAATAAAAATAAAGCAAAAGGATAAAAAAAAAACATTGGCTAAAGGAAAAAAGTCTGAAAACATACTCAGAAAACGAATTTATCCATTAGTCAGAAATATAGTGATAAAAAAAAAACTTTCCCACATATGGACCACAAATCACAAAAATCAACAGTTGGTTCTAACAAAAAAATATAAATTTGACAAACTTTTATGTATCGCATGCTGTTTTTATTTCATGTTTTTTATTGGCTTGAATAATCAGAATGTGTTCTTTGGCTTAGTTTCCATCTAAAGGGTTAGTTTAGGAGCTTGTATCTAGAATAAAATGTGTGTTTGGGTTGGGTTTACTTCCTGCAGTTGGGTCGATTCAGAGTCAAATCTTTTTATTACTACAATCAAAACATATTAGAGTTTACTTGGAACCGGACTGAGTCCACCTCAGACTGTGGTGTGCACTGGAGTGTGATACTCACCTGCCTAAATGAAGGGCATCAAGAGGGAAAATATATAGCCTTTTAATTCAGATGGATTACAGTACACATGTGAAAGCACCTCAACAGTACAGGGCAAGTCTAATCACCTTAATGAGTGCCAAACTAAATCTAACCATGGGTTACTACTACTAAACAACAGTCCCTTGATAAATAAAAACCTTTCGGCATGCAGGGAAAATTTTTCATTGGAGCAAAACAGTCATGATGAGTTGAAATTGTGAATTTCCGCTAACATTCCTCCTGAGCACCTGGGAAGTACTTGTGAACCATTTCATAACAGCCGTGTTTGCTCAGGTGCACTATGGCTTGATCACACAAAGGAGACCCTCGTAGCCTCCCCTGCTTTAGAGATTCCTGTGGAAGGCCAGGGTCAGGTTATCAAACACAAACAGTGGATGTTGGATTTCCGATATGTCTGTTTGCTCAGCGGTGTGAATAGCATGCTGAGAAGAAGAGACGCCCGGCTTTCTGTTTGCTTTTTCTGAAGCACTGTGGACTCTAGACTTATCTAATGGACGACACTACGCGCAGCCTTTCGATGCCACGATTAGATTTCCTGCAGCTTCGTGTTGCTAATGAGCGAAGTAAAAGAGTGTGAGAGGGTGTGGACTTACTGTTGCATGCTGTGCATCTTATCTCATGTATCTTACAAAAAAAGATTGATTTCCCTGCTGTGACGTTATCACTGCTTTCAATGGTGTCGAATTCAGGAAATGCTGTTTTCACATACTTCTCAAGTTCAGAAAATTCCATGGTGTGAGGGTTTACTAAAAATGGTAAAGCTCTAAAATAATTTTAATGTCAGACATTTATCTTAAATATATATCTATACAAAATGACTGCTTTTTGATAAGTGTGTAAAACAATACTAGTGAAACACATTATCTCTTTTCTATTTTTATTTGGAAGTGACATTGAACAGAACTGATGAAAATAAGAATGCAATGCAAATGAGAGACCAGAAAAAACAACACGATTAAAACGAGAGCAATATAAATTACAAAAATATATAAAAAAGTAGATTAAAATTCTCTATTCAGCTTCTGGTGTCAGGAATCCAATTAACACAAGTTTGTTTATAGTGAAGCTCTGACCTAATGACAAGTTGGCTTTTGACTATAGTGAAAAAAATCTATCGATGGACACGTTTCTATCGACCTGAGATATCTTATATCCACATCGCATATCTCTATATAGATTGATTGAGTGCACAGTGAACTGATTCACAGTTAAATACCCCAAAACACAAAATATCCTGGGATATCTAATGTTTGTGCAGGAGAATGGTATAAATGATTCTCTTTTTGTCAACATCTGAAAATTGCTAAATCAATTTTTATGTTTTATACTTTAGTGACTTTTTTGATTAACATGACACCCTGTCTAATATATATATATATATATATATATGTGTGTGTGTGTGTGTGTGTGTGTGTGTGTGTGTGTGTGTGTGTGTTAAATAAAGCATGTAAATTCACACACTATGGTTAAAAAGCACATAAAAACCTTTTGATCTGAGTTATTTCAAATGTAAAGGTTCTTGAGTCAGTAAAAGCAAATCAAAGCAAGTGTAGGCTAAGTGGTTTAAGTCAGAAAATTGTGAGCTCAAACGTTTGTTTACGTTTTTCACAGCCAAAAGACCTTTTGCAAATGTCAGAGTATATAGTCTGTGATATCGAAGTTACTGTATCTCAGTGCTTGCACCCATAATGAGGAGGTAGTGACTATTGGCTGATCTAAGTAACACAGAGGGAAGGTTAGATTTCAATTTTATTTCTTATGAACACACCTGTGCAATTAACTCCCATATAGAATTCTTCGCATCTTGGCAGACCTTTTATTTTTCATTACAGTGTGTTTCTAAAGTCTATGGGGCCCAGAAACTCAAGGAGGTGAACAGGCTTACAAAAAGATTTGAATAATGCAAATATATCAATACATTTTTATCCAAGTACCTTAATGTTATATTCTTTTAGGCCAATTATCCGAATATAAAAATCTCCATGAATTGACACCTATTAAGTTCAGATCTCATGGTCTTATGCCAAAACCTTTGAATATAACCTTCAAATTTCATTAGAATCATGGGTTAATATGCATTTGAACTTTTTTTTTTAATAAGATTTGAGATTTCACATTGAGATCTGGTCCCAAAGCCAGTATGTAAGAGAAGCAAGAGGATTTTTATGTTCAGCTTATTGGATTTCAAGAATTGGAATATTGTCATATTAAAGTACATAATATATACAGTATTTAATTAAAATTGGTATTTTTTTGTAAGCCTGTTCTGAGTTCCTGAGCCTGGGTAAAAAAAAAAGGATGTGAAGTTTGTGGTTTCAAAATTAAATGATTTATATAATATTTATGTCCAGATGTGTGCTTACTGGCGAGAAATAAACATTGATGAGACATTGCTTGAGATCAGTTTTTAGTCTGTTCCCATTACCTCAAATAAGTTCAAACAAATAAATCAGGAACTCCGCGCAATACCAAAAAGTTTAGTAGAGTTACCATTCAGACACCGACAATCTACAGCTTTATAATCAAAGGCACATTTTATAAATATCTAAACATTATGAATGATTATTGAAAAATACCTATACAATTATCAGTTATTTATTTATTTAAGTCATTTTAAAATGACAAAGTGGGGACTTTTGACAGGTCTTAAGAATTTGAGGGATTGGAAAAAAGTTATGTTTGTTTCTGGATAGTATTTTTTCCCATCACTCTTAACATGTCAAACAGAAATAATAATATACTAAATAATTGGTATACAATAGTCAGATATTTTGAAAACTGCAAAGACTTTGTCTACTTTGAGTTCAATGCAGTCCTTGTGGGCCGGACCAGGGGAACAGGGCATTAGATGTATTTCTCACTGAGCGTGTGTTTACGGAAGAGCTGGATCTCCATAACAGGAATGGGACTGGAATTGGAGCTAGGAAACAGGTCTCAGATCCCTGTTGGATTTACAGCAGAGGTCAACTGGTGGGCACATGGCTGTGTCAGTTGGCTCCAGGCAGGTTGCACAGTACTGCCAATACAGACATTTTGTTAAATGTCTATATAAAAGTGTATATAAGAGAATAATTGGTATTTTATGTGTTGGAGCTGAATTGTTTCGATTAATTAGTTGTATGCACAGATCAACAGATACTCTTCCTGAACCGTTTCATTCATGTAATGCTAGACTGATTTCATTAATGAATCCAACAGGAACCGAGAAGCAGAGTTTCTCTTTACCAACAAACAAATTAGTCTTTGTGTTTATGCCAATCCAGCCCTCCTCCTCCTCTCTGGCAGCAGGAAGAGAAAAAGAGAACAAAAAAAAATCCAAGGATGAAACAAAGGGGACATACAACTCCCTGGCTTCCGAGCACGGCCGTGCAGTGATACGAGAAACAAATACTATTTTCTCATGGAGCAGTCATTTCCGTTCTAAATTTGGATGCCCCACCAGGCTGACAGGAGCTTAATAAACAATGTGCTCACTATTTTGGGCAAGCTGGGTGAATGAGAAATGTCAAATGGGATTCACGTTCTTGGCAGGGTGTCATAGGGGTTGTTCGACTTCTCAGATGTGTGTGTGTTTCTCCTGAGATTCTTCCTCATAAGAAAATAACACGACAGGAAAAGACCCTCTGTAAAGGGTTTCGACGTGCTGAGATTATCTGCAGATTTGCCCTCAGTTTTATTACTGCTGTAGTGTTAGACACATATTGAGATAGTGTTTTGGATGTTTGGAAGTGATGTGTGATACTAGCTGTGTGAAGCAGAGCTACCCAAGTCTTGCCAGGAAGCTAAAAAACAAACGTAAGGAGTGCACTTATTCACATGTCTTGTGTGCCACTTAAGTTCTAGAAAACAGCTTAATTTTTTATGTAGTTGTTTTAGTTTTAGTATAAGATTATTCTTTTGTTTTATAATGTTAACTAATGTTATTTACATTATCTGACTTTTTGTGATTGCGGTTTGATCATATCCGTTGGTTAAGATAAAGAAGGTACTGTTCAGTTCATGATTTCTGATAGAGGACCAATAAGCTTGTGCACAATATCACAGCTTGCTTGTCTAATATAAACTATGGGAGCTTTTGTCCATACTCAAACTTGACTCTTCACCAGGACTTTTGTGTAACTGCTAGTAGCTTCTTCAAATTGCTGTTTGAAAGCAGATATAAGTTTTCCAAAATAAAACATAGATGCTTTATTTGTGGTCTTTTGTGTGAGTGAGAGGAGTGGATAAAAAAAAATACTGGGGCTCTAAACTCAGGTTTTGCATACAGGTTGCTTTTTGTGTTACTTGTAGACACGGGTGGCCTTTTTTAAACACTGGGGTCATTTGCGGTGAAAAACATTTTTTAGAAGACTCTTGGATCCCGTATCCCACAAAACTATACAGAGAACATGAGTCTCCACATAAATGCCTGTTTTTTTGTTTCCCAACACATTGAACTGCCACACTGAGCTTGCCTTAGTTGACTCTGTCTGTTGGCACCACTTCATAAGAACAAGAAACAAAAGCTATAATGCCACTTGTGTGTCATGTGAACAAAATGTGGATATATTTAGGGCTAATGATTCTTTTGATTATTGATTAATAGGGTGATTTATTTTTCTTGATTAATCAGATATAAAAATATGTTTTATCTTTAGTTTTTTGTTGTATTAGATGTATTGTTTATTATAACTTTATAAAATCCTAATTCAGGGTATTTCTGTATAAAAGTGTCTTCAAAAATGCAAAAGCTAGATATTGAGTTTAACTATCTTAATGGCTGCTTGTTAAGAAGTGCTTTTTTCTGCTTTTGAACAAATTCACTCATGCTGTGATGTTTCCTTCTGTAAAAAAAAATAAATAAAAAAATAAAGCATTTGAGTATGCAAGGTGAAGCAATTTGTGTAAATCAACATTTGTATTGTATTTCGCAGATGGCAAGTTGACAACCATGTTTAAAAATAATCAATATAAAATACAATATAACATTGTTTTGACAATTGTTTAAAAAATACACAGATATTTTGTTCATTTGTGAAGATATAAGCATCTAGAAGAAATAATTAATTTAATTTGGTATAATAATTAAATGATATGTGCATAAATTTAATACAGAAACATTGAAAACAAGCATTTGCACAGATAAGCCAACTGTTATAGTAGACGAAAGAGAATGGAACGGAGAAACGCAGCAAGCTAACAGGCTTGATTAAAAAAATAAAATAAAAATAAACATGCAATGGTGTAAGAATGCATAAGCATTTGCGGAAAAACCACAACAGTGACTTTTAGATTTAGATGCTTTTAAATGTAGTGTTTGTTCGCACCATTTTAATGGAACCCATCACTATGTCGTGAGCGAGATGATTGCGCTTGAACTTGATGCTTGTGAGTCATGACAGAACAGATCCAGTGCGACCGTCCCGAAATTAGCAAACAAACAGTTTCCACAATAGCACTTTGTTGACTGTTGACCATGTACTGTTTGCCATTTTCGCATGTATTATCTTTTCGTCATGGTAGCCCGTAACTTGAGCAGCCCAACTAATTGATAACGGCATTCGTTGACAACGGATTTCATTATCGATTTTATCGATTAGTTGTTGCACCCCTAGATATATTTCAGCAATATTGCACAACCAAGTGTACAGTTTTACTAAATATTGGCATGGTTGTGATTTGGCTTTTGCCACTAGTCTGCAGGTGCTGATATTTAGTATAACAGCATAATTGAAATTGTAAAATTACTTTTATACAATGGTTTTATGATGAACAGACACAATATAGGTAAATAAGCTTTTATGTTTGCTTTGTGAGTGGAAATAGATGCTGAAAAATTCACATTCACCAATAATTGTTTGGATATCTGGGTTGCAAGCTCTGTGATTTGTACATTTCTGTTAAAGTTGCATCTGGTGAAATTGGGTTCCATTTTTCTATTTCATTCTTCTATTTTGGCCAATGAGCTTTCATATATAAATTCAGTATGAATTCTTTGACAAGTCAGCTGATGATGTCTGAACTCTACCAATCTAGTAAAGGTTTCAGTGGGAATACTGTCAAGTGGAGTGATGCACACAGCCATATATTCCAGTGTGGTTATACTAAGTATAATTACTCTTTGAAAGCCACTCGTCCGACCACGTTAGTACATTGGAACTGACTCTATAAATATTTATGTAAAACCTTTTTGACCCCTACCAGCTCTACTGCAAAACCTTACATTTCAAATATGATAGAAAAATATAATTAGGTATTTAAATCTGTAAGTTCCCAAATATAGCAACGATGATGCTAATAAAAATGTCCACGTTTCTTCCCATTTCGGATATCTGACTGTATTCTCTCTTTTCCAACAGTCTGTGGTCCTCACATTGATATCCGCAATGACATCAGTGAGTTCAAGAAGCTGGAGAACTGCACAGTGGTGGAAGGCTACCTGCAGATCCTCCTGATAGGAGACAAAAACCACAACCCTCATCAGGAGTTTAGAATGCTTAGCTTCCCCAAGCTCACCATGGTCACAGACTACCTTCTTCTCTTCCGCGTGGCCGGCCTTGACAGCCTCAGCACGCTCTTCCCCAACCTCAGTGTCATCCGAGGACGCAACCTGTTCTACAACTATGCCCTGGTAATCTTTGAGATGATCAGCCTGAAAGACATCGGCCTGTACAATTTAAGGAACATCACACGGGGTTCCATTAGAATTGAGAAGAACCCAGAGCTGTGTTATCTCGACTCGGTGGACTGGTCGCTCATTATGGATGCAGAGTTTAATAACTTTGTTGCTGGAAACAAGATGTCCAAAGAATGCGTCGATGTCTGCCCCGGCATTATGGAGGAAAACCCTCAGTGCTTCAGGACCAGCTTTAACGGCAATTATAGCTACCGCTGCTGGACTTCCAGCCACTGCCAGAAAGGTAAGATTGTTGGGATTTGTGTTAATATCAGATGATCACTATAATATAACATGATGATTGCCTTCTATCTTGTTGATGATGGCTAGGATTGCTGAGCTCTGCTGGGAAATATGCATTGAAACAGTGAACACTTCTTAGTTTATCAGCTGTCAGTAATGAATAGCTAGCCGGTAATATGAAACATTGTGCTAATCCAAGTTATCTTAGACCCTGCTCATCTGTCACATGGCACATAACTCAGTAGGTAGTCATTTTTATGGCCCAGGACATGGAGCATGTGTGTGTGTGTGTTGAAGTGTCTTTCACTGTGTGCAAGTTGAGGGAGTTTACATTCATATAAGTTGGTTATTAACTGTTGGTGTACATGTCTGCTTATTATGCAGTCACCGGTATATTACTAAACATTTTATAGACTGGCTTGTCTTACTTTGTATAAACTGTCTAATTATTAATATTCTAATAAAATCTGTTACTGAAATATTAGTTTTATGACAGTTACACTAATATTGGACTAGCTGCTACAATACTACTAGTAGTAAGCTGGAGGTCTGTCTGACAGTTTGAGTGTTATCGAGTAAATGTTTTGCTAACCTTATCTAAGTTCTCTTGATTGACTTATGACCAAGATGTCATAAAAGCTGTGACAAAAGTTAAAGGTGGTGGTCGGTATTTCCCCTTTTAAAAAATACAGAGATATTTCTGAATTCTGGTGACCAGGTTACTAGAAAATATTTGTGGCGAACAACATGACAGTTATGCCTTTTCTTAATTACATACTATCTTTTAAAAAAACAACAGAGAGATCGATACTGCTCTTTTTTTTACAAGCTCTTGAAAGCAGCAGACTGTATTTTTCAGTGTAACACATCTCAATCTACATGCCTTTATTCATGACTGGTTCACATTAATAGATGCCAGCATGTCTCCTCACATCTGGCTGAGGGTTGTCTTGGAATGTCTGGGAAACTTGTGCATTGTGTGCCCTCTTTTCCTTTCTCAAGTACACTAGCATTCTGGAAAGAAAAAAAAGCATAGTAGAGAAAATAGGCTGGAGCTCGCTCCCAGCCTTGGCCATCAGCAGTGCCTTTCGGGTTCTTTTATGGTCTAGATGAGCTAAGCTGATCTCTGCCCCTCCTCTTCTTTTCCTCCTAAACAAACATGAAGACAAACGCAGGAAATCAAACCTTCCGCACATACATATTGCGAGATATGTGGGAAGCAGAGGGTTGTGTACTGTTGTACAGAGTCGTTCAGTATAAGGAGAATTGGTGCTGAAGGACGTGAGGTCGGACAAGAGTAATGGATGTAGCTTGGTTTTTCAGTCACCCCCTGTGTGCTGATACTGGCAGTTACCAGCAGTCTTTCGTAGACGTGTCAGCACCTGTTTCTCTGCACACCTGTTTGGTATGATAATGTTGTGTCTGAGTAGTAAGTCTTTAGGGGCTGTGTGAGTCATCTATATCCAAGGCTCCCTCAGCACCACCCAAAAACAAAGCAAAGGGTAGGTAGGCACAACAGAAAGAACCTGCTGAAAGTCCTGCTTAATTCATGGGTGGTTAGTGCTTGATTTACAGGAACTAGTCATCATCTCCCACCTGGCTGAGGGCGTTTTTGTTCTGTCTCGGTTTGCCCACAAAGCATCAAAAGGGGTGCAAAATTTGCTTTGGGAAGTGGCACCACATGGCTTTATGCTCTGTGTATATGCTCCAGGCTCTACCATTGCTGGCGAAAACAAAAAGAAGGTAAAAGAGATGAAGTTGGTAAAAAAGGGCAGCTAAACAGCGCTTCCCAGACATACTTACCCTGTACTTATAGTAAAGTAAAACGGAGGTAAACTCAAACAAGAACATGAAAGAACAACCTTGAGGTTTCAAAGAGGAAGATAAGGCCTAATGGGATCAGGTTGCAGATAGCAGATAGAAATCCAGGCCGAAGCGGGAAGAGGAGGGTGGCACATGTTGAAGGTGTTTATGTTGCCTGCTTGTGGGCTGTACCGCCCCTCAGTAGCTCTCAGGTCCAACCTCTATAATGCTTTTTAAAGGACATATCCTTCCCACTTTTCTTTCTTCCCTCCTGCTACCTCGTCCACATAATTGACTTGTTTTTCTTAAGCCCAGATGTTTCTTCAAGGGCACACAGTGGTTTTGTAGTCGGCCTGGAGATGGCTTCTATCCGAGAGTTATGCTCTCTCTAATTATGCCACAGAGAGATGCTGTCCTCTACCACTCACTCAGCTTGCTGGATTTTTCTTTGCATGTGTGTGTTCATGAGTGAAATGGGATGTGGGATGTCTACTCGAGATCTATTGTGTTTGGTTTGAACATTTAAAGCATTGGATCACATTCCTCTGCTTGTTCGAGCATGTGCTTGCTGATGTTTCCTTATTGCATGAGGGTCTGTGTGTGTGGTTTGTGTGTGAGTGGAAAACCTCTTCATTTAAAACTTTGATGGTGCTCATTCTTGGTTGCTTGGTCTCCGTTTGTTTGTTGTTACACAAAACTGCAATTAAAGAAGTGTCTCCTTTCTGTCTCCTTAGGACAGGAGGAATACTTTTTTAAAAGGGTCTCAGCATTACAGAATCCATTATTTCAATGCTTACACAAAGATGTTTTTCCCTTAATACAGACTGTGACTGTCTAAAAGACTGATCATCTTGATGGATAATAGCTGTGTGTTAAAATATGTGTTTGCATGTAGGTTGATAGGAAAAAGAACTTTGTCACTTAAATTGTCCATCACAGATTCACAGCACAATGTTGGGGAGAGTTTGAGCAGACCTGCATCTTTGCCCTTTGACCTCCCCCTTATTCTCCATTCTTCTTACCATCGCTTAATTCATCCTTTCTGCCATCACTGCTCATTCTGTCTTCTGGTTTACTGTTCCCTCCTGAGAATTTTTCCCTACCCCTTTTCCCCTCTACCCTACCTGTAACCCCTATCTGACACTGTTAAAAGCAACTCAGCCAACCTTTTTTCTGCTGTCACATCACCCTGTTTAAACACCTTGATGTAGTCACTAGCAAGGGTTCATCCATGCCAATTTTTTTAATCTGCACAAAGACAAGTATTTAAGACAATTTCAGACCTCAAATAAATGTCAACAAGCCTTTAATTAGCAGAAATGTATTTTCACCGTCAGTAAACCATTATAGCAACATGTGACTGTTCTGTGTCACATCTATGTCATCTTTCACATAACCATAACCCTAACCCTTAGTTTTTGATGTTCATGTGTATATGCATGGCTTTTGAGCCCAAAACAGAATTTAAAAAAATACATTTAACTAAATGTTTATAAATGCCATTTTAAAGCCTAATGTTTGGAAAGTGTATTTGCTTATATGCAGTGGTGTATCTACTGTATAATAGGGTGGAAATAATAATCTAGCCATTATAGACAATTTGCCACAATATGTTAATTTATCCATAATTAGAAAGCACCTAAATATAGCTTTAGGCGCCAATAAAGGAGTTACTGGTAGCGTGCGTTGACTTGCACAATAATGATTATATGTCCATTTTTTCATTTTCATTGTTTGAAGCCAGACTTTCTTTGATGCTAAATGTATTTAAAGGAGTTTTACTTGGCTTACTTCCCAATTCTGTATGCTCAGGAAAACAAAATAAACCTATACAAAGTCATGAAAGCAAAGCAAAAAAAAAAACATAAAAAGCAGCTGAACAGGAGATCGGAAACCACACCCGCACGTGCACCAAATTTTTTAGAAGTTAAGTACATAAACAAATAAATCAGCTTCCTTTGTATTTGTTTCTGTAGGAAAAACGATTTGGATCGAATCCTCTTTGCTGTCTCATTTATAGATGTACAACAAATTTCACACAGTCGGATTTCACATCTAATGCCAACCAGCTAGCAGTTTTTTAGTCAGAAATGTTTAAACAGAGACATAATAAACTTGATCCGTTAAGTTTTTTTGTCAGATTTGCCAGCATTATTAAACATCTCCAGGCATTAGAGAGGTTTCCTCAGCATCCAGAGATTCAAGCATCTCACCCTCAAGCAGACTGTCTGACTACTTGGCCTTGGCCTTGTGCCGTGTGTGTGTGTGTGTGTGTGTGTGTGTGTGTGTGTGTGTGTGTGTGTGTGTGTGTGAGTGCATGCGCGTGTGTTTGTAAGAGTGTTTATGTATATGTGTACACGTATCTGTGGTGTCTCATGACTGCATCTGCTCTGTGGACTGGTTTCATTTGGTTCCTGTGTTCCAGACAAGCATGTCGTTAAGTCACCCCCAACTGGGAGAGAGGGAAAGAGAAAGGCAAGGAGCAGAGGGGAGTGGTGGGTAGTTTGCTGATGAACTGCAAGGTGACGCAGAGAGCCTCATGGCCTTACACACACACACACACACAAACGAGCACTCTTCAGGGATACTCCAAAGGCGATTTTCCCCACCAAACACCGACAGTTTGGCTCTGGCTTGCATAGCTGACATTTTTTACATTCCTCAGCAGCGGGACACAATACACAGACAGCAATGATTTGGAAAAATACCGAAAAGTCCTGAATACTGACGAAGTCGTTTGCCTCACCCACAGACCCTCTACTGTAGAATATTCCTGTCAGCATTGTAACAAAGGCAACTGGCTGCATGTGGACTTGCATTATTTTAGTTTTTTTAGACTAGAGTGGATAGCTAGTTACTACATCTTGTGTCTGCATCCTGTTAAGGGTTTGTGCAATGCATTTTCTCATTGGTTGGGTCAAGGTTGTGTCGAGTTGACTGGACATGAGGACTGCAAGGTCAAATTTCTCCACTTGGGAAAAAAACTTGGCCTGTCTGTCTGTCTGACTGTCTGTCTTTTGTTTTCTTCTGTAATCTGCCCCGAGGTTCTGTGCCAAAAGACAGCTTTGACAAACTGATAGCATCTCTTATGAAAGAGAGCTGAGGAAAAGGAGGGATAGGTCACTGCCTTTTTGAATAAACGTTGCATCTGAACTAGGCCTACAACATTGAAGTATTTGAGAATGGTGATCTGGTGTGCCTTTGTATTTTTTGTAATAGGAGATACTTGTGTCCATGTATATTAGAAATAATGTATGTGTGTAGGAGTTTTATCATGCAGGAGCTTTTACAACTATAGTCACTGCTGTAGTGAGAGCATGAATGAGAGGGAACTGCACGGCAGCCTTGATAGAGAGAGTGTGTCTGTGTGTTTGTAGGCACAGGCACGCACAGACACTGTCGAGTCCTTTGACAAGAGGATGCTGGGAACATGTTTTTGTTCCTTTGTGTGGGTGGGTGTATATGCATGTGCATGTGTCTGTTTGAGTGTGTGTGTGTGTGTGTGTAAAGGGGAGGGGATGCATGTTTTTTATTTTTTTTATGCCATCACTCTAGGTAGTGTGTTTTTCTTAAGCAGCATAATCTTACCAGACATGTGTGGGAGGCTTTATGTTCTCTGAGTTTTGGAAGATCTGCGTAAAGAAAACCGCAGAGAACAGATGACAGGCCGACTTCCCGTGCAGCCGAGGTGGCAGAATGCAGTGCTGTCCTCTGGGTACGCTAACTTTAGCCGCAACTCAATACGACTATTCTCAATCCAGAACAAAGCATCGGAGCAGAGAGAGAAAACAGAAAGGGATGAGAAAAGTAAAACACAGATGGACAGGCTTCCTTATTCTTTTTCCAAAGTATGCTTGATAGATTACCCAAACAGCAACATGTTGAAGCTCTTCACTGTAGATATCAGCCATATGTGGAAAAAAGAGACGATTTGAACCCATCATCAGCATAACTGTAAAAGATTTTTTATCGCATCCAACAACCTTGATTTTGAATTTTACCAGGATGCAAACTTTCATTTAAGTTTCCTCTTGCACAAGATGTGACAAATCCTGCACGAGTTAGATTTGGAGGCTTTAGAATTGATTGAATTGTACTTTTTTGCAGTTTATTCACTGTATTAGTATTAAAGGTGTGAGCAGGTATTTCTTGCTAAAGTAGCCTTTTCACACACAAGCCTCCCCGTCATTGGCTGAAAGTGTTCATCCCGGTCAGTTGCTGTGTTAGTTTTTCATTCCCCTTCACATTAATCGTAATTAAAAGTTTGAGTGTAAAAATGTTAGTATGAAGGCGATGCAATTTTTAAAAAAAAGAGAAATGTTTGTACTTATGGCTTAATCTGGGGTTTAGGAAGTAGGGCAACTGTGAATAAACGGTTTCAGTTTGTTTTTGTTGGTTTACACATTTGTAGTATTGCCCTGTTGCTTATGGCAGTAAAAATGTATGCACAATACAATAATGCCTTTAAGCTACTAAAATTAACACTAACATCATTTTAATCTTTTTTGAGCAAGTTCAAGTTAAATTTCTTTTTTTAACCATTAACACATTTTCCTTTAGTTTAGTTTATTTTTTCTTTTTTTCTTTTAGTTTTGTTAAGAAAGCACTTATATATTTATATACGTATATTTATTTTGCTATGTTAACAAAACTATGCAAGAACTTGATAAGTACAGAAATGCTTACTTTGCTTGCAAGGTTTAAGACATCTATTTGTAGACTGGGTGCATTTGTTATACCAGCTCTTTATTTGGTGTGATATTGGCAGGACGATAGACAAGGCAAGGTTAGTGAGTAGCCCAAATAAAAACGTTTCCAGATTGTTTTGCCGATATGTTTTTTTTTCCATGAAGTATAGATGTAAAAATATGTTACAGGCAGAATTTTTTTATTATTATTATTATTATTTTTATCTGTCATCTCTGTCTGTCTGTTTGTCTGTCTGTCTGTCTGTATGTCTTGAGTAACTCTCTTAAATACAAGAATAAGTCAAGTACAAAAATCTGCAGAATATGAAATATTAGACAACTGACAGCACAAATAGACAGAAGAAGTCATACTGGACATTACTGTTCAATCTTCACTTAAGGTTCCTAATAACACAATGTGTGTTTGCAGAAAATTTTGCTATAGGAGCCATATAGGATTTTTTGCTATGCTTATTGGAATAATGTAATGACGTTGTTTTCCGCAATGTAGTACTTACTCCCTAACGGCAGCCGTGATGGAAATCAGTGAAAACACATGTTCACGCGAGGTGTAAATGGGGCTGCAGATTGGCTTGGGCACAAAGGCCTTTTCTGCTTGATTGAGTTTATTGGATTCTGTTGGCTTGTGTGAGCCGTGGATGTTATCAGTCATAGGGCAGTGCAGGGCTGCTTGTACAGCATGCCTCAGTGATGTAGGGGTCCATTTAAATGTGAGAAAACGGCCCCGGTGTGGTTATTACACCTCTGACATATGTGCTATGTTGAATATAAGTATTTTAACTGGTCGTCAGAACAAATGACAAATCACTTTGACACAGACCTCCTACTCATTTTTTTTGCTCATGTCTTGCTCTTTATGTCTTTGGTAGAACTACACACACTGGGTTTCTTGCAGGGGGGTCTATTCGGGGCAGTGTAGGGTGCAGAGCTGCATGCTGTATGGAGTGCTAATGTTGTACTGAAGTGGTGATTCATTTGCCACTCTTTACACACATCCTTAAAAATCTGGGAAATACTACTTCCGGGCTCTTGAGTGTTCTGGGCTCAGAGTCAGTCTATTACTCTCTATTTCTTTCTGTGTCTTGCTCTCTTTTGTGTGTGAGAGAGAGAAAGAGAGAATGTGTGTGGTATATAGCATTGCCAATTTGATTACATGCTACTTCTCATAGTCCTCCTTCCCCTTGTAGTGTAGAATGCAGCTGCTGTGTTGTTTCCATCTTAAATAATGACATGTTATTAATTGCACTCCAAACCTAGAAAAAGGCTTTTCCCTAAGGGGGGAAAAAAATGTGACCATGTGACGTATACCATTCCATACCATGCACAGATGTTGCATTGCATTTAGAGCAGTTGTGAATGGAGATCTTAAGCTTAATATTATATTAATATCTCCTTAGCTTTAATCTGCCTGGTTTTAATACAAACTTTCTGTAATTTGTTCCGTTGTAAATATTCACATGTCAAGTTTTCCTATAGAGCTATAATTACCATGCCAGTCATCATGAATGAAACATTATCTGTGCATCGAAGCTAAATAAGGTGCAGTTTGCTGAGGCTTTTCCCAGATCCTATTGGATTGTTGTTTTCCAAAAAGCCACATAAACCCACTAGCTCCTGCTTTGAAGTGCTCTAGGGTTCAGCAGAGGAAGTGACTCTAAAGCGGTAATGGTGATCCTGTTGCATGCTGCAGCAGTGCTCTTTTTTTTCCCCCTTCTCTTTGTTTCTTCTCGGAATGAAGTGAGCAGGAAAGTCTTATTGTTTCCTTTCGGCTACAATTACACGCTACTTGGTGGCACGTTCTACAGAAGAAAAAGAAATGTGAAGAGTAGCCATCTGTGAAGGATTGAGTGTGCGCATCTGTGTGTTTTAGAGCAAAAAAAAGAGCAAGTTGGTGTTTGTGTGCATTTTTCCATCTTGTGGTAGAAAAGGCATATGCTTGTGTACTCTATATGATTAAAAGGGTGTGGGGGAACATACATGTTTATAGGCAAACATTTTGGTGTCTGTTTCTAAAAGACAAAAATGTTGACAAGTTAGAGTCTTGGCTAGTTTGTCTGGAATGGATGGAAGATGGAGGAACATTATGTAAAAAACAACAACAAAAAAAACCCCCACAAAACCTGTGTATTTACTCAGCTAACTGAAATCTTGCTGTACATACCCTGGGATTGATTTGTAAAAAAAAAAAAAAAAGATAGCATTGATGTTTGAGTTCCTGCAGGCTGGTTGTTTTTATCATACACAGGATCTGGTTGAGTGTTTGTGTGTGTGGTCTTTCTCACAGATCTTAAGGACATTGAATGAGCATTTCTCTAAAACATGAATACATACACGGTGATTATGGTTAAAACAAAAACATTGTCAAGTTTTTTTCTTCTTCTTCTCTATAAAACCACTCCCTCTTTATAAGTTCCCCTTCCTCCCCAATGCCTGAGTGTGTATGTGGTTGTCAGCACCTGGTCGAACAGGCACAGGTGGTAGTGGGTGCTTGCTGTGTCTCCCCCACAGCAAACGAACTGCTCCTTGGCTGGCTTCTACCTCTCGTAGGAATCACCAGTTGGCACATTGGCTTATGAGGTTTGCCAAGGGTGAGACGTGCCATCTCTTTTTCACACCCAGTGTCCACTGTCCATTCAACACTTTCCTCTGATCAAAATATCTGGTAGATTTCCTTAAATGTTTTTCTGCTTTGGTTTACTAGTTATCACTGCAAAGGTGCTGTAACCGAGTGGAAGTAAATGAGGTCATGCTAATTTGCTATCATTAGGTAGAAACACATTTACAACATGAACCTCTGAATCCAATGTCATTAGCATCCAGTGTAATCTGAAGTATGATTGGAAGTAACAAATATTTTCTAATGTGATGGACAAACCTGTGAATTTAAAACTTAGCTGATTGATAGAAATGTAAATTAGTATTCATTGACCATTTTTTCATTATATTTGCTGTAAACAGGGTGCTAAAATTTATAAATTAATTGTAAAGCTTTTTATTGAGGTAGAGTGGGGTGATGTCTCATGAGCCTTTTCTACTGTGAGTTTCCTTTTATTATATCATTAAAATAAGTATATCTTTAGCCTATCCCTGTGGCCTTATTTGAGGTAGTATTTTGCATAAAAACTGAAAGCAAAAGGATAGATTTCCCCAATTTCCAGTATGATATTAAATCACACTGTGGTCACACTCTTTGTTTTTAACAGGCTGTAGTGCGGGTATATGTGTGGCCTTGATAAACAGCTTGTGATCTGAAAGAGAGAGAGAGAGAGAGAGAGAGAGAGAGAGAGAGAGAGAGAAGCATCTCTGAGAAAGCAGTGCTGTACTCTTAGTGTAAACACACACTCACACCCACTGTTGTCTGCTTGATCATTTACTGTGGCAGATCATCAAGCATCATGCCTGTGTCCATTGCCTGTGGTGAATAAAAAGTCAGGCCAAATGTGGCTAAGAGCTTCTTTGTTTCCCGGCACCTTGTGTGTGGTCTGTTTGCCGACTGCTTATATGGCACAATTCCCTCTAGTGTGATTGGAAATGGTTGCTGAAGGTTAGGAGTTCAAACAACACACAGAAACAAAGCAATACTTCACTCAGAAAAGCTTACATTACTAATGATGAAAGAAGTGTAAACCAGCTAGTATTGTTCATGCTACATTTGACTGGTCAGTAACCATGTTAACCATTTTCTGCCATAGTGTTTTAAAAAAAAGCTTTTTTCACAGTTAACACAATTCCAGTCGGAAAGCTCTCTTGCTCTGTTGTGTCCAGTAAAGCTTGTTTAGACCATCCAGCTGCCCCTCTTGTGTGGCGCTTGTGCCTCTTTGGAGGCAGTGGAGGCTGAAGTGAGCTGTTGCAGTTGAGAAAGCGGGGGCAGAGACACATTAGCCTGCTTTTCATCTTTTCTGCCACTTGTGTCTGAGGACAGAGAGTGAGTGCACGCTCATGCTGGTAAACACAGCAAAGCCTTTGAAATCCCTCCTTCATCATCAATTACTAAATACCATTAAGTGTGTGTGTGTGTGTGTGTGTGTGTGTGTGTGTGTGTGTGTGTGTGTATACGCATATGCAATAAACACAACAGGCATGAACTTCTTATCACATCATGTACATAAGGAGGTGTCTAACTATTAAGTAAAGTGTGTCTCTATGGCTGACCACACTGCTATAATTCTGTAATCATCAGCTCGACATTTTGCTGTGGTCTGGCTTTATAGGGTATTTTTCTGCTCATGAAAAAATAATGAATAAACATTTGTCAATAAAGTAAATTTATACTTCAATAAGAAATGACAGGTTCAGTTTGGTGATCCAAGCTGAAGAGGATGTTTATCACATTTTGGACAAATCGCCAGTCACTGGCTCATGTTTTTGAGAGTGGCAGAATTTTCTGCTCTCTCTTCTGTTTACTGTTACTATGTGCTTTGCTCAAGGTAACTAGCACAAGAAGATACTTATAAATAAGTCTATCCTGAAATTCCTTTCCTCCTGATTTGCCTGTCAAACATAATTCAGCTTAGATTTGTTATGATGTGTTGGGTAACATGGGGAAAAACCCACAGGATTAACACACACATCACACTTTTTAAAAACACCTCGCCTCCTTGACGCCTGATGACACGTCGCTGTTCTTCTTAGAAGCTTTTTCCTTCTAAGTTCATCCGCTGTCGTTTCATCTTGCACCAGATGCTTGCACTTAAGCTGACAGAATGGCAGCCATTAATGCTAAATTGAAAACTCCAGCATTTATACAAACATTGCCATAAAAATCAAAGAAGCCCAGCCCTAGATTTTCATTAACAGGTAAGGAAAGAGAGAGAGGAGAATGAAGAGAGAAAGGAGCAATGCAGGAAGAGGAGCGATGGAGTGAGAGGAGAATGTTTAGCTTTCAGTGTGGAATACAGAGTCAGCTTTGTTTCAGGGGAGTGGAAGTGCTGCAGCATTGTGACTCTCGATGTTTTTTTCTCGGCATACACGAGTCATTCATCCGCAGTACGGAACGCTCTTTTCCTGTGGGTAACATTTACCCATGTGTATTGACTTGATCTGCTGCCTTTCCCTGCATTTTATGGACCACCGCTTGTTTTCGAATGAGTGCCTAATTTTGTTTATATCATTTTCATTAGAGCTGGGTGACTGTAGTAAGATGTTGGCTATTAGTTGAAACTCTTTGTTGACCTTCCACCCTTTTCCAGATTATAGCAGTTAACAGAGTGTCCATCCATGCTGTAGTATAGGGATTATCAATTTGGCTAAACCCTATTGCCCAATAAAAAACAAAACAGCTGACATAACATTGTATTTAAAATAGATACTCACATGCAGGCTGACCTTAATACATTTGCAAATTCCCAACTAGCTGTTCTCTATCACACATCATCTACTGGCAGGGAGGGCAAAGTCTAAATCATGCTTCCACTGAGACACATGAAGCTCATGCTTCATCGATAGGGTGAAATCTGTCTACTTCTTCCACATACATGACCACACAGACACCCGCTATTGGCTATTGCTGCTATGATTGTCAACAGAGAGAATGGCATCACTCAGCCAGTTTTGCTCTTTTGGTTTCCTAGTAAGGGATTGGCTTTGTCATCATTAGAATTCAAACTCCTGATGATAGGATAAACCACCATCACTGCTCAGTATGTTTAATACTAAACTTGGTGATCTGAAATACCGAACTAGAGAAGTGCTGCACCTTTTCAGCACCAAAATTTCCTCACTTACTTTTTTATTCCTTGCTGTTTTTCTGAATCTTGGACAAACAGTTTTCAGTCTAATAGGTTACAACAGCATTTTTGGCAGTTCTCAGGAGTATGTTTTCCAGCTGTAGTCCTGATCTACACAATATTGTTATTCAATACTTATATTACAGAGGCTACTTAACAAAAAAAGGTGTTAAATGATGGGTGGTGCTGAGAAAAATTCACCATTCGATCCTGTATGTGTAGTCATTATAGATGAAATCTGAAAGTTCTCCTTTTCCCATTGAGCTTGTTAAAATCTCAGAGCAGTCTAGAGGAAACAGCACCACTGTGGTGACAGTGCTGATGGATGGCATTAAATCAATGTGCTTCCCTCTCCACTTCACGCCCTTCTGTCCTTAAGCTTCCGATGTGTTGACGGATACAAATCAAGGAATGGCAAAAAAACACACACACACACACACACACACACACACACACACACACACACACACACACACACCACACAACTACGTGAAATAGGATCCGAGAGGAAAAAAGAATAACAGGGGGAGGACTTGAGGCAGCAGAGACAGTCGACCAGACTCCGCTGTGCAGTTTGCAAAACAGAGCAGTGTGAATTCGCCAGACCCATTGATTTATTTGTTCTCACTGTTATGTGGGTGAGAGACGGCTGAAAGCACTGCTACGTTCTTCCTTTGGTGGGATGCAGTTTTGAAAAAGCACCATGAAGCATGGATGCTTTTCATTACATACATGCATGAATAGAGCTTTCTTGCTCACAAAGGAAAAAATTTAATCACCTTTATGTCACGTTTGGAGTTGAACAAAAGGAGTTTGGATCAGACCCTACTGTTATTTTTTAAACACCTGCTCGAAAGCTCTTGGAAGTGTTCATTTGGGGTTTTTTCTTTTTCTCTCTCTCTCTCTCTCTCTCTCTCTCTCTCTCTCTCTCTCTCTCTCTCTTTCTCTTGCTAATATCTTGTGATGCACTTGTCAATGCTTTAACAAGCTGAGAAACATTACCAGCTTTAAGCTGTAAAGCACAGAAATATTTCAGACCACCTGGGAAGCTTCAGAAACAGACCCTTTTCTTACTGTAACTGCTGGATTAAATCCTGCTGGTAACGGTTTATTTTGCATCGTTTGTGTTTATCCGTCGGTTATTAGGCACAAATAACAAAGCCCAAAGCCTTAATCACTTCCTTTACTGCTTCCTTCGAGGGCACTCATCCGTTTTTATGAGGAACTCCCCACTACTAATAAATAAACACAAGACTTATACAAGAATGCTTAAAGCACTGATCGTTATGTAAAATGGTCAATGAGAAGGGCCAATGCCAGTTCTTGACACTTGCCCTTGCATATGTGTTTTAGTCAGCATGCTCTATTTCCACTGATCCTATGGAGACAGTTTTGCATATTGTCCTGTCAGTGCACAATGTCTGAGTGTGATTGGGGAGTGGTGGCTTTGTATTCTGTACTGCCAGGGTGAAGCAGCCTCGTAAGCCAGGAAGTATTGAATGTAACAGACTTTCATGTCACGACTGTCTCTGGCAACAGGAGTGAGATATAGAAAGAAGGGTTGCAGGGTAGTTTATGATCCTCTGGAAAAAATTTGGATAAAAGAGGTAGAAGTATTTAAATAGAGCAAACAAGAGACAAGTCAAAGTGACAAAGTCACTTATGACATAATGGTCTTCTTAATGTTCAAGGTTGACAAATATGCAGTTGTCTGGACACACACACACACACACACTTTCCCAATACTATTGCACATTGGAATTGTTTTAAATTGTTTGTTCCATACCACAATTGTTTTTATAATTTTTGAGAGGCACATGCGTTTTTTTTTTTTTTGTACCTACCAAAAAGTAGGTAATTTAACAGTATAAAGATTTACTTAGACCAAACAAATATATAAATGTACAGATTAATTCGAAAAATCCTTATGCTTACATTTATTTTGTTAAATCCAAAAATAAATTAGGACTCATCTGTCCATAGAAAATTCCCAATTTATTTACTGTCCAGTTTTTGTGTGTTTTTGCCTTTTACCTAATTGGTTACATATAAGCAAAATACACGTCTCAAAAGAGATAAAAGTCTAGGCATTTCAAAACTTTTGACAGGTATGAAAACACTCTTGGTGATCAGCTATAAAACTATTGGTGCTTGTTACTGTTTTTTTTTTTATAAACACTACTTGCACAGGGGGACTGATGTCCATCAACCTAGTTGTTGTTCTGTATTCGGGCAAAGCTTACATTCCCATGCGTATACAATGAATAGCAAACAATTGGGAGATATAGTGTAAGACAAATCTGCCTTCCTGTCTCACTGTGTTGGAAATTGTAGCCTTGGCCTTGGGCTGACTATAAATATTATTATGTAACCTTTTTTAAAGATTTTATTTAATTTTTGTTAACTGACACACCCACCAAAGGAATCTGCTGTGGTTTTGAGTCATTTTGGCATCTTGGTATAATTACATAATGGCATATCATTTGGCATTAGTTGGGTTATCATAAATAGACTCTGATGTGCCTCAGAGACCCTTCAGACCTGGCATGCACCACAATTGAACTCACAAACGCCATCCGTTTTGTACATCATGTCATTTTCTCTCTTCCATTTTAAGTAGGGGATGGAAAACCAAAAACACTTTCGACAGCTATTGGATTTGTCGCCCTACTCTTTTGGCATCTTGGCAGCCGAGCTGATCGATGAAGCAAACATAAGCACTCTCTCTCTCTTTTACAATGCAGTCCTTTGTTTTCTCATCAGCATCTGAACCATCAACCATTTTCTAAATAGTTTCCAGCTTATTAAAACGGTTCCAGACTGACTGTTGAACGAGCGAGTTTCCATTTAATTGTTTGGCATCCGTCTTGCTAGTGGGTTGCGGGCATCTTTTTCAGGCAGAAGGCATTACCCTGGCTGGAGATCACTGGTGTCACCTCATGCCGGTGCTGTGCAGTAACACGTGCATGATCTCACAAATGGATGATTCGAAATCATAAATCTCATTTGTTTACTATTTCCCCTTCCTCGCCTTCTTTCTTTCTTTCTTTCTTTCTTTCTTTCTTTCTTTCTTTCTTTCTTTCTTTCTTTCTTTTTACATTTCTTTTTAGCCTTCCTTGCTCCGTGTAGTCATTGTTGCTGTGACAGACTAATATAGTCACAGCTAAACCACAGCTACAGCAATGAGTCAGCATCAAAGCCCAATACTGACATTACAGTATTTCATTCTGAGGAAAAAAAAAAACCATTTTGTCATCTTAATGTACAGATTGATGGTGTGTTTGCTTAATCTTTAAATAATGCAGATAAAACCAGTAGTTCTGGGTACCCAGTAAATTAGGGTAGAACAAAAGAACCTTGAAAGATTTCTGTTAAGTAATGGGATATAGATTGTATAAGTTGCCTTTTGTAAATATTCTAAATATCTGAGGATAAAACTGCAGAAAAAGGTGGTTTAATTTTATGTCAAATAGCAACAAATACGTTCTGTTTACAAGCAATAAACATAGAAACCATATGCTAAGACTAGATGACCTGAGTGCCATGACCACAGGTGGAACTACAAGGCACCTTCATCTTATCTGTTATTGGGGAGACATAAATCTCCTAATTGAGTTTTGAAGAGCATGCTGCTCTGTTAAATACGAGGTGAACACCATGTTGTAAGCCTAAACAAGACCTTGTTGAAACCCTTTCTACTGATTTAATCGTTGCCTGGCTCTCCTCCTGGTCTTTCAACTGCCTGCAAAACCTTTTATGGCTTTTTTCAGTATATAGGCCATTGCTTTAGGGGACGTGAGTGTGTGACCTAAAGACCAGTTGAGTGCAACAGTACATCTGCATGGTGCTCACAGTTCTTGTTTTGAAGCAGATAATTTCAGTTGTCTATGCATGCTTAGGTCAAGAGGGTGAGGCGACAGAATAGTTGCTTGTTTGTCCTGGAAATTGGAGGTAGAAATTATATTCTCTCTGGAGAGTTTGGCCTTCCATTTTGTTTGACCTTCAGGGCGAGATCAATGTCCACATGCACACACACTCTCCTTGTACAGTTCAATTCAGCCAGAGGTCTGTATTTTTTGGGAGGCCTCCTAGGGCGTCATGTAAATTCCTGAGACTGTCTGGGAGATAAGTGAAAGCAGACAATGACTTTGAATTGTTTAGTAAGGGAGGGAGAGTATGGAGATTTCAGTCAAGTGCAGTTCATCTTCAAGGTTCTATAGAGCATGAAGTACTTTGTATGCTAAAGATCATTGTTTCTTTTCTCTCACTCAAATGTATTTCTCCACAATCCTGCTTCAAATCTGTTTATTGCCCACATTTAAGATGCAAACACTTCCGATTGTAAAGTGCTCTGGGAGAGGATTCCTAGAATGCCCCATTGCATTTTTTGTTGATTAAATTCAAGACTTAAGTCCCTAAAGTGTGAAATCTGATAACCATGGGAGCTGGCTCCAAAACATTCTCATTCCTTTCTCCACAGTGACCACAAATAAAGATTGTTCTCTTTATGTAGATTTGTACCTACAACATTTCACATTTCAAAAGCATTTCACTGCATGTTGTACTCTGTAAGTATGTGTATGTACAGTATGTGTATGGGACAAATAAAATTTGATTTGATTTGATACAGTTTGTATTCTTGCCTCCGTATCCACTGCCACCTTGACCCAGTATAGGTGTTACAAAAGATGAATGAACAAAATCCTGGTGGAATTTCTTATTCGTTCATAGCTGATGGTGGTTAACTCATTGAATACTCATTTTTCATAATGGGGGCTTATGGTGTTGCTGTTGGATTGGATTTAAAATGTCATGTGATGCTTGGACTGAGAATAAAGTAAATGGACATGCCTGGACTGTCTAGACTTTCAACCCCAAAACACTTTAAGTATGGATGGCTTGCATAATATTTGCATTTGTGTTTAGGATGTTGGAAGTCCTTCTGTACTGAATACAGTCAAACTTAACAGGCGTCAAATGGCTGAGAATATTGTCCATGTTGTATTTGCCAAAGAATACAACTTCTGAATATGTCTTCAGTAATATATGTGTGTGTGTGTTTGTGTGTGTGTGTGTGTGTGTGTGTGTGTGTGTGTGTGTGTGTGTGTATTTGTGGCCTTAGCTTTAGTTGGCATTAATATCCTAAAATAGCACAAGAGGAGATGCCAGTACACACACACACAAACACACACACACACACACACACACACACACACACACACACCTCTTTACACTCTCTCCCTCTGTCCCGCTGGCCTTGTGCCCCACCATCCATTCTCACATGGACCATTTAGGAATTTAAGTTGTAAATAAAGATGGAGTGAGACGTCCTCCTCCCCTCCCTCCCCAAATTCTGAAAGAATTTCTCTCCGATTAAAGCACCTGCATCATCACCCTGTTTGAGTAATAGCTCAGAGTGCACTCATGGGAACAGCACAATTAACCATGTTCAAATTCCACAAATTGTTTCTACAAATGTTTAGACTGCTGAAAACTCTGAAGTTTCTTAAGGCACAGTGTCTTATGTAAACACCATGATATAGTATATTTTTACGTACAAATTAGAGCTGTCTTTCGGGAAATTAGTAATTGTGTAGGGTATGCTAATCAAGTTTTTTTATGTGCTGATGTTGATTAGGCTACAGCGCTCATAGCATCAACTCAGCATGAATACAATCCTCCAAGCTGCCTTAAGCCTACACAAATTCATGGGATGCTTTAACTACTGGTAGAATAAGCATGTGTGTGATTGACTGTGTGTGTGGACGGGTGTGTTTGTCTGTGAGGAAATCCCTTTGGCATTTGCACGAATGAGTAGTTGACTCCTTCATGACTCCCCAGACTCCAGCTAACAGCTGCAGCAACTTGAGAAGTAGACGAGCAGGAAGAGGAAAATTGAGGAAAGGGGTGAAGAGTGTCCCTCTTCCTGTGGGAGCTTTGGTCAGGAGGTTAAGTAGCCTTCCGCTCTCTGCTGTTGCTGGACACACACATGCAGAGATGAGGAGAGGCAAGGAGATAAGATGTTTCCACAAGATTATTAATATTATTTTTTTTTTTTTTTTTTGATGATCACAGGGATAACACTGCAGGGTGCTTCTATGCACTTTACAGAAGCACACACATTAGGGACCATATATGATGTGGTATATTTATCTTATTTAAATTTTTTTTGGGATCAATAAAGTATCTATCTATTTAATAGATCTAGATTTATTGATCTACTTAATCTAACCTTGGATAGGGTGATATGCATTATATGTAGGAAAAATATATCATAATATATATTTTAAAATAACAATTACAAACTATGAAAAATATTTAACAAAATTTTAAATAGAAACAATTCATTATATATTTTTTAAAAAAGCCTGTTTGTTTGTTTTTTTCTTTTTAGTGTTAATATATTTCGTTGACAAATTCTTTTTTGTGGAAATAAAGGTAAATTTTGAAGTTTCCTGTTCAAATGCAACACCGCTGACTTGTCAAACCAGTATATTGCAATACATTTTTGGTAACATTGTCCTCAAAACTTAGATATTTTGGTCACATCATTCACTCCCAGTTCAAATAATTTATATGTTTGTGAAAGCTATAAATCTGCTAGACACAGTGTTATTTAGTGATGACTGTGACATGGACAGATATGTGAAGACGTGCTGGCACACTCTGTTCCAGCTGATCCATGACTTGGCTTGATTGTGGATGTAGGAGGGGGTGATGGAAAACAGCATATTGTACGCATACACTTCTCAATAAAGAGCAGGTTCTCTGTCTGCCATGCTTGACTGGACAAGATGGAAGAGATTCAAAGTGATAAAGAGTCAGTTGGAAAACAAGTAGTGTGGGGGATTAGGGAGGGGTTCAGTGTTTTATTTTGATTTTTGGGTACACCCTCCTACCACAAATGGTGGTCAACTGTAATTTTTCCCTTGGTCACTTTACCTCTTCCCGGCCTCTCGCTCATGATCTCAAGTAGCACATGGGCAGACGGACAAACAGCTGGACAAACAGCCTTAAGTAAACTGTAGCTATAGTCCAGGCACCACATAAAATCAGCTCATCTGTGAAGTCAACTCGCTATTTTATTGGTCAGTTAGATGCTAGCTCAGATGCAAACATTTGATGATTAAGTGACTTTCCTTTCTGGGTCGTTGCATAATATTGTTTTGAGCACATTATTCTAAGTTATCAGTCAGTGGTTGGATAGACAGAATTTTAAGAGCTGAGATTTTGTTAGTGATGTAGTCAGACTATATTTGACTTTGTGTAGTAGTATGTGTGGATGAAATAACTGTAAGAGGATTTGTGTGTGTGTGTGTGTGTGTGTGTGTGTGTGTGTGTGTGTGTGTGTGTGTGTGTGTGTGTGTGTGTGTGTGCATGGTCTCTTCTTAATCTTTTTTTAATTTTTACAATTATTATATTGTCACTAAATTTGTTGCAGTAAAAACCACACTACATATTCCACTTCATGTGTCATTTTTGCTCTGAGTAGCCCTAAGGCATTTTTATAGTTGTTTTTTTATCATTATTTATTTTTTTTACATGGATGGATAGATGTGGGAAGATTAAACCTCCTTCACCGACCTCTTTTTAAACCGTCACACTGTCAGCTTCCCACTGCTGCTGTGTGAGTGTGTTGACAAGGTCTGTCCTACTGTGAATATTACCCAGACTCTTAAGAGAGTTATGGTAAATGGGACAGTTTGTCACATCAGTTAACATCACCAAGTGTACAGCTAAGAAGAAGAAGTGTTTGAACAACAGGATGAATGATAGCATGTTATGGAATCAGCAGCGCCTGACCAGCAGCAATTAGAAGGGAGGTCTTATCATTCTTTAACTAACACTGCACTGTAAAATGCATCGCTTTAGTCTTAGAACAAATGTATTATGTGGGACAGAACAAAATGTGCCAGGTATTGGTGTCAGATGATAGAGTTAACAAGGCACAACATAAAAACAAACACTAAGAAAATGTACAAGCGCTAAGCAGGCATGGAATGACACACAAGCATGAACTGAACATAGAAACGCGTTGCTCCTTGTCAGAACTGCTCATTAGTTTTGAAGATGACTCAGGTGAATGCAGTTTTATTTGATTTGCAAGGGGTGATGGGTAGGGTAGTCTTGTATCTTGTATTTTTATTATTATTTATTTATTTATTTATTTATTTATTTAGTTCATTTTGGGAATAATCAGCAGTGCTGACTCTTCATGTTGGGAGGAATTTTGAATTATTTGTTATTCTTCTAAACAGTTTTTTCTTTTGGATGTAAATGTGTGTATCAGTAATAACATAACCTCATATTTGCTACTGTTAGCATGACTCAGCATGACTTTTCAGTTTTGCTGTGATAAGTTTGGTGAACCCAAGCTGAAGCGACCTTGGGTTCTGCAGCAGGACAATGATACAAAACACACCAGCAATTCCACCTCTGAATGGCTGAAGAAAAAACAAAATGAAGACTTTGGAGTGGCCTAGTCAAAGTCCTGACCTGAGTCCTATTGAGATGCTGTGGCATAACCTTTTAAAGCTGGTTCATGCTCGAAAACCCTTCAGTGTGGCTGAATTGCAACAATTCTGAATAGATGATGGACCAAAATTCCTTCACAGCGCTGTAACAGACTCACTGCAAGTTATCACAAACGCTTGATTGCGGTTGTTGCTGCTAAGGGTGGCCCAACCAGTTATTAGGTTTAGGGGCCAAACACTTTTTCACACAGGGCCATGTAGCTTTGGATTTTGTTTTCCCTCAATAATAAAAACCTTCATTTAAAAACTGCATGTTGTGTTTACTTGTGTTATCTTTTTACTAATATTAAAATTAGTTTGATGATCTGAAAAATAAAGTGACAAATGGGAAAAAACAAAAAAGAAATCAGGAACACTTTTTCACACTACTGTATATGCTTTCCATGGAGAAATAGAAGCAATTTTGTAAGTTGCTTAACTATGAACAGTAGCTATTGTACCAGGCTCACCTCATGTATGTAACCTTTTGTATGTAGATTTGCTAACTGAATTTGATGTATATGAAAGTAGGCATACACTGGACACAAGACTAGGACTTAGAGTAAGACAATCACTAGTGAGTGCTAGTTCATATCACTCCTATTCTCAGTCTCCATAGTGGGTTGACATCAGAGTTAACAAAAGCAGGCTATTCATCACCATGGGGCAGAACACATTTAGCCTTGCTCCAAAAGCACTCATTGTCATTCAGGCACAATGTTTATGGAGGCGGCGGGGGTGTTGAAGAGAGGGAATGACAAAGAACAAGAGAAAGAATGAGACCCAATCCCACAGCAAAATGTATTGTGCTAGAATCCTGGCCATGTATAAAATATATGACTATAGCCCCATGTTTACATTTCACGTTAACAGAAACATAATGCATAAAAATGCTTAGAAGTTGGTTCTCTTTAATAAGAAACAACGATTTACATAACCAAGAGGAATAACAGCCTAAATAGTAAGAAGAAAGGATAATGTAATAAAGTTCTGAATGGGTGTTCGGATGGTGGGAGCCAAGGAATATTGTTTATTTTTGTTAGGTATTTTTCAAGATGGAGAAATTGTTGTGCTAAGCTGTCCCATCCACTGTAAGTTAATTCTTTAAATGTGTCAGGAGGTAATGTGGCTGTCTTTCGTTGGTTTACATATTGTTCAAACAAAAATCCAGAGAAGGCAACATTTCAAAATCTTGCATCTGTAACTGTAACTTTAATGTTTAACATTAAACTAACAGAAAGCACTCTTCATCCATTGTATGCATTTATCTAATGGATGCAAGTGCACACATTTAGATTGTAATCAAGGTTATATTCCAAGACAATACACACTACAAAGTAGTAAAGCTAAATAATAGACTCCAGTGGTCTCATAATATAGTATTTAGTGTAGCATTATGCCTATTGGTATGCACACCAAATATTCACAATTTACTTAATGTCACAAAAGTAAATCTTTTTCATTATCAGTGTGATCAGAGTTACTGAATGACAAATTTAAACAAGAGCCTGTCTTTTAGCTGCCATCAGCTGGTAGGCTCTCACTCTGTCTGCCTGATTAAGCAGCAGCGCCTGACAATTTCTGACCTGTCATAGTGTACATGCTCATTCTGCAAATAACCTACAGAAAGAAATGGTTACTGGATACTAGCTTGATTTTTCAAACATAAGATATGTTTAATGAATGATTAACAGTTAATAATTAATTGGCATGAATGGGTCTCATTTCTGTCTATTAAAATTGGATAAAAAAAAAAAAAGGGAAAAAAAGGCTGTTTTGTTGGTGGGGGAGGAGCAAACATATAAACCGTGCCACCCGCTCTCTGAGTTTACCCCTTGATGGGCCATTGTGGCCTGAACACTCCCTTGGCATCAGCCAAACTGAAGACAGCCATGGTGTTGTGGAGGTAGCAGCTTTGTGGGAACAGAGAGAGAACCTCCTCCACACCGTAAATAAGAGTTGGATGGACTAATAGGAGGTTCCTTGCAAGCAGTGTATGCAGGGTATTGGGTGAGTGAGTAAGCTGGTGGTGTGGAAGATATAGAACTTATTCGCATGTAAAAGATGTATTTTAAACATATCATGAAGCATGGCAGAGATTCCAAGGTTTTTAAACAAAAAGAGCTGGACAGGGCTGTAGAAGGGCACCAACCTGGCAGCTGAACCTGTATCTACTCTAAGTGTAAATATGAACAGGAGGAACACTGCCAAAGCCCTACAAAAAAAACCTTGAGCAGGCTACTGGTGGGCATGTCTTTGACCAAACAGTCAAAACCATACTTAATAAGGGTGGCATGAAAGGCCCAAAATCCTCTAATAGGACCTCTTCTCGCAGCCCAGCATTGTGTAGTTCAATTGCCATTTGCTAGAGAACGCCAGAATTGGCAGGGCTACCCCTGTGCCAAATTCTCTTAACAGATAAGAGCATACTCACGCTGAGCACATGTGGCAGGCGTGAAAGGGTCTGTAGTTGCCTTAGGGAGCATCATCCATCATGACTGGTTTGGCAGTCGGTCAGTGATGGTCTGTGAAGGAATATCCTTGGAGGGTCACACAGGCCTACTACTTGCTGGCCAACAGTACCCTTACTGCTGTTAGGTACCAGGATGAAATCCTTAGAGCAATTTTCAGAACCTATAGTGGTGCAGTGGGCCCTGGGTTCCTCCTGGTGCATGACATGAGGCCAGAGTGTGAAAAGAGTTTCTGGATTATGAAGACAATTCCTTTGTCTGGCCTTCACGTGCCCCAGACCTGAATCCAATTTTAGAACCTCTGGGATGTTATGTAGCAGAGAATCTGAAGCAGCCAAGTAGCACCACATACTGTCCAGGAGCTCACTGATTTCATGATCTAGGTCTGGGAGGGGATCATGATAGCATACCCCATCTAATCAGGAGCGTGCCCAAATCTTTTCAGGAGTGTATACAGGCACGTGGGTGCCAGCCACGCTAGTGACTTACATTGTGAGTTGCCATGATAAAAATCATGCAAGTTGGATCAGCCTGATAATAAATAAAAGGTTAAAAAAGTATTATTTAAACAACCTACTCAATACTAGTGACCATGTGAAATACTAATAAGCAAAATAACAGGTTAATAAAAATACACATTTTCATAATGTTGAATTATGATTTAAAACCCCACTTCTAATTCTAATAGGTGGATGAATACTGATTAGGTCTCTGTATCTAAATTATCTGTATACAACTCTAATATCCTTCTATCTAGCACTCTTTTGGGTTCTCCCAATTGTGTATATATAGAACTCTATTGACTTAGGTACTCATACAGTTTTAAACCTGCTCCTTTATGCTATTGATGTGGGTATTTTAGGGACCCCACTGAAAAATGCCAACTTTGCCCTGCTTACTGAGAGATGGAAATACTTTGGCAGTAAAAAAACCTGTTGACCAAACACAAACAGTGGCTTAGTGTTTGTCTTTGTACTGCCTGTATTGAACAGAACACCTCTAGACTCACCCCATATAGCCACCCCGAGATTTACTAGACTGTGTCTGGTTTATTTGTTTATTGTGAAATCTGAGCATCCAATATAGCAGTACTATTAAGCCAAATTGATATTGCATTAGAATTTCATGAACCAGTCATATATTTAGATAATCTGTTTGAAAGGTAGATGTTTTAATGTCGTAGGTATAGGCACAATGGAAAAAGAGTGCTGAGTAGCTGTTATTAATCACACACACACACACACACACACACACACACACACACACACACACACACACACACACACATTTTTCATAGTCACATACTCTGAGAGAGCAAGGTTTTACATATTAGTATTACAAACCGTGTGTTGTATGCAGTGAACAATTAGGAAAGTACAGAGCAAAAGAAAAAGAAAGAAAACTAATAAAAAAATACAAAAGCAGGTCCCTTTACTCCCTTCTTGCCTGCCTGAGACCTCTGTAAACCCCTATGTCTGCAAGTAGTGAGTGTGTGAGGGGTGGGGGTCTGAGAGAGAGAGAAAGGAGGGAGGCCTGGATTTAGCATGTTTTGCCGAGTCACAAGTACAGTACTTCCTTAAAAGAACCTTTCTTTTGGATTCGTCTGTAGCTAATCCAAGATTCTACATAACAAATCCCAGGAAAACCGAACCAAATGCAGAAGCAGCCCGATTTGAGTCATTATAGAAGCTCTGTAGATTGTGTGTGTGTGTGTGTGTGTGTGTGTGTGTGTGTGTGTGTGTGTGTGTGTGTGTGTGTGTGTGTGTGAGTGCTGTATTACATTATAGTGTGTGTTTTATCTGAGCGAAAGTTCACTTGGGAAAAACAATGAGCTAATGTCTCTGGCTTTGATTTAGCTCTGGTTTCTTTTCTTCTCCCTAGTTTTCTTTTTATACCCTAGAATTAAATGGCCATATTTGTATTATCTCCACAATCTAGCCATTGTCTTTAGAAATGAACCGAGTGGTTCAGGAGTTCTGAACATGTGGCTCTTGGGGAGATGAAGGCTTTTCTAACAGCAAGAATGTCCCTCTTAGCCCTGACTGTCACACAGGTTGTGAGAGCCATATTCACAAAAAAGCTTTCTTCAAAGTGTTCTCCTAAGTGGCACTAAATGTTCCTCCTTAAGACCTGCTCATGTAAGCTATGAGAAAGGGTAGGGTTTACTGCATTTCTGTGAATGCCTTTATATTTCGTGAAAAAAAAAATAGGCACTGACAGGCATCTGCACAGGCTTTGAAAATTGAGAAAGAAATTCCCTCAACAAATAACTTTTTGGTATAAAATACCTCAGGATTGCATGCAATAGTCACTAAACAATTACTTTTAATCACAAATTACAGTTTCATCACAAAGGAGCAAATAACTACAAAGAACAAAAACTATGAAATTATAAGTTATGAAACTTTGCTGACTAAACAACAGTTGTAATGCCACACAAATTCCTATTGGGACTCGAACGTCTTCAAAACATAGTTCTCTTTTACAGAAGCATGTACTTATCAGTAGGAGTTGTGAAGGAAATAAACACCATTGACAGCTAATGGTTTCCGAGCTTTCTTCTACTTATCTCTTCATCATTTCTTTGCTTATTCTGCGGGCTAACAAGTTGCATTCACTCATGAGGTATGTGTGAATGTTGTGACAGAGAGAGGCTGCAGGAACACATGCATGAAACAAGTTGCAGTAAATATATTAAATAATAGTTCAAATATGTTATTTTCCATTTAGTTACAATCCCAAATTTAAATGCACACAGTGAGCCAGTAATTGTATTATAGAGCAGCTACATTTATTTAGTCTATTAATTTACACCCTTCTTACACAGCAAATTTAATTATTGTGGATCCAATTTACTTTTCCACAGACACAAATTTAGGTCTTTGTTCAATGCAATGAGTTCTTATCCATCAGTTTCCTGTCAAGGTCTCCATATGAAGCATCTTTTCACACTGTTTCTCTATAAGAACTGTAAATAAACCTGAACTTGACTACACCATTGACCAACAAGAGTCAATTATGTTCTAGAATCAGTTTTTTAACTCCAGACTCGAGTTAGAACAAATGATAAATCTTTAATTTATTTTGAGAAAGCACTGTCTAACACTGTCTAGCACTATGCTTATATGGAGTGCCATAATTTTTCAGTTTTTTTTTTTTTTTCTGAAGTGTGGTTAAAACAGTGGCTAAATGTTGTGTCTTTGCAGAATTCAAGCCACCGAAGGTCATCAGGGTTAGACTGATTCATGCTGGGAAATGTTTGAATGGGGCGGGAGGGCAGAACAGACTGAACCAATTCCTCATTTTTAGCTACTTCCTTTCAAATTCCTGAATAATTTAGGACATACGGTGGACAGTGGTCCTGTGCCAATAGAAAAAATAATCTTTTTTTGAGAATTTGGAAAACTTGAAAACTCATTTTGTCTTTTAAAAGTGAGCATGACTGGCTTGTTGCAATGTAAACAAAGCAATTCAAAGCATTTGAACATCCTTACTAGAGAAATGAGCAGACTCAGGGTTTACTTAAATCTATGATGTCCACAATTGAAAGACCGTTGACCGGTAAAGGTACAATTGAAATCACTATGCATGGGGTATATTTTGCAGACTTTAATCTTTAAGCAGACTTTGAACAATTAAAACTTTGGCTCTTCTGGATTTTTATTTTAAGCATTTAAAAGTCCCTTATATAATCCCTTTATATAATGATACATGCAAAACTGTCAAATGAAGATGCAATGGGCCCCCAATTTTACTGGAAACACCTTTAAAGAGAACATACACATCAGTGTGCTACCCAGCATGCTATAAAGTTCTTCTTTGGGATCTATTTGCAATAACAGAGCAAAAATTAGCAGAAGGTTTTGCTGTATCATGTGCAAAATGTCACATAATTGAAATACATTTCTTGCATATAGAATTGTATAAAAGCAATAGCATATTTATAATTGGGAGTAAAATTCAGCTATGCCGATATTCAGTGTAACCGCTGTACAATTCTTGCTTGCTAAAGTATAATGAGGTTTGGCTTATTAACAGAGATCTATAGACATGTTTTCTCACTCTGGTCAGACGTCTTGATTTGAGCAGACATAAGCATGCCCCTTTAACCCATATGGCGTGATTCAATATCTAACAAAGGAATTTGCTACAAATCAGGCTTGACAGATATTATGTACAGCATGTCTGGATGTCTGGATGTGGAATGTTCTGTGTTTGAGTGCTTTCACATATTTGAAATGGAAAAGATGTGTAGGAGGTGGTGTGTCCTTCATAATAATCTCACTCTTGAGCTCTGAGCACTAACAGACAAGTGAGAGACACGGAGAGATACATGGAGCAGGATGCATGTGCTGTATATACTCGAGGTGTGCAGCTGTGCGCATCAGCCAGGAATTTCAACCTGCAGGCATGCAAATGGAATTCACCTGCATCCTTAATGCTATCACACACCTTTTTTCTGCTGCTGTGGTTTTTTTTTTTTTTTGAGAAGCGCCTTTATTTGTCACATATACATTACAGCACAGTGAAATTCTAATCTTCGCATATCCCAGTGATTTTAGAAGGCTGGGGTCAGAACGTAGGGGCAGCCATGATACAGTCCCCCTGGAGCACGAGTGGCAGACCTGGGGCCCTGACCTTCCAATCAGTAACCCAGAGCCTTAACCACTGAGATACCACCGCCATATTTATACCATTGTGCGTAATGTGAATAATTTCCCATCCTCTGCTGTATATTCTTTTAAAAATGGCTACAATTTAAACCATCACAGACTGATAGCACAAGGCTGTGATTTATCTCGTCAAGTACAGTTGACTGAAATTGAAGTGTTTCCCATAACTAAAATGATGATTGGCCATTTTCATGGAGGAAAGCTTGTTCCCTTCAAAGTGAGTGTTTTTATAGCCTTTTCATCACAACTTTTTGACAAGATACAGCTGTAACATTGTTGTATTTTCCTGCATGCTTCAGAGCCAGTGTAAACCGTGATCTAGCATATGATAAACATTACATAAACATCTGATAAATGGTTCTTCAGTGTTTATATGTGGTTGTGTTCACAACACAGATTTCACTGAAGTCTCAGCAAGTTGTGACATGACATCAGCTGTTGTAGTGGTACACTGCACAGAGGCAAAAAAAAAAAAAAAAAAAGACAAAAAAGAATTTAAGAACATAAGAATTTTTAAAACAAAAGATAACATAACATCTTAACATAAGATCCGTTTTAAAAAGCTGCTTCACCTAGGGTATGTCATACAAAGGTTTTAAAGAGCAGTTTTCTTTTATTTGTTCCAAGGATATTTGTTCATGATTCTGCAAAGGGTTAAGAGATTGAATCAACATGTCTGTACGCTTGTGCAATCTGATTCAAACAGCCAAATACTCCAGTTGTTTATAAGTGTAAGAGCAATTAAATGCTTAAATACTTCATTTATTAGTAGTCAATTAAATTTATATGATAGCTATTGTATTGTGACTTTTCTCTGTTTAATAGTTTACATTTTTTAACAAGTGTGTCTTTCTAGATAATGTACGTTTTTATAGTTTCTTTAGAGAGAGATAAAGAATATGAGTTAGAAAATGTTCAACATACATACTTAATGTTTTCTGTAGTTTAAGTTTTGCTGAAGATTTGATTAGGGTTATGCTGAACACCATAATGAAACAGGATTCAAGAGATTCTGATGTCGCTGAGTTAATGACATGCAATGAGTTGTGCCTGTATGTTAATATTGCAATATCAGTTTTCTTCTTAATTTATTTGGAAATAAGTTCATTTATTTGTTTACACATTTTCATTGTGTATTCAAATAGAATTTAGTCATCGTAGGAACGCGATGAAATCTGGAGTCGCAACCTTCTGTTCTTGATTGGGTTTTGTAGAGGAAGTTCTACAGATCATTTATCTATAAGAACAGGGTGTTCTTGGTTGAGAACACTCTTCCTCTCTTACTCTTCTTTATAAGAAAAAACATTTATTTGTCACATATAAATGATGGTTACGCTGAAGATGTGTTTTTATATATCCCAGTGTATTAGGATGTTGGGGTCAGAGCACATGGTTACAGCACCCCTGAAGCAGAGAGGCTTGCCCATGCTTAAGGGCAGTACTAGAGCTTAAAAATCTAACCATCTAAACTGTAGTCCACAGTTAACCACTGAGTCAAGGGATCCTGGTTAGTAAGTGTGGTTGAGGTTAGAGTTAGGTTTAGGTGTAGCTATAGGAATTTATGAATGGAAGGTCCTCACAAGGACAGTTAGACAAAACATCTGTGTATTTGTGTGTATTACTGATTGGTGTTTGAAGAAGTTGAGTTGAGTTGTACAGAATATAGGAAACGCCCTAGGCAGTGTGTTTGTGTGTGTGTGTGTGTGTGTGTGTGTGTGTGTGTGTGTGTGTGTGTGTGCGTGTGCATGTGTGCGTGAGTGAGTACGTGTGGTTATTCCATTGATTGAGCTGTATGAATGGGACTGAAGAGGGCTGTGAGTGACGAGTGCTTATTCAGGCTCCCACCAAACCCTCAGGAAACACTGGCCTGCCTTTGTAGCAAAAATACATCAGCTGTCAACCAGAGACGGCTGTCTGTGCACTGGAAGTTGCGGTTGGCTTATTACATTCAACAAAAGGCTCCTCCATGTAGGAGAGCTCGCTGGAGTGCAGGTCGGACAATGTGGTCGTTCTGAATGCCTAAAGTGAAATGTCATTAATTCAACATATCTAACGCTTGTTGGCTCTTGAATAATAGCCTTAATTGGTGCTACATGTGTTCATCATTAATTGCTGTTTTTGTTTACTTGGCCGTTCATGAAGTGCAGACCTAAGGGGTAAAAGAAGCCGTGCCTGGCACAAATATCTCTATGCTGTTCTGGCGAGTGAACGATTTACATCTTTGTTTGGCTCCGGCTAATTATACGGTGCTTTTGCCTGAAGCGTCACCCATCCTTGCTCTTTTTCTCTTCCTATCCTTCACTCTCTCTCTCTGTCTCTCATGGAGGTTTCATGATACAGAAGATCCTCTCTGTCCCCCTTCTGTACAATAATGGTACTGCATGTTAAAGAGCAGTGAGTGCCTGTGTTATTTTGGGGGGAAGGTGTATGATAGCCTCCATGGGGACAAAAGGCATGTTTTTGAGAATGGGGGCCCTGTAGTGGGCTGCAGCTCTAGCCCTGCCATGCCTTGTTGGTGTTACTGCTGCGTCATACCGGAGTCTGTGTGTACGTGCATACGTGAAGGGGGAGTCAGTCCCTGGTTTTTCAGACTGTGTCTTTATGTCAGACCTGGCTGTGTCTGTGGCACAACACTGCACAAAGGGGACCATTGTTTGTTTGGGTGTGTGCGTGGGGGCGTGCTATTCTGTTTCAATCATCTCTGGAAATCCTGTTTCTTCGAGGTGGTTAATGCTTTGCCTGTGGCTCTTTCTTTCCCTCTTCCTTGGATAGCCGTGCATAAGCAACCCTTTATCCCTCTTACCCCCCACCTGTGCTTGCACAAGAACTGTTGTTATGGTAGTCTCCTGGGCATTGGGCAGCATGTTGCTATGTCTAAGGAAAGCATTTTTTGTGTGTGTATGTGTTTGTGGGTTGGTGGGTGTTAGGGGCCAGGCCTGGTGTTGATTGCAGTGCTGATTGTAAGGGATCTGATGTGGGGTTTTCTGCTGCACTGTAAAGCGCCAACGGTGTTTCACGTCTCCAGCCTATACGGAAAACAGCCAGCACTCCTTAATCTGACTAACATCTAATCATGGGGTGGGGGCTAACACACAATTTCCTTTTGGCTTTACTTGTGTCTGTTCTCTCTCTCTCGTCTTCTCTCTCCCCTCTCTCTGTCTCCATCTCCCTCTCCCTCTCTCTTTCACTCTCTCTCTCTCTCTCTCTCTCTCTCTCTCTCTCTCTCTCTCTCTCTCTCTCTCTCTCTCTCTCTCTCTCTCTCTCTCTTTCTTGCTTCCCACTCCCCATGATCTTACCAGCCAAATAGCCAATAGACACCTGTCTAGTCAAGATATCAATCCATGCTATTCAGACCTGTCTACACTACCCACTGTGTCTGAAATGAGTTGTACTATAGTGGCTGTTGTTTTTCTCAAGTGGGCTTTGTATAAAACTGCAGCTTTTATCAGGATAAAGCACATAATGAAGGGAAAATAAAGAATTCTAACATGCAGTGGATTTATAAAAAAAAGTCTGTCACACCCCCTCAATTTGTAATGGCTGATCTTATGAAAAATTAACAATAAAAATTGCTGCACGTGTACATTTTTTTAATATATATAATTAGGCATGTGGTAGTGTACACATGTTCAAATGCAATTATCATATATCTGTCATCAATTAAGTGATTCTTATTAACCTGAAATAAAGAGCAGCTGCATCTATAGTGTTTTCTGAGTTATCTGAGGGCTTCATCTCCCTGCTAAAAATACTGATTAGAAAAGGGCTACAAAAGAATTTTCAGAACATTTAGATGTATTATTGAACACTGTGAAGGCTATCAAAAAGAGAAGAGGCAAAAAAAATAAAATAAAAACGGGGCATCACAGCGACATCAGCAAGAACAGGATGTCCCTCCAAAATTGTCAAAGAGAAGAGATGAAATCTTATAAGGAGGATACCAAGAGACTTGCAGCATCATCAAAGTGCCTGCAGGAAAGTCTACTGGTCAGTCATGTCGGAGCCAATGGATAGAGAAAGAGTTTCTCTTAATAACAATAATAATTACAAAAATTAATTCAAGCCCACCAACAGCTGAATGATTTAGAGATCCACCTGCAGTTTGTAGATATTGTTGAACTCACAAAAAGAAATAGTCTAAGTGATGTGTTACAAGCAAAAGGCACTTCAACAAATTATTACTTAAGCAATATGCACCCAAGATGGTGAAAATAGAAATCTGGCAGTATTCGTTGCATTTTTAACATTTAAAAACCCTTAGATTTTAACAGAGGCATATAGATTTGTAACTTATTAACAGACCAACACATTATCGATAGCATAGTGACCTCTTTATACTACAATTCTTTATTTTAAATAGTCAACTAGTGTTTTAGTAGCTTCTCTTCTTTTTCTCCTTTGGCTTGTGATACTGTACACATTTCCTACAACCAAATGACAGAAAAGTCCTCATACTTCATACCTTCACATTTCCTATATGTCCCCTGGGCAGTATATCAGCTTAGACAGTGGAGGAGGACGTTCTAGTTCCCCACCCTATGTGTCCATGAAAGGCCATCTGCTATATGACCCTTGGGAGACATCAGAGGCTCCCCTGTCAAGCCGGGATTCGAAATAACCGTAATGATTGATTTCATGGGTTCTAATTAAATGGCTTTATACTTGTGGGTGTGTGCATGTGTGAGACTTGAGAGAGAGAGAGAGAGAGAGAGAGAGAGAGAGAGAGAGAGAGAGAGAGAGAGAGAGAGAGAGAGAGAGAGAAAGAGAGAGAGAGCGAGAGAGAGATGACCAGTCAGTAAGTGTCATCAGTTAGACTGTGTGAGTGCTTGAGACACTCTGACTAACTTTGCTGGAATCTGAAAGCTTTTTTTAATTAAGCAGATTGTAAGAACAACAAAATGAATAGGGCTGTGTAAGAAAGAGTTTCAAATCAGAGAGGAGGACAGAGAGAAAGTTTGGGCTGTAGACAGAAAAGGTGAAATGGGGAGAATAGAATAGTGATGTCATCAGCAGCCAATCATGAGTGGGAGCTGGGGAGGGCTGTCAGCTGTCCTGTTCCATCCACATCATTCACACACACACACACACACACACACACACACACACACACACACACACACTTTACTATCCTTGTAAAGAACTTTCAATGACATAATAATTAAAGTTATTTCTGCACCCATATCTAGCCCTAACCTCAGAAACTGAATGACTTCTTTCGATTGTGTAAAAATAAAAAATCTTCACAAGGTCAAATCTGTTACTCTAACTGAAATATTTGTGACTCCTATCATATTTGTTCCTTTTGTGACAGACCTATTAAATTTTCTCATAAAAGAGCACAGCTGAATGGCCACTTGAAGTCAACTGCTATTGTTAATGTCATATTTGATTAAAGCTTACAGATTGGGGGTGATTTATATTTAAGTCACATTTGAGTATGCTGAGTATTTAGAGAGGGTGAAAATTAAAGGAGTACAGTTTACACAATTTGACTCCTGTCTTTTTTTTTTAAATAAGCCAACACTAAATAAGTGCACGTTATAGACCTGACTTTTTTTTTTATACATCTCAGTAATAGTTGCTTGGTATTTGTATTTGTAAAGTATTTGTATGGCATCCCACCCACCTAAACAATATGTGGCAGAAAGGGGTGTTAAACACAGCTCATCAAACCACCAGTTTGAGGAAACAAGTGCAGATGAAGGGAAGTCATTAAATGCCACTCACTTCCTTCTTTTCATTTAAAAAGATGGATCTGTGGATCTTCTGACAGCTGTAAAGGGAAAAAAAGGAAATTAGTTCTCCTGCTTTGTGAAATCCCTTATGCAATTATAATGTCTTAAAATGTACAGAAATGAAGCACATTTCATAAAGCTGCATTTTGAAGTTGCACCAAGTTTTCCATGACAGAGGCCAAAAAGAGGTTTTTGGGCTATTTAGCTGTGGCACGTCGCCACAGTTACCGGTCGAGCCGGAGCCTTGTCAGCGGAGCACACATGAAAGCAGGGAGAAACAAAAGCAGAGAAAGAGACAGGGGTGGCCGGGTTTACTCGGCTCACTCCAACCAGCTGCTGTTTCTAAAGAGGACCACAGCACGAGGCTTGTCCCTCTCTTAGAACAAAAAGGAGGGCCACACACATTCGCCTTATTTTTCTCTTCTGTTCTTCCAAATTAAATAGTATAAAAGAATACAAGTGTGCCATGAGTGTCTGTGTGGGGAGCCAGATGCCGAATGTTAAGTAGCTGGGGATGCCGGAGAAAAATGTGGCAGACGTGCACCGGCCACTCAAAGACGTACAAAAGAGAGACGAGCCAATACAACAGGAGAGCTGTAGAAGGGCGGGAAAGAGGGAGGGGATACGGCAGAGGGAGTTCAGATTTGGACGAGGCATCCTTTCAGACAGAGTGCCCTTGACAGCCTGTTGAAGTCTCACCTAAGATGAAGGAAAAACAATTGCTTGCGTGACATACATTTGTATACTGCCAGTCTCGTTGCAGCAGATCTGTGCCTCTAATCAGTATAGGTTTTGTTATAGACACTTAGAACATGTATTAAAATATACTAATGACTGGTAACTCGGGTTGATTGTCAGCCTCAACATGTCCCTTAGGATAATGATTGTTTCTGTTTCTGTCTCTGACGTACCTGCAGTGAACTGTGGCTTCCCCCATAGGAGCAGTGTATACTCAAAGCTCTGAGCTGCCAGGAAACTGAATCTAATAAAGCAGATCTGAGAAGTGGAATATTTTTAGCAGCCCTGTACACTGAGAGTAATGCTGCTGAATCTAGCAGATGCTTTAAAAAAGGCATATTTATTTGCATTAGCTTGTTAGCAGCATGCTTTCAGGATTGCAGCTCTGGCACTCTCCACGTCTCCGCAAGGTTGCTAAATAGCGTCAATTTAGGCTTGGAACATGAATTTGATGGTCTGTTCCGGTTTGTGTTAGAGGTGTGTGCAGGGAGAGATGTTTCCCTGTTGAGATTAGAGGACTGGATTAACACTTGGGGCAGTGGGGGGGATGGAAGGACAAGCCTCGTTTCCTGATAGTGAGCTTGGATAAAAGAAACTATGACCTGTTTTTCACAAACAGGACTTCAGAGACCTGGATGAGCCAGCTAGAAACAGAGAAAACTTCCTGCCTTAATGGAGGATGTAGAGGGATGTCTTGGGATCATTATACACACACACACACACACACACACACACACACACGCACACACACACTCACAAAACACAACATTGAAATACACAACAAAAGGGAAATGTGAGTCTAATCTCAGTTCACATGTACTTTTCAGTTAGAAAAGAAAATAGTTTTATGTTAAAATAATAACATTTATTGATAAAAATATAATTATTCATTATAAAATGAAGTAAAATGTTAATACAGTACAGTACTGTATACATAAAATAGCATTATTGAATTGGCGTTTGTTTATCGCGTTTTTTTGTTTATTCGCGGGCGTTTTTGCGATTATTGGGAATTACTGTATTGTTGCCATTCTCATTGGCATTTGGGCCTAACAGTTGACAGTTCTAACTTTCAAGGTTCTGAAGCCCAACAATTTGACCATGAAGCTACGACTTTCCCACAATTGAATTGTAATACAAATAAATTGCGATTAGTAGCTTAATTATCTGTTTTTGGTTTAAATGTTTTAGTAGATCAAATTTACAACTTACTAAAGTCAGACCTGCAATATTGGTTGATTTGAATAGATATAGACTATTTTGATTAACCATTTTCTGGTAACCTTCTGGAATCTCCTCTTTTTAACACTTATAGCTTCAAACAAAACTTTTAACTTTTTGCAAGATTATTTGCTATCTGTGAGCCAAAAACCTAATTGTGTTGGAGTGATCACAAGTTTGTTTTGCCAATAGAGCCTAGAAGCCAGTATGCAATGAAGTATGGTGAGCCATTTAGTTTAAAATACATATGACATGAGCTGCAGCTAGCAGACTGTCTGAGACTGAGACTATGTAAGAACAATGGACTATTGCAAAAACCATGTAAATAAATAGTGTACTTGCATAACCAGATCACACAAAATTACTAAGTTTTAATGCCAGTTTGGGGAAAATTATGTATTATGAAAATACAGTATGCAATTTAATGTTATACAAAATCTTTTCAGTAGTTTTATGGAAAGTATGCCACTGATAAATAGAATGAAGTCACATGAAAAAAAGAAAATAAATCACAAAAAAAAGAGGAAGGTTGTCATGGTAAGGAGAAATGGTGCAGAAATGGCACACACATAGGTTTAAACTATTGAAATATTTCTCAGCAGAAATGTAGTGAAGTTAAAACACATACTTAGCACTGCAGAGAGACATGCTGCTGTGAGATATGTAACAGCAGAGAAAAGAAACATGGAGTTCTGTAACAGATGGCATGGCCTACATTAAACCCTAATCATCAAGGCTGTTTGAGACCTGCAGAGACAAAAGAAAGTGAGATAAAATTTGCAGAACTGTGGCGAGTTCTCCATGCTGTTTGCAACAGTGAACCAGCTGGTTATCTTAGAAAACTGCCACAAAATTGTACCATTGAAAAACTGATTAAATCTTGATATTGATAAATTTATGTATTTATTATTTTTAAATGCATTTTTTTTCTTTCTACCGTAATAAAATTTTTTTTTTTTAATAACTCTTAATTTATGGACAAATACTAAACCAGACTAAAATTCTCTGACTTCTTGTTCAAATATAATGTTAAAATAAAAAGAACTGGACCATTACTGTGATCTATACAAATCACTTTTATGTTTATGTTTTTCTCGAAACAGACTTAAGTGGATTTACCCACTGTGTATCTCTCATCTCTTAGACATTTCTACACCAACATTAACATAGATAGACTCCATTTAAGCAAGGTCAGCATTCATATATATTTTATATATATATATATATATATATATATATATATATATATATATATATATATATATATATACAGTATATATAGGTAGTCGTCGACTTACGACCTATGCACCTTACGACCATTCGACTTTACGACCACAATTGCTAGCTGCGAAGTATGTTATTTTTTTACCAGCTTCCGGCATAATATTACAGTACTGTACATATAGCCTACTCTACTTATGACCAAATCGTGTTACGCCTGGCGTACGACAGTGCGTACCAGCTTCCGGCATCATTTTACAGTACCGTACATATAGCCTACTCTAATTATGACCAAATCGTGGTACGACCGGTCTGTCTGTCCCAATCGTGGTTGTCAACGACTACCTGTATATATTGCTGTTTTAATACTGTTCCCTCTTCTGGAAAGAAGTTGCACTTTATTTTTAAGTGGGGTTGTGGTGATTTGTGCTTATTTATCCACAACAGTATTAGTAAAGTCAATTGCTGATGTAGGGTGAGGATCCCTTGGGTACAGCATTCCAGTTCATCCCAACAGTGTTCTGTAGGGTTGAGGGCCGAGCTCTATAACAGGACTCTCAAGATCTTTTACTCCAAACCATGTAAACTGTATCATCTTTGTGCACAGGGGCATTTTCATGCTGAAACATTCGTGGATTCGTGGAGGGTAGGGAAAATGAATGCTACAATTGTGTGCCTTCAAATTTGTGGTAACAGTTTGGGATAGAACAACATATGGTTGGAAAAAATCAGGTGTCTTTAATTTTTTCCATATAGAGTATGTAATAAAAATTAGTGATTTAATATTAGTGCTTGTATAATTGATTGCACTTATAATGTGTGTTTAAATAGTTTCTTTACAATGTACATGGTGTGCTTGTGTGTTTTGCACTCTTGAGGGGATACAGATACATTAAACTCCAACTGTGTATGGTATGTCAAGTTTATGTAAACTTTCCTTTCTTCCCCAAGGCTGCAAAATGTGTGCACACTATACATACAGGGCCTTTAACATATTGTGTAGTCATTCATTTATCTTCAGCAACCACTTTATTCTGGCCAGGGTTGCCGTGAATATGAATATATATTAAACAATATATTAAACAAACAGCTCAGGTGCAACTATAAAGAGGATAGAAGCAATGGTGTGGGAGTTGAAGAGTGAATCAGAGTTTGGGTCATGGGAAATACCATGCATACCTAAATGTAGAGACCACTGCATACTTTGTTTCAGAGTAATAAGTACATCTGTATCTGTATCTGTGTATGTGTGAGTCTGTGTATATAGGAATGTTTTTCTTTTTATATATATATATATATATATATATATATATATATATATATATATATATATATATCTTGGTGAGGACTGTGTACAAATGCCAGAACAACTAAATAACATTTTTTTTTTTTTTAAGTTATTTTTTAACGCTACTGAGCTCTATTAATGCACCTCTGGTATTGCCAGTTTTCAAATGAGCCGTTTAATAGCAAAAGACAACTATTTGTCCCACTAATATTAATCCTAGTAGTGCACAGAAACATGAACAGTCAGGTCAAGCTTTAATTGGTGCTATATTGAATGGAGGAAACATTTCTGAGAGTCTGGACCATTTCACTGATGCACTCTGTGTAGGATTTGCGTTCCACTCTCAAAAAGACTTATGTAACCTGAAGTAGGTCAGAATGCAGTTTCTATATAATAGTAGGAATTTGTAAAGGTGTTGTTTTGACCATTATTTTACTAAAGTGTTTGCATTCCAGCAGAACAGAACAGAACAGAACAGAAATTATTTCTGCTTGCTTCCTAGTTGACAGATTAATAAGAACAAATTAATTGCCAGAGCTACCAGTCTTTTCTTCGTACCTAGCAAGAGGCTGTAAATTGTTTGCTATGTTTTTGTAGAAGATTTGTACCAGACTTAAGATAGGAAGATAATAATAACACTCCAGCAAGCGGAACTGGAGCAAAAACTGTATTCTCCAAAGTTCAATTTGTTTCCTGATCAAGTTGATGTTAATATCCTTGTGTAGCCTTTTAAGAAATTGTAGTTCTCAATAGCTTGAAGGTCTCCCCCTGAGTTAGAGTCTACTGTTTTGATTATGTTCAACCACATGCATTTGTAACTTCCTTGAATGAAAAGCTGCTTAATCTGAATTTCAGTGATCTTAGCTTTTCCATTTTCCGTATGATGTAGATATGAGATTTCTGGGAACTACAGATCTGAACCAGTATCCTCACAGTAACAAGGCCATTTTTCTGCGGTTTTCCCTTGCCAAGATCTAACTACATTGTGGCTGTAGAGTGATCTCATACAAGTTCTCATGCAAGATCTGCATCATGTCAGTCAGCCTAACACATGTTCATGACATAAAACAAATCAATGTAATGGATTATCTTTTCCAATACTAAATAAACTATTTGAGGCCAGTATGAGTAGCAATATCTATACTCTGTATTGGATGAGTAGTAATTACAATTGAGTTATCATTTGGTTACCAATGAATTACTGCATCAGTTTGAAAAATGACATCAGATAACCTGCATTATATGCTTGTTTATTAAAAAAGGTCAGTAGAAACGGTATAAAAATGTACACCTTTTCACTCATTAAGAAATAAGAATTCAATGACTTGGCTAATTTAAAACTTACACATTCCTACACACTCCCTTCTTTTCTTGAAAAAACTGTCACATGGTTTGTATTTACCTATTGAGACCTAGAAGGGTCTTATATTTTACAACACTTGACTTTTTTTTTTTAAAACTAATTGCAATTTTCCATCAAGATTTTCCATTTTGTTTCTTAGAAGTAGGAGGTAAATGAGTTTCTGCAAAATGATTTACATATAATAACACATTTTTGGCATGTACTGTTGAATGGTGGGTATGGACTGTAGGATGAGTGGTTGGGTTAAACAAAGTTCAAGTTAATGCATCTTGTGGACTGAGTATTCTGACAGTTAAAGGCAAATCTTCACGAGTACATGTTGTTCCTGCATGTTGAAAAGTTTAGGCTAGATTTTAAAAGCCAGGACCATAAATTATAATCAAGTTTTCAGCCCTGTGTAGTGTTATGGCTGGATCTGTGTGTTTACATATTAACTGTTTCTAAGGTCATTTCATGGACAACAAAAATAACTTTTAGTCTCTCAGCATTTTGCACACAGGGGCACAAAGCATGGTCTTTATGTGAGCTGGGAGGAAAAGAGTGATTGCACAAAATCGCCTGTTACTAAATTAGAAAAGCTATCCCGGTTAATTTTTCTTAGTAAATCTAGAGTGCTTTCTCTCCAATAAAAGCGCAATTCCATGCAAATGTCGCTTTCGCCATGCAAGAATAAAATTGCAAGTACAGACAAAATTTTATTTTTTATATATTATCCACTTAGGTCTATATTTAACTGTTCTAACCGCAAATATAAGACACTTAGCCAGGGTATACTTCAAGAGAGATAGCCATTAGCTTGAAAATTCAAATCATGACCATGACACAGCCATCCGTGACCTAGCCAGGCCTTGCTCTCTTGGTGGGAGGTATGTCATTAACTGTAAATCACAGCAACATGGTCAACTCTAAGGACCATTGGGTATTCAGACTAGGGTAGATAGCAATTTTCTTTAATTGTGTTGTGCTGTACTGTGATACAGTATGAGCAACAGTTTGAATAGATAAGAAGGAAGCATGTATTTGCCATTGCATTAATAGAGGAGAGCTTGGTGGGATTTGGCAGGTGACCAAATTAGGGAGAAAAAAGTAAAAAGTCTACATTCATACTGTAATATGTAATATGCATATTATATGTAATATGCATATTTACGCTTTTGATCTAAAGGGTTGCAAAAGCATAAAAGTAGAGTTCCACTTATATGAGACCCTCAAATATTAAAAAAACTAAAACATGTATATTGCTGGGACATTTTGAGCACTTCCGGTTCTGATAATAAATCACCGATAATTTATAATGGTTGTTTACTACATTAATAATCTGAAGACAGTACAGCCATATCCATGCTAAAACACCAACAGTTCGTATCGAATGCCAGAAAGTTGCATTGTTTCCCTAAACATTTGTGCCAAATGTCTTTTAAAAAACATGCTGATGATGTGCTGTGAGCTCTCATACCAGTATTTCACCAATAACATTTTGTCTGATGCTTTAAACACAGCTTATCTGGCTGTTAGGTCACGCCAGGGAGAACTTGTTTACCACATTTCTCCTCCAGACTCAATAACATGTCAATCAGTGACAGCCCCCTCCTTCCCACCAAGCCCGCTCCTGCTGCTCTACGATTGGTCGAGCTAAAATTCCTCTCAGTTTACCTCGTAGCCCTGTTGCCCTCACAATGGGTGATCAGATCTCGAGCAGTCTAACTGCATTTACACCATCAGCATGTGGTTTTAACCATCCAGGCTGCGTTACTTAAACTTGCAGTTGTGTAATTATTTTGCCATCCGTCTATTGTTTATATGAAATTTCACAACCTAAAGGTGAAAGTTACGGTATTTAGGCAGATCAGATAATCCATGGCAGAACAATTCAGCTGATTGATAGACTGAAAGTGTTTTAAATGCAATCATTGCAATCAAGAAAAAACAGCTCATTTGTGTTGTAGATTACTACTTGTACAGTATGACAAACTTTGGCAAGTAAAAACATATTTTAGCTGAAATGGCCTTATTTAAAACAATCTAAATGTGAAAATATGACTAAGTAATATGTTAAATTGAGAATTAAAAATTAAAATGTTTAGAGATGAAAAAATATATTTTATTATTCTTGATGTTATTCTAGTTGTAATCAAGACCAAACAGCATTAAGATCCTATTAAGGTCTGATAGTAATAAGATCCACACAGCTTTCACTTTTCTTCTTTAATGATTTAGTTGGTTTTTCTGGTAAAAATGCTAATAAACTCCAGGTAACTGGCATTGTATATCACAATCTACACATTCTTTAAAAACTTGAAATTTGAATTAAAATTTGAGCCGTCATGTAAATAGGCATAGTAAATCTATAAAAAGGAAGCCTGAAAATGCACAAATAGTTTAATACCCTATTAAACGTTTTTAAATGACTGCAAATGAATTCATCACCATCGAATGCTCACTGAACATGAAATGAGATACTGTCAGTGTTTTCCATTCTGTAGTGATGAAGCCTTCACAGGGGATTTCCACAACAGCCGTTTATAGGGTTATTTCAAACACTTACAAAAATATACTTCTTTAAATCAGTAGTTATTTAAGGCACCAAGTAATGAAGGCTTGGCTCACAAGATTTGATACACCTTATTTATTTTGCAAAATGGAAAAGAAATTAGCCGCAGTTAACAACAATTTGGCCTACAAATGTAGGTCAGGTGTGAAACATATTAAAATTGCATTTTGGAATTGTGAATCTAGTAAAACCTTTCAAAGGAAATGCTATGGCATGTTAAGTAATGTTTTTAGAAAATGGGACCAAAAAAAACAAGACTGGTACATAAAATTGGTGGTAGCAGGGATAGATTCTGTCTCTTTAGTCCCGCTATTCATTATATATATTTGTGTTACTTTTCAATTGAGCCTCTTTTCTGCAAGTACAGGTATTGTACACACTTATCGACATCCTCAGTTTTTGTTTGACGCATAAACAAGCCAGCACGTGCCTAGCTAGTTGCATCCAGCAGTTATACAAGTGACATTTTAGAACTAATATGTGTTGCCAAAAAAGATTTTTTTTCTTGCCAAATATATTTACTATCACTTTAAATTTCTGCAAATTTAATCAAGTTGCTCAGCCATAGAAGGATGAGAAACAATAGAGCAAATGTGTACTGTGCATTGAGGTTTTTATGTTTTCTCTGCACTCATGGGTTTCTTACAGATTCCTCAGTTTCCTCCTAAAATATGCTGGTAGATGATTTATCTAATAAAATAAAATTTTGTGGATTTTGTGATGACAAGGAAAGGTAGCCATGGCCAGCATGACCCACCTTACTAATATACGGTCACTAAGGACTTTATGAAAAATACCTGTACACCTATTTAATAATTATTGAATTATCCAATTAGCCAACAGTGTAGCAGCTGTGACAACAACATGACCAGTAACTTTGAGAAATGTTTACATTAGACATCAGAATAGGGGAAAATTGAGATTGCAGTGATTTTAAATGTGGTTTGATTGTTGGTGGTTCCTGAGAAATCTGCAGGAATTGAAAAAATTTATGAAACCATGTCACAATGGACAAGAATTAGGAAAAATTATTCACATAAAGGAATATTTCCAACATTTTGTGGAATCAATGCAATGAGGAATTGTTTTAGGAGATTGTTTTAATAGCAAGAGGCCCAACTCAGTACTAGCATAATGTTTCTAATAAACTGCCCAGTCGGGATGTGCGGTATAATGGTACTGGACAAATAATGGTATCTATTATATTTTAAACGGTTTTATATAATTTTGCTGAATTTGATATTTCATGTGATGCTATTCCGAAATTAACCTACAGGCGGCAGTGCTTCCCAAATTGCTGCGAAACGGTTAAGATATGCACATGCATTAATTGTGTTACTTTGGTTGCAATTATTTTTTTTCTTCGAAGTAAAAAAAAACAAAACCTTTTGTTCCTGGTATTTTTTTTTTTTCTCTGTTGTGTTCAGATGATTTTAATACATTTTCATTGTATTACAGTACTTAAGTTTTATATATAAAGAAGGTATATATATATATTTTTATTTCTATTATTATTTTGTATTTTTTTCCCACAAAATTAAAATGTAACCCATGTTCCCTGGTTTTTGTTACAGTTTGATACAAAGGTATTAAGATATGAATCTATTTTTATTTTTAGTATTATTATTTTAATAAAATTGTTTTCAAATCGCTCATCTTTTGAGGCTGGTTATTTGTCACTTATGGTATTGATTTAGTATCGATACCAAGTTATTACATTCTGGTATTGTACCAAAGCCAAAACTTTGGTATCGAGCCATCCCTACTGCTCAGTAAGTGTACAGTATAAAACCAAACTTGCATATGACTATAGCAGGTCTGAGTGGACGTCTAATACTGGTCTGTATGACTGAAAATCTTATGTGAGAACATCCCCTTATTCACAGGCATTCCTGCATTAAGCTCTCCATACAAAAAGCTTTGTTATTTGCCACTTGGACATTGGTGCTAAAGAAAAGAATGCAAAAAAAAAATCAAATGAACTTTGTGCGTACCGTTTGTAAACCTGTGTGCACCAAATGCCCTGCAGAAGTGCACAACTTATCCATGGTTTGGAATTAATTCTTAGAATTCTCCTATGAAAGCAAACCTGTGATTATGAGTTCTTCCCCTCAAACAAGAGCAGAATCCAAAGCAGCATATTACAAATGCATTTTAAGCATGAATAAATTACATTACTCTTCACTTATACAATAGTATGCTTGCTTAACTTCTTTAAGTGAACTGGACATATTATTTGGGTAAAAGTTACGATTATTTTTAACAAATCTGAGTAGTGTAAGATCTAAGATCTTTACCGAAACTCATGAGGAAACATGAGATTAGTGGGAATTTCATTTCTCAGGAGAGCATCTTGAGAAAAAGGAGACCTCAAAGGAAGCCCTTTCCTTATCATTTGATCTCACCACTGTCTAGGAGAACCAACGGAGATCTCGTTTAAGATTTTAATTTTTTAAGAGGCACAGACAGAGCCTTTATTTAAATACATGTGTCATAATGTATTCTTTGTACATCCCATTTGTACATGATTTTTATTGCTGGTGCCATTATAGAGTAAATAAATAAAAAAAACACATTTAGCTTGCTTATTTTAGCTGACAAGGCTGTTGCGAATAAAGTGAATGCATTAAAATCAGTCTTTTTTTATTAATAAATGTTGTAGTAATAAAATAACACCAGTAATTTGTGTTTGTGATGTTAGCAAAAGAAAGGCTAAAGAACTTGTTTTATTAGCAAGCTTAATAACCAGTACAGTGTGCCCTGGAAAAAAATATAGGACAATGCAGAGGTTGAGTGAAGATAGGGAGATGGAGCACTTTAGTTACGTGCTTGTGTAGAAGTATGCGTGACGAGAGCGACATTTCAGTCAGAAACATGGAGATGACGCACATCGGCGGACCCGAATTTTCTTTGCTCCATTCTCGCTCGCCAGTGCTCAAATAGTCTAATGGTTCTCCGTGTGTGATTCGCTCCACGCTCTGCAAACCACTATGAAGAGCTCAGCAAATGATAGGATACGGCAGCCTTCCAAGTAGTCTGAATAAAAACGCTCTTATTGTGTTCATCTTTAACCGTTTTTTTTTTTTTCTTCCCTGAATGAATTTGCAAACAGTGCTTGAAATTGTTTTTTTATAATGCTGACCCTTGCTGAGTGTGTTATTTTACCACTGAATTATAGGAAATGGAAAATAAAGTCTGTCGCCGGTGATAAGAACAAGTGGATTAACATTCTGCTTTCTGATTATGCGCTTGCTTAGTACATTGGGCAGTGTTTACAGCATGCTGCTAAAAGAGCACAAGCCCACGAATCGGAATCCAAGTGTGTCAGTGGGTTCTTGCCAGGCCACTAATGCTGTGTTTTTATATGCTCCTTATTTCCTGTGCTCTCTCTGAGGAATGTTACAGTGTGGCGGCTGGAAGAAGCCCTTGTGCCCACAATTTGTTTCATCCCCGAGGCGAATGTGTATACGTGCCACTCGGCATATTGCAGTGATTTGGAGTGCAGCAGTGGCTGTGTGCTGTCTGACCTGGGTGTTTTCACAGAGAAGGGGAGGGCCGTGCTCCTCACTACTCAGCGTGTGCCTGTGTTTTTGTTTTCTCTGCAGTGCCAGTCTGAAATGGTAGTGAGGAGGGGTTTTCTCTCTCTCTCTCTCTCTCTCTCTCTCTCTCTCTCTCTCTCTCTCTCTCTCGCTCTTTCCTGCATAGATAAAGAGGCACGAGCCATTTCATCAGCTCACGTCAGGCTGTGTGTTTCTCTCTTGCAAAATTTGTACGAGCAACACAAAGATCAGAACTGGAGTGTGCACTGGTTCAGTGTAACATCAGGAAAACCTCTTCCACATGCATGCGAGAGAATTTAACACGGTTTTCCGATCTTTGACTCTCCGATCGATTACAGCCTTGATCGAAATAATTTTTCATTGCTGTGTGAAATATATTTTACAATGACACTTTTACTGATGTATTCACCATAAAAATCTATTTATATATCATGTTTACCTCAGTACTCAGAGACAGCTGTGGGTTTTTTTTTTTTTTTTTTTTTTGCTATAATTGCTTTCGTCAGATGATTAAAGTTCACTGGTGTTTAAAAAACAAGCCATGAGGTGAAAGGAAATGTCTAAAGGTCTCTGAGGAGGTTGGCCATTTTTCTGTTGAAAGGTTTATCATTAGATGAGTCACGTCGAAGCAAAAAAAAAAAAAAAAGTTATTAAATAAACAATGGGTATTGTTGAAAAACTCTGTAAGATCTGCCTCATGGTGCAGATTTGGGAAGGATACCAAAATTGTGCAAATTTTAATGTCCTTATATGTCCTTAATAATGCAATATTTTACCCAATACATTTATTTTTTGGGGGGTGGGAGGGTGTATTTGGGACATCACCAAAAATAGAAAAAGAGGCAACACTCAGTAAAACATGACTGCTTGTCTGGGGTTTTCCCAAAAGGCAAACTGATCATTCAAGTAGGCAAATGCACGCCATGCCTGACATAGCTGCGTGTGGAGCACAGCCGGTTGGGAACAGGCATGTATTATGGAGCTGCTTAAAAAATAAAGAAGTAGACCCTTTTCTCTGTATATTTGTGTTTTCTCACTGGGAAATGAGGCCAGCTAAGAGTACACAGGCTGTGAAACGGTACATTCTCCCTGTCTCTCTTTCAACATCATCACCGCCTCCCCTTTCCCCTAGAACCTCAGCAGAAGGTATGCATGTTTGAGATGTTTTCCCCAATCAGGGACTCTGTAGAAGCAGTGTGAAGCCTTTTTTGCTGCAGAACGGTGACTTGCATTTGTCTTGACTGCCCCCTTTTGGTCATATTCTGAGCAGCCTCCTCCCTTTTCCGCTCCTTCCTCCTCTCCTTTGCAGCAATGCTGACATTCTCCAAGTTAGGTATAACAGCGAAAATCTCCTCCATGCAGCCTCATTTTTGGAGAATTCAAAAGTAATGCCATTCCAGGTGAGAGTAGGATATTTGTGGGAAACACAGTGTGCACTTGATTGCATCTAAATTTGGAGCCCGGAAAAATTGCAGCTATTAATAGCCCATAAAAGGCCAACGTGGCTATTTAAGGCAGAGCACCTCTAGAGTGACTTTAGAACCTCTAACTTGGTGTACTAAATCTTCACCACACTCTTTTCGGCAACACTGCCATTAAATTATGGCATTGAGAAAGGTGATCAGAATCCGATTTAACTCACAAACCGAGGCAGCAGACATGATTACAAGCAGAACAATGTTAGATTAGCATTTTTGCCATGCTCTGTCTTACCTGTGACACAATTATCCAGTAATTTCACTTTGATTAGTGTAGCTTGTGACAGGATGTAGGGAGTATAAATGTGTGAGTGATTTTGTGTTTATTTGTCAGCTATATCCTTATTTGTGTAACAAGATATTATGTGAAATATTTACATCTAGGCTAACTCTGATTGCGAGTGTAGTGTATACAGTATATGGGGATCACTTCAATATAAATGTTCTAAAGTACACACACATCTGCACAGAAGCAGTATTAACTGCAGCAAGAAGCACTAAATCTGTCACATTTTCTCAGACTGTCAGAGTGCTACACGTCCATAAATAACGAAGGGAAATGTTTCATTCGGACACGTTGTTGGTATTGCCTCTGCAGTGTGCCACACACAGTGCCAAGAGCTTGTTGCCTGGCAACCATGCTTGCCCGTCTTCTTGCTGGCGTTGTCTTGTGGAGCTGGTTGTCTAGCACAAGACTTCCAGTGATGCAGCGGTGCTTAACATGTGTTGTGCCTTCTTCAGCATTCTGGGATGTGTTTCCAAATATGAGCGTCTTGGGTGCATTTAGAGCTGACTAGCAGCAGCTAAGGTCACATTCACTTACGGCTTTCTTGTGAACGGGCGGGACTTTTGTCTGTCTGTTGTTCAATAACTCAGTCTGCCAGAATCATTCTCAAATTGATCAGAGATTTGTAGACAATAGGGTCAGTTCCCTCAGCACTCCAACAATCCTTACTGACTTCATCTAAACACTGAAAAGTCAATAAGATTCTTTGATGAACACCTAATTCGAAACACACCCATTCCTTGTTCTCCTCTTTCTCTCCACAATTTTGTTTTACTTTCAAGTTTCTCACGCTCTAACGCAGGACTTAGATGCAAGCGAGCCAACGGCAAATACTTGGACACCAGATTATATGTTCTTCTGGAAATATCATGGTGTCACCTACCACTCCTTTAACACATCATTGTTATTTAAAAGTAATTTTCCATGTTTATATCTGCTCCTAGAAACAGGAATATGTAAAGACTAAGTTGGCAAGAAAGCATTGTAGAAACAATGTGTTTAATGTGAACATATATGAGAATTTCTCCAGTGAAATAATTTAAATATCCTAGCTATTATAAATAAATCAGCCAATTAAGTAAGAGAGAACTTACACGGCTGTCATCAAGGCAAGAAATGAATTACCAGAAACGTTTTTGCTGCATGTACAAAGATGCTATAAAAGGCGTGCCAGCACACCAGTTATGAAATGAGCTGTCATCCCTTTTTACCATGTCATTCCTTGCTGTGTGGTTTGTTTAGGAATAATTTGAGCATTCTTTATCCAGCAGGAGTTATTTCTCCCTAAAGCCAGTTTGATGAGAACACAAAGTGCAGATTATGGTTAAAGTTGTTCAGTAAAAGCCAGGGTATCTGCAGCGATAGGTTATGCAGCGATCTTATGTTCTATAACAATTTACATTTCCATCTTTGTAACACTTTTGCCCTGCAGGCATGTGTTGAACAGCCACCAACTAGGCTGTCTGGGGTCATTGTGTAATGCCATGTCTTTAAAACACTTAGGTTTTAGTCTGGGTCTGTTCACTTGAAGTTCCAGGGCTGCTGACAGGCTTTGCCTTTGGGCCTGCAGGACACTTTTCCACATGCTGTCGGAACAAACTGCATTCAAGTGGCTGTCATGACACTGGATTTTCTTTAATCTACTTATCATTCTTTCTTGACTTTCCCCTTCTTTTCAGTTTCTTTAGCAATCCCTATCTGGGATAATATTTATTTAGTCAGGCCCCAGCAGCAGTTTACTAAAAAGGCTGTCACAAAGCAGCAGGGGCCCTATAAAAACATGCCATACAGTACAACTCGAAGTGGCACTGCCTCCATTTTTTTTCTCTCTTCAGGACTGTTGTACAGACCACTAATCAGTCAACTGCCTTCCAAACTTCTGGGAGCAAAGCACAAACATATGTGCATGTCTTAAGCTTTCAGTCTAATTGGTATCTTGGTAAAAGATCTAAACATTCCTGTGATATAGAGTAGAGATAATAATTAGTACTCATTAGACTGTTTCAGCTTTTGGCAAAACGAAGAGTTGTAGCTGTATTGTAACATGAATTTATGGTCTGGAATGAGGACAATACATCATTCAACTGTCTGCTAATTCTCTTCGTATTTTTGGGTTTTATTTTTCTAGCATGTCTATCAAAATGTGAGGGTCAAGCCTGCACGGATTCAGGCGAGTGCTGCCACCCACAGTGCCTGGGGAGCTGTACGGAAGCCGGAAATGACATGGCGTGTGCTGCCTGCCAGCATTATTCCCACGAGGGCCGCTGTGTGCCAGACTGTCCTCCTGGCACCTACCGTTTCGAGGGCTGGCGCTGCATCACAAAGGAAGTATGTGCCCAGGTCCACCTGCCCAGCGAAGTGGACTTCGTCATCCACGATGGCGAGTGCATGCCCGATTGTCCACCCGGCTTCACTCGCAATGAGAGCCAAAGGTTTGTTTTGTTGTTTAAATGTTAGAACTGAAGTTAAAATTTAGTTAACATTAATTTGGTATCCTTATGTTGCATAATATCAAATAAGAATTGGAAATAATCTGTTTTTAAATCTTTCATTTTGAGGTGTTTTCATTTAGAGGTGTTTTTAAATGTACTTTTAGAGAGCTTGCTAAGAGGCAACAAAATAGTAATCTAATGAAACTTTCTTGTGCCCACATCTGCCCTGCTTACATGGCTAACTATTCAAGCTCTTTGCCCTTGCCCTGATATGGAAGCGCTCAAGGCAAAATGTGTTGTTTTGACATTAGTGAATGAAGGAAGTGGACTGCCAAGTAAATAGGGACTTGTGTTTCAGTTCTGCAAACACAAGCTGTTTTTTTTCCTCTTGAACTTTTATCTTTTATAACCTTCAGAAAAAAACCTGCAATTTACTTTGCTGTTTGAAGTTTAACCATTACATAAAGTTACATGTTGGTTTTACTTTCAGTCAGGAAAGAGAATTTATATTATATAGTATTCCTGTTGAGGTTTACTGGAATTTGTCAGCTCAGAGTGTTCTGGTCTGTCCTTGACATTTTCTTTTATATTTTTTTTCTCCCTCTTTCTCTCTCTCACTCCTCTTACAGTATGTTTTGTAGTGCGTGTAATGGCCTCTGTGATAAGGTCTGTGAAACTAAAACCATCGACTCGGTGGATGCTGCCCAGTCCCTGCAGGGCTGCACTGTCATCAAAGGCAACCTGCACATTAATATTCGTCGAGGCAGTAAGTATTAAGGACAAAGTGAAAACTCCTTCCGGCACACTTCTTTTCAACTTATTTTAGAGTACTTTATTATACTGCATTATTGCGATATGTACTCAGCATACACTATTGTTTTCAAAGCCAAATTAACTGATATGTACCATATCCTTACTATTCAGTGTGAGGCTTCACTACTTTATATTACTGTTCAGTGTGAGGGTTTATGACTGCATTTACTGTGCACTATAGTAACAAGTCTTTTCACCTATCTTTCTGCATTTTTCTCTAGACAACATTGCTTCAGAGCTGGAGAGTTTCATGGGCTTGATTCAAACAGTGACTGGCTATGTACGCATCAAGCACTCTCACACTCTGGGCTCACTCTCATTCTTGAAAAGTCTGCGCTACATTAATGGAGAGGAGCTTTTAGACCAGTAAGACTCTACTTTTCGTGTTGTTTTGTCCATGATATGTCAGCTCTCATTCTTTTTGTGACTCCTGAGGGGTCATATACTTTTACTAAACCATTTACACACAGTCTAACAGGTCACTCTGCCATTTTTCTAAAATTATATTTTTTTGAAAATGGGTTTAAAACCTGCATGAAACTAGATTACCTGCAGGAGATGCTGGTGTACATTTATTTTTCTTTATAGGAACATGAGGATTCATATAGCATCAGGAAATAAAAAAACTAATCCAATTTTTTCTTATGCATCACTTTTTCCTTTGGCTCATTCTAACTGCCTGCTGATTCAAATTATTCACTGGCACAGGATTTGTCAACGTATTTTTTTTCTAGTCTTTGGATTTTTTAGGTTTCTAATGGAATGTGTAAAATGTCATAAGCTATCATGCTTTTTGGCCTACAACTCACTCACATATTGCAGAAAATGATTTTCATGTATGTAACTCATAATACTGCAATACAGTTTTAAATACATCTGCTGGGAGTCTGTAAGTCAATATATTTAGTACATGCGATTGAACAAGTTGGAGCTAAATTTGGGCCTTAGCATGATGTCAGACACAAGTAATTTTGCTTCAGGTAAAATGTCTAGGAAGTTTAGAGGACGAAGGTGAAAAAGGTCGTGAGAAAGCCTTTCTTTGTTCTCAGGTTTCATCTTGTAGGGGGCCTGTATGTGTGTGATGAGCATTCCCCACATTCTTTAGATGTTTTGTTGAACTAAACATACCCAAAGTGCAGATTACTTCCACACAGGCTCAGTGTGAGAATGAAACACAATATCTCCACTTTAGTGGACTCAAATCACATAAATGTTATGCCTGATTTTTTCAAATACAAAAACACGGGTCGGAGATATCAAATGTGTTCAGTTAGAATAACTGTAATATAGCTGTATTGTTTTGTCCTCTTTTTAAGAGTAATATTATAAGTAGGTACATGAATGTACAAAAACGCTACAATTATACAGTAGTAATAATACAATCATTCTATTTCATTTCCCTGACTGCCTTTGTACCACTTTATTCTGAAAGAGCAGATTAAACGACAGTTTACTAAAAAAATATTAATGTACTATAATATTCTATATCACTGGGTTTGGACTCTAAATGGTCATATGTGTGATCCCCATTGCTAAAGTGTAGATTATGAAATGATTAGAAAATGATTAAAGAGTCTGTAAATAGATAGAAATTAGTTTGTAGTGTAAAACATTTAAGTTAGAAGACACACGGAGCAACACAAGTACTCTTGTTCTGATAGTATGATCTTTTGGTTTTGCTAACACTTACTCTTGGTGTTATTTGTGTGAAACAGAATGTATGCCTTCTCAGCACTGGATAATCAGCACCTACAGTATCTGTGGGATTGGAGCCAGCACAACCTTACAATCCGTGCAGGGAAACTTTTCTTCCGCTCCAACCCTAAACTCTGCATGTCCGAGATTCGCAAGATGTGGGAGAAGACCGGTGTGAGTGAGAAGATGAAGGAAGATGATGTTCGCAACAACGGGGAACGAGCTAGTTGTGAGTGACCTTAGGATTTTTGTTTTGTTTTTGTTTTTGTTAAACAATCTAGATCTAAAATCTTGTCACCATGTCTAAAGTAGAAATTCAGCAAGATTGAAGTTCCATTACATTTCTTGAGGCATCTGCCAGTGAACAGTGCCAAGACACAAATCTCGAATATGGATCTCTTTTGTGTTTTTTCCCTAAGGTGAAAGTCATATTCTAAAATTCAAGTCCAACAGCACACAGAGCAATCGAATAAAACTAACCTGGGAACGCTACCGACCACCAGACTACAGAGATCTCATCAGCTTTATAGTCTACTACAAGGAAGCGTGAGTGTTTCTGTTGGCCTACATTCATATGTGTATTAGTTTAAAAAGTCTGGGACAAGGCTCAACTTCTGAATAAAATAAAGAACATTCTAAAATCTGTTCCTGGTTAGCAAATCAAAGATGTGATTCCTGCTCTGTAATGATCCAATCTGCTGTTAAGACAATAAACTCTAAACAGCTTTCAGAGGAATCCTTTTTTTTATGTGGCTTCATTAAACAGAAAGCATCTTAGGGTTGCACAATGTAATAAGACATGTCCAATCCTAAATCAAAGTAACATGCATTTACCAATTTCATCTTTTCAAATTGGAAAATATTAAAATGCTTCTATATTTAAAATGCTTTTAATGATTGGTTTCTGTGACACAGGCCATTTCAGAACATCACAGAGTTTGATGGACAGGATGGCTGTGGGTCCAGTTGGACCATGGTAGACGTGGACCTCCCACAAGAGAAATCATTGGATCCAGGAGTTCTACTCTACCCATTAAAGCCCTGGACGCAATATGCCATATTTGTGAAAGCCATCACCCTGGTGATGGAGGATAAACATGGAGCTAAAAGCGAAGTGGTCTATATCCGTACCAAAGCTTCGGGTAGGTAACCAGCTAATGATCCAAAAGAAAGCAGTATGTGTTGCAGTCATGGTTAATGAATTTATATAAATATATGTGATGTACGATCTAGTGGAATTTACTATACTGGAAATAAATTAAGTCTTTTTAATTTAATATTATTGATGTGATTTCTTGCAGTAAAAACTTTTTTAACAGTGACTCATCGCAAAATTTGTACATCAGATTTGCTTTTTTATAAGCTTAAAGAGCATACATAGCTGCTGTCACCTTTAAACCGACATTATATCTTTTGTTCAAAAAGGAAAGATTGATTATTTGTTCACTTCACAGAGCCCTCAATGCCTAGGGATGCCCGTGCATATGCAAATTCATCCATGTCTCTAGTGGTGAAGTGGTCTCCTCCGGTTTCCCGAAATGGAAATTCTACCTTCTACCTTCTTCGCTGGCAACAGCAGCCTGAGGACCATGAGCTCTATCAGCACAACTACTGCTCAAAAGGTAAAGAAGCACTCTTTTGTCCCAACCTTTTTTTCTTTTATTATATAACCCTCAAAAAGCCTTCATATTGCACCAAGCATTTTGTTATTGACTTTGCTCATTGTTGTGAATGAATTTTTCCAGAAGTTCCAGAAGTACTTGTGTGTATAAAAAAACAAAGAAATTGTGCAATTATTAACTGATGTCTGTGAATTTAACCATGGAATATTTGTTGGTGCCAACTGAACTGGACTACTATTCAGTAGGTCTTTGCCCGTGATAGCCTCCGATTCTTGTTTGTACGTGGCAGGAATGAAACCTGATGTGCTTTTGTAGTCCTTTTACTTGTTTTGCACACTCTGCGTTGCTGTTCACATCATTTATAAAAATATTTTTCTGTTGTCTCAGGCTTTCTGTCAGCTCAAACCATTCTGGCCATTCTCCTCAGACCTTTGTGGTCCTTAAACCTTTTTCATCTGGTAGAACTGCTGCTCACTGGATGTTTTTTGTTTTCTTTACTCTGCGGCCAATTCATTTTGTATTCTATCCTATTATACCTGCATTTACTTCACCATACAGTTTGTAGGTATATAATTACAGACTGCTTTCTTCTACTCTGTCCATGAGTGGAAAGTGACCACAAGCTAAGTGTAGTAACATCATAGTAACTTTACTTGCCCACAGAACTGAAGATCCCAATCCGCATCTCAGCCACATCTCTGTCAGAAGTGGAGGAGGACACTAAGCCCACTAAATCAGATGTGGCTGGTGGTGAGAAAGGCCAGTGCTGTCCGTGTCCCAAGACCAACGAAGCCATAAAGGCAGAGGCAGAGGAGCGTACCTTCAGCAAAGCATTTGAGAACTTCCTCCATAATTCTGTATTTACACCCAGGTACAGTAATTTCTGACTCAGGAGCAAATCTGTTTTTTGTTTTCCTGTATTTAATTGTATTTAATTATTTTAGCCCAACATTTAGTGGCAAATGTGCAACACTTAGCTTTATCTTAAATTAGCACTCTTGGTTGCAAAATTTAATAAAAATGTACAGTGTATACAGTACCAGCTAGTTAGTAGATTGAATCTGAATGCTAGAAACTTGAAGAGTGAGATGTTGGCTAATTTGATTACCGTATTTTTCGGACTATAAGCCGCTACTTTTGTCCCACGTTTTGAACCCCGCGGCTTAAACAACGAAGCGGCTTATGATTTTTTTCTGGGTTTTTCCCGGTTTCACAAACTTCAAGCCAAAAAACAGAACCCCATAACATTAGACCAATGAAATATCCGAACGGAAACGAAAAAATGCACCTCACCTGTGTTCTGAGGCGCACGGCTTCGGGAGAAAAAAGTTTTTTTTTATCTTTTGGCACGACGATGCCAAAAGATAAACTCCCGAGAGAAATAGTTGTGAAAGGAAGGAGGAAGACAGTGAACAATGACTTTCTTGGTAGGCTACTGTTTAGATACAAGCCGTTGTAACGCGTTGAGTCTGGGTGAAGGGAGAGCTCGCTAACTTCAGTTGCAAACGGAAATCATATACGCACAGACAGGTTTCCAAAACCCGTGCTTTTTAATTTTTCTTGGCAACAGCGTTACGGGTTAGTAAAAGAAACTTAGAAATGAGCATCAGAAAATAATAAGGACATAATCCTCAGTCTTGCACACATGCAGTAATAGCGATAAAATGCGGCAGCAGGCTATTCCCAAAATACTGCTATGCTTCTAAAGGAAGCGCAACATATTTCACCCGTTACACCGTGTAACAGACACTGTCTTTCGTTAAAGCCTGTGTAAAGTTCATTAGTTTGTGGCTTATAGACAGGTGCGGCTTATTTATGTTTAAAATAAAAATCTTTGTCAAATTCAGTGGGTGCAGCTTATATATGGGTGCGCTTTATAGTCCGGAAATTACGGTACTCTTGATACTTTATAGAATCCTTAAGTAGTTTGGTTAATAACTATTTAAAGTAATTATACGCATAATCTTATAACAACATATTAAACTAGCAATCCCAGGAATTAATCCCTGGCCAGGATGCGGTGGTTATTTAAAGTGACTGAATTAATCAAGTTGCATAATGTAAGATGCACTGGTAGCTTCCTGCCTAATATGCTTCATACTCTTCAGGCTCCCACAAGGAAGATGGCACTATATACATCTCAAAGCAGCACATATGGCACTGGTGATTGAGAGTCAATTAAAAAGATATTTTTCTCACTTCCTCTATTTCTATGCTACTCCTCTATCGTTGCCTCACACAGTCTTTTATTGTGCAGTTGTTTAGCTTGGAGTGACCCTCTGCCAGGATATGTACAGCACATTCATGTGGAATGTTAATGAATTTTACGGGAAGATCCCCACTGAGAGAGCCAGTTGAAAGGCAGGGGGAGAGAGTAAAAAGAGGACAGAACAGAAGAAGATTTGCCCTTTTTGGTCCCCTCATTCCCGCATGGTCATAGATTAGCTGTCTGGGCTCTAATCCAATTAGAAACCTTTATAATCGCTCAAATCACGGATGTGAGGTGTCTGCATTCTCTTTTACACACAGAGGGCAGGACCGAAAGGGAAAAGCATAATAGAGATCCACCCCAAAGCAATGAATCTATACACACTTCATCCTCATTTTTACCACCTCAGAGCAGGAAGCTGAGTTATCAAAGGATGCTTTGTGTTGTAGCTGTTGAAGCATTCCTGAGGTTTGCAGGTGTGAAGTCTGCCCTTAGGGCCTGGCATGGATGTGTATGTCTGGATGAGTCATTCTCGCTTTCTCAGCAGACTTTGTCAGGTGTCTTCGCCCGTCAGCATCTCGATTAATGTGTGTGTGTGAGTGTGTGTGAGTGTGTGTGTGTGTACGTGTCTGTGTGTGTGTGTGTGTGTGTGTGTGTGTGGTTAAATACAGCAGGAAGCAGGCCTATTCTGAGGAGACTCTCAGCCCTGCTTAAGATGGAGAAGGTGGATTGTCTTTTTTAACCTGAGTGTGCGTGGGTGAAAACGTTTGCGTGTAGGCTCCACATGAATAATTTAGGAACAATTCTGTCAGTAATGCTTGTATAGATTTGGATTAGTTTTTATGGACAGACATTAACCTCATTATTGAACAATCATTAATAATTATGGCACATTCAATTCAAATACTTAACCAGATGTACCAAAGGCTCCTGTAAAACTATCAAATGTAAAATCTTCAAGTTTTTGGAATTTATATGGGTGTGACCGGTAGGTGTCCATATATTTTGTCTGTAGAGTGTATATGCACGTCCATTTTTAATCACTTCATCTATGCATAGGCTGACATTATTTGCATAGGTGAGGTGCTTCAATACTTAAATGATTTAAAGACAAATAGAAGCCCTGATAAGTTACTCTTCCGTCATTTTTTATCTTCATAAAAGGTTCTTGGGGAAAAAAAACTGATTATTTTATTAATTGTTTTATCTTCTATAGTTGTGTGTCCTTCATGATCATAATCTCTGTCTGTATCCCACTTGTACCTGTCAATCTAATACTTTTAGTCAAACTCTTCATTACCAGTCACATCCATCTTGTTTTCTCATATCCAAGATCATTCCCTATATAGGGTCTGATTATAAATTCTTTGCAGAGATCCAGAACGAGCGAATCGGTACATGCCACCTAAAGATGGCGCTAGATAAGGCTATGGCTGCTGCACTTAAGCTTCATCTGTGAAGTGGCAGTGGCTCGATTAACATCTGGTAAACCGCAGTCTTTGGTGTGGCATGCATGTTTGAACAGTGCCAGGTGACCCACAGCTTTACCATCACAACACACAGGCATCCCTCACTTTGATGGGAGGAGAGTAAATGCAGTCATTCAATTTGAGCTGTGGCTTTGTGTTATATTGCGGCAGCAAAATATCAAGTGGTGTTGTGTGTTTCATAGCTCAAATGGTTGCATTGATTCAGTAGTTGCATATGCCAGTCAAGCTGTTTATTAGATTTGTACCCACCAGGAGTACGTATTCTTGCATACATACCGCAGACAAGCCTATTATGCTATAACATTATTTGCATCTAACAATGGACATGTGTGTATGTGGAATATCTAAATAAGTGTATTCTGAGTTGGATTCAGAATGTTCAGGTTTCAGGATACCAGCTGTTTTTTAGCCTTTTATAGTTCAGGTTCAGTGAATAGCTAATTTTAGTATTTTGTAGTGTCATGCTTTTTTTTGTCATACTGATTTACTCACACGTAGTGCATCCCACAGGGTTGTGCCATCACTGTGATTAAGTTTCAGATGTTGTGCTTTTTGAACAGAATTTGTTTGTGTGCTTTGTAAAGCCATGTAAAGAGTGCACTGGAATTTATTGGCCTACTGGTTTCATTCTTTAAATACCTTCTCTTCTCGTCTCGTCTCTTCTCTTCTCTTCTCTTCTCTCCTTTCTTCTCTTCTCTTCTCTTCTCTTCTCTTCTCTTCTCTTCTCTTCTCTTCTCTTCTCTTCTCTTCTCTTCTCTTCTCTTCTCTTCGACACAGACCACACAACAGCAGACGTCGCCGGGAGCTTTTTGTTGGGCTTGCTAATGATACATTGTCACGAGGCTTGGGTCAGAACGTGACCGCATTGGAAGGCAACATGACTGAACCAGAGCTTACAGAGCGAGTGTATCCATTCCTGGAAACCACATCTCAGACAGAGTTCATAGAGATCTTCAGCCTGCAACCATTCACTATCTACCGTATAGACATTCACGCATGCAACCATGAGGTCCAGCGATGCAGTGCAGCAGCCTTTGTCTTTTCCAGGACCAAACCTGCAGGTGGGGCCATTCAGTTTGTTTGCATCAATCCGGGTCACATTGTGGGCCCTGAGGAAAATGCCCTTAGTAGGGTACTGACAGGGAGCTTTCAGACAGGCTTAAATTTTAAAGCCACTGATCGTGTTCTGTTATTCCACAGCTAATAAACCTTTTATGCAAGCTAATCAGCAGTGCTAATTAGCCGTTATTGTGCTCATCATTGGCTAAGAATCCTGTACTAGATTGGGTACCTCAGTATTGTTATTTGTGGGTTAGAAGCTATGCTCATTACCTCTTGCGTGTGTACCGTGGCTTATATTGATTAACAACATTTGCTCCTCCAGAAAAAGCCGACAACATTCCCGGCCTGGTGACCCATGAGATGGATGAGAAGTCAGAAGGGACAGTTTTGTTGAGATGGCCCGAACCTCCACAACCCAGTGGTCTCATCCTCATGTATGAGCTCAAATTTCGCCTGGGCTCAGAGGTGAGTAACAGCATTAAAACATCCAAATAACACTCAGAATGACAGCACAGACTGAACATTTGCATGTACTGTATGTGTGTTTTCAGCCTGAGAAGCATGAGTGTGTGTCACGGCAACAGTACCGGGATCTTAGAGGAGCACGGCTGACCAACCTCGGTTTTGGCAACTATTCTGTCCGTGTGAGGGCCACCTCACTGGCAGGAAATGGCTCCTGGACTGAGCCAGTCTTCTTCTATGTACCTCAGTCCCAGAGTAAGCCACTCATTCACACTCTGTCTGACTTTTATTATAGAATTGATGCTTAACATTAGGGTTAGTACACCTTTCATGGAAAAAATATCCAATTGCAAAATACTAAGCCACTGTAGTTGAAGGCATTAATATAAATCAGTATATTTATTCTCAGTACATTTATCAGCATTTATTCAGTTTGATTTTGTGGTTATGGTTTTGTTATTTTTTTTAACAGAAGCCTATGACAATATGGTCTACCTAGCCATTACACTACCTATCATAGTGCTGATCCTATTTATCACTCTCATCGTCACCATCATCTTTGTCAAAAAAAAGAGGTGAGAAATTTGTTTTGGAACTTAAAACACTCAATTGATGCTAATATAATGTTAATGTAACCATTGTATCCTGTTCAACCCTCTCATAGGAACAGTGATAGATTGGGAAATGGAGTTCTCTATGCCTCTGTAAACCCAGAGTACTTCAGTGCAGCGGAGAGTAAGTACGGCTTTAACTGCATTCAGGTGATGTTTCAGATTGAGTAATACATTTATGCTACAGCAAAAAGCAACATAAGCACTGGACTCTTAAGTAGCGTGTGATCAATGTACAATATACAATGTCAGGTATTTTTATAGTATATAGACTAGAGATGCCCAAACCTTTTCTTATATAGAGGCCAAAAAAATCTAACTTGATTTATAGCCATGTGCTAAAAATGAATTGTATTATACCACCATAACATTATATTTAAATTAAAGATGCCATGGTTTCTCTCATTTATCATTTTAGAGCATTATTTTTTAGAGCATCTTTTTTCTATGCTTGCTTGATGTAATTTCTTTACATGCATTCATTTTCTGTAACCACATTTCCTGGTAATTTCCACATGCCCTTTAAGTTTTTGCATGTTTTTCATGTGCTGTATTTAATAATGTAATTCCACTGTGACTCAGACAAGACAAATAGATATAAAAATGCCCTTTCTTTTTAATATAGCACTGTATAGTATGGTATGGCATGAGTGAATGAACATTAAACAGAAATGTTTTGAACAAATGTTCTTTTTTGCAAAGTGTATGTACCAGATGAATGGGAGGTGGCTCGTGAGAAGATCACTCTGAGTCGAGAGCTGGGCCAGGGTTCTTTCGGCATGGTGTATGAGGGCATTGCGAAGGGTGTGGTCAAGGATGAACCTGAAACCAGGGTGGCCATCAAGACAGTTAATGAATCTGCAAGCATGCGTGAACGCATCGAATTCCTCAATGAAGCCTCTGTCATGAAGGAATTCAACTGTCATCATGTGGTAAGAAGCTGTCCCAGGACTGCGCTTGACTGTAGTTGATAGAGTAGTTTCATAATAGGACATGAGTTACTCCAAGAGGTGGCAAAAGTACACACATCCTTCACTTAAGTAGAAGTACAGATACTGATGTTTTAAAAGACACTGGTAAAAGTTGAAGTACTGGCTACACTTTTTTACTTACGTTAAAGTAAAGAAGTTTGGGCTCTGACTTGTACTTAAGTAAAAAAGTAGCCATTACTACTACCTGTTTTAGTGTCACGCTGGTAACTGGACGTCACATCATTGATTATATTGATACAAAATGAATTTCAAATAGCACACAAGCAGAAAAAAAGATGATAATGATCAGGTGATCAGGAATGTCTCTGTTCTGTCATGGTTACATTGCTGACTCCCTCTGTCTTATTCATGTTACCCCTAGACACCTTGTTGCCTTCGGCCTTGCTCATTATTAAGCTTGCCTATGTCCGTGGTGCGTGAAGGCTAGGAAAAATACACCAATGGCAGATTGAAAAAGACATTGACATTTCACCAAATAGATTAAAACTAAAGTATTTGAAAATGTAAGAAGTAGAAAGTACAGATAGTTTGTAAAAATGTATGAGTAAAAGTAAAAAGTTGTTAAAAAAATTAATAGTGAGGTAAAGTATTGAGACCAGAAATCTACACAAGTACAGTAACTAAGTATTTGTACTTCGTTACTTTCCAACTCTGGTTATTCCTTTTAAGGGGAGTGATCTTAACTCATTAACTCTGGATATTCAATTGAATAAATTTTTATTTGTATCGTGCTTTTAACAATAGACATTGTCTGAAAGCAGCTTGACACAGATAATGCGGTAAGAAAGAATGAATAATGGATCCTCAGGCCGTTGATGTGAAACCAGCCCCAGCTGCACAGAGTGGCCTCCGATCAAAGAGAACACCATCCAGAAGCAGGCCAGGACGAAGCAGGCAGATCCGAGAGGAGAGGGGCAGGAACAGTGGTCACAGGAGCAGCATGTTTAACTCGACTTAGAGCGAGAGAGAGAGAGAGAGAGAGAGAGAGAGAGAGAGAAAGTGAAGAGAAGTGACAAGGGAGGGAAATATATGGGTTATTAAGTATCCTTGTTGTTGTATAAAAGTTAAGGACACTGAGAATTTGGGGACTCCAGCAAGACTCGCTGTGGCAGCATAACTAAAAGGGAGAGCCAGAATGGTAACACAGACATAAAGTATCTCTGTGATAAAAGACGACCCACCACATCACTGTCAACAAACCTGAGTGAACATGTGAGAGTGAGGGGACGACAGCATACAAATATCCCAGTTTACCAAACACTTTATATCCATGATCCCTCCAGATCTGATTACTGATAAAAGACTTGACTAAATAAATATGTTTTCAGCCTCAACTTCACACTGAGACTGAAATAATTATGGGGCTCCGTATAAGAAAGATCTGCCACCTGCTGTAGTCTGTATTATTTGAGGTACCAACAAATAGCCTGCACCTTTTGATCTAAGTAGGCGTGGGGGATCATTTTGGTACAGAGTTTCACTTAGACACTGCAGCACGAGACCGTTAAGTGCTTTATACGTCAGTAGTAGTATTGTATAATCAATGAAAGATTTAATTGGGAGCCAGTGTAGAAGTGTAGACTGATTAAAACAGGGGTGATGTGGTCATATTTTCTAGATTTAGTAAAGACTCCTGCTGCTGCATTCTGGACTAACTACAGCTTATTTATGCACTTACTCGAACACCCAGATAGTAAAGCATTACAGTGGTCTAATATAGACAAAGTATTTTTTCTGCATCCTGTAACGACATCATATTTAAAATTTTAGCAATATTTCTAAGGTGAAAAAAAGGCAGTCCTGGTAATACTATTCACATGAGCCTCAAAGGACAGACTATGGTCAATAATCACACCAAGGTCTTTGACTGCTGTACACACTGAAACAAAAAACACCATCCAGAGATGCTACGTAATCGAAAAGTTTACTTCTAGCTGCATGTGGTCCTAGTAAAAGCACTTCTGTCTTATCCGAGTTGAGCAGTAGAAGGTTATCAAGCATCCACTGTCTAATGTCCTTTACACACTCCATAACATTGTTAAGCTGATTTCTCTCATCTGGCTTTGCTGAAATATACAATTGTGTATCATCAGCATAGCAGTGAAAGCGAATACCATGTTTATGTATGATTTCACCCAGAGGCAGCATATATATTGAGAAAAGCACTGAGTCTAAGACAGATCCTTGCGAAACATCAAACTTTACCTCAGAGTGTGTGGAGAACTCACCATTTACATCAACAAAAAGATAGCAATCAGTCCTATAAGACCTAAGCCTGGAGAGAGCTGTTCCCTTTATTACAACAACATGTTCTTGTCTAGAAAGGAGGATATTATAATCAATGGTTTCAAAAGCTGCACTAAGGTTGAGCAAAACAAGTAAGGATACACAACCCTGATCAGAGGCCAATAGCCGGTCATTTACCGTTTAGCCAGTGCTGTCTCTGTGCTATGATAAGGACTAAATCCTGAATGATACATTTAAAAAAGGATATTCCTAAGTAGGTGTGAGCAGAACTGCTGTACTACAACCATTTCTAAAATCTTGGAGATAAAGGAGATGTTTGATATTGGCCTGTAGTTGGACAGTTGACAGGGGTCAAAGTCGAATTGAAGAGTTTATTATTTTTCAAACAGGTTTAATTACTTCTTGAATTATCGGTTTTAAGAAACTAAAGAATACAAGTTGTTGATTTTTAATGAGGAAATAAATTTAATTATGTAATTTTGTCTGTTATAATTATAGTGCTATCTATGGGGTTATTTATAAAATAGTTTGGATTTATATTAATCTTTTGGATGTATTGCCTGGTGTTTTCAATTTTATTATTGAAACAGTTTTTAGAAATCAAGACTTCCTATTGATGGTTTGCCTGTGGTTTGCCTATGCCCTGTTAATTTTGCTACCGTATTAAATAAAAATCTAGGATTTATGCTAAAATACTGTCAGTTTGGTTTGCAGTCATTTACTTTCTAATTTAGGAGTGGTCTTTTTTAAGGTGTGTGTACTGTGAGGGAAAAAATTATTTAATCCACATTGATTTTGTACGTTGGCCCGCTGACAAAGAAATGATCAGTCTATAATTTTAATAGTAGGTTTATTTGAACAGTGAGAGACAGAATAAAAAAATTAATTGATTTGCATTTTAATGAGTGAAATAAGTATTTGATCCCCTATCAATCAGCAAGCTTTTTGGCTCCCAGGTGTATTTTATACAGGTAACGAGCTGAGATTAGGGGAGTGCTCCTAATCTCAGTTTGTTACATGTATAAAGCATGTCCACAGAAGCAATCAATCAATCAATCAATCAAATTCCAAAATCTCCACCATGGCAAGCCAGAGAGCTGTCAAAGGATGTCAGGGACAAGATTGAAGACTTACACAAAGCTGGAATTGGCTACAAGACCATCACCAAGCAGCTTGGTGAGAAGGTGACAAAATTTGGTGCGATTATTAAAAAATAACTGTCAATCTGGCTCGGGGTGGGGCTCCACGCAAGATCTCACCTCGTGGAGTTCAATGATCTTGAGGACGGTGAGAAATCAGCCCAGAACTACACAAGAGGATCTTGTCAATGTTCTCAAGGCAACCAGGAGCATAGTAACCAAGAAAACAATTGGTAACTTCTGCAGCGCCTGCAAGGTTCCCCTGCTCAAGAACGCACATGTACAGGTCAACGTTGAAACCTAAATGATATGAAGAGGATCTGCAAAGAGGAGTGGGAGAAAATCCCTCCTGAGATGTGTGCAAGTAGTTATTTGTAGTTATTCTGTCTCTCACTGATCAAATAAACATTATTAAATGTAAACAAATTCAAATTATAGACTGATCATTTCTTTGTCAGTGGGCAAACATCCAAAATCAGCAGGGGGTAAAAAAATCACTGTATAAAAATTATACAACGGTGCAAATTTTTTCTCCCTGATCATTTTGGTTTTAAGGGGCGCTACATCATCTAGAGCAGTGGTCCCCAACCCCTGGGCCGCAGACCAGCACCGGTCCGTGGGTCAATTGGTACCGGGCCGCACAGAAAGAATACATAACTTACATTACTTCCGTTTTATTTATTATCTGATTCTGAACAATGTTTATTTTGGAAAAATACCAGATTCTTTCCACCACATCTGTCTATGACTCACTCTTGATGCATGTCATGATGCCTTGGGCACATGTTTTACCTCCATCCTCTACCTTCTTAAAGGGGCTGCTCCGGGCCGCTAACACACAATACATTACTGCTAAATTAAAACCCACAAGCGAGCAAAATTAACACAAAACAACACAGTGGATTCACGTTTATTATTATATTTAGAAAATACCAGTTTTTATGCCGGTCGTGTCATTTTATTTTGTTGCATTTATCCGCCACACCTTAAAGGCCGGTCCGTGAAAATATTGTCCGACATTAATCCGGTAAGTGGCGCAAAAAATGTTGGGGACCACTACTCTAGAGTGTAACGGAAAGCTGATTTCAGGCATTCAGTGACCCAGTCGAGCTCTGCGAGTTAGAGATCTAATTAATGCCCATAACTCCGGAAGATTATTGATAAAACATGCTGCTGTATAGTTGAAGTGAATGTACGCTTAAGAGGGTAAAGTGTCGAGGTACTTTTGACTGAGACTGATTTACTGAGATACAGTAATGATCTACAATAGTTTCAGACTGTGGAATTATGACTAAATCTTTTCAGATCATATTACCACATGAGCAGGACATGCTGGTGTTCATAATGATCCTTATCTGTTATTCTTCAAGGTACGGCTGCTGGGAGTTGTTTCACAAGGCCAGCCTACCCTTGTGATAATGGAGCTGATGACACGAGGTGACCTGAAGAGCTACCTCCGCTCCCTGCGCTCAAAACAGGTATTGGAGCCCTCTACTACTCTTCATACTTTTTGCCTGCATATAGAGCTGCCAAAACCATCTTTTGTATAGAAGTGAATGTGATTTTCAGTTTTTCTAAATTCAGGCTTTAGATCTAGATGCACTTTATAGTCACAAAAATATGGACACCCAGCTATTACCTGACCATTCCAGCATCACAGTGCCACTTTGCACAAAATGAGGTTTACTGGTGTGAAAGAGCAATAATGATCTGCACAGAGTCTTAGCTGAAACCACACTGATCACTTTTGAGATAAATCGGAATGCTCTCTGCCCCTCAAGGCCCAACCTTGCTAATGTTTTTTAGCTAAATGAGCGCATCTCCACACAAACATGCCCTAGAATAGTGGAGGTTTTAACAGTAATGAGAACAAAATCTGTAATGAGATGTTCAAAAACATATCACTATGATTTGTCAGGTGTCCATAAACCTTTGGCCATCTAGTGTATATTACACTATCAGACATTTTCGACTTTCTTTGTGAAACAGACTCTCAATACAATGTACTGTACTTACTGTATTTACCACAATAATGTGGTTTGTTCATTTACAGAACATGCAGTATTTTCTGCACAGATCTTTTGTGCTTATTGTTCTTAGCAGTAACAATGTTGCCAAAATGTTTGACCAGGTCTCAGTGCCAGTTCATTTGTGTGTGTGTCTCTCTGTCCCACATTCCCTCCTTTTCTTCTTGCATTTTGTGCTGATAAAAGCTTCATATTATCCTTTTCTGTAGTGCAGAAACAACAGTACAATGAAAAAAAGAGTTGTAATCAAATAACACTTTATGTATTATGAATTATTTTCTCCGGCTTTACAGCAAGGTTCATGCAGCCAGGCCCTCCCGCCGCTGAAGAAGATGATTCAGATGGCCGGTGAGATATCCGACGGCATGGCATACCTCAACGCAAACAAGTTTGTCCATCGGGACCTTGCTGCCAGGAACTGCATGGTGGCCGAAGACTTCACTGTTAAAATTGGAGGTGATTAATAGTCACACATACTCCAGAACCATTCAGCAAGCCAAATGTAATCTTTTAGTAGAAGTTGAGGGCACTCGGGAACAGCCTCATAAATCTTACTGGGACTTTAATGCAAAGGTGCTGAAAAGAACCAAACCACTGTATTATGCCTGCTTATTCATTACATGCTGTTTTTTCTTTTTTCAGATTTTGGCATGACACGGGACATTTATGAGACTGATTATTATCGGAAAGGAGGCAAAGGACTGCTGCCGGTTCGCTGGATGTCCCCGGAGTCTCTAAAAGATGGCGTGTTCACCACAAACTCTGATGTCTGGTATGAGCACACCCACAGTCCTCACTGGTTGTGTAAAAGTGTGCATGTATGTGTGTTTTTGGGTAGCAAGCAGATCTAAATTACATGTCTCTAGTGCAAATATTTCAGCAGCTCCCATTTTCTAACTGCCTGTTTCTATGAAGTGTTAATTAAGGACGCACCGGTTGGCCAGCTATAATTAGTCTTTTTTCCGATTTTTCCGGAAGTGTGTCCGCGTGCACAGACTACATTTGTAGGCCTAATCATTATTCCGATCAGTATTTCAAAATCTGTGCACAGGACATGACGTTTCTGCAGTGTCTGCAAAGGACAAGTTAATCGCGGAGGAACAACAGTGAAGACATTCGTCAAAACAAATTTGATCAGACATTTAAAAGTTCATCCCATGCAGAGCAAACTCGCTGTTGGTGATGCACGATGAGATTTCGGAAGAAGATTCTAAAGTGATTTAGGATACAGGCAGCCTGGAAATGCAAAGCTACCTGTCTGAGGCACAGAAACCAAAAAGCAAACAGTCGTTGGGTTTCCTTTACACCAAATTTAACGAAATAAACGAAAACAAATGCTGAATGCTGATTAAATAACATCTTTGTTTAGAGTGTTGAATGCGTTTTAATTGAGTTGTTTGGGTTGTGGATTGTGCGGTTGTTGCCTTTAATTTTACATGGTTACTGTTAATGTTTTCATTTAAGGCCAGTTTTAACCCAATTTAAAAACAAAAGCTAAATGCTTTTGTCAGTACCATCTATGTTTGTATTGAATGTAGGCGCTTACTGCGCAGTTACTGCTGTTAAATTCAGATGGTTACAGTTATTGTTTTCAATAGTTAAAACCAAGTTTGGCCTGTTAAATGACAAATAAAGATTTTGTTTATGTATACTTTCATGCCACTTTATTCAGCATTGACATAATGGTACACCATTTCTTGTGTACAGTTTTCCAATCGTGTGTGTATTGCACCAGTTTGATGTATTACTGCACTCTTAACATCCTCCAGATGTGCGCTAATGATGGGCTCAAGGGTAAAAGCTCCAACCCCACTGCCCTGTCTTTGTTCCGGATGGGCCGCTTTTGAAGTCCTCCGCATGAATGCTCATATAAACCTTACCCTTAGGTGTCTTCATTTGTTCCTTGTTTTTTTCCTTCCTCTCTAAAACCGTCCCTGCTTTGCTGTGGTTTTGCTTTTCTACACAGTTTCGTTGCAGCCAATTAGATACAAGTCACTGTTATAGCAGGCCCACTTTAAGAGCGCTGGAGCTGTGCCTCAGATCCTGGGCCAGTGCAGAAAATGTGTCCACGGAGAGTTAATGAATAATGACTAGCAATAGGGAGAACTGTAAAAGTGCTATTTGTGTATGTGTGCTTGTTCTGCTCTGCTGCTGCTCTATCTTTCCTGCTGCTTGAGAACATATAGATGTATTTGCATTTTTATTTTTTTTAGATGGCCAAGAAAAGTACAGCATATAAATAAAAATAGTAGTTATTGTGGTAAATAAATGCTACAGAGGGAGTTGTGTTTATATAGAATTTGCGTATGAGAAACCTCTATTTTCCAGGTAAGGGATTGGAAAGGGCTCACAGAGTCCCACTGCTCTGATAAACTTTTGCCTTAAAGGTGCATCGATTTGATTGGCTTTTGTTTGCCATTGCAATCGAAGAGCCAGAGGACTTATACCACTGTCATGTGAAGTAAATAACATTATCTTTTTAAAATGGCACCTGTCAAGGTGTGGGATATATTAGGCAGTAGGTGAACAGTTAGATCTAAAAGATGATGTGTTGAAAGCAAAGAAATTCTGAGTGGCATTTCGTGATGGTCGAATTGTGTTGGCTAGATGAGTTTGTCAGAGCACCGAAAGTGCTCCAAGGAAGGTGAACCTCAAACCCAGCAAAACCAAACTGCTGGTCCTCCCAGGTGATTCATCTCCAGGTCAGAATCTCAGAATATCTCTTCATAACTCTATGCTCAATGCTCTCCCCTTCAGTCACTGCTCACAATCTTGGGATAACTATGGACAATCAACTGTCCTTCTCCTTACATGTTGCTAATGTGACTCGTTCTTGTGGATTTCTTCTCTATAACACCCGAAGGATTCAACCATTTCTGTCCACGCAGGCTGCTCCGATGCTTGTTAAGTCTCTTGTCATTTGGAGACTGGACTGCTGCAACTGTCTGCTGGCAGGTCTTCCTCTGAGTGCTATTCGTACACTGCAAATGATCCAAAACGCAGCTGTGTGACTTGTGTTTAACCTGCCAAGTTCTCCCACACCACCCTACTGCTGTGCTCTGGCTTCCGGTAGCTGCATGTATCAGATGCAAAACACTGATGCTTGCCTACAAAGCCAAAAATGGATCAGCACCATCTTACCTTAGAGACCTTATTACATCTCGCACTGGACCACACTGCCTGAGATCCTCCAGCACTGCTCCACTGGTACCACCTTCTCTCAGGGGAAGAGGAAATATACCTCAAGGGTCTTCTCTGTTCTGGCACCGAAGTGGTGAAATGGACTTCCCCTAGATATCCGAGCAAGTGACGGGTGAAGACCTTCCTCTACCTAAACACTTAAACTAGCACTTTCCAAATTTGCTTTGTTTAAAAAAAAACTCAACGGAGGCTGATTTATCATAAGTTTGTAATCTAGCGTACCAGTGCAGATTTATTCATTGATGGAGACTCAAAGCACTTTGTTACGTCGCTCTGGACAAGGACGTCAGCTGAATGCCACAAATGTAAATGTAAACCTGTCACAGGGTCATCAATTTTTGATGCACATGGGGAGTGAAGGATTGGCTGTCTGGTCTGATACAACAGTAGAGTTACTGCAACACAAATTGCAGAAAGATTTAATGCTGGCAGTGATAGAAAGGAGTCAGAACCCTCAATTGATCACAGCTTGCTTATATTGGGCTATAGTAGCCAAGAATGCTCTGTTAGAAAATCTTGGGTTCTAGCATTTATGTGAATGTTACTTTGACACATATTACTTACCTAAACCTTGATGCAGACAAAGAAGTCCCCTATATAACAAAGGAATTCCCTGTTAGGAGTGAATGAGGATGGGTAACCCTTTTGAGTCTGGTTCCTCTCAAGGTTTCTTCCTCATAACATCTAAGGGAGTTTTTCCTTGCCACAGTCGCAATGGCTGTTCATCAGGGATAAATACACATCGTTCACCTTAACTTTTAAATTTTGTAAAGCTGCTTTGAGACGATGTCGATTGTGAAAAGCGCTATAGAAATTACCTTGACTTGACTGGACCTCTTTTAGCAGAATAATGCTTCCTGCTCAGTTTTTAATGTTATGCCTGATCGGTGTATTCTCTGCCTCAAACTCTAATGACCTTGTTTTCATTCTGTTAAAGTGGATCAGGTTATGCAAGTAAGGAACAGATTGCTGCATGATTTAGCAGTCCTGCTGAAGGGACTGAGTGCATGCGTGTGTCCGAATGTTGCATCTAGTTGTTCTTTGTTCATTATTTTTTACTCTCTCTTTCTCTCTCCCTCTGCAATCTATAGGTCATTTGGGGTGGTGTTGTGGGAGATTGCCACCCTTGCTGAACAGCCCTACCAGGGCATGTCCAATGAGCAGGTACTGCGCTTCGTCATGGAGGGAGGCCTACTGGACAAACCAGATAATTGTCCAGATATGCTGTAAGTCTTTTTCATGGTTATTAAATATTTACTGTATCGCAACAAAACAATTAACAGCTGCTAAACTATCTTAGCTATCGAAAACAAATACGATCAGTGGCAAACAATTTTGTTTAGTGATGAGTTTTTGTATTTAAATCTGTACATATCGAAAGTGTATAGACACTTTTACCAACAGATTATTGAATAGTAATTAATCAACAGATTAGGATCAGTTTGAGATTGATCAGCCCACTGATTTTACATCATAAAAGACTTAATTTAAAGCACAAGATGTTATTTTTCATTACTTTGTAATGTAGCACAGGTTCAGCAAAAAATCATCAGATAAATCAGATTTATACCATTGTACAGAACAAATGTATACTAGTGTGTTGTATTTGGTTTATATAATTCACTACTCATTACTATCCAAAAAATTAAAGTCAGTTTTTCTTACACTATTGGCCATCTAGGAAGTTAAGGAGGAAACACAACAGAATCTTAAACCATAAAGTCAGCTCTGGTACATACTCCAGGCTCTGCTCATGTTCTGTTTAAGGATCTAGTCAATAGAATGCAGCTGTTACGTCAGTAAGTGTGTATGGAAGGGATTCACGTCACATCTTAAAAGGAGTTTACAGTGTTGGGAAGATCCCAATGCCAAGTAAGATGAAGCCCATAGAAGGGATGCCATCCCTCATGGGTAAGAATGCCAGCTATTTCACCAGCCAGATTAGGATGACCTGCGCACTCCAGAAGGGCTTAACATATCCACTTAATTAGCACCACTTACTGGGAAGATCTACCCCTCTGTGTATGCCAGTGTGCATTTCTCCTTTTGTAGGCTGATGTCAGCAACCCAGCATGTGGTCTTTCTCCTCATTCGCATACTTCTCACTTTCTTTTCTCCTTGTTCTCTATAATACTGGCTTCACTTTACAGAGCATGGCTTCTGTTTTGGTTTCCATGGCAGCTCATCCAAAAAGAGGCCTGTTTCTATTAGAATGTGTGCAAAAAAGTAGTGAGCATGCATTTAACACTACATGAAAGCGCTATATTGCCAGATACAGCCTGAGTGGCCTTCTAATGTGTGTTCTTACCAAAATGCCTCTGAACATACTCCGAGCTCACTGTTCCACTGTGTTCAAATGCATGTTTTGTTTGTTTGTTTGTTTGTTTGTTTGTTTTTCCAATTTTGCCATGTTAGGCAATGATCTATGAAAAATGGGTGTTTTTGCATATTTGCATATTTCTGAATATTTCAAAAGTGAATTTACTTGTCCACAAATTTTGGGGGATTTGACACCAACCCAATAATTCCTGTAGAGAAATTCGAGACTAGACTAGAAAGTGCAAGCCTGGCTCCAGTAACTACTGTCATCAATCAGCTATGCCCAGTTTAAACCAATGGTATAATTACCTTTTTCAGGAGCCCTCAATGGAGATCTTAAAAAAGCAGCCCCCATTATGGTGCGCTGCTTGACTTGAGGCGCGTGCCCTGATATGTCTCAGTGAGGCTGAAGAGGCCTGTTACTCCACAGCTGAGCCATAGGCATTTATTTCAGTGGTCTGGACAGATATTCTTAGCATGTTTGTGTAATATGTGAGTGCTCCTGCACCACATCAAGCTGTAATGACCCTGTTTTTTTTACAAGGCTGTCAGCTTATCATGATTGGCTGAATGGACTTAGCAGTTTGGAGGGTGTGTGGGTCATAACAGCACATGTAGCCTTTACTCTGTGTATGTCCTTAAAATGTTTTGAAGGAACTGTACTTAGTTTCATGGAGGTCTGGTCAACACTGCCACCTGTTGATCAAGCAGCAGTCATTTAACTCTAAATACAGTGGCCCATTTTTCTATAATAGTTAATGATGATTGAACATTAAAAAAAACTTTGCGGGTATGGGTATGTTTCCTTTATTTTACTTCTTACTTAAAATCATTAAAAGGATGTCTTTTTCCTTCAATATTGTTTAGATTTCTGATATCAGAGATTAAACAAATGTGAGATGTTTAGGCAATAAGGTAATACAAGCATAATTATCAACAAGGTAGTGAGTGTTATCACATGCCAGCATTCCGTATTCATGTGTGTGTTTCCTGTGAATGTTTAACAGATTCGAGCTGATGCGCATGTGCTGGCAATACAACCCCAAGATGCGGCCCTCCTTCTTGGAGATCATCAGCAGCATCAAGGAGGAGCTGGAGCCGTCCTTCAGCGAAGTCAGCTTTTTCTACAGCGATGAGAACAAGCCACCTGACACTGAGGGGCTCGACGTAGATGTGGAGAACATGGAGAACATCCCGCTGGACCCGGCCTCCACCCTGACTCCTCCCTCCTCTCAGGGGCTTACAGAGACTGCTACATTGCCTTCTGCCCCCATGGCCTGCACCTCGGTTCCAACACCCTCCACCTCGCCCTCTTCCTCTACGGCATCCCCAGCCTTGGACTCACACTTCGACACCACACAGCCGTACGCACACATGAACGGCGGCCGCAAAAACGAGCGAGCGCTTCCGCTTCCACAGTCGTCGGCCTGCTGAATCCCCCCATGTGCACACGGTATCTCCTCACCCATGTTTGTGGTCACATGTACTTGTGTTTTTTTCTCAGTCAAAGAGACAAACTCAAGGAGCAAAGGTGGAGTCAATACACAGATAGACAATGTCCTACTGTAAATCAGTACATTGCTTACTTATTTTTATGATGGTTATTATTTTATGGGGTTTTTTTTATCATCCCAGTGGAAGATTTATGTGTGGGACACAGAAAGGCTGCATAATGCTCTGGCAATATTTAAAATGACTAGCATAACCATCACACTGGGGAGCTGCAGCAAAAACGTCTTTTGTATCATATTTTGTTGCTTTTTAATTTCCTAGAGGAAGTTTAAAGACATATAAGCATATTCTCGGCCAGAGAATTGTATTTAAAAAGAAATTTTGCGTATCAGCTGACAAGCCCAACTTCTGAGCACTTTTTAAAGGGCTTGTTTGTGCGCGTGTGTGTGTATGTGGGTGTGTGTGTGTGTGTGTGTGTGTGTGTGTGCGCGCGCGTAAGCCTAGAGGTGTATGTGGGTTTGGCAGTGTGGAAAATCACATATTCCTCTCTGCCATGCTGCATATCTCTCCCTCACCTGCTCTCTTTTTTTCATTATAGTTCTCTTTTAAGGTAGAGTAGTGAGCATCTCTGCTAGGGATTGCTTGTTCTTATGTCAGAACTGTTGGCCTGGTTGGCCACGTTGCCCTTGCTCTAAATTTTTAAGTAAAATAAATAAAATAAAATAAAAAGAGAGAGATGGGGCTTTTTGAAACTGCCAAATTTTTTTGCCAAATCTGTACTTCTTTTTCATATTTATTATTCAGTATGTTTATGTTCCCTTCTTACTTCCTCAATTTTGGTTGGACAAGAAAAGTATTTCCTTCAAATATCTATAGCTCTTACACTGACCTCATGCTTTTTTAGTTCTTAGTAAAACAGTAGGTTCTGCGCTCCCTCCTGGCATAACTCTGATTGTCCAACTGTGACATGAACGTATCCACTCCAACATACACAAGATGCTCAGCCGCGATGTGTTGTTTCTAATAGCATAAAAAAAACCCAGTCTGACAGCAAACAATAACAAAGTACATGCTCCAAGTGCTGAGCCAGATAAGAGGCGTACAAGATCGTCCCTCATATGAAGCAAACATTTCATTTTGCTAAATGGATCACCAGTTCTGACACTCGTTTGCCAAGACTTTAAGGCATTGTACACAGCAGGTATTTTGTTGAACTAGTCATTTGTCTCTATACAACTCCACCAATCCTACGAAGGTCTTACAGTTGTATGTTAGACCACCAGATCATTTACACACATCATTGGGTTTGTCACTTTTGATAACTTTTTTACGGCTCTGATGTTTTTTGTCTGTACAGAAAGAAGCTGCTATTTTATCCTTTTTTTTTTTCTTCAAGGATGTTATATATATAAATATATAAATATATATATAAAGAAATCCTTCAGGTTTAATATTTTATGATCTCCACTACAGTCCATTTTCTTATGCTTTATACTCTTCTAGCAAAAATTTAAGAAAAACAAAAAAGAACAAAAAAAGGAAGAAAAAAAAGTATATTTAATAAACAGTTTTCCCCTTCCACTGAGAGATTGTCAAGATTGCCACATACAATCCATTGCCTTCTGTTTTTAATGTATTATTATTATTATTATTATTATTATTATTATTATTATTATTATTATTATTATTACTATTATTTTTACTGTGTTTGTGTAAATGTAAAAAAAATGCCCTTGGTCTGTGTGAGTAGTTTTGGCACCCTTGTACCAGTTGTCTAGCACTGCACCAAGTCCTGCCCCTAGGTGCAACTGAATCTCAGGTCAGAGTTAAGATTTTGCTCTTTCCACATATCCTTGTCCCTTGTTTTGCATCTAATCTGTTGCTTTGTCTTTTGTATAATGGCGCTCTCCTCTCTCTCTCTCTCTCTCTCTCTCTCTCTCTCTCTCTCTCTCTCGCTGCTCTGCCTCCCATATGTACAGTAGGGTTTTTTTTTCTGCTTCCCCCAGTACCTCATTCTTAAGTCACGACTTTTTTTGTTGTGTTTTTTATATATATATATATATATATATATATATATATATATATATATATATATATATATATATATATATATATATATATATTTCACTTTTACCCCATCTATATAATTGCTTAGCATCGGACAGGGCTACTTGGGTTGTCTTAGGTTGCCTTACAGACCCAAACTGATCGCCTGCACTCTACAACATGCTGCTGTAGGCTTTCATTTTACAACACAGTATAGTCTCTCTCCCCCACGCACACACACACAAAACAAGCGCACGCTTCTCCTATGAAACATCTGGAAACCAAATACAGACAGGCTTGGTCTGAACTCCAGCACAGTGGTCTTGTCATTTCAATGAAAGAGTTTCGTTTTTGGTTTTGAAATCTTTTTTTTTTCCTATTTTGAAGGATTTCTCTTTGTATTTTGAGAAGTGTCACCCATGTATGATTTGTCCCTTTATAAAAGGCTGTTTTCCTTTTCTGTAGGGTTATTTATTCTTCTTTCTAAGTTTAAATCACTGTAAATGGCCCAATGTATATGAGTTTTTATTTGTATTTTCCATGATGTCATGACTGGGGGACTTTTTTTTTTCCATTTCCTTCAAGCATTTATCTACCTCACTCTTGTTTTTTTCTTTTTTTCTCCTTTTTTATTATTATATATGTATGTGCATAAAAAAAAAAAAAAAGAAACAAATCTCACTATTTTCTCATATGTCTGTAGGAGACAAACCTCAGTCTCTAGACGAAAAACCTCATCAGCATCACAAACCACATGCTCTCAGAGGACAGGAGAGAGGAGGGCTGTACAGCTTAATGCAAGCCTATGAGAACCACCCCAAATTGCATCCCACATAAATGCCCAAGCTCTTTCATTATCATTCCTGCGAAAAAAAAAAAAAAAAAACACAATATACTATAAAGAAATGTAGGAATCAAACTAATAATTACAATTCTAGGCTTGGGGAGAAAAATCTAAATTGATGCTCTAAATTGCATCTAAATTGCATCAATATAGAAAGGAAAACTATATTTTCCTTTCTTTATTCCCTGCTGCACATGTTATTGCATGTGAGTATAGGTAGCTCATGTGTTTATAAAAGAAGTATAAATAGGACAAGGCATAAAATATTTGGGACAGAGCTACATAGCTTTAGCCGTCCTCTCTCCAGTCAACAACGTGATTTCCGCAACCAGGCATCCTCAGATCATGCAGCTGGCTTCGAGGGTTTGGTGTTCATGGTTTTATTCATATACTGCTGTGATTGATTTCTTGCCTAAACACAAACTGTTGAATTTTTAAATCGAGTTCAATTAAGTTCCTAAGCTGGCAAAACCACTATTTAGCTTTGATTTTTGTATTTATTTGGGCGACCTGTTATTTCATGATCCAGGCATGAAACAGTCACAATTTGTGGTTCTTGTGCTAAAAAAATCCCACCTCGTTCTTTTTACCTGTCCAAGCTTTAGCAGAGACAGAGAGCAAGTATATTAGTATTGTTGTTTCATCCCTACACTAGGTCCAACGTCCTACAACCGACATACTGATATCATTTTTTGTCTTTATTCCTCATTAAAAACAAACTGCTTTGGCTCTTTCAGACTGGCTTTAATGGCACTGATTAGACCTGCCTCACTTTTAGCTGTAAAGGTTCCACTGCATCATTCCTCCATTTTAAACACTTTAATCTCATCGACCAGACAAATATTTATACAGCCTTGAGCCAATTTCCATTAAATGATTTGTTTTGCATTATTTGAGCATATAGTGATGAACACACACTATAAGAGATTGTATAATATGCATTACACTCTGCTTGTTGGAAGCACAATCTTCAAAAACGTAAAATAAGCACCATAGATTGTGCTTTTGGTAAATTGGTATGGAAATATCTGGCCCTTTGGACACTCGAATGTTTCTGCATCCTGTGCTGGTTTAGTTTAAAGCTTTCTTTTGTATGTGCAAGACATTTCACATTGTTGTCTATTCCATCTTATTTTCTAGAGATAAAGAAAGACAGAAGGGACTTGGTTAACGTGTCTGTCTTTTCTAATGCTGCTCCAAATATGCTGCTCTTCTGTTTTAAAGCCTCTCCATTTCAACCGGAGCTTTGGACAGGTGCTCAATCTTGGCAGAATGGTTTTCCAAAAAACGTGTTCGCTGAACTAAGCAAGGCGTTAGACCATCAAAGTACACAAAGCACACATAAAACGTTTACGCTCCATAATATCTCTCCAACCCTGAACGTTCTGCTTCGTAGCACTTAATGTTCTTTCTATCTCTTGTTTGTAAGAAGAATTTCAGGGCTAAAAGTGTGGCCAGTGATGGGGAGACCTGGTTGAGGGATCAGATTGCTGGAAAAATATGGTATGGGGAAAAAAAGAGAGACATAATCCAAATCACCGTTCTTTGAAAGGCCTTTTATTTGTGTTGCATATGTATATGGATGGGAGTGTATCACATGTAGATGTAGTGGTGTAGATTTTGATGTTTTTATATTGAGAAAAAAAATTACTATAGATCAGTGATATTTATTTGTTTGATTTTTTTTCTGTAATGAAATGGACAAAAGGGTTGGCTTGTTCCAAAGTGAATGTCAGTTTTTGTTGAATGCTGCCAAGGTCCCTAGTTAACTGTAGATTACAAATCTACTTCAGAAACACAGACACAAATAGGACAGTGATGTCCAGTAGATTACGGGTAGTCATGAGAGAGATTTAACATGACTAGATTTTTTTTTTAAACAAACGTTTACAGTAGATATAGCGCTTCTTGCAGTGACCGTTTTTTGCAAACCTGAAGATCGATTGACTGAAAGAGTTTGGCTTGTTTCAATTATTTTTTTTTCTTCCAAGTTTCATTCATTTTTGTTGTATTTCCTCAGAATACAAAACCTCAGGTTTAGAGAAGATGCATAGATGCATTTGAAATTGCAATAATGAGCTTGAGGTTTTATATACATCGTTTTCCAGGCACTGTTATTTTGCTTGGCATTCCGGACTTAAAAAAAAAAAAAAAGAAAAAAAAAAAGAAAATGTAAAGGGGCCTTGTTCTACTGTACTGAGATACTTTCAATCAATACTGCTTTGAATATTTTTTCTTTTTTTTATTTTGCAAAGAACTCTTATCTCTGTGTCAGTGAACTGATTGGTAGAAATGGATTTGGTGAAACAGCTCAGCTGGTACTTGTCTTCTCGTAAATTATGTATCCGAACCCTCCTCGCTTTATTTTTTATTTTCTCCTCACTTCTAGTTCAGATGTTATACTTTTTACATGACATTGGCTTAATGTGTATCTGAAGAATTTTCATGTATTTTCTTTTTTTTTTCTTAAATTTTGAATTAAAAAAGTGAATGGGACAAAAATGCCAGTGTTGAGTTTTATTTCATTTGTCTTTAACACAAGTTTTTATTTTTAACGATTAATCTATTTAGACTATTTAAGCACTTTTTTGATTTGTTGTTCGCTGCATCTGCATTCTGATGCTGCAGGCCAGAGCATTTGTGTGTCAAGATGGCATAACATGACCTGGATTATGGCCTGAAGCTGAGGCAAGAGTGTATCTGGATTTGCCAGACCAACACAGGCAGGCACGTGGATGAATGCTGCTCTTCCCTGCCCATAATGGAGAGAGAGGTAGTATACAAAATCACACAGATACCTGCAGACAGGAGAAACACACATTTGCACTTAACAGTGTCACAGATTTTAGAATTCGTATGAAAAATTACAAACCCGATTTAAAAAAAAAATTGGGACACTGTACAAATTGTGAATAAAAAAGGAATGCAATGATTTACAAATCTCATAAACTTATATTTTATTCATAATGTTGAAAGTGAGACAAATGTCATGCCAAATATTGGCACATTTTGGATTTTATGAGAGCTACACATTCCAAAAAAGTTGGGACAGGTAGCAATAGGAGGCCGGAAAAGTTAAATGTACATATAAGGAACAGCTGGAGGACCAATTTGCAACTTATTCTGTCAATTGGCAACATAATTGGGTATAAAAAGAGCCTTTTAGAGTGGCAGTGTCTCCACCAATCCCCAAATGCTGTGGCGAAAAATAGTGGAGCAATATCAGAACGGAGTTTCTCAGAGAAAAATTGCAAAGAGTTTAAAGTTATCATCATCTACAGTGCACAATATCATCCAAAGATTCAGAGAATCTGGAACAATCTCTGTGCCTAAGAGTCAAGGCCGAAAACCATACTGAGTGCCTGTGATCTTGGGGCCCTTAGACGGCACTGCTTCACATACAGGAATGCTACTGTAATGTAAATCACAACATGGGCTCAGGAATACTTCCAGAAAACATTGTCGGTGAACACAATCCACCGTGCCATTCGGCGTTGCCAGCCAGAACTCTATAAGTCAAAAAAGAAACCATATCTAAACATGATCCAGAAGTGCAGGCGTTTTCTCTGGGCCAAGGCTCATTTAAAATGGACTGTGGCAAAGTGGAAAACTGTTCTGTGGTCATACAAATCAAAATTTGAAGTTATTTTTGGAAAACTGGAATGCCATGTCATCCGGACTAAAGAGGATAAGGACAACCCAAGTTGTTATCAGCGCTCAGTTCAGAAGCCTGCATCTCTGATGGTATGGGGTTGCATGAGTGCGGGTGGCATGGGCAGCTTACACATCTGGGTAGGCACCATCAATGCTGAAAAGTATATCCAAGTTCTAGAACAACAAATGCTCCCATCCAGATGTCGTCTCTTTCAGGGAAGACCTTGAATTTTCCAACATGACAATGCCAGATCACATACTGCATCAATTACAACATCATGGCTGCGTAGAAGAAGGATCCGGGTACTGAAATGTCCAGCCTGCAGTCCAGATCTTTCACCCATAGAAAACATTTGGCACATCATAAAGAGGAAGATGCGACAAAGAAGACCTAAGACAGTTGAGCAACTAGAAGCCTGTATTAGACAAGAATGGGACAACATTCCAATTCCTAAATTTGAGCAACTTGTCTCCTCAGTCCCCAGACGTTTGCAGACTGTTATAAAAAGAAGAGGGGATGCCACACAGTGGTAAACATGGCCTTGTTCCAACTTTTTTGAGATGTGTTGATGCCATGAAATTTAAAATCATCTTATTTTTCCCTTAAAATTATACATTTTCTCAGTTTAAACATTTGATATGTCATCTATGTTGTATTCTGAATAAAATATTGAAATTTGAAACTTCCACATCATTGCATTCTGTTTTTATTAACAATTTGTATTGTCCCAACTTTTTTGGAATCGGGTTTGTATATGAATACATACAGCATATTTTGAATACATTACATTACATTAGTACAATATGTAAAAAAAAAAACCATAATATAAAATCCACAAACCTTCCAGCATCCCTAGAGTAAATCACATCCAGTCCAAGCACTTTCAAACTCTTGGCAATTGTCTTCATGTCTATAATTGAGTCTAAATGTTCTGGTCCTCCTTTGATACAGCAGTTATCTTCTGGACAGATGCCACACGAATCTTTGTCCTTATAGCCACTGTTCTTGCCTGTCTGTTCCAGAATAATGCATTTGGCTCCTGAGGCTATGCCCACATGGATAGCAATCTGATCACCAAACACCCAGTGTGGTCAGGAACAGATCTTTACATGTATTTTTAAACAAATATTTTGATGCACTGCAAAAATGATATTAATTGAACAAATATACACTCATATGTATGTATATCTTACATAAATATGTGAATATTCAACCTATTTTATAGTCTACTAACTGGGAGTGAAGCTAGAGCACAAGGCACAATAAACACACACATATATTTACTTATGCAATTTAGCATAGTTCAATTCACCTACCAGCAAGTTTTTTCTGAGTTGCTAAAAAAAATGGAACCTAATGGAAATTCACATGAACCCAAGAAGAACTGCGACTGTGGAGCTTCGCAATTCAATAAGTCATTGTGGAGGGATTCGAATGAGCAGGATTGACTCACTCACATTGTAAATGCAGGAAATATAGTATTGCAGTTTATTTCCCAAAACAGCCAGGGGGTGAGACGTCTGGGGCAAAATACAACATGCCATAAATAAGTAAGAAATGTCCTTGTTTCCTTACCTTTGGTTTCAGATTGTGCCATATCTCAGCAATAGCTTGGTGAGCTTTTGAGTAACACACAGGAATCTCTACAATGTGAATCTCAGTGTTGGCTCCAAGGACCTTTTTCTTTAAACCCTATGAAAACAGGGTTTTTATAGGTTCATTAATCACTAGGTACATTTGAATGAAACCATTTAATTTGCTATTAAATAGACTGATTGTTCAATTGTGCATTTTGTTTTTATTTATTTAGTAAAAAATCTGCCTAAAATGGAGTAATAGAGAATTGTATGTGTGAAAAACTAAGTGAACCTTATTATTCAGTAGCTTGTAGACGTTTAGCAGCAACAACTTGAAGTAATGTTATTTATGACAGTCTGTCACAATATTGTGTTACAATATTGTGGAATATTGTAATTTTTAGCATACTCTTATTTACAGTGTTGCTTCACTTCTTTGAGTTTTGTGGGTATTTGTTTATGCACAGCTCTATTAAGTTCCTGCCACAGCATTTTAGTCGGGTTGGGGTCTAACCTGTGCCATTGCAGCACCTTAATTCTTTTCTTTTTTTAACCATTCTCTTGTAGATTTGCTGGTGTCTTGGGATCAATGTCCTTTTGGTCTTAAATTGCCTTATAACCCTTCCTAGATTGATGTGCAGCAACAAACCTTTATAGAGGTGATCACACTTGCTATAACTTAATTAAGGATATTTAATTAGAAGCACCTGTCTGCTACTTAGCCTGTTCAATTCAATAGAAGCAGCACAGCTGTGCATAGGTTTCCTATGCATGTTTTTACATTTTGGCTTTATTTTCATATGTGATATGTAATATGTCATGTGTTGTTTTTGTATATCAGAGGTTGTATTTACCTAATTTTAAGACCTGCTAAGGACCAAATTATTTATTTTTTTGTCCTGATACATAAAACCATAGAATTCAAGGAAGGTGTACTTTTATTTTCACATACAGTAACTATGTATATATTGCAATTTAATTAAAATATTTACACAATACATCTAGAAGAATATTTAAATTCTGAACTTGCAACGTTTAAGGTACATATAAACAGTAATCTCGAAGCCTGCATTCGGATTCAATTCATTTAGATGAATAAGAATGTTTGCATATAAACATATCTAATGTTTTGAACCCTAATATAAACATAAAATCCCTTGACAACCTTAACTGCTTCCCAACTTGGATTCACCAGGTATTGCCGGAATGGACCAAACCCTATGGGAATAAAATGCATTTAATTCATATTAAAATGATGGGCACAACACAAAACAAGAGGCCAAAGCTTAAAAAATCTATAAAATATAAATCCATAAAATATCTAGATATGCCTTTTCACACACCTGTAACCACAATCAGCTTTGGCTTACAAGAGTCCATGTCCTTTGTGAAGTTTTAGAAATAAATACAAAGCTTTATTATTATTTATGTTTACTGAGACGGTCCCATTTTTTCTAACTTACCTTACTTGTACTTTCGGTTGGACTTATGTTTGTGTGAATCAATGTAACTATGCGATTCCTCAGGGTCATGCTGAGTGATTCATCAGTTCTTTTCTGAAAGTGTCATTTGATTCCCCCTCTCCAGCCCTAAAAACCCAGTGCTGCAGCACACCACTGCTGTACTTAAATAAATGTTTGAATAAGCTACTTATACATTACTCCATTAAAAGTAAAGGTAATCCTTTTGCAACTCTACTTAAGAGTACACTTTGAGAGATCTTAAGTAGGGTTGTCAATATCATTTTATGCAATGTATAGTCTCTTTAAAGTAGCAGGGAACGGTATGTTTTCCAAAACAAATTTAGTCGATTTAAAAGTTAACGACAAAAGAAAAGACATTACGCATTAAATTGTAGTGAAGTTTCCAAAACCAGGAAAAGATTCATAATATTTGTTCTTGCTAATTTGAAGACCAGTGGATTGTTGTTAAGGCCTGCATTTCCCAAAGTGTTGTGTGGCACGGACCAGTTTCAAACAGTTTTCTACTGGGCCTGGGTTTGGCCCTTAGGGGGTTGTCAATACAAGGGAAATAAAATAAAAACGAAAAAGGTTTATTCCTTCTGTGTGGCCCAGTACTAAATGATATATACGATTCTCTGCTCGGTGGTTGGGGACTCTTGGTTTAGGCCATTTTTATATTTTAACATTTTTAAGCCATTTTTTTTTACCAGAAATAAAGCGCTAGTGGTTTAGGACCCAGTGAAATTTTGATCATATCCTGTACATAAATCACTTCTCATAGAGGCGAATCAAATGAATCGATACTACAGCTCGATCACTCGAACGTGTCATTTAACGAGTCAAATCTATTAAACGAGTCGTACGACCCAGCATGTCGGAGAGGGAATGGTTGCATAACTGAGGTCAGCTCAGTCTTGCACTGTCCATCTTTGTCCACATGGGAGAGCCAGATCCCATCACAGCGCTCCTGAAGTGTTCTCCTCGCATTTGTCTCAGAGGAGTGACCCATTGGCGCGCGCCTCCCTCCTGCACCTGAAGAGTCACAGCAGCAGCAGCAGCACAACGCGTCCTGCACACTTTCCGATGATACCAAAGCCGTAGTTTCCTTCATACCTTTTTTTTAATAGCAACACGCCGATTTTCAGACTTTAAAATAAAATGTTTCGGTTCAAGCGATCGTTCGAGGGAGAAAAGCTTCAACTGCAGGAACTGAACCAGAGGCTCGGGCACTACCTGTCCAGAGCGAAACTGCTGGAGCAAGAAAACGCGCGTCTTGTGGCAGAAATAAACACGATCAGGCATCACAGGTGTACAGAATGGGAGAACACACGCATGGCCGAGCTAAGGGAGATGAGAAGGCTGGTAGAACAACTGTCTTTGGAAACATGCAGGGCGGAGATGGAGCGGGAGAAGCTGCGCAAAGAACTTCAGCTGATCCAGGCCATGCGCTCCGACGAGTCCGCACTTAGCACAAGTCTGGATGGCGAGCTGAAAGGTTGTGAAAAGCAGCTTTGTCAAGCTCTTCACAACAACGGCGTGTTGGAGGAGCGCCTGCTTCAGCTGCAGAACGAATGCGCTCTTTTGCACGATGTTCACAGGAACGAGGTGGCGCGCCTCAGGAACCAGGTTCACACCCGCGTCTTACCTGCGGTCACCAGAACTTATCACGGGCCGCCAGCGTTCACTACGGAAGAAGTCCAGGATTATGCGCTTAGCCTGTCTGAGAGCTGGATGGAGACCTTTGAGATGTATCGCCAGCAGGTTGAAGAGATGGAAGAATCCATAAAAGCGGACCAGGCGAGGCTCGAAGATATGAGGAGAGAGAAGATGGGGTACGCTTCAGAGCTGAAGCAACTGCGGGCGGAAATGGAGAAGCACAGCCAGATGCAGATGCAGCTGGAGGAGCATCTCATGGACATGCAGGAAAAGTTTAGAAAAGATATCAGCCAGTATCAGGTGTGTGAACTAAATTATTATTATTATTATTATTATTATTATTATTATTATTATTATTAGCAATAATAGCAGCAGCAGTAGTGGTCTTTCAAGGCCCACGCCCACTTAGTGGAGAGCCGGAGACCCGGCCACGCCCTTGAAAAAGCACTGCATAAGAAAATAAGCTAAAGACATATAAAACTCTATAAAATAATAAAGGAAATTATAATATGCTGTGTAGTAAACTTTGATCTCCCAAATGCATGGTAAAACATCATGCTGATCTGTAGGTACATAAATGAGCCATGTACAAGACACAAATGTTTTGTCTTAAGACTGCTCTCATGGAAGCTTTCAGAGTAGATGATTATGCGTCTATATTTAAACAATATGAGTCATGCTTTTGCTCCACTTGAGCCACCCAATGTGTGATACTCGATAAAAAGCAGTAAAACATTTATTAGATGGAGACTCATCACATGTCTAAACATTTTAGCTGATAGATTTGTTTAAATCAAAGATCAAGTAGAACCAATATCAACTGAAATATCATAAGAACCCCTTTAAGAACTTTGTTGTTCTGAATTGTATATGCATTGATTGTTTACATTTATGGCACAGAGTCCAAATGACTCCAAATGTCAACCATTCAAATTTTTACTCAACAGTGTTAGAAAAAAGGGTTCTTCAGTGGTTTTTCATTTGATAAATAAAGGGTTGTAGCTTTCTCAAGGGGCGCTACTTGAACGTACTGACGATCATTTGAAGTGTCCCCTAGAGGGACAACTGAAAAATCTTAAGTGTGTGATTGCCCCTGGAAGTTAAGTATAGTCATGTGGATCCAGACTGCTTTGACAACCAACAGAACAGGAGAGGATTTAAAGGTTACTATGGCATCCTGTGGGGTTTGATGTGCTCGAGTAATCATTTAGTGACCTACTTTAGGCATGTGGCTATGAGCCAGTTACCAGGGATCAGGCTTTAAATCGAGAAATGTAATGAAGTAAGGGGTTGTAAGAGATCCTCAACAGGTGCATCATCACAAAAAAATACATGAAATATGGTATCTTTTAATATTGTTTTGATAGTCCATGATCATCCATCCAAAGGATACTGATAATATATTCCTATAAACATCACACCAAAATGTTCACAAATAACATTTACATCAATGTAGCATAAAAACCAGACTCGAATAATAAATAAACATTACTATTTTACAGATTATCATTGAAGAACTGGAAGAAGAGCACATGCTTCTGGGTAACACCATTTCAGAAAAGCTGAAGGATCATCATGACCTCCTACAGGTCAAAATGGGACTTGGCATGGAAGTAGCTGCATACAGGTGGAACTTTTGTGATTGGCATGCATAATAATATACAACTAGGTGTCAAATATTATCCAGAGTTCTGTTGTGATTATTGAAATTAATTCAAACCAAACTGTAAACAGAACTTGTTTAATAACGTGGCTCCTGCTTGATTGGAATGACAACCCGATCCACACTAACCCTTTGCATATTAACTTTTACAGGTCTGCTGTATGGAATTCTTCCAGGTTTTCTGTAGATTTGTACAATAACTGGTTTCGATTCCAGAGAACCGAAAGCTTTTTTGTACCTTAATTTCTTTAACTAACATTCCAGAAGCACAAAGTATAAAATATTTAGATTAAAATGTGGATGTATTTATAAAGGTACGGGTCCACTACGGTAGTAAAATGTTAGTCAAATTCAATAGACATTTTCATTTTGTGTATTTTCTTTTTCTTTATTTTGAAACTATGTTAGAAAATATGTACACTGATATAAACAAACATAATGAAACGCTTTGTGTTTAAGTACATACTATATATATATATATATATATATATATATATATATATATATATATATAATATAATTTCTAGGTTAGTAATGTAACTAGGATGGGTTTCAAACAGACACTCGCCTCCCAGTCATGTACACAAAGGACTTGTGCACCACCAGACCTTTTATAGAAGATTTTATTGAGTTGCTAATAACACACTCCTACTTTGCTGGCGTTTGCCATTTTAAAAAGCTTTTGATCATTTTCTTGATTGTTTTTTGCCATCGTTTTGCTTCGCCTTAAAATATCTTGGAATATTTACCTTGGAATACTTATAATATCTTTCTTGGCAATGTAGAAGAGAATGCAAACAAATCTTTCTGTGTGTCTGTCACAGCTTCACATTCTAAGCCATAAGGGAAACAGAGCACAGTGTGGTTGTTATTTTTAGTTTAGCCATTGAACAGTTCCCTGGAGAACGTCCACAGGGACTATACTGAGCTGTATTTCCACAAAGTTTTGCTCTAGGAGTGTTAAGGTAGGTTTAAAAAGAAGGACAAAAAATATGCCATGGTAAAGAGCAATCTGTAATTGGCAAGTATATTTTGTATCTGTGGGAGAAGGTCTGTGTATGTACCTTGTCTTCCTTTCAGTTTAAGGTTTTGTTTGGTGATGACAGAGCACGGGGCTCAGCATACTAAGGACAGGTGAATTAAATAACCCCATTGGTTTGATTGATTTTTTTTTTTTCGCTAAACATTGATTTTTTTTTTAAGAATATTTTATTGATCCTATAGGAAAATAATTTGGTTGCAGGGGGATAAATAAAAGTATTCTGATTCTGCTTAGCTATTAGCTAGTTTAGCTATTTTTCTTGAAAATTAGTTTTTTTTGTTGCTTTTTCAGGGCACTGCTTGAAGGTGAAGGTAAACATCCTCAGATGAGGTCTTCAAGAGAAAGAATAATAGGTACAGAGGATTCATCTTTCCTTCTCTGATTTACTGTTTGTATTGTGCAAAATAAGCGTTGCTAAAAACTACAATAACACATAAGACTTTTGAATTCCAACACTTGCCTTTTCTTTGGCAGATATCCAAATGCCAGCCCATTCTCACATGCCAAGAACCTCTACCTTGACAACTAGTCGTCCAGACGTGAAACGGAATTTATTCGGGTATGATTTCCGGAATAAAGAACCCATTTCCAGCATGAGAACCTCCACCGTATCCAGGCAGTTTGATTCCCACAAAACGTCCAGGATTTTGCCTATCGCTATTTCAAACCATGGACAACAGACTCCTGCTGCTAGAAGAGACATGATTTCTTTCACCAAAGCTAAACAGGCTTTAGGCACGCCAAGCACAAGCAAACCAGATGTCTCTGCCACTAAGACTACTAGCGAAAAAGTGAAGGAAGAACAGAAGGTAATTATCAAAGATATGACTAAAAGCCCACCAATAAGTTCACCTGATATTTTCCAGACAGAAATCCAAAGCAAATCATTCCCCACTGCACCATCAACAGTTGAAATAAAAACAGTCAAAGTTGTGTCACCACCTATGATGAGCCTGAACATTAATGCAAAAAGCCCCCAGGAAGTTGTTGATAAGAAATATAAACAAGAAGATGAGAGCACAAAAGATCATACCAAGGCAACAGTGCAACCTGATGCAGTACCATTTATCCAGCAAATGGAATCCAATCAAGAAAGTGAAAGAGATTTGAAAGATTCTGGAAATGTGGGACCAAAGGTATTTGCAGGTGAGGAAAAAGTTTTGGACTCAGTGTCCATGAAAGAAATTATTGAAAAGGTCATAAAGCCTGCTGGCTTTGACACAAAGATCAGTTCATCTCCTGACTCAAAGATCACATACCATGTAGAGAAAATAGAGCAAGAGGATGGGAACACTAAAACTCAGATTGTACTGCAATCAAAAGTCGAAGAGGACCTGGATGTGTCAGACAGCTCAGTTCTTGGGGAACTCCTTAGTGAGGGGGTACATAAAGTCTCACTGGAGGACATTAAGGGGACTCCAACAGGAAGCATGATAGAGAACCTTCTGCACCTTGGCCTTGATAGTGAAAGCTTAGAAAACAAGTCAGTTAAAGTGGAGATAATGGAGGCACCACTAGAATCTCATAGTCATGAAGGGGAAGCTGAAATTAAAGAGACTGTAGAGGTTAAGTCAAAACCTTACTTTCAACCTTCATCAATGTTCTTTCACATCGATGAACCAGAGAATGAACCTCAGCCAGCTGAACACCATGAAAACACTGACGAGCCTGGGGAAACCTCAGGGTATGACAAGAGTGGATTTGTGCAAGTGCAGGACGTGTCCAAAGATGAGAGTTACCCATACTATTCTCAGGGCCAAGAAACACAAGAATACTATGTTTCCACCCCTGATGACAACATGTCTGAATCAGAGGAAGGTGGCGGATTTATGTCTTATGGACATTATGGAGTGGTGGAAGACCTTTCAGATGAGAGATACTTCCAGGAAGAAGGTCTGCCTGCAAACAGGAGGTATTCTGAAGAAGGGGAACATGGCAGTGAGTCACCTGAATATGTCAAAAGAGACAAAGCTGGAATCTCAGAGTGTATTTTTGAAGAGGAAGTGCATGTTTCACCCAGAATGCAAGAGTCCATGCTGGAGATCCTGCAAGAAGAGTCATTAGACCCTAGAGAACAGCTAAAGGAAGCACTGGAGCAGCTAGAAGGCACTGTGTCTGGAACACTAAAAGAAGAACTTGTTTCTTTCACCAGATCTGGTCAAAGTCCTGAGAACATGTCTGTTAACATCCAGAAGGTGCAACAGTCCCCAGATAGTGGAACAACGACCTTTGTGGCAGAGCTTAATATTTCCCAGAGTCTGGAAGAGTCTGGACTGCTGCAAAATGAGGAAGATGACCTGCCACAGGAACAGATAATGGCAGCACTGCGGTCCTCCAGCTCCGACTTCCACCAGGTGCAGAGTGCTGGAACTGGTGCTGAGTACACCATCAGACTCTCCACCGAAGAGGTCCAAAAAGGGGAAATGCCATGGATGACCAACCTTGAAGGAACTGAAGCCATGCAATTAAGTAGTGAAATTAGCAAGACAGAAAAAGTCATTAGGCTGGGGCCTAATGAGAGATCCTTTACGTTCCAAATGGACATGAACAACAGTGGATCTGCAACGGGTGTAGAAGGGAGGGATTCTCAAGAAAAAAAGGGTAATGGAGCCAATGGGCAGGAATTTCTACAGACCCATAAGAACGAACCTGCATTGTCAGTCTACCAGGAGAAAAAAATAGCTACTGTTTATCTTGAAAAACCCCAAGAGGACTAACTGAGGTCAATAAAACCATCTATAGCTGAGATCCAAATAAAATCACCTGTTATATAAGGTATGGTGAAAAGTTCATTACTGTCATTGTTTTTACAGTGCATGTAGAATGTAGCACATATCAAGGACAAGGTTTGGTTTTAAGACACTTTTGGTTTTGTGCCATTTTTTTGCTGTGTAAGCCTCAAAAAATTAGTCATGTTTATTATATTCTTAGCCTGGAATGACATAATACATTTTTAAAATAAAGTTTTCTGATTTGCATAAAAGAGCAATCAATATCATTGGATTGCAAGAACACTATGTTGTAACACCACACAATATTTTATACCAAACTTCAAATCAGATACTGTAGCACACTGTGCTAATCCTGTATTCAACCACGGCTTCGTATATTTCCTTATTCTACTTTCATTTACTCCGTTTTTATATTTTACCTTTAACATATATCATTTTAAATGTATTGTGTATTCTATGGCAAATGCACTACCATCTTTTACTTTGATAATATTGTTTTGATGATTGATGATTTTACATATTTTTTAATTGGTATTCTTTACACTTACTAAGGTCCACAGCTTTATCTAGTCAAATATATTTTGTAAACAAATGTATGATGCCAAGAATATGTAAAAACTCCTAAATTAATATAGAGCAGCGGTGACTGTTCTTTTTGTCTGTGCTTATTATGGTTTGATATATACAAGTAAATGATTACTAAAATTGGGTATAGAATTTGGTGCATTAAAACATTATTTTATTTTCAGTATTGATTATTGATTATAGACTAATAACAGACTTGATTGCATTTAAAATTTGGCTTTGTGACAGGTAGAGATTTCAGACTACCCTTCCTGCCATTCTTAGTTCTGGTAATCCTTAAATGGTATTAGCATGGCATTCACTAATCAGCTTTCTTGCTCTCCCAAACTAAGGTAGGACATTTTCATTGAGAGCAAGAGAGAGAGAGAGAGAGAAAGAGAGACAGATAGAGACAGAGGGAGACAGAGAGAGGAAAATGTGTAAAAGCAGGTTTCTTTAAAAAAGCAACAGTGTCAGAGTAGCGATCCCTGAGGAAGTGTGTAACAGCATGTTTGCATAACAAGTGTATTTTGGGAACCTTACTCTTGCTTCACATAGTGGTAATGGAGAAAGTGAGAGGAAAGAAGAGAGTGAGTAAAGCCAGGGTACAAGTAATCCTCTTTAGAGTTCTCTATAAACATAACTCCTGAAGAGTTGTGTATTTGTGGGTATTTAGTACAAGTGTTGAATGTTGAAATTTGCAACAATTAATAACAATACTGTATAATAGTCATTTAATAATAAAGAGACTGTTCTCTGTTTCAGACTAGTGCTGTAATTTTTTGTCACCTTGTTTGTCACTGGTGACAGTGTTATAGCTGATACTAATGATGTAATTATAGACATACTGTATATACTGGTAAACCAAAGCCTTGCTTAGCAGTGGATATTTAATGACATTATTATTTGTTATTATTAGTAATAAATATTTCCAAAATAATTACATGCTTGCAAATAATGTGATACCTAAGCCAACACTTAGGTAATTATTGACCTATGTGTTGCAATAATAATAATAATAATAATAATAATAATAATAATAATAATAATAATAATGTTTGACAATATTGTTAAACATTAATAATAATAATAATAATGTTTGACAATATTGTTAAGTGAGGCTTTGTCTCTTGTGTGCTTTTTAAAAAAAAATTTGATGTCAATTAGAAACGTTCTTTTTATGCAAAACATACACTTTAGTATGTTGTTTTATCTCTATATCACAAAATAGGTGTTTTTGTGGACACCTAACACATTCTCTTCCAACACCACTTCCACACTGACTGGGTATTAATTTATGCTTCTACAAAAAAATGAACATAAATCCTTCAGTGTGCTTGGAGTCAGTTTTCTTTAAAAGTTTAAGCTTAATATGGAGGTGGTAGCCTAGTAGTTAAGGCATTGGCCATTGGATCCAGGCTGCCACACTTGGGCCCTTGAGCAAGGCCCTAAACCCCATGGGTGCTCAGTTGTGGGCAGTGGTGGAAAGTAAGGAAGTAAATGTAATTTATTACTGTACTTAAGTAGCTTTTTCACATATTTGCACTTTACTAATGTACTTCCATTTGGGAAACTTTTACTTTAACTTCACTACATTTCAAAGTGAAATATTTTACATTTTACTCAACTACATTTGGGAAATCAGTTGTTCCTTTTTATTTATCAGTGGATAAAAATGTAACTGATCAAGCACGCAGCAAGCCACCAATTAGGGCAGAGTGTGCGCTCTGTTTTGAACTTGTTTTAATTGCCGCTTGGTGTTATCTACTCAGCATGAACATACAGTTCAATGTCCGTTCAACAGCATGTAGAAAATCTTGAGAGGAATAAATAATGGAAAAAACCTCTAACTTTCCCAGCACATGTGGCCTTATTTGTGTGATTTTTTTAAAAAGTTAAAAAGGTTTGGGGCTCATGATATTAGTGTTTGACTCATCATCATTCTATTAATAGATTGGTCTGCTAAGAGTAACGTTAAAGTCTTTTTACATTGACACTGAGTTGGTTGAGCAAAAGTCTTGTGACAAAAATACAATATTATAGTCGTAATAAATCATACTACATTGGACACTTAAGTACATTTGAAGGCAAGTACTTTTGTACTTTTACTCAAGTGAATGTTTTAAGGGAGCACTTTAACTGAAGTAATATTTTACCTACTGTATTGCTACTTTTACTCAATTCCATGCTTTGAATACTTCATCCAACACTGACTGTGGGAATACTGATTAAAAAACTCTGCCATGGACTGACCCAAAGCACGGGATGCCCGGGAGCAACTATTGAAACGGTAAGTAAGCCATCAGGAATAAAAAATAAATAAAAAGGTTTAATATGTAATCCAAGACTCTTTCCTGATAAAAGCAGATAAAGTTACCTAGCTATCCAACTCAGAATCTTAATGGAAGGACAAAAATACAGTTCAGGATGCCTGGTGTACTAAATGTTTAAATATGGACCTTCCTTCCATTAGGAGCTTTCTGCTCCTGAAGACGGGTGAATGTAAATTAATAATCTCTTTTCCTAGAAAGTTAGGAATGTTAGCTTTCACTTTTAATGAGAAAATAATGTAACCCCTGTCATGACTTCGTTGTCTCAGCTGTGTTTCTCACAGACATTTGTATTTCTATAAAAGGGAATGACTGTATTAGATCATCATGGTAGCACTAACATTAATGCTAAGTATTTATTCACTACTGGAGAGTTGGCTGCCTGTTGATTTAATTTGTCACATAGATATAACAACAGGTCCAGTGCACTTTGTTTCCATAATAAAACCTTTTGTCAAATTTACCTTGTAAGTTCCAATCCCCACTCTCTACTTATGCTTACACACCATCCAGATGACCCGAATTCCATATTTTGAAGGCGAATAAGGATTTTATGACATTTCAGATGAATTTGGCCATATCTACATATAAATACACAGTTCCACAATATTTAAACAGTAGTTAGTGGAATAACAACCATAGCAAAGCATTTCCTGTACAGAATTACAGCATGTCACATCAAGGATATATAAAACGCTAACAATATGCCTACAGTTCAGTGTTTCCTTAATGAGCAGAGAGTAGGAAAAACTTTGGAAGCTTGAAGCAAACTCAATGCAGTGTTTTCATCACTTTGTGCCTTGATTGTGCCTCAAGGCAGGAATGATGTCATGGCAGACTTAAATCAGGAAAGCAATGGTAAAGCAGTGCGTCAGCGATTCCAATATTATGTTTGTATTAGACATCGCTTATACAAGTAGTCTACTGTCTCTTGATAGGACTTCTATCTTCAGTAACCATTGAAACCTCGGCAGTGTCAGTGATATGGAGTCTCTTGAGAACACTAGTCAAAAGGAGGGAATGCACTCTGAATGGAATACAAGTTCATGATAAAGCACCATGCATACATGGTTTACACCTATTGGCAATCTAGCCAATCGACCTACATGCATTTACATTTTATTTGCATTTATGGCATTTAACAGACGCCCTTATCCATAGCAATTTACAATAATGGGTTAAGGGCCTAGCTCAGGGGCCCAGGAGTGGCAGATTGCTGTGGCTGGGATTTGAATTCACAACCTTCGGATCCAAAGTCCAATGTCTTAACCACTAAACTATAACTTCCCAAACTAGGCAGTATCCAAGCTGGACTTATTATAGGTCCCCTCAACCATTATATAATCGAAATACTGCGGTTCTGTGTTTTCCTAACGGATATTATCTATATATTAAAAAGCAGCGGTGTGCTGCTGTGGGCAGCATCTGTTATCCTGCTTACAGGAATAAGAATCTGATCCGCACACAACATTATCTCATATGCAATATTCAGCAGCCTAAAGAAGAGCCCGTCGGTGATACACAGCCTGAAACATGGACCTGTCACATGCTTAGTTACAACAACAAAGCAACAACAAAGCAACGAAAGGCCTCACAGGAATGTGGAGGCTTGATACAAGAACCTCCAACCTCCAATATAATTTTTTTGTGGCTTTCTGAAAAAATTGTAAAGACATAAATGTCACTATATGTTTCTAAAAAAAGGTTAAATACTTTGACCTTTAATAGGCATCTACTTCAGTACAAGATTATTAATGGTGACTCAGATATTAAGCAACAGTTCAAGAGAGAAAACACAAAGGTTACTTGATTTGCAGCAGTATCTCTCCTATTTCAGGTTCGGTGCCAAGAACCATGATTGCAGAACATGTGGGCAGATGAAAGAAGTATTTTGTGATATTAATAGTATCTATCTATCTATCTATCTATCTATCTATCTATCTATCTATCTATCTATCTATATATATATATATATATATATATATATATATTAATGAATTTATGAATCTCTTTTGTTAGCATTCCCTAATACGGTAAGTCTGCTCTTTTGACTGACCTTCTGATGTCTCTGAAGTTTAAATACCCTTGGCTTTAAATAAAATGGCATAGTACATTGTCAATCTGTGTGACATTTTCCTGCATAACCAGGCCAGGATAAGAGCCTGGCCATCAAATCGCTGTCCCTTGGAGACTCGGGTAAAAAATAGCTGATACTACAATCACACCGGCACAATATATTTAATCATCACTGTCATGATCTTAGCTTACCACATGTTTAACGGTTCTCTCTGGGAAAAAGCATAAATGTAATGTGAGCTTGCACAGAGCTATCTTAAGTGACATGACTCTACACTTGTGCTCTGTATAAGAAAGTACATAGCCTCTAGAAGCAATGCACATACACACTGTCTTGCATAAATACCCTCTATGCTTTTGACTAATGCTCTCCTTATCCCAGAGACTAATTTCTGGTAGAGGGTCTTCTGTTCATAAAAATGGATTATACAGCTTTCAGTCAAAATTTATTTAAATAAGCAAAGCTTTCTATACTGTTCCAGAACTTTAATAAAAGGCTTGTTTTGATAGCTTCTTAATATTCATGATGCAAGAAATCTGGGGATTTTTTTTTCTCCTGCTCTTTTGATTCATGCTTTAGTCTATTTCATTGCAAGTTTGTTTTAAGACAAAATGTAGGGGGAAAAAAAATCAAGAATACTAATGTGGACTAATGTACAGTATAAGGCCATCATTTTCTCATGTTATAGCAATCTGTTCTGTATTAAATTACAATTTCCATATTTCAGGGAAGAAGAGGAGTGAAGATAATTATTTAAAGTGCATGATAAGAGATCTCAGCTGTAATGACATCCATCCTCGAATATGAATCTATGCATAAATAATCACAAACCATTACCACTAAGTGCCTTTTAGACTCATCTTCAATTTTGATGTTTCGGAGGAAATGAGGGTAAGAATGTTGGATAGTTTACTTGAACATTTCTACAGTCCCACCTTATATGTAATAAGTTTCTTTAATTCCTACAATATGATACCGAGTGCAATATTTTAAATGTGATTTACAGTATTCAGTAGGTAGATTCTGTCACCTGTGGCATTCCAATAAATATTTATACTAGCAGCCCTTGTTGTACACTAAATACTGGTAATCGGTATAGAGTATAGACCTGTACAGTGCTATACAGTGCAACTTGCCATTAATGCAAAAACATAAAATATGTAATTAAGAATAATAGTAACTAATTGGCATCTCTGATACATTAAGATACTGTACCCTTGATATATCTAGTGCTTCCTTTGAATTAATCTGACAGATGAATATTCGTTTAAAGCTTCTTCCTCAGTGGGAAAGAAAAAGCAGTTGCAGTCTTTTCCCTGTGAAAAGTAAAGTTGCCACAAGGGACCGGTTGCATGCTAAGTCAACATTGTCACTGCTTCCCTTTATTAAATACACAATCAACTCCTATCTCAATATTGCTTTTAGGGCAACATGAGCTAGTAAATCTCTTTTTCTATCTCCGTATGAAGTGTATCTCATGAGAATAGTTAATGAAAATGTCATATTTGGTACATTTAGGTGTTTCTGATCAGTCTTTACACTTTCAACCTTGAAATGTATAACTTTAATAATATGATATGAAGAGGCTATTTCAGAGATCCTGTCTAGGACCTATGAGTCAAGGGTCCTTCTTTCTTGATAGGCAGTTTCATTTAGTGAGACAGGGTGGTGATGAGGTTCTAAAATGGCAACTATGGTCGAGGGACGTGCTGCTCCCACTCTCTGAGTCATAGCTCTGTCTCTTCAGCCCTGAGTGAGAGAAAACATTATTAGATTATAAAGCATTACTAACATACTAGTCATAGATACACTGTCAGCACATTAGCATTCATACTGGTTTTTTTTTCAGGGTGTCTTCTATATTCTATATTTGGTTTTAATGGACTATAACCTAAAGTATGTTGACTGACTGGATGTAAAAGCTTTAACGCTCTGTCCACAGGGGCTGCATGTTTGACCCGTGAAAGCCTAATAGTTTACAAATGGCAGATGGGATGTGGAAATCATATATATATATATACAGTACAGACCTTGTGTGTCCAAACGTTTGGTCTGTACTGTATATATATTATACAGTGGAACCCGGTTATCCCGCCCTGGGTTATCTGGACAACCCTATTAAGTCGACGTTTTTGAAGTGGAACCGCCAAATTCTCGCTTTTTCTAAGCATTTTTTATCGGTTATGTCGACTTTTTTTATGTCGCCGAACCCTAATATCTCGAGCACAAGGGGGAAAAAATTTGCCATTTAACGTCGGTTATCTCGGTGCAGCCGCAGAATAACTCGCGGAAGTGGCGGAAAAAATCAAGGCTTACAGCTGCTACAGGTGTTGTATTGTATACTGGTGAATCTCTGCTGTTAGTTAGTGCACATATGCCTTTTGTTGTTAAATGTTATGCGATGAACGCAAGGCGAAAGCCGCGCTTGGCGGCGCGGAACGTGGGACGAGCAAAATCATAGAATGAACACCGGCAGGATCGGGGGGAATCCTCGGTGCGCTTTGGGAAGAAAAGCGCAGCCGTTGAGAGAGTGCCGGTGGGAAGGCACGTACCGGGATACGCATGAGCGATAACAACAACCGCCGTGAACCAACATATACCAACAATAACGGACAGTGAGAGTGTGGAAGTTTAAATAGGAGCTGGTGATGATGCTAAACGAGCACCATATGTGCGCGATTAAAGTCGGGAGCTTCAGAGAAAGCGGCCGGGAAAGCACCTGCTACGCTGAAGGGGGCCGAAGGGGGCGTGGCAGGTGGATTCCTGACAGATAAACATGTACTGTATGTATTTTTATAGCATGCCTTCATCAAACAAATCGCGGCAACGCTGTTGTGTAAAAAAAACCTTCAAAAACACGTGCATGCACATTCTCATTTATTAACGCACATCATGTACATAAAGAAATTTCAAGCACGTTAATATATTGCCGCCATATTGATTTTCGTTTATCTCGATCATCGGTTACCTCGATGCTTTTGGCGACCCCCTAGGACATCGACATAACCGGGTTCCACTGTATATACAGTACAGACCAAAAGTTTATATATATTATATATACAGTACAGACCAAAAGTAGAGACACACTGAAGGCATCAAAACTATGAATTAACACATGTGGAATTATATACATAACAAAAAAGTGAACTGAAAATATGTCATATTGTAGGTTCTTCAAAGTAGGCATCAAGAGAATGCCTACTGTGCAAAGCAGTAATCTAAGCAAAAGGTGGCTACTTTGAAGAACCTTACAATATGACATATTTTCAGTTGTTTCACATTTTTGTTATGTATATAATTCCACATGTGTTAATTCATAGTTTTGATGCCTTCAGTGTGACTCTACAATTTTCATAGTCATGAGAATTTGAATTTGAATGAGAAGGTGTGTCCAAACTTTTGGTCTGTACTGTGTATATATATATATATATATATATATATATATATATATATATATATATATATATATATATATATATATATATAAAGCGCTGTGTAAAATGTTTAAAATCCATATGTTAAGCACATATGAATAGTGACATTTTGCAACGCAAAGACACTTGAGAGAGCAAATAGAATAAGAAAAGTTTTTAATAAGCAAAAATAAATCAATAAAACGAATAGGAACAGTTCAAACAAAAGTACAAATACAAAAATAAAACTAATCAATCATGTCAGTTTTTTGCATTTAAAGCCTGGAAGATATCTCTTACATGGCACCACAAAATCCACATGTAGATCTGAACAAAACATTATATCACATTACACAATTCAAATCACTTAATGCACCTGTTGCCTGTTCAGCCGCCAACATTTTGGAGCACAGGTTTGTCTGACTGCTTTTACAGGTTCAAACTTACTTCTGTTTTAAATTTAAATATGCCCATACATGTGTCCAAACGTGGTGAATTGTGGTCTAATGCAATTTTTTTTTGTATAAAAAATATGTTAGTACACAATATATCAGTTAGTTAGCGCAGTTAGTTATTTAGTCCTTTCTGCATAAGACTTTGAGCTGTAATCTATCACTTGTAAATATAGTTAGTTGGATTTCAAAAAAGGGCAAAGGGATATAAAATACTACTGGTTCAGAGAATATTGGGTAAGCTGAATTTAGAGCCTGGGCAATTTGATGGTCAATATTCAAGCTTATGGCAGCAGCAGAGCAAGACTTTGTCATGTTTGTTGTTCTTAGCTTTGTTGGGTACATGTGTAAAAAAAACTTTTGGAACATGCACCATTGAGATAGTAAAGCTGAATAATGTTATGTTAATTATGTTGATGTTACGAATCTTGTTAATAAGTGATAGATTATGTTTCAATTACAATCTCAGTATGAGTAATGTTTTGCAAAGCAAATAAAGACTGTACCTTACAGGTGGCATTGGCTTCATGACATAAATTATGTTTTGATGTAAGAAATAACTTGAAATTTAAACATTAATTTATAGTGAACATGAGAAAGTCCAGGGTCGAACCATGTTTATTCACTGATGGATACTGTGCAGTTAATTCCCCACCATTTCAAAACAAGAAATATGAATATATACATATTTACAGTATATATCTTATAATGAATACCTTGCTCACAAAAAGAGAAATCTCTATTATGGAAAGCTAAATTTATTACCTATTAATTATTAATGTACACTCCTTCTAGTGCCTGGCACTGTAGTCTTTTGAAGCTGGCACAGAATTACATATCTCACTATCCTCTTAAATGGATATTGCATCAAAGAAAAATAAACACATCCCGCTGTGTGCACCTCCTCTACATGGGGCTCTTGTCTTTATTAGGGCTTGAATTGCGTTTCTCAATACAAGCTTAACAAAAAAGGTCTGAGCGAAGCGCAGCTTAGTTCCACAAAAAGATTATCGTAAATTGATGCTTGTGCATTCTAGCAATACAGTATGCTGAAAACATTGAATGTGTATTTTCTTAAAATGACTTCATAACTACACCTACAGGCAGTTTATAATAAGATATCTAACTGTTACCCCTAATGGTGTTTTAGTTTAGTGTTTAGTTAAAGCTTTTTTTTTTGTTTTTCTTGCACTTCTGCCTGTTTGTTTTTGTAGAAAAACAAGCTCCAGTTAGCCGACAACACAGTGTGGAGTCTTTACTAGAACCAGAAGCATTAACCACATCACCCCTATTAAATCAAATCTACATTTGCTGTTAGTATGCACTGTGTGTGTGTGTGTGTGTGTGTGTGTGTGTGTGTGTGTGTGTGTGTGTTTTAACAGAAACCAAGTTACAAACATTTAATTGTTGGAAACCCCCGGCAGCCTTTTCAGCTCCTACATCAGAAATTCCAGGCACTGGGTCCCCTTTTAGGGGTGGCTTGGGAGCTAGAAATGGCCATTAGCACCGACTTCCTCCTTGAAAAAAAGGATCATAACACACTGCACTACACTGTGCCAACAAAACCTGCCCACTCCTGAAGCTTCCCAGGAGAAAGGAAAAATATAATAAGTGGGCAGAAATCTAATTTTCCATACAGGCAAAATATAATTAGGAAATTTGGCATGAGCTGCAAAGCTGTGATGAAGCCTTCTGCTTAGCAATTGTTCCCAGACTAAATGTGACGTAAACTTACATAAAGGCCTTGAACCGGGGTAATGTTGCATAGCAACCAAGCAAACACAAAAAAATAGGCACAGCTATAAAGAGGGGTAAAAAGCTGTACTTTTTGCCTAAACATAACAAGATACACATGTTATGGACTGATCTGTTGATCTTTATTGCTTGATCGCTATAGTGAAAGAACATTGAGTCCTGTTGTACAGCAATTACAGGTGCTTCTCTATTTCGTCATGCAAGACTGTAGATGACATCATAGTTTGTTTTTTTTTAAACAAAGTTTTTGTTTCAGCTGTCAGTCGACTGTAAATCAAGCATTGGAGGCAGCAGGGAACTTTAGAATACAGTAATAAAAGAAGAAGCTGATCTAATGCATATTTCACATGTAAGCTTTTTTGAAGTGCCTGGGAATGCGCAAAAAATGTCCAAAATGCACATTCCTATATATATATATATATATATATATATATATATATATATATATATATATATATATATATATATATATATATATATGAGTACACCCTAAGTGATAACAGCCATAGGTCATGTAACCATACAAAGCCATGTGTCCTTTTCATCATATTCATGTATTTGTCGGCTTGACAGGACAATACAAATTTGTGTATTTTGTATTAAAGCAGTTCAAATTTGGTGCTTTGAGTTCAATTCTCTTTTTTACTGACCACTGACTGTTCAACATGGCACCTAATGGCAAAAATCTCTCTGAGAATTTGAGAATTAGAATTGTTGCTCTTCACAAAGATGGCCTAGGCAATAAAAAGATTAGTACAGTTTCCAGGGATGGGCATGTCATTATGGAGGAGTGGAAGAGGATCCCAGCAACAGCTCTGGTGAATTCCATGCCCAGGAGGATTAAGGCAGTGCTACATAACAATGGTGCTCACACAAAATATTGACACTTTGTACATAGTTTTGACATGTTCTCTTCAGGTGTACTCACGTTTATCACCAGTTATTTAGACAATAATGGCTGCACGTTGAGTAATTTTCAGAGGACAGTAAATCTGTACTGCTGTACAAGCTGCACTTTAAAATGTTCTACTCTAATATACATATTTTTATTTCTAGAGCATTGTCCCTTGAGAAGATACTCTAAAAATCTTTGCTGAAATGTGAGGGGTGTACTCACTTTTGTCAGATACTGTATAACAGTGTCCAGTTATTTTTTATATAGTTTTTAAAGTTTTATTTCAGCACGTTTTGAGTAACAAATCTCTCTCTCTCTCTCTCTCTCTCTCTGCCACACCCACACTTTCAAGAATAATAATAATGAAGGCACAGAACAATCTGAACCCCATTGCTAATATAAGCATCTGACTTCACGAACACTCTTCGAGAAACCAAGATAGGTTACAATGTGGTGTCCCTCCATTTGCTCTTCAGAAAATGCTGCATCCTGTAAGCTTCGTGCAAAAACAAAAAAATTCATCAGTTTTTTACTGATAGAGCAGCACCCCCTAGTGTTTAGTGAGTTTATTAAGAAATACTGTTTTGGAGACATCAAAGAGTAATAAACAACATTCCCATGGCTACTGCAAGACCCCATATTACAGTAAAGGCATGGTACTAAAGAGCAATAAAATGCAATACAGCGCTAGAAGCTAAAAAAAAAAAAAAAGTAATTTAAAAACGAATCTACAGAGGTTTTGCTTTAACGACTAACGTGGAGTTACGCCAGGAAGTATGTTGACCTGGTACTGGATACTCTAGCTGTCATGGGAAATAAATAGAGCAGAGCATGTGGTTCTCTGAGGAGTTTGCTCATGTTGGCAAGATCATAAAACCTCTTGTGAAAAAGTATATGTACATACTTATATGTGTATATAGATGTAGTGTATATAAGGAATACATACGTACAAACAGACAGGGACAAATGTGTTGGTACTGCAAAGAAAAATATAAAAATAATTATAAATTGAACTTTAGAATTGCATAAAGTTCTAAAATGCATATTGGCTTGCTTCTGGGAGAATGCCATTTGGACAGATGAAACACAACTGGAACTTTTTAATAAGGCACTTCAGCAGATGCAAAAATAAGGTTGTCAAAGGAGAAAAACATGATACCGACTGTGAAACATGTGGGGCCTAGTTTTGGCTGTTTTTTAAAGCTGCCACATTACACTGTCCAGCATCAGGAAGATGTGTAAAAATAGCAGCTCATGGGTCCTCCAAATGGACAATGCCCCCAGGAATTGGTAAAAGAAAATACTAGACTATTCAAAAGTGGCCTTTTATGAGTCTTTATCTGTCAATCTAACTGTTCACAGATGCAGAAGTCTTATAGACTAATAGTCTATTAGTTATCCAACAAAATATCAGGTTATGTGTCATGTTTGTCCATGCCATTTTTTATTTGGTTTTATAAGTTAAAATAGTCAGTTGAATCAAAAACTAAAAGCAGTGTCTGATTTTTATATAAATATTAAATGAACAATCATTAATGCCGATTATTTTTGTCGGTTTCAAGTTATTTCAGAAAAAAGTGTGGGTTCCTCTTTTGTGTACTGGGGTTACAGCTAATTTGTCTGTCTGTTTGTGTGTCCACTAAAAATACCTAGAGGTCCTAACCAGCACCCCCAAGTGTCTGGTCTGTGGAATATCAACACACTCACAACCCCCACTTCTGGCTGTAAAGAAGAAGCATGAGGCATGGCATGCAAGCTAATGGTTTACTAAACGATTGTATTAGCATATTCTTTCTTTCTTTCTTTCTTTCTTTCTTTCTTTCTTTCTTTCTTTCTTTCTTTCTTTCTATCTATCTATCTATCTATCTATCTATCTATCTATCTATCTATCTATCTATCTATCTATCTATGTCTGTGTGTGTGTGTGTGTGTGTGTGTGTGTGTGTGTGTGTGTGTGTGTGTAAAATCATTGTAAGGATAACTCTGATGCTTAACAATGGATATAACCAAGTACATAATTTACATAATATTCAAGTGAACAAAAGACTATAGTTTTATACAGTTCACTAAATGAATGATCTCATATATTATATTGCTAAATGTAGCCCTCAGGTGTTACATAACATGAAACATTAAATCAGGGATAAATAGGATCTCAGACAGGTTTATATTTTGATCTGGGTTTTTCACATACAAAAGTCTTTTGAGTTTATGATTTTTGCAGAACGATGCAAACAACAGAAAGGGTTTCCAGTGATTTGCAATTCTACCTGGCAAAACACCTTGTTGACAAGAGGTCACAGAAGACTGGTTTAGGTTGACAGGAAGGCTACGAGATCTTAAATAACCTGTTTTTATGAATGTTGTGATCTCAGATCTCAGAACACACTACATGTCAAACATCGAGGCAAATGGGCTTCAACAGAAGAAGCTTATACTGCAGCCAGGAAGAGTAATCTAAGACTTTGGTGGCCATTGTTAGACTAAATCTGGTCAGACAAAGTAATGCTTGGTCATACCAGAAGATATTTAGAATCCTAGCCTTTCTGAGAAAGTGCATAAGCTAAAACAACATTAACTGTAGATTTTATGTGTTATTTTTAGAGAAACTAAAATAATTCAATAGAATTATTTAGTTTAATGCAGCATATATAGAATTTGAATCAAAACAGCTTCAATGTAACTATACAAATACTGTTCAAGGTTTTAGGCAGGTTATTCTGCTACTAAGTGATGTTTTGGAAAATAGTTTAATGTCACAGGTCATACACCATGGCAAGACTGAGGACAGCTACAAGACACAAGGAAGTTATGCTGCATCAGCGAAGTCCCTCCTTGGCACAGATTTCAAAGCAGTCTGGGGTTTCGATATCTGCTGGTTAAGCTATTTGAAAGAAGCATAAAGATTAGGCAATGTTGAGAACTGCAGACTCAGTGATCGGCCAAGGAAACTTAATGCAGATAAAAGACATAATTACTTCACTTTGACATTGGAAAATGTCCAGCAGTACCATCAGCGAAGGGTGGAAACCAGCAGGATCCAGGTACACCCATCTACTGCCTGGAGAAATCTGACCAGTCTTGAAGGAAGAATTGTGGCCAAAATGCCATACTTTAACATGGAAACAAGGTTAATTGACTAAAATATGCACAAAAAGATAGGAACCGGGATGCAGTAAAATGGCAGCAGGTGCTCTGGACTTATAGTCCAAATTTGAACTATTTGGCTGTAGCAGGAGGCAGTTAGTTTGGTGCAGGTTTCTTGCAAGTTTGGGGCTGCATTTCTACAAATCGAGTTGAAGATTTGGTCAGGATAAATAGTGTCCTTAATGCTGAGAAATACAGGCAGATACTTATTTATCATGCAATACCATCATGGAGGCAACTGGTTAGCCCCAAATTAAATCTGCAGCAGGACAACACCACCAAACATACAGCCAATGATTAAGAACTATTAAGAACTATCTTCAATGTAAATAAGAAGAGTCAGAAGGATTTGAGGAAGCCTACATCCACAGAAATTCTGTGGTTGGTTCTTTCAAAAACTGTGTGCAAGTATATCTAAAGGAATTGATGCTGTTTTGCAGGCAAAAGGTGGTCACACTGATAATTTATTTGTATTTCTCTTTTGTTTTTGTTCAATTACTTTTATTTTTGAGAGCATTCTTAATTTACAGCATTTTTTCACACCTGCCTTTTGCACAGTATTGTATATGTACACAAAATTTAAATAAAACAAAGTTATAATATTATTACAAACAACATTAATTAAGTACAGGACAGTGTGACAGGCAATGACAGCGCTGCATCATTCCAATAAAAATGCATAGCAGATGTATTGCTGTAAACCCAAATGCACAGTGGTAGTGGGATTTGTGTAAAATGGAATTGCATTATTGGAGTTCAAAAAGTACACAGTACACTGCATCATTTTCAAGAGTTTCAGAAAAAGCATAATTTAGTATGTACAGATTTTCATTGCTTAATACATACTACATTACTACAGCAAGGAACTAGTTGGCCCTATATTAGACTCCTTTACCTTCCTTAACAACAGACTGATATAAGAAACAGTTTAAAACATGTATCTTGACTGAAGAAATTTATTGCTAAGTTTTTGGACAAAGGGATGGAGCAGTAAAGGAAGTGCAAATGAACACGGGCTGGCCATAGCTGATGCCAACAAAAAATCAGTGAGAGCCTGTGTGACCCATCAGTGGCTCATTCTCTATGTGCCAAACTCCAGAGAGAGACAGGAAACACCCTTACAGGAATTTGGCAGGCCTTATTCATCATTTAAAGCTATTCATTGTCTTTTAGAAGCAGTGTAAGCCAGTTTATTGCCCTCTATATCAATCCCCTTTCTGAGTATGCATTGCGTTCTATTGCCTTTTTTGGGGTTAAAATATACTTGAATTTTCTAAACATGTGAACAGTGAATTTGGTCACAGGATAGACTGAGATCACGGAGTTCTATAATTGTGGGTTAAGACCTACACTCCATATAATGTTTCAGTTTCTTAAAAGTCAAGTCAAGTTTATTTCTATAGCGCTTTTCACAACAGACATTGTTATAAAGCAGCTTTACAGAATTTAAGAATGAAGGTAAATGATGTTTATTTATCCCTGATGACCAGCCATGGTGACTGTGGCAAGGAAAAAACTCCCTTAGATGTTATGAGGAAGAAACCTTGAGAGGAACCAGACTCAAAAGGGGAACCCATCGTCATTTGGGTGATATCAAGAGTGTGATTATAGTCTTTAAACAATACAGAACACTGGAGAGTGAGAACTAACATGAGCACTTAAATGTAAGATTATGAATAATGTTCTTTCTATAGTCTTATACAGTCATTTGCGGTTATGGAACCAGGAGCTACTGAGCAACTCGTAAAATAGCTCAAACAATGCTACTAATTGTTTTATCTGTGGATATTGACTGAAAAAGTCAATGTGGAAACAGCCTCTTTAAGAACTGCATCATTAAATCACACTGTACTGCTTTAAAATTAGGTTTAAATTTTGATGTGCCAGTGATATTTCACATTTTATGTGCATGAAATACATACACGTCTTATGTGCAGAATAGTCAATAAATACACAGACGTTTTGAAGTTGAGAACAAATGTGACCACGTATAGGTATAATTCTTCAAAAATGTGACTTATTTTCCATATAGCTCTACTTGACATAGAAAATAACCCATTAAGATTAGTTTCTTGTCAATGCATATATTAAATTTGGTGAATAATTACATTTTTGCATATGCTTTATAACCATCTACCAAGTTTGGCTAATTCCATGTATCCAAATATTAAAGCATTAATAAAAAAATGTACAAATACAGATCAAATGAGTTCCAAAAAGATAATAATATACAGCTTTTGTTTTTTTTTAAAAAAAGCTTCCCAGAGTTTCACAGGACATCTGATTGAGATTGGAGCTTTGCATCAAACTGGGATGCAAAATACTTTGTTACTTTTACTGTTTAAAATAGTGTTTTATTTTGTAAATTCATTAAAACATATTCTGAGCAGGTCCCAATAAAAATAATCACTGTGCAACCTAGATTAAAAGAACAGTCCCATTTACAAAACAGAACAGATCCCATATATAAACTCAAGTGATGTAGCTGAGGCTCAGAGCATAGCATCGCAGGCATTTCTATATTTGTTTTTCCCATGAGTTTCTGGGTGCACAGCAATAAAGTTCATATTTTAAATAAACCTTAAGGCTTAAATCCAAAAATGATACAGGTATTTGGAAGAATACAAAGGCACAGTCACAGCTATCACTACTTTGGGACATTTTTTAATGGGTGGATTTGCAATTTTTTAAAGCACAATCAACAGACTCTTTAAGTGGAGCATCAGTAATCAAGTGACAAAAGCTTGATGCATCTAATCATACAGGTCAAGAGCTTCAGAAGCTTCATCAACTTCATCAAGCTGCCAAAACACTTTGATATGTACTGGGAGTGAAGGTGAGCTGCTAACAATTTAATGCTGGCTATGACAGAAAGGTGTTGGAACACAGTGCATTGTAACTTATTGCGTATGGGGCTGTATAGCTGCTGTCCAGTCAAAGTGCTCATGCTTCCCTCTGTTTACTAACCAAAACACCTACACTTGGCATGTGAGAACCAGAACTAGCAAATAGAATAATCTAAGAAGGTGGCCTGATCCGATGAATTGTATTCTTTTGTGTCATATGGACAGCCTGGTCCATGTGCACTGCTTACCTAGGGAAGTAATAGCACCAGGGTGCACTATACAAAGAAGGAAAGCTAGCAAAGGAAGTGTGATGCTCTGGACAATAATCTATTCCTAAATTGCATGGACCTCTTTTTGTAAGTATGGTGCACCCTGCCACAAATCAAAATGTTTTGAATAACATGACTACAGTGTTGACTTGATTGGCCTCCCGAATTTTTGACTTGAAGGACCTCCTGCTAAGGTCTTGGTGCCAGATACCATTGCACACCTTCAGAGTTAATGCTTCAACATGTTGGACTCAGACACAGTATGAATCTATTATGGCTAATTACTGTATAATCCCAAATAAGTTCATTGCAGTCGCAGGTGGTAGCGCTACAAAATGTGTAAAGGTTTATTCTGAATTGTACAAGGCACTGTACTGAATGTGATTTGAGGCCAGAGGTAAGGTGGAGAACCTGTGTGTTTGATGACTATGTGGTCACCAATATACTGTACACTGGCATAAACTCAATCAGAATGACTGACTTTTCTTTTAATGTATATTTGTCCATGAATATGTATTTAATTATTTTCACTTGGCTGTGCAGTTGCAAGGAGTGTCCAACCTAATTTAATCTGTCACATTACATATTGCCAGTGTCAAAGGTACCTGCCGTAAGGCCTTCAGAAATTATCACTTGGGGCACCTGATTGTATAAAAATACACAAGAATGAAGCTCTTACTTTAACCGAACAGATTGCGAGTTGCTGACTCCAAGTGCATCCGAACAGGCATAATATTATGACCTTATTACTTGAGTGAGTAAGTGAATAACACTGATTGTCTCTCCATCATGGCATGGTTGGTGGGTGGGATATATTAGGCAATAAGTGAACATTTGGTCCTTAAACTTGGTGTGTTAAGAGCAGAAAAAATGGGCAAGCGTAAGGATTTGAGCATGTTTTACAAGGGCCAAATTGTGTTGGCTAGACAACTGGGTCAGAGCATCTCCAAAACTGTAGCTCTTGTGTGGTGTTTCTGGTCTGCTGTAGTCAGTATCTATCAAAAGTAGTCCAACGAGAGAACAGTCATGAACTGGTGACAAGCTCATTGGTTGCCAAGGCTTAATGATGCATCTAGGGAGCGAAGGCTGGTCCGTGTGGTCCGAATAAAACAGACGGGCTACTGTAGATCAAACTGCTGAATAAATGAATGCTGTTAATGCTCAACTTGTCTGGACTGTTTTGGCAGCAAAAGGGGACCAACACAATATTAGGCAGGTGGCCATAATGGTATGCCTGATCGGTGGCCATAAATGTATGCCTGCTCTGTGTACTTACATGAACATTTACAAGATGGAGTTGGAAATGAGGAAATGTTAGCCAAAACATTTTAAAACAGATGTTAAGCTTTTTCAACAACCATTTAGACTTTTGTATTTTCTTTCCTGTAGAATTTGCACAAAAACAATCAATATACCTTCATTTCCATGCCCCAGGAAAACTGTAATGCACTGAAATGTTTTTTGGACAATCTGTGGTCATTTTATGAGGTTAATATTGATACTTCTGCTAGAGATGATGTATGTGGGAGGTGCAGCTTTGGCTGCAGTAAAACGAGACTGGTTGAATTGTGTTCATTGTTTCTTGCTTTAGTAATGATATTCATTATCGCTGCTTAAGGTAGCAGTCTGTGATACCTGTCTTCTCTCTAATATTGATGGTTTCAATAGTCAGGGTGTCATAATGACGGTATAAAGAAGTGGATTGATTTAGATACTCTAGGACATCACTGAAGTCATTGATATGAAATGTGTGGCCTACCAATGTTTATGGCATTTTGGTGTATATTCCCACATATGTTTATGTTGCAGGTAAGGTGTCAAGCCTGCATATTTTTGATGACTTAATTGTGTACCATTATTTATGACTATGTGGTCTCTAATATAAAACCAGGCCTCCTAAACCACAGTTAAACCACAGTGGGGACTTACCCGAATTCATCCACCTCTTAACCACCACCATCACGTCGCAATTATAGAAACCATCAATACTAGACAAAAACGCAGTATGAAAACCCGTGGCATTACAGAGAGGCATTGCGCATATGGAGGGTGAATACCATTTTTACTAAAGCAAGCTCCAAACCTCTACAATACAACCACAACTGTGCCACCTACATCATCTGGAGCAGTTTAGAATCAATATTTGTCTAATAACATGACAAAAACATAATAAAAAAAATAAAAAAATACAACCTACTCACCAAAGATGCATACTCATAATGCATACTCACATAATTTGCAACGCTCCTCAGAGGCTGTAAGCCAGTGGTGCCACTCATAGGTACTGGTCTGGAAGTGGCGAACAACCCTTTTCTGGGCTGAGACAAGCTAGCTATCATCGGATCACAATGTCTAGCTTTTCTTGAAAATTTTTTTTTTTAGTATGTCCGAGACCAATTAAATTTTTCTTCATTCACCAAGCCATTGTGGGCATTAAAAAAAAGTCTAACTCAGATGTATTCATGTGTGCAGATCGCTACAGACATGTTTTGCCAGTCGAAATTGGCTGTAACAGTTTTGTCTAGACCAACCAATTAGAGGACGGAAAAATGCTGACGCTATTCTGGGCCAGACAGCTGCCCTGTGAGGCGAATTTGAAATCTGATTGGTTAAAGAAACAGACCCATTGCTAATATAGTTTAATGTACATCAGCCAGCACTACTGATTTTGAAGGCCCTGGGCAGATTAGATTCACTTGGCAGCACAGAGAGGCTGAAATCTGATTAGACAAAAAAATCTAACATCCACATACAAATACTGGAATCAGTGCAGCCAAGAGAAACGCTACGAAATAAAAAGAATAAACTGTTGGGACTAAATTAATACAATTTCATGCAACAAATATTAGAATTTAGGTTGTAAATGTGGGTTAGTGCTTCTGATAGTGTTTAGGCCAGCAGAGAATGCCTTAATGGTTAAATGACACCAAAATGTCACAAAAAGGATAAATGATGGTGCCAAAATGTCGGCCAGTGACAGTCGCTTTAAAAACGCCCGCGCACAATGTGCGCGCGCTCACGTCACTACCCCCGGTGTGTAAAGCTCCGTCAGGTTCAGCGCGCGCGCGCACACCCACACGCAAACACTGGCAGCTGGAATACGGCTCGCTAGACGCCTACGCTGAAAATCCCGACCTGTTCCTGCAACTGTCTGGACTGTGTTGGCCTCCCGTTTAGCTTTCACGTAAATAAGAGCCATCTGAATATCTTGTCCGTGAGCGAGTCGCTTGTGGTTAAAGCCGTACCGGATGCGTGTGTGGACGGTGTGTGTGGCGCGCTCACTCCATCGGACCGCTACAGAGAGAAGAACATGGCGTCGGAAGGAGCGAAAGGGGAGCAGCCGCCTCCGCTGCAAACGCTGTTAACCGCTGGCCGTGGAAACGTCGAGACGGTGAGACGCACGTAGATACGCACGCGCGCGCTTACGGTTTTCTGTTTAACACCTTCAATGACATGCATGCAATTTGCAAGAAATAGGGTTTTTTACAAATTGCATTATTGTTGTGCATCTTTATCTCCGTGCTGCTGCTGCACTCCCCCAGAATCCCAGTGAGCCCGTGGTTTGGTGGACAGGCGGTGTAGAAGAGCAAATATCAAAATAAACACCTAACGTCCTTGAGGCATTTTGCACTGTTTTGTAGTTTAAAACACAACACTGTTGTTATTTATTTAGTATTATTATTTTGAAAAGCGCACTCAAAGCTACAGTGTAACGTTATCCTCCATAGGCTGCAGTGATGATTTATTATTATTTTATATTTATTTTTTAGAATCATAATGAAGCTTGAAGGGCTTTTCCATTTTCTCCTTTTTAAATAGATTAGTCACAATTGGATCTTTTTTTATTACATCTCAAAGTACCTTAGTCACGGTTTGTGATTGTCTTCGAGGGGTGTGAATCTTCGTGACATGATCTAATGAATAATGACAGAACTGTTGCTCGTCAAATGGATGAATCAAAATAAATGAACATTACAATGTGTTAGACAGTAGAATTATATTAAGGCCAATAACCTGCATGTCTTCGTAACCAACTATGACCCACATTTATAACCATCTGGACTGGAGGCCTTTACCTTCGAGAGGATGTTTTGTGCTTGTAGGTTTCCATATCCAAAAAATCTAATTGAGATTAATACTATTTTTGATTACAGCCTTGCAATCATGACCCTGCTGGATTTGATGTTGATGTTCAGCTCACAGAAATGATCAGCTTGCATACCCTGATCGTTCTGATCAGCTTTTATGAAAATGCATCTGGGCCCCAAGAGAATGGTGGAGAAGCCTGTATAAATACCGATTCATTTGGCTTTCAACATTATGCAGATGCTGTTCAGTCTATAGCCATTGATCACATCGTTATTTCATTTAATAACAAACACCATTTTACTTAAATATGCAAGGTGTTATTGACATGGTTGCATCCTTAAATAAATAAACAACTACAGTGTGTTGTACTCCCATACGTGTTTATTTATAGAAATGGATAGGTAAATGAAATCGAGTCTGTGAGCAGGGCTAAGAAGAGAATAGATGAGGAGGGCAGGAGGGAGGTTGGGGTATGTTCACTGGAGATGTTTCTAAATTGGTCTGAATTTCAGTGACTCAGCTGACATAGTAGCATGTCATACAGCCAATCTGAGCTGTTTTAACAGCCCGAGGCTCGTTTACGTTTACCATTCGACCGAACAGGTGCTCTGGCTATACCGCTATCCCTTGGTTGCGCTGTGTCAGCCATAAATCTCTGTCTCGCGAGTTGGTTCATCCCAGCTCCTCTCAAGGGCTTGCAAGGCTGTGGCAGTACTGCATGTCTGTATTTGAAGTCATTTATTCTCTGTTTCCACGCAGGCACTTCTTTTGTTTATTCTCAGTGGGATCCGATTCACAGGAGGATTTTTCTTTTTTTCCTTTTTTCGACAAGAACATGCAGGGTGGGCGTTCCATCTGGTTGGAGAAAGACTTCTGACAGAATGACGTTTACTGACAAGTTAATTGAAGAAAAAGGACGATAAACATTATTCTTAGTTACCAGAAAATTTATGAATCTTGATGTTAAGATTAGGTCCCTTGACAGAAGATGAAAGGTTGAGTAAGCTCACATATCTATTAGAGCCTATCATTTTCAAGTATTTAAAGCAGTTCATTTAGCACCTGTTTAGCAGGGAAATGGAGTGTATAGCTTATTTTGTATACATAATGTAGGTCTTGGGGCATTTTTATAGAACCTAGATTTTCTGGCGGGGGGCTTAGAAAGCCATGATTCTGTGCCATGACCTGTTTTTATAGATTTACCATGCCGATAATTGAAATGTTTTATTATACAAATATTATTTGGTATTTATGGGACTTAACAAAAACCTGATTGCTGCGAATATTTCACTTTAAGTTTAGTTAATCACTTAGTCTTTAAATTGTGATTACGTTGGGAAAGAATATGAATGTGTAATTTCAATGATTTAAGTTTAAATACATTTTTGCAGTCCGACTTGAAAACAGCTCTAGTATAAACCTTTTTGCTATAAAATAGTGACTGTATTAAAGAACATGTTCACAGTTCACAGTCATAGTCTCACCTCTCATTTTTGGAAGTCTGACTTGCAGGTGCAAGCTGTTTCCAGATTGCACGTGAGTGCTTTATGATAGCACTATGTTTATAATAGCTGCCCTGTACATGTTACACAATAAGGCAGTACACTTTGGTTGGTCATCTTTAATCTCCCCCAAATGGCCTCTTCCATTCAGTGAGGGTGGTTCTTGTCTATGCTGAGTGACAAAAGACTATGCACTATTTATTCAGGTGTCAAAATAGCTTTCATTCCACACAGCTTAAGATATCACTGTTCAAGTAACAAACCTTCTAGTCAGAAACATTTGATTTTTCCACCCCCACACACACACACAAGATTGCCAGTAAGTCCTTTTGAAATGCACCGACTCAGTCGTTTTCCTGGAACACAGTAATATTCCCAGAGCACCAGGCTAGAAAACACTATTTGCAGGGAGGAAGCTTATTGATTATATGTTTTAGAACTGTGTTATGACGTATGTAACCAAAGGGTTAAAGACAGATTTGTCTTTGCCTTTGGAATGACTCGCAGACTATTCGGCAATTTATAGGATATTTTTCAATTTCGGTTTGATTTGTGTAGGTTCCAAAAAAAAATTTATTAGTAAAATCTGCATAGGTTGCAGCACATTAAATATTAATTGCACGCTGCTATAAACTGGTAACTGCCATTTTGTGCTTGCAGCTATTGATTTTGTTTATGTAACATATTTGGGTATCAACAATCTAAAGTACTGACTGTGTTCAAATTAAAATATAACAAGCAACATGACTTTTTTGACAAAGAGCAAGACATCAGTTCAGTATAGAGTGTAATGTTCACTGTAATTCATATTCATTCAACATTTTTGGAAAGCAGTGTATCAGAAAATAAAGCATTTAAAAACAAGACCGGGGCATTTTATAATTTGAGTATTATGTGGTGTAGCAGAGCAGTTTAAATGGAAAAATTGGGGTTGGGGTTGACTGAATGCATTACAGTGGTGTGTGTGGTTAGGTATGCTGCTGAAATCAATTGAGCAGTTCTCCTTCCCTTTAAAAACTGTGGAAATGTGGTACGGCACATCAACAAAGCTTTGGTAAAGTCATACTATTTAATTACAGCAAATAAGTTTTCTATCACCACAATATTTTATTCCAATGATTTAGTTGCATCACAAATGTAGAGATTTGGACACAAAGACACACTTTTTTGTTGTGAATGCCACAAAATACTATAATAATACACACTTCACTAGAGCACAGTTTATCCACTAATGTCCCACTATTAACACTAATAAAAGTCAGGAAAAATTTTTTTTTTAATTATCATTACGCTTTGAACAGTTCCAGGAAGGGATCTAGGAAGAATTTGAATATTACACCCTTTTTGCGTTCTAACTCCACCTGTGTCAGAGCAAGGTCAATACTGTATATGACCATGCAAATAGCAACAGAATGCAAACTCATAAAAAATGTTTTTGCTTCTTTATGACCAAACTAGTATTTAGTAGTAATTAACTAAAAAAGGTATGATTGCTGTGTTGTGATATAACACCAATACTTTGCTTATGCGCCCAACACCAGCACCAGAAACATGAATGTGACATTGTCATGCCAAGAAAGTACATTGAACTGACCTTTCTGAAGTTATTCTGTCTCTAATGCATTGTGTGAGGTACAATCATTATTCCACTCTGCAGTTGAAGCAAAAAATCTCCTAAAGGCATTTTCTAATTGGCTTACATAGAAACCTGTGTCCTCGTCTGACTGTGAGAAGCAGGAGAGAGAAGACTGTCTTTTAAAGCATTGGCTTGTGGTTCATCACTATACAGCTGTAGGCAGCATGAATCTGCCGTATTCATTATTAACCAATGTCTTTTTATAATTTTATCAAAACTGTGGTTGCAAAAGCCTGTGTTGTATTTCCTTCCATTAAAGCATGTAATTATGAGCAGTGTGTGCTCTGACCACATTAACACTAACATTTCTTTAGTAAGACTCATAGCAGTTGTACAAAACTAACATTGCTGATTTCTTGCCCACACGTGTGTGTATGTTTCAGAAATGTGAGCTGAACATGGACAATCTGAGCAAGCCAGAGCTCCTAACCCTCCTGAGCATCTTGGAGGGTGAGCTAGAGGCCAGAGACCTGGTCATTGAGGCTCTTAGGGTGAGTGACTTTCTGCCTGATACACATAACACCCAGTATTTCAGAATACACATGCTTGCTGACAGTGGATTTTTTTTAGGGGTCTAAGCACTGAAGATTCAGGGACATTATCGTATTGCATTATTGTCAGCAGAAAAGCTTTGAATAATTTGCAATCACCCACTTGTATTTTTGGCAGAATCTTTTTTTTATTTTTTATTATACTATATTTACTTAGTCTAATCCTAGGTTTTTTTTTTTATTATTATTATTTTTTAATTTATTTATACCAATCTTCACACAATTGGTGCCGATCTACTAAGCAGCATGTTAATAATTAGGTAAAATGTTGCTCATCTGAATTTTTGATGGCTTCACCATCAGCCAGTTAGGTTTCAGCATGCATTTGACAGGGATCACACTGAGCGATCGATCGTCTCATGAAACACGGAATTGTAGTTCGGGGACTGACCCATTACTGCAATCTCACGAAATTGGCCACTGGGGAAGTTCATTATTTTTACACTCACAACACGCATTTCTCTTGAAAAATAAAGTAAAAACAGTAAAAAATTAGTTTGTTAAATTTTTTTTTGCTCAAACTGTAAACAAAAGCATTTTAATGAATTTCACCCATTTAAATTGGTAATAATTTGTATAATATGTGAAACCTACTTTTGCGATCTAGTTTAGGATTTTCACAATTGTGGTGTCATGCTACTCAACAGAGTGGGACTCTCAGTAAGTATTTAAATCATGTTAACCTTCAGGGGTTAGTGTTGGGTGCAATAGTCAGTTTTAGATTTTGTCGGAATAACCAGAAATCCGATTTCCCCAGCCATTCCACACAGCAGACATTGGCCTACCATCACTAAAGCAGATCATTTATGTTCTTCTGTGGTCTCTCTATTTTTTTTTTTTTTTTTTTACAGTGGTGTGAAAGTGTTTGCCTCCTGATTTCTTTTTTTTTTTTGCATGTTTGTCACACTTTAATGTTTCTGATCATCAAACTAATTTAAATATTAGTAAAAGATAACACAAGTGAACACAACAGTTTTTAAATGAAGGTTTTTATTATCGAGGGAAAAGAAAATCCAAAACTACATGGCCACACTTTTTCATACCACTTTATGTATTCTGGGAAGAACTGTCTACTAGGGTTGGTATGAGTGAGAAGTACTTTAGCCCTGATTGCAGGTTGTTGCTATATTATGGCCCTGTATTTGGTTTACACCTGATGGTTTATTTCATCTTATGAATTAGAATCCCCTTATGTTTGTTAAATATTTGGTTTAAATATCAGTTCTGGAACTAGATACAAATACAAAATATAGCTGGGCCTAACTGTGATTTAAAATAATGCTGGAATAATTTTTTTTTTTATTGCTTTGTTAAGAAATGCATTTAGATTTATGTAGATTATATGTATTTCTTCATTCAAGGCAGGTGTAAACAGTTGAGTATATGTAAAAATTAAAAGCATTCAAAAATATTTAAAACTCACAAACAAGAAAAAACTAATGAAACCAAATGTATTACAAAGACAGTTATGTCAGAGAAAGTTATATTGCAATCATATTTTATTTTGTTATTACCTTGAAATAACTTGAACAGCGGTGTTCACATGCACATATGTGCGTTTATAATGTTTGATAATAATTTGTACATTTAAAAATCTATTTTGTGTCTAGTTAAATCCCTTTAAGAGCTGCAGGGTTTTTGTACATGTATGTAAAAAAAGTAACAATTGAAACTCGATAGCTTTCACAAGTTTTCTCAAGTTTAAATATCTTATTTTAGCTGCATTTTAGCTGCACGTTTAAAGAAAGCTTTTGTGAAACAGTCATTTTAAATCAATGATTTGAAATAGGTCATTTAAAAACATTCTTAAATTAAGAGGAAAATAAAATAAGACTAGTCATCTTAATTGATGATTTGTCTTTGCTTACAAAATCTGGTTCAATGTCTAGTTTACTGATTTTTTTGTTTGCTTAAATGCAGCCTTTGTGTGCATAGAGACAGTCCAGAGCATACAGGTACAATCCATATAAACTCAGAGCAATAGTTGCCAGCGTTTCTAATATTCTGAATATAGGCAAAAACACGAGTGAATATACAAAGTATATTAAAATAAACAAGCTATATGAGGTAACAAGCTTATTTTTACAAATATAATAATGTAATCTTCCTAGTGTTGTCATGGTGGAAAATAGTAGAGAAAGAGCTATGAAAAAACTCGTTTCTGAGTAGTTATGAGCCAGTGTTCATGTTTGCATTCAATATTGATATACTGTTGTGTATATATAATATTGATATTATACTGTGGAGTTAACATTTTCAACATTGAGGTCAGAAGTATAGCTTTGGTCTTTAATAATTAATCTAGGCTAATTTGTAAGATGTGCTTTGGATGCTTCAAGCTTTACAGGTCCAGTGTCTGTATTTTTTTTCTAACGTGCCTTGTTTCTCTGCCTGTTACTGCAGTGCCTTTCATCACACTCTCTGTCGGTTGCCTTGTCTCCCAGTGTTCCCCCGGTCACTTCTTCCCTGTGGATATTCCAATTTTGTAATTCTCCCTTGTCCTTCATCCCGCTTTCCTTTCCTCATAGAAGTCATAAGATGAAAGTTCCATTTGTTCTTTCTAATGGGGGAAACTGGCTTGATTAAGTATGGACAATATATTGCTGGATAAATCCGTTAAGCCTTTTCTTTGAGACATTTTAAGGAAAGATTGAGTCTTGTGGATCAAAGTGACTGCTCCATGAATTATTAATGAGGTCCTCATTATTCAGAGGTCCTTATCTTTGTGATTAATTAGTAAGATGGATGTTGGATCACTTTCCATAAGTCGATTAAATAAATTGGCACTGAATCACATGCTTGACATCCTGCTTGGTTTCAGAGGCAGTCAGTGTTATTTGTGTTGGTCACAAAATAATGGGCACCAAATTTTTGGTCTTTTGCTTAGTGCTTCAGCTATAGTAATGCGAATAGTACAATAGAAGCATGCTGGCCTGCTTCAACAGAGCATCAGAATCATAATGGAAACATTCTTGATCCCAGGGTTCTGTGTTTAGGTGCAAAATCTGTGATGTGTCTCTTGTTTCCAGCATGAAATAAAATACGTCTGTGAACTGGACCTCTGTACTGATACTTAGTATTAGCTTAGTCTATTATTACTGAATAATCAGCTTGCCTTTGCATATCAGTTATACTATTTTATTATTTACAACAGTAAAAAAATGGTAAAAAATAAGATCTTAAGTGAATTTAAAGAAGAGAGGTTGAGCATGAGGCGGATTCAAACTTTCGGTCATCTCCTGCACATTGCTTTGAAGCGGATTCAGGCTTTCGGTCATTTCCTGCACATTGCTTTGATAGCTCATCAGTAACAAGGCACCAGTGTTGCTGTGCAGCTGTTACTCTGTTCAGATTGAGCCGTTCAGCATGCCATGAATGTGTTCGCCGCAACTGCCACGTGACCTAGTGGCAGGGCCATCACTAGGCCAAACTGGCAGCAGGCTCCAAAATAAATGCTGTGCATGTATACGTGTATTAAAGCCAGAGAGGGGGAGTTACAAATGTTCAAATTTAGCTTTTGAGATGTGCATGTCTATTTTTATGTTTGTGTCTCAGGTTTAAGCTAAAAGGATGCTAGACCTTGCTTGGCTTTGCATTATTATTAAAGTGACTGTTCGGTATTATTACGTTGACATATTGTCCCACTGTTTACATGTCGCTATTTATCATTTAAGCCCCTACAGCCCAGACATTGTTGTTGTAGGTGTAGATGAATTGACTTTATTTTGGTCGCTGAACATCCAGGAGTCGTATTTTTTTTTTTTGCAGTCTTAGACTGTTTGTGAGAACAGGGGTCCTGCTGACAGTGCAGTATATGTCAGAGCTCTTATTGAGCATTGCTGTACTCATTTTCTCTGTCTGCTTCTCGCATTCCATTTTTCATCTTTCTACTTTAAAACATCCAGATTGGCCTACCTGGCAACATGCAGCAGCATGGTTCCACATGAACAACTTTATGCCATGAAGCAGTACCCCAAGCTGTTTTTCACTTAGAGAGCAGATGAAGTGTTTTAGGGAGCTTACTTACCTGTTTCTTATATCTTTTTTCTTAAGTTTAACACTTTAATATTGAAAGGAGACCTAAAAATAAAAGGCCTATATAATTTTTTTAAATACTCTGACTGGAAATCACTTGATCAAAGTGTCTGACATTTTATATTATTTATTAATGAGACTCACATTTAAGGTTTAGGACCAGGCAATCATTTTAATTGGACATTTGGGAACCTCAAATATTCAATCATTCTCAAAACCGATTCATTTTGAGAGATTTCTTCTAAGTATTGGAATCTCTGGATTAATCTCTCAAAAATGTACCGGTTGCTGGATTGCTGATTATGAATTGCCCGAAGGCCTCTGTGTGTATTTCGTGCAGGGTGTTCACATGATGTGGGTCCACCATAACCCTGCTAATATAAAGTGATTAACGAGGGGTATTTTGGGTATTTGCTTAACACAATCAAATGATACAAGTGTGTTATTAACAACACCATCAAGACAAAGCACAATTATGCAGTATGATGAGTTTTAAATAGAAATCAGGAAGTGTCAGTCAACTATTAGGAAACCAGAGGCATTAGGAATGTAGCATTTGGCTTCCAGTAGAAAGACAAGTGACACAACTACAACAACACTCACTGACAGACATGCAACAGATAAAGAAAAATATACATTTTAAAGTTAACTATCAGTTATCAGACATGTCAATTTGATTTCCAGGTAACCGGTGTAAAACATTTTAATGGTAATGTTTTGGCCGTATTGCTTACAAATTTACTCATCCTACTTTTAGCTGAAGGAAAATTGTCTGAGGATTTAAAGTGTCCCAGTATGAGCAGTGATGGAATGTAAAAACAACTTTACTAAGAGTGTTCTCCAAAAAAAAAAAAAAAACACAGAGCGCATCACACTATACTTAATCTTTTGTTGCTTCGTGATAGCACCGAGACTTCATTGTTTTCTTTGCATGGCCGTGGGAAGAGTTACAATTCCATCTCACTGAATTTGTGGCCAGACTCAAACTCTGGAAAAACCTCGTTTACCTTCCACCCTTGGATAGAAGAAGAAAAATTGCTTCTTAACCAACTTCCATTTCCATGCACACTGATGAAGGTGCAAATCCTTTGGCACCATGTAATTTCTTTGGTGATGATGAATACCAAGTCTCAACTAATCTATTGTGCAGTTTTTCACATGGTCATTAAGAGGCTCTGTCAATACTTATATCTTGTCAAATCTGAAGCTACCTTATGGACATTACAGCTAGCTTTCTTAAGACTTACTCAAGATAGAAAAAGTTTAATTTGGGGCAGAATCCACGAATGCAAAATGTCTCAGCTGATCTATTTTTTTTATTTATGTTTTTCACATGCTAATTAGGAGAATTAGGTAACAAAATTAATACTAACATATAGTGAAATGTTAAGCTACAATATATATATAACAGCTTTATTCAGACTTCCTGAAAAGTTTATTTGTGGTAGTACTCACCCCTTCTAATAGGCTAGATGTACTGTATAGTATGTACTAATGGCACATCCTTTAAGCAGGATGAAAAGCAAACAAAGTCATTATTCATAGCTTGTGATTATTTGAGACTGCATTAATTTAATACATGCCTAGGATTTAAATGAAGATTTTGTTTAGTGCAGCGTTATCCTGTAACTCAGTGGTCTGCAACTGCAAACATTTAGGGACTCGCTGCAGTTTGTAAACAAGAGTTTATTTAATATTGTGTTACTAAAAGACTTACCACTCACAGCAGTCGTGTTTTTATATTAGCAGCACTACTGTCATTTGCAAACTTGGTTTCATTAGCTTATTTTTCTTGCGTCAACTTTTAATAGCAGCATACCGTGTTTAGCTCTGGCATGGCACTGTCAAACAAGTTAGCATAGCAACAAGTTTTTGCACATTGGTTCTTGTGACATTATAGTGAGCAGGAAATGGTTTAATTGTATGCAGTGTATAACAAAAATAAAATGATCACCAGACCATTTACTGTGCTACCACAGGACACCAAATCTTAGAAGTTAGCTGTTGAGGAGGTGAATGTGTGGTACATGTATGACAGCTACTGATTGTTGACAGTGTCTGCTTATGTAAATACAGAGATGACCTGGAGAGACTTCTATTTTATTTTGTTACAGGATACTTAAGTCACTATTGCATTAATTTTAGAACGGGCTGCATTTCAATGTCTCGTATAAGCAAAATGGCATTATTCAGTGAGTTAAGCTATTCTCATCATTCACATGTGCACCTCTCCGTTGTGGTCATGTTGCTGCAGGAATTCTTTTTTTTTTTTTTTTTTTTAAATGACAAACATATAAGTTGATTTGAATGTTTGCACGCTGGATCCAAATGAAAAAACATGCTGGGTATTTGTCCCATAAAATTTGTCATATAAAATATCATATAATAAATATCTCAGTACTCAGTATTTTTTATATATTCTTTTTTTTCTTTTTACCTTTCTGTACCATATATGACATCAAATACATTTCAGGTGCTGACCTTTAATGACTATATTGGTTGGTGTGGAAATGAACATTTATTGATACTGATCATATATTGGGCTTATAACTTTTGCTGATGTATTTCAATTGATCACAGAAATCATGTTGTTACTTGTAAGAGGTGAGAATCTAGTGTCTGTGCTGGCATTAGTTAACCCAATATCTTGGATGTTGGGTCTATTCATGTATGTCTGTTGAGCAGTGTCTGTAGAGCAGCCGTTATGTGAGAACGATGGATTTTGAAGACTAGTCTGCGCCATGGTGTGCACTACACTGAAATGTAGTTCATTTGAGAGGGTCATTAAAATAGGCCACTAGCATCATTATCCAGGGCCAGTTTTAGCCTTGCAGCAGTGGCTGTCGCTCTAATGCAGGAAATACTCTGAAACCTTCTCAGTCTACCCCCTATGGTTTGTTGTAAAATAAGAATTTACACATGTGAAGGAGTGACAAATAATGTCTTTCTTCTATAATCACATCGATATTAATAGACTCCCCCCTGAAGTTTTAGTGTGCATATGGACCTTGGTCCTGACTTTTTCTTTTAAAGAAAAAAAAAATGATTGTTATGGGGCAAGCTGCAGGGCATTGGTTATTTGTGTGCGTGACTGTTTTTGTGTGTGTGTGTAGAGAGAGAGAGAGAGAGAGAGAGATTCACAACTACCTACAGTTTGTTTAGCAGACCATTGTGAATAGCTAAACTTTTTGTTGATTTTCCGGTGTGAATTATTTTTAACCCCTATTTGAGACTTGCACAGGAGCAGTGCCTTTGATGAGATCTGGATTTTTTTCCCCTCTAAACCTTTCTAGGCTGCTTTACACTGACTGTTCCAAATGCCAGTATGTCTGCTTATATAAGTGCTTCTCGTTGGACTCTATTGCATCTAAACTTAGTCAAACAGAGTGAGTAATAAGATGGTGGGACAAAGTGATTCACCACTTGAGGTTTAGACTTCATAGAACTCCAGACAGACCATATGATTACAGCAGTCTTTTACGATTATTACTATCCCACTGAACAAGATGATCCCAATAATAAAAAAAAAATCTCAGAATTTTTTAACAGATATTTTATGTAACAGAAAATTAGCAGGCAGATAAATTGACTCTATTGAATATGCCACATTATATAATTGTCTGTTTACATCAATGAATGCAATTGACTTCTTTTTGCATATGTCATCATCTAGCGTGGTCTGAACTAGCAATGTTATGCTAAAAAATACATTTCAGAAGACTAAGTAAAAGAGGACATATGGGATTTCTATTTTTCACAGTAAGCTTAATGCATTAAATATATATTTTTTAATTCATTAGCATGTGCAAAAGCTTTGCAATGGTATTATTTAGGGTGTTTCTCTATGAAAAATGGCAATTTATGCCAATCTCAAGTCACAACCAAAGAATTGTATTATGATGTGACCTAGCTTTTCAGTATTTGTATATTGTTTATACTAGTGTATGAATGTTTGCGAGTGTGAATGACAGACAGACAGACAAATAGGCAGTGAAAGAATTTACAAAAGATGAGTACACTTATTTTATATATATATATATATATATATATATATATATATATATATATATATATATATATATATATATATGTAAAATATTAGTGCATATTTATGTAAGGCACAATATCTTTAGAGGGTAAATACATTTACAATATGCAATATCTACATTGTGTGTACTGTGCATAACTGTAATATACAGTGTTTATAGGGTTCTAATGTTGTACTGCAGAGTTCAGTAGGGTCATGGTGGAAAGAAAAAGGCTGGCCCTGAACCTGCTGGTTCTGGTGCGTATGTTTCTGTATCTCCTCCTTGATGGAAGGAGGTTAACAGTTTATGACTGGGATGTGTGTAGTCCTTGATGATATTATGAGCTCTGCGCAGACATTTGCTGTGGTGAAGGTGCTCAATGGCAAGTAGTTTGATGCAAGTGATGCCTTGGGTGGATTTAACCACCGTTTGCAGGGCTTTACGTTAAAAGCTTGTTAGAATCTCGGAGTACAGGTGCTGTTGTGCCTTCATAAACAGACCTAAATAGTTCTGGTGCCAGGACAGATCCCAGAGATGCAAACTCCTAAGAATTTCAAGTGGAGACCCTCTCTACCTCAGTTCCATTGATGTAAGACTATATCTTGATGATTGTGTGGTAGATTGGTAAACCTTAGGTAAAGAAGTTGTTGTAAAGCAAAATGTGCTGAAGGCCAGTTTGCCATTGAGAATCTCTTCCCAGGATATTAATTTACCCTTCCCACTTAGCTCCTTCTTATAAGGTACTGATATTCTACACTTCTAATTATATATTTAAGCTGGTTTTATGGCTTCTTACTCCTTTGGTCAGTGCTGGTGCTCAAGCTTTAATGGTTTAATGGTGATCACTCTGTGTTGTTAATGATTTGGGAGCAGTATTGTTAGAATAGAGCCGGTCAATGCAATAAGTGCTCATGACAGAGACTTTATTGGTAAAGAAGGGATAACAGATGGCATCATAGAGTGGGAAGAGGTCTCGAAGGACTGTGGGTCTTGCTTGGTTGGAACCTTTTCTCTATCCCCTAAGGCCTCTGCTTCATCATCCATCCCACCATTCCCTTGTCCTGGCCATGTACACACTCTAATTTACAGCTAATCAACTCCCATCCCTGACCTGTTTTCCTACTGGCTACTCAATGTATTTATTTTGCAATAAATATGATGTTTAAAGTAAATGTTCTTAAAAATAAAAAGTATAATTTATGTTTCTAGACTATTTATTAACACAAATGAAGCAGCTTATACTGCATTTCACATATTGCTATTTTATTAATGCTGATATACATTTGCTCTCATTTTTTTTTTTCTCCGTCTATGAGATTCACAGTGCACATTTGGGTTAAGCGACAGGATCTGCGGAAGTCCTTGGCTCACAAAGCAAGCTGTGTGATCTAATTGAAAGAGTCCTTGTGAGGAACTGAGGACACACGCGCACAAAGCGAGCACACAAAAGGCTTACTCATTGCTTAACCAAGGAAATGTCTGAGGACACTTGCTGTAGCAAGAGCAAAATATATTTTTCATCAGTGCTCAGATCAGGCTTCTAGACAAACCCTGCTTAGTGTCTTACACAATGTCTACTGCATAGACTACATTCCAGCTGGTCTTTCTCTTGGCGATTATATGTAAGTGAAGTCACCTTTTCCTTCATTCCTTCTGCTTCTTTTTTTGCCCACATACACACGTGACTTCTTAAATATTGGAAATGAAAGAGCTTTCTCAATTGACGGTCAGTTCTTCCAAAAACATATGGTCCAGGATGTATAGACGGAGACTCATGATTGGAATCGTTGGCAGTGAAAGATAATGTTGCACCCTGTGGGTCTGTTGTCTCAGGTTTCTTCCCTGCTCATTTCAGCTCATGTACTATCTGAACAAACATTGAACAAGCTTTATTTTGCTTGAAATATCTGGAGAAAGATTTTCAAAAATCTATTTAAAAGTAGCAACAACAAAGATAACTGGATATATAAAGGTTTGCAAAAAAAAATTACACTGGGATTTTTAAAAGCATTGGCATGCAAGGAGAACCATGCAAAGTCCTTCCAGACAGGTTGATGTAGGCAACATTTGTCAAATGTAGAAACAATGTCAAACCAAAACCATTATTTATTAAGCTGGATAGTTCTTTGTACCCTGGGAGCTTTTTTTTCCCCTCTGCTTGTCTCTTTGCTCTCTGTATCTTTGGCAGGTTGCCTGAATCCATCAGTCCTGCCAGTGCGTGCCTATAAAGGTTAATGCTAATAATAACCTAGGCCTGAATGCTAGTGGTTAAAATCAGACTACTCATGGAGTCCCAGTGAGAGTGTGTGACCCAAGAGAAAGCCCAGCACTGGCACTCCTAACTCCTCGTGCCACTCTGCTCCCCCCAATAATTCTTATTAGCACAGTAGCACAGCTAAGGAGCTGTTTGGTGCTTTTGCAAGCCCTCAATACTCTTTGCATATAATGCATTTGCAGATGCAAGCTCCTAATGGTATTTGCTATATTTCTCAATTTGAAACAGTCAAGACTAATTTCTAAGTAGGCTTTAAATCAAGGTTCAGTTGTGCAGACAGCTCTTATCTGAATACATCCCATACTGGATTTTCAAAAATACCTTATATCAAAGACCAATATTGTACATATCTCTATTCTGTGCCTAAATCTTTAAGCTCCAACAGAGCAACCAGAACCTGAACAGATTACAGTCAAACCTGGAGGTGATCCTGTGATATTTAAGTAATCGAAAAGCACATCAATTATATAAGGGAAACCTTTGTATAATTAGCATTAGCACATGCATGAGAAGGCTGACTGTAAACATACAAATGGCAGCTCTATGTAGAAGTTGATCTGAGAGAGTACTTTGCGTTTGCAGAGAAGAGCAGCTTGTGAAATATAACTGCTGTGGTGGATAAAGAAGAGGTAGGACAAGAGGAAGTAGAGACCCTGATTAGAAAAGGGATTTGTGAAAGCCCAGTGAAAAGCAGCAGATGGCTACTGGTCTTAAAGTGCAGAGTCCTATATGTCACAGCCACACATGCATTTTACGCTCGCTCTCCATCTGTTTACTTTTAGAGACTGGCTCTCTGTCTGTGTCTCTCTTTCTCCATTTACTTGCATCTTTGCAGTTGATGGTAAAAGTAACAGTAGAATCAGAATTTGCTGATAGCCTGTTACTGTAAACTGTGTTTCTTTCTGTTTGCATTATTTTCTTAACACTTTCTTCACATTTGTTTAGACTCCTTGCAAAGTTAAGTCAGAAACCTTAACTTATAAGCCAGTTGTTCCTATGTATTCTTGTAAATTGTAGGTAACTAAGGTGAAAAATTATAAGACCCATGTTTTGTTAGCACAGAAACCTAAATGACTAAGCTATAAAAAAAACATAGATGACATAATATAATTATATATGAAGGCTAGTTAGTTAGTTAGTTAGTTACTACTTAGATTTTCCACAGAGCTGAAATTTGCAGAAAATACACACAAATACAGTAAAACGGTATCCAAATGTAAAAGTTTAGATTCAAAATTCACACATGTATACATTCTCTTATGTACCTGTATACAGTATCTCACAAAAGCGAGTACACCCCTCACATTTCGGCAACCCTTTTAGTACATCTTCAAAGTACTGAAAATTGTATTTATTTTAGAGTAGTCAATATGCAGCTTGTCTAGCAGTATAGATTTATTGTTCTCTAACTATAACATACAGCCTTTATTGCCAAAATAGCTAACGGAAGTTTCATGCATAGCATCAACATTTATTTTGTGAATTTAAGGCACTTTTTATATTTTAAGAAAAGATGGGTTTAATGTAATTTACAGTAAATTAACCTATATTAACCTTTGTTGCTCTCAAGACTAATATATTATTATATAACAGCATGAAGGTTTTTATTGCCAGGCTCCATTGATTGTCATTTTTAAAAACTATATTTTTTTAAATAACTCTTTTATAACTATATAACGTGTTGTTTCTGAGAAGCTGATTTTTTTTTTACCTCCTTATATAATGCAGTCCTAAACTGTGTGGAAATTTATGTTCAGTAATTATTTTTTTCTTCAACATTTTCTTTTTTTTTTTTTTTTTTTTGTAATTACTTTTGTTTATTCTTTTTTTTTTTCTGGAATAGCCTTTGAGTAAAGCTGCTGCTCTTTTGAATTGAGAAGAGCCCACTAAGGTAGTTTAGGCATATTAAAAATCATGTCTCTTAATAGGATCTTGCTGGAAATGTATCAGGCATGTACCAATAAACTGACAGGTTAGAGAGAGAAAGAGAGCACAAGTGTGGATTTACTGTTTAGTCTTTTCCTTCTTTGGTGAGGTTGATGCACTTAGGAGGCAGTAACCTCAGGCATTCTTGTGTCTCTTGTTCTGTTCCTCCCACTCTCAGGCTAGGTCTTACTCTCTTTTCTGCTCTAAATATGGAGTCATCTGGATCTATATGCTGCTGGCAAAGATTTCTCAACACAGATTGATCAGCAGTTGATATGACTTGACAAGCAGTATTTTTCATTTGTTATTTATTCATTCATTTATTAATTTTTTTTATTACATGTATTGAATATGTTGCTTACCCAAAGTGACATTTGAAAGCATACATTCATAATTTTTTTAAAACACTCATTAGAAAAAACACCAAAATGTGCAATAAGCATTGTACATTGTTACTGTCCTTTACAATCTATCCTTTGAGAGATTGTAGACTAAATTGTCAATCTGACTTTATGTGCAATAAATATGGACTGATTCAGTTTGCTTTTGTGTTAAAGGCTAAAATGTTTCATTTATTTAATCAAGTTAAAATGTGTACTAAGTAATAAGGTCACCAATAATTCGTTTGGTGGGGGAAAGTGGGGTCTGACCCTGTGCTAGGTTCTGGTCTTTACACAGAGTCTAACTGGGCACTGCGTTTAATGGATTCCTCTGGAAAAGTGTGAGCCTGCCCTGCGTGTGCGTGCGTGCGTGTGTTTGTACATGCCTGTGCATTGTGCTACATCTGATACAATAATGCCAGTCTGTTGTGCACATATCTGGGTGTTTATATTGACATCTCTCGCTCTCTCTCGCTTTGTTTCCCTCTACAGGCTCGGAGGAAAGAGGTGTTCCTGCAAGAGCGTTATGGCCATTTTAGCATGACTGACCCATTCCTGGCCCTGCAGAGGGACTTTGAGTCTGGGCCTGGGCACAAGGAGCGGCGGGCTGTCAGTGCCAGCCCCATCACTGTTCTTGAGGCCGTTATGGCTCACTGCCGCAAGATGCAGGAAAGAATGTCTGCACAGCTAGCTGCCGCCGAGAGCAGACAAAAGAGGGTAGGGCTTTGCGTGTGTGTCTATCATATAGAACAGAAAATGTGTTTTAATTAAGTACTTGTAACTGGTTGTAACTATATTTGTATGTTCCACTTGTATGTGGTTATTTTGTATTATGGTGTATGTGGCTTTTATATTTGATTTGGTTTGGAACAGTAGCCAGTTGCTGGCTCAGTTTTTTGCTGATGCTAGTATTCAAAGTGTATGTGTTTCAGCCTATTATTATATGCTACTAATTATTAGTAAATATTTCTAATTGATAATAAAATGATCAATTAATGTTATGCTATAAATGGTTCATTTTCTTTTTTTTTTATTATAAAAATGTAAGCGAGTAATGGTTACTTGCTGGTACAAAACAGAGTAATGTCAAGCACATCTAATTTTTAAGACACCTGTTTACTCACAGGTTAATATGATCTACATGATTCAGAAGCTGGCCATACACCCACCCTGATCACCACACACTCCAGCACTTAGATCCTCTTTCACAACTCTCCAGTTGCATCCCTTTCATGTCTGCAAGCCAAATGTGTGAATATAAGATTGCATCCAGTTTGGGAGATTAGAGAGCTACAGAAATCCTTTTTAGGTTTAGGGCTTCAACTGTGTTACTGTGGAGCACTTTTAGGCCAAAAGATTGTGAACACTTGATCATCTCACAAATATTGTAGACCTTGTCCAAACTGTAAGGCACACACTTTTGTAGGAAGTTCTTGTATGCTGTAGCATTACATTTTCTTTAACTAAAACTCATAAGTGTTTCAGTGTTCATTTAAAAAACAAAAAAAAGGAGTACATGGTATGAGCAAAAGCATTAGGACACCAAATTTTTCTAGCGACTTCAGTTTTTTTTACCAAACTGTTACTACAAAGTTGGAGGAACACAATTGTTTAGGATGTCTAAAAAGCTGTAGCATTAAGTTTATTTACGTTTTAAGCATTAACCTTTATTTAAGTTTGGAGACCCAAGAGTGATGATTAATATGACAGCAAATGGGAACTATATGTGGAATATGGAGTTTCACATTGGAATGTGAGGCCTCCTTGCTTTTTATCAACACCTGACTTACATTTATATTTACAGCATTAAGCAGTCGCCCTTATTCAGAGCGACTTACATTTATCTCATTCATACAACTGAGCAGCTATAAGGTTAAGGGCCTCGCTCAGGGGCCCAGGAGTAGCAGGTTGATTTTGACTATTTCATACTTACAAGCCAAATGCAAAACAGTGAAACTCGAGCAGTGATCGTTCAAACCTGTATTCATATATTTACCATTTGGAAGATTTTCGACTCACCTATATGGTAATGTGTTCAGTAGAGTAGTAGAAGCAACCGATATACACAATAGAACTGGATTTGGCCTAAAGGATGTTCATGCTAATGTTTGAAGCTTTCTATCTCCTGTTAGAGCCACAGCTCATTAAGCCCACCCCCTCATCTTCCTATTTACAGATTGTCTCTTTAGTTGATGCAGCTTCATCTGTCAGAACTTGGAAAGTGTGTTAACATATTAATATGCATATTCTTAACATAGCTGCATATTTTGTTCTCTGAATGGTAAAATGCCTTGTAATAAAAATAACAAGCTCACATACACAGTTTCAGCTTTAAACTATTAAGCTAACCTTTCTAACTGTATCACCTTTTTTCTCCATCAGCATGAGGTCATCATTGTAGGTTGTGAGTACAGAATTTACCAGTTCCAACATCATGAGTGCCTTTCTCCATTAGCTCACTAGCTTTATGAGAGGTCAAGTTCCAGAACTTCATATAAACCTACTGCTGGATTTAGGTGTAATGCAATGCCTCAGAAAATAAAAGACTGTTTTTCCCTACATTGGTATCTTTTAACTTTACTGCCTTCTAGCTCAGCCTTCTCTGAAACTGAGACTCATTTCCCTCTCTTCCAAGAATAAAACATTCACACTTGGTTGTTATGGTGACAGATCACTTGTATTATAACTGGTTAACTATGATGCGCTCATATGACAGGCTTACTGGTGAATAATATGAATTTAATAGACCATGTTATGTTGGAGTTGCTCTGCTGTGGAGTTGCTCTGCTGTGACTGCAGACTTGCTGCTGTTTTGGATATGCCCATTCATTGTTATGAAGTAGCTCCTGAAATAGATGTAATCTGGTAGATGTTATCAAAGAAGCCATGAAGATCCACCATAGTTCCATTTATAATTGCATTTCATATGAATATGTACATACCTGCACATTTTTCCACTGATGCATAATGAATAATGCATAATCTTTGATTTTTATAGATGTTGGTATGTGTATCTAAAAATACCTGGTCTTTACCTAATTGCATGTCAGTCACATAATAACTGACATCTGCATATCTCTGGCAATGTAAATGATGTGAACAATGCTAAAATGTTAAATATGTTGGAAAGATGGAACAAAGCTTCTGCGGCACTTATTTTTACATGTGAGCCACAATTATTGTGAGGTGTATTGGTTTATTTTTAATTTTTTCTAGCAGTACAGTACTTGTAACATGTCTGAAAATAAGGTAGGATAGTGTGTTAAGCTTTCTCCTTCCAGCTATTTTAAAAAGCAATAATAATATTCAATGTATTGAATTACAGCAAATGATTCTAATGGTCTAAGCCTCAAGCATCGATTTTAGATCACAGGTTTTCAATGGAAAATGTATAACAAATGTATTTGATAAATCACAGTACTTACAACATTATTGAAAACGAGTGAAAAACGCATCCACTGCTACAAATCCCGGTTTATTTGGAAAGATAAGGGTTTACTGAACAACAAGAATGAGAAAGTCAGGTGTGTCAGAATTATTTGAGAGTGGTGCAGGACATGTATGAGGACATTGTGATAGCAGTGAAGTGTGCAGTAGAAACGGCAGACTGGTTGGACAGATGGAGGTTAGACTGCATCAAGGATCGGCTATGAGTCTTTTTCTGTTTGCAGTGGTGAAGGACAGGTTGACGGACGAGGTCAGAGAGGAGTCTCCATGTGCTATGATGTTTGCGGATGATAATGTGATTTGTGGGCTTTGTTGTTAAGAAGAGCCTGGAGAGGTGGAGGTATGCACTGGAGAGAAGGAGAATTAAAGTCAGTAGGAGTAAGACAGAGTACATGTGTGAATGAGAGGAAGGGCAGTGGAGGGGTGCGGTTGTAGGGAGAAGAGGTGGTGAAGGTAGAGGAGTTTAAGTACCTGGGGTCATCAGTGCAAAGTAATAGAGAGTGTGTTAGAGAAGTGAAGAAAAGAGTGCAGGCAGGGTGGAGTGGGTGGAGAAGAGTGATAGCAGGAGTGATTTATGATAGAAGAGTATCTGCAAGAGTGAAAGGGAAAGTTTATAGGACTGTGGTGAGACCTGCGATGCTGTATGGTTTAGATATATTGGCATTGACTAAAGAGAGGAGGTGGAGCTAAAGGTGGCAGAGCTGAAGATGTTGACATTTTCATTGAAAGTGACGAGGATTGACAGGATTTGAAATTAGATTATTGGATGGACCGTGCATGTAGGACGGTTTGGGGACAAAGTGAGAGAGGCCCAATTGAAAGGGTTTAGACATGGGCAGAGGAGGGAGGAGTTGGTTTGAAAGAGGCAGATGTAGAGGACAGGGGGGTATGGAGACGGATGATCCGCTGTGGCGACCCCTAATGGGAGAAGAAATTTAAACATTTTATCATCAAAAACAAGACAATTGACATTTAACAAAAAACATTTTACTTGTTAAGGTGCCTCTGGGTAAATAAGAAGCATTTTAAATATGTTTTTATTGAATAGACATACTTTGTGCACTCTTTTCCAGAACTAGATCAATGTCTGTTGTAAGTAAACTGTAAATCTGCTAATTCTCATTTTTTGCTGTTTTTGTTCCCCAGAGCGACCCATCATTATCAAAACACAAACTACAATGCTAAAATTGTTCTGCTCATGCTTAACATACAAAGATGCTATAGTGAGCATAATAGTTACTTATATAAGCAGATGATTCTTTGTTTGGTACTTAGCTAGACCTCTAACTACTTTAATGCTGATATGTTTTTCTTTTTCTGATATAGTTTGCACCCGCAGCACAGCAAGGCTTAGACAAACATTTTGATTATAACATTTTTAACTGTGTAGTAAGTGTGCTAGCAGGAGCACTATATGACAACTTTGTAATGTTTATACATACCTTTGTTCCTAATTCTGAAAAGATCCTCTGCTATATTTTTGTAAAAATAATAATGTCTGTAATGCAACAAAGAGTGGGATTTGGAAGGAATGGTGTACATTATAATTACAGCATTTCGGTGTAGCACAACATATGTTTATATATCTATAGAAAATAACCACTGGGGACTGCTATACTAGCAGTTTACTGAATTGACTTGTCCACTGGACAACTAAAAATAAACACAGCTCACCCAGACACTTAATCTGTCACCCAGTCTAGCTATAAATTGTGTTTAAACACTCCTAATTTTCATTAATATGTATAATCTGAATAAATGTGTCTGACTGTGTTCTGTATTACTGCTCTGTTTAGTTGGAGTTGGAGAAAATGCAGCTGCATAATCTGGAGCAGGAGCATCGCAAGCTTTCAGCACAGTTGAAGGACGAGCGCGAGAAGAACAAGCATGTGGTAATGATGCTGGTGCGTGAGTGCAAGCAGCTGGCAGCACGTGTGGTGGAGGAGAGCCAACGAGTTGAGGAGCTCTCATCATCCTCTGAGCAAGAGGGCCGTACCTCAAGTCGCCTTGAGGAGGAGCTGGCTACAGAGCGCAAACGCAGTCAGCAGATGGAAGCAGAAATGGAGAAACAGCTGGCTGAGTTTGACACAGAGCGTGAGCAGCTGCGAGCACGATTGAGTCGTGAGGAGAGTCGAGCCGCTGAACTACGTGCGGAAAGTGACAATCTGCGGCAACAGGTAAAGCAGCTCAGGTTAGAGCAGGGCAAAGATGCTCAGGCTTTATCCTCAGCAGCAGTATCTGCCCCCAGAGCTACACCAGTCAAACCTAAGAGCATAGTGTCAGTTGCTGTGGGCACGGAGGTGACCAGCTCCCGAATGGCTGCCTCACAGACAGATCCACTGCCTGAGAGTGAAATGCCTAAGAAACTGCCATTAAGCATCCCTGTCAAGCCCACAGGCACCAACTACACAAGCATGAACCTCCCCAAGACCCCTACTACTGTAAGGGGTCTACACCATGGAAGCACTCAGGCAGAGAATGGAGGGGAGAGCCAGATGGCACTGAACTCCGCTCACAGTTTACATTCACCTGTCACTGGCACTGCCCTGCCTACGGGTTCTCGTGTTCAGGCAGCCCGCTATAAATTCCAGCCCTCTGCTTCCGAGCAGGACCAAAATGGCATGTCCAACCAAGGCCCCCCATCTCGAGACCTGTCCCCAACTAACCGAGACAACTTTGCTGCTAAGCAGCAGGCACGTCACACAGTGACACAAGTTCTTTCACGTTTTACCAGTCCACCAACAGCAGGCCCTACTACAGCCCTTCGGCCTGGGCTGTCTCATTCCGCTTCAGAGGGAGGACCTTTTGCTGGTCGTCTGGCTCATCCACAGATTGGCATCAAGTCACCCACAGTGGCACGTATTGACAGAGGCAATCCACCACCCATCCCACCAAAAAAACCCGGACTATCTCAGACGCCATCCCCTCCTCATCCACCAATCAAAGTAGTGGGTGAAGCCAGCAGGTCCCCAGCGATTGGGCTTGGGGTAGGACCACCTAAGTCGGCAAGCATCCCCCAGCTTCCTCCCAAACCCTCCATGGATCTGGGGGGTGCAGTGCCAGCCTTGACTGCATCTCAGGTGGGTGAGCCCTGCACTGGCAGGCATCGGGAGCCGCAGGCGGCAGCATGTGTGGATTGTTCCCCTGTCAGCACCACGTCCTCCACCATCGCAACCATTGTCAGTAGCCCTTCTGTAAATCCTGCTAGTGTTCCATCCCATAGCCCCCAGCACTCAGGCAGCCCCCTGGCAGCAGCATCAGGTAAACGGATATTTAGGTCCCCATTCACTCTTTTACTACCTCTCCACTACTGTGCAATGCTTTATTTCCAAGCTCAGTGTACACCTCCTGAGCTCATTGGGAGGTTAATCAACAATACCATGTTAATGGACCAATAGAAACATTTCTATTATGTAGTATATGGAAATTATACCTTCAAAAATTATATAGCAAGCAGTCATGTTATCTGTTAAATAGGAAAATCTGCAAAATCAAGATCATATCTTGGTTTTGCAGATTTTTAGCAACCCAATAACTTTTTCACACTGCTACTAGTTGCAATGTGTGAATGGGTTTGAAGTTAAAGCTTCAATCTTCACATGAACATCTGTTTCTTAAGGACACTTCGCTATAACCTACTTCACTCTGAAGCTGATGCCAGATGCTGCTCTTTCCCTTTTGTTCCCTCCACTTCCATCTGTCTACAGCATGTGCCTGTTCCTGTCTGCCCTACCATTAACCCAATCACCTGCAGTGCCTGCCATTTTGCCCATTTATTTGTTTATTTCTTATATCTGTACAAACTCATTGAGACATGTGTTTATTTTCCTAAATACGATTTCCTGTTACATTTAAATTAACCAACTAAACAGGTTAGGCAAATTGATTAAGAAATACAGGACTAGAATGACTGATATCGTTCACAATACAAGTTTCAATGCCATTTAATAGTTTTACTTGATTAAATACTTAGAATTAACCTGTTAGTTTTAGTTAATACTTGTGCCACAAAATGATCATACATACAACCTTATCTGGAAAAATAGGTATTTTTCTGTGTGAGGGAATAGATAGGACCTCTTAAAGCAGAGGGAGTATCCACCTGCAGCATTTATTATTATTGCTAATATATCTGATGCTAAGAACGGGCACATCTCCTTGTAGTGTCTAGCACAAGCATTCTGAGACTTCACAGCTTATGTGCCTTGTTTAAACCCTTTTACCTTCAAAAATAATATATCTCTTTGTTTCTTTTTTCAGTTTGCCACTGGCTCTTTTTGTGCTAAAAGAGATTAAAGAGATGTATTCTCTACATACTCAGTGATTTACAATCACACACATTTCAGCAATGCTATCTTTTTTTCTGGTTTTGAATGGTCATGTTGCTTTTCCTAAACACTTCATTTCTGAAACATATTTCAGTTGTTTTATTTTTATTCTACTTTTACAGATATGTCTGGTTGCCTGATTATAATGAGTTTAACAGATATGGAACTGCATTTACCACCTTTATCTAGTGCAGTTTGCATGAATTTTTCTGACAATGTCCTGACTTAAATGCTGATGGACAATTTTACAAACAAACTGCAACATTTACTATAGACAACAATTTCAATCTATTAGAATGCAATGTTTCTGGCATCGTGCCAAAATGTGGGCCTCCTGAAATAGTCACCCCCAAAATAGCAACATAGCTGACTCAGGTCCAGTTTATTCAGTTAATGTCAACAGGAGAGAACTGGGTGACTGTTTACAGTTATGGAGCACGTTTTGGTGCAACCTTTCGATGCACTCCCTTGATTAACTGCTGCGCTTACCCCTCTCAGGCTGGTGTCCCTCCATAGTCTCCCCGTTAACCTGTGGTGAACCCGTCCCCCTGGATGACGGGCACACCCTTTTGCTCCAAGCTGCTTCCCAGGGAAATGTCACTTTATTGTCTATGCTGCTTAATCAAGATCCATCAATGGATGTTAGTCACCTCCAACAAGACCTAACCTCTGCCTTGTTTTCTGCTGCTCAAAATGGACACACAGGTATGGATACACTGGGATTTTCTGCTAAATGTAGACAATTCTAAAGACTGGGTATAGTCTGTTACACCTGTTTTTTTGGGAGTAATTCTTATGAAAAGAGTCAAAGATTGAATTGTATTTATGAATGAACATTTTCTAAGTGCAATATAGTCACACTGTATATACACAGTGTGTGTGAGTATGTGTATCTATGTGCATACTGAATGTTCTATCCCCTGTAGAATGCTTAAGTCTGCTGCTGAGTTTGGGAGCGTCTGCTGATGCTTCTGATGAAAATGGATTTACCTCCTTACACATTGCTGCTGCTAATGGCCACCATGGGTGAGCAGATCTTCCTGCTTTAATCTTTGCTGCTGTTCTTTTAAAACATACAAGTTATACAGCTCATGGTTTGATCCCAGCTCAGGTCACTCTCTTTTATGGAGTGTGGCATGCTGTTTCTGTGGTTTCAGGGTTTACTTCACCTCCCAAACGCATGACAGAGCGTGGTTATTTCAGTTCAATTCAATTCAAAATGTTCATTCCCCTCTGACTCCTTCCAGCAACAAGATATTTCTTTCCACATCACTGCTACCCACCGAATGTTTTTTTTCCCCACACTGTGTCAACTTTGAATGGTGTGAATAAAAAAAAAAAAACACCAGGAGAAACCACTTTGTATATTAATACTCGAAAACTGGCTCATGGGTGCCAAAAATTCAGCAAAAGCATAGTTACTGACATTGGGTCCACGTTCTAATGTTTGATGTGAGCATTAACTGAAACTTATGACCTGGCTTGGTAATTGCATGAATGAGAAAAGGTGTAATGGTGTTTTTAATAAAGTAAATGTACCGTTATTATAATATGCAAAAAAGTCTATTTAACCATTTGATTCATAATATTTGTAATTTTTATATATATATATATATATATACACACACACACACACACACACACACACACACACACACACATTATATATATATATATATATATATATATATATATATATATATATATAAGTTTTTTTTTTTTTTTTCCTATATAAAATGTACGAAGAATCTATATGTACATTTTAACCTTTCATTTTCGTTAACTGACTTGTCCACAGTGGATCTGGAGCCTGATGTATTTAAATTATTTTGCCAGTATAGTATACCGTCCAAAATAGTGGATGGTTATTTATTGTCACAATTAATTGAATGGAAGAGAGGAGTGTCTCTCTAAAAATTGTCACAGAGCTCTTGCTATCTTAAATTTAGCAAACTCTTGACTGATTGCTGTCACCTCTCTGCTAGTCATGTAGATGTGGCTCAAGGCTGTCTTAAACACAAGTCAGGCATGTCCTTGTGTGCTCTAAACAACATTGGCAAATTGCTATCATGCCTCGACGTACTTCGTACTCGACTACTTGTTTTGCACTTAGATCCTAACTTGATCTATTTCAAAGTGAAATTAGATTAGATGCATCATTGCAACTGGATGCATACTTGCAGGTGTGTGAGGGTTCTGCTGGGACATGGCACGGAAGTGGAGCGTGAATGTGTAGGGGGTCAGACTGCATTGATCCTGGCCTCTGAGCATGGCAGCGCAGAGTGTGTGAGAACCCTGCTGGATGCTGGAGCAGACCGTTCACACATTACTGCTGTGAGTTGTTTTTTTTTTTTTTTTTTTTTTACACAGTGTTTTTTTTACACAGTGTTTTTTTTACACAGTGTTTTTTACACAGTGTAAACAGTGTATTACTGTTTTTTTCCCTTAGACTAATAAGTTCTTATTTTGCCTCTGCCAATTAAACACCGATTTATTTAGCATGCTTTGCATGTGTTTGATTCTGCATTTTTTTTATTTGCATCTGAACTACAAGATTGTCTTCATCAGTGGCTCTCTTGCATACAGGATAGCTGCACTGCACTTCACGCTGCAGTTAGTTTGGGACATGTGGATGCCCTAAAGCTTCTGCTGTACCATCCGTCTCCTTGGGCTGAGACGGGTGGCTCAGCGGACAGCATAGACGCCCAGCACACACACCCCAGAACCGTCATGATCCGTCATACACTAAACCTTGCCAACCAGGATGGATGGACTGCTGCACATATTGCTGCATCCAGAGGCTACAAGGTAAGGAAAACTTGCACATATAAATGGCCACTCACACACACAAGTATAAGTACTCACAATCTATAGTATTAGGTTTTAGGAATACACAACACAGCCACATTGATTCCACAAATTATTGTCTCTGTTTACATTTACAAACAATTGCCAAATTACAAAAAAAAATTAAATAGTGTCATAAATTGTAGGGCCACAATATGCACCATTGTACAATTACACCATGAGAGATTATTTTGATGTTGATAGCAAACTCTACTTATCAAACTCTCCTGATCTAACTAATCAGTCCAAAATCTCCTATATTTTCAGTTAAAAGCTGGTAATTCAGAAGGCCATATTTTAGGATTAAATTTATTTTCATTCTCATCAACTTATTTAGTCAGTCATCACACCTTGTGGATCGGGACATTGTCATCCAGGTAGAGTTCACCAATTAGAGTGCAAAGTGCATTGCTCGGAAGATGGTGTCAGAACGCAGTCAGCCCATGGAGCACAGAGGAGACGAATGGAAACAAACTATATGCATTGTGTTGTCACAGTTCAGTGGACATTATTCTATTTATATTTGAATGAACTTTCGCTTGTTTACACATCACACTGTTTGGCTTTCAGAAATGCCTGGAAGTATTGTGTAGCCACAGTGAACAGGATATAGAGAAGCGGGACAAATGCAACCGCACTATACATGATGTGGCTACAGATGATTGCAAAGACCTGCTGGAGAACCTGGGTGAGTGTGCATGCGTGTGTGCGCACATGTGGTGTGTGTATTTGCATGTGCCTTTATTGTATTAGTCATTCAATGTAAGCCATATATGTACTAAAGTGCTGTATGTATGATGTACAGAACTGAATGCTCCTCATCTACATATGCAGCAGCCATCCGGAAATGGATAATTGGCCTTGAGTAGCCTTTTCTGTTTGAATATCATTAGGATTTTTCAAAATCCCGTTTTACTACTAGCTCTTATTTTACTGTGAATATATAATAATTACCATAGGATTTTTTTTAAAGGTGATAATTTTCTAAAGTATACTCTCTGTGAATAAATCTCAAATAGCAGTCTTTTAGGTGTAACATGCACTGTCTAAATGCCAATATATTACACTTTGTGCATTAAGCATATAATGCGCATAATGTAGAGCTTTTAGTCTTCATGGTGTCTATGGCAAAATATAAGCTCATTGCATTATTACATGCAGCAAAATCATTTTATTAAGCCATGTGGCTCTTGAGAACCCTGTTGATAAGCTAGTTTTGAAGTTCTCATGAATGTCCTTAAGCAAGGTGTGTTGTAGCTTTTGTATAGTACATATAAAGTTAAGTTGAACTAAACTTTTAATGATGACTCTTGCATTTTGATGTCAACTCTGCCAGACTGCTACATGGTGGTGGTGCAGGTCTACATGGGCTCACATGAGCACCTGTGTCCTGTTGATTTAATGGAGGATGGCGCTACTATCGGCACAGTTAGCATCCAGCGTCGCACCAGCTGGCCAGAGTTATGGCGAATTCTTGGTCACCTGCTAACCGATCACCTGCAACTGGTGTGTGGGAGCTGGGAGAGGCAGGAGGGACTGGGAGGAGCAGATGAACCTTTGGGTCTTTCCGTAAACAGTGTGGCCTCAGTGAAAATAGGTGAGCCTCGGAAACGTTTTAAAGACACCATATGCACTTCCTTTGCTCTAGATTTTTGCTATTATTTGGTAGCTCAGTAAAAAACGTTTTTTCTTCTCACTCATTTGTGTCTCTAATTGTGTACTGAAGGCAAATGGGAAGATGACCGTTGAGCATTTCTACTTAATGCAGAATCAATCACTACATAACCATCCTCAGATTTTTTTTTTCTTCAACCTGTTTTTCATTCAACAAATTATTAGACATTATTTGGTGCAAATTGCCTTGCTTTATTCTTTTGACCCTGTCACACTTCAGACAAATGTTCTGAAACCTGTAGTCTTTGCTCTGAAATGTGTTAATAAAATCACTTAAAGCAGGATAATTATGTAGTGCCATTTTGAGTGTCGAAACTGCTGCTACACTGTGTGTGGTGTGCATTGCTAAATAGTTAAGTATGGCCTGTGGTAAGTGATCTGAAAACCAAAAGCATGTTTGAGGCTGGGCAACCTGCTATTCTAAGGCGTCTCAGCCTTGTAAACAGCTGCTGCTTCCTAAAAATTTTTCTTGGTCATTTATCAAGTTTTTAATTTCCCAACCTCAGCTTTTTCAAGTGAGTGAGATTAAATAGATGAAACAAATGCAGTTTACATATTGTTTTCTTATAAGAATTAATGGATTCTCTGCATTCTTCAATTTAAAAGTTAAAGTCTGCAAATCTTTTGGTGCAAATGTATATGATTATATATAGCAACATGAGGTATCTTTCGCAAAATGACAAAACATTTCGGGTTTAAAACTTTTTTTTTTATTTTAATGGAAATTTTCTTTTTTTCCTAACAAACTTTCTTCTCAATTTTAAACTGTTTTCAGCATCCATTTCATTTTCCGATCTGTTTTTTCTGTTTTGCTTACTTCCCTGCCCCATACTATTCACTTATCAGTTACAGCTCTAACAGATGTCATCCGCAAACAGATTATATATAAGAATATTTTGCAGGACCCACCGTCATATTAATCCTGACTTTATGCAATTCTGGTTTTATACAAAATCATGCCTTTTGTTCTATTTTTTATGCTTTTTAGTATTATATTGCATGAAGAACTACTTTTAGTTAGAGATGATGTATAAAGAGTTCTCACACACACACACACACACACACACACTTGCAAAATAAACAAAAACATTTGCCCTTCCAAGCGTACACACTTTTAATATAATTAGACACACACAGACTGATCTTTAAAATGGCTCTGTTCCCTGGGCCCTATCCAAAGCCACTCTGGGCCAAGTAGGGAAGGAGTTGGCATTAAGGTCTAATTGATCTTGGCCTGCTTTATGGTTGTCATGCATGACTTCTGAAAATAAACCCAACTTCTCACCTATAACTTTCATCTATCTGGACTTCTCTATCTCACAGCTTGTTTGTTTTGCTTTTGTTGACACATTTTCACTTTTTTGTTTAAATATATGCTACATAGATTTTTAGATAGTTTATAGGCAGTTGGTTTTGAGTTAATAAGGGTTGGTCAGGAATCAATAATGGTGCGTTAGATAATGAGTTAGAATATGATTATATCATATTAAAGCCTGACATCAAACAAGAGTATAGGTGTTTATTCATGAGAGAGAAAATTCTAAACAGTCAGCTAGTGCAGCACTCATTTCTGTCAACATAAGATGAAAGCTCAGCTGTCACTGATAGTTATATTTCTATGTTACCCATTGCACACCTACATTTAATGCTTGCTGGTTGTGTACTGCAGGCGATGCTGTTTGGCTTCTTGGACAGGAGCTGGCCCAGACCCCTTGGGACCTGATCCGTAAGCGTTTGAGCCAGCGGATATCTGTCCACCTCAAAGGTACTCTTTGCAATACACATTTTCGTCTAAAGCTTCCTTGTATTTTCTCTGTCTCAAAATCAATCTGATATTGATTTATGTATTGCGTGCCACAATGTTATATGATGGTAATAAAATATGGAGCTTGGAAGCTGACAGAAGTATTTCAATATGAATTTCATATTTATACTCCCTGCTTGACCATGAGTCCCTGGACAAAGCATTATTGTATTTCAATGGGACAAGGGCGTAAGTAAAAAATGTATGTTGGCCCATAAATATTTGGTTAGAGTTAGAAAACGTTTCAGTAATTTTAGTTGTCTACTACAGGACTTTCAATAATGGCATAACATTTTATGGTTATGACCACTGAGGATATTCCCCTTCCAAATTGGGTGAACAGAAGTTGAACAGGAATTATTTAACCTAAATTTTAGGCCTAGGGTTAATTGTGTGTCGCATTTGCATTTGGAATCTGTTGCATTTAACTTTCAGTATGACGTCCAAAGTGCTGGTACTGTCATTTCATTAAGCCATCACTAAGCTAATAAATCTGAACAGCCGCAAGAGAAATCTTGAGAAAATACATCCTGAGTAAATGCATAATGTTTTCCACAAGATTTAAGGCCCTATTAAACCTCAAAAAGAGGAATTCAGGTTTAGAATTTGATAGAAATAATCTACCAAAAATCTACAGTCTGGGAACATAAGAGCTCATGATCGAAAGAATACCATAAAACCAAGCATGGTAGAAGGATTGTTAAGGCATGGTAATACATGACTGCTAATTGAACTGACTCCCTGTTCTATTTTGTGATTAAGTAAGTGAAATCAGAAGTGTATAGGCCTATATTGTGTGCTCCAATGCTGCAAAATGCTTTACAACCCATTGAAGGGTGCTTCACAATACAGATGGACATTTATCTGAAGCAGACTTTTTTAAGGAAAAGCAGTAGAATATATTGCAATGGCCAAGTCCTCACCTGAATTCACCTGAGCTGCATTTCAAGGCACAAGCAGGAACTGAAGGATGCTGCAAGACATATTCAATAAAATGTTTTTTATTTTTCTATTCTGTATTTTAATTCTTCTTTCCCTAAAACCTCAAATCTGAAAAGGCAGATTTAACTCATAACCCCTTATGGTTCAGATATGTACGAGATCTGAAATCAAAAATAAGAAAATAAATAAATGAAAAGGAAAATAAAAAAAGAATTCAAATGTACAATATCATATTCAGATATTTGTCTGTTTCCAAGCATCATAAAATAAAGCATCTATAAAGAATTCAAATCTTATAAAAGATGCAACCAAAACACTTCTCTAATAGAAGACATTATTACTGTGTATGAAATCTTATCCCTAGCCATGTATTTATAGCACCCAGACTCCATAATGTTCTATCTTGTTTAAAAGCGCTTTAAGGCAGTCTAGTCAAGTGTTTCATCAGACTTGCACATGCAATCCTTGCAGATCCTTGGATTTACAGCTTCTGCCTTTCTCTTCTCTTTGTATCAGGGCTGTCAGAGTGTGCTCTGGATGAGATGACCTACGACTCATTGATCCCACTCCCGCTGCTGCAGAATTATGTGCGCCTGGTACGCTGCATATAAAATAGGATTCGGTAGAAACCGTCCTTATCTTAGGCCAGGGGTCCTGTTATAGATACAGGGTGCCCATCTCATGCACAGCATTATGCAACCTGTGCCAAAGACTAGTACAGGCTAAGGAAACATGTTGAGTTAGTAAATTACTCAACAATTTTTTTTTTGTTTGCCCCCCCTGCCTTCTGTCAAGGTTGAACAGTATCGTAATGTCATTTTCCATGGCCTGGAGGGAAGTTTTCAGGAGTACATCGCCAACCAGATTTCTCACCAAATCAAGGTAAGACAAAGAATATTATTGAAATAATGACTTAATAAGGGTTTGTATGTCTTTCTAGCACAAGATTATAATTAAAGCTCAATGTATGAATTTGCTGTGGTTATAAGGTGTTTTGTACAGGCTTCTTTAGGCACTTTACCATTCAAAAGTCCAGTCCAGTCATGTCTTTCACTGACATGTAAATCAAGAACAGTTGCTCTTCTGTGTTTCTTCACATATTACACTAATCTGCAACCATCACAGTTATTTCAGGGTATGCCTCGGACCGCTGTTTTTCCTGCACTTTTTTACAGATTTTTTTCCCCCAATAGATCTAAATACATTTCACTTTAGATATTGTGCCACATTGAAGTCAACAGCCTTTGTGGCTAAAACATAAGCCATCAGACTAATTAATGGATCCCTCTGTTAAAATAAACTTTTCTTTTATACCAATTGATACAAAAAAATGTAGGTCAATTGGGACTGTTCAGCATTTTAATACGTGGCATAATAGTATGTTAATTATTTTACTGTATAGTACTGTTTCAGTTTGTCTAGGAACATCTGCACTCGTTCCGTTACTTCAATCTTTTATTCAGTTTGTTTGGTTTTTTTGTCTGTATGTGTACATGCTACTCAGCACAGACAGGAGGCCATGGGAATAGACTGTGATGTAATCCGTGTGGAGATAGAGGAGGGTCTGTCTAAAGATCAACTGCTGGAGACCTTCATCAATTGTGGTATGACTTTGTTTTGTTTTTTTATAATTCTGCTTAATTTATAACTATTATACTAGTCACTATATAATTAACCCAAAATACTTTTGTGTTGTATTGTGTTGTGCCAGGGTTCCTAGTGTGTGTTCATGAGGCTGCTGTAAGTCGGTGTGTGGTGGTGGTGCTTGAAGGGCTGGAGAGAGCTCACTCCCTTAGCCACATCCTGGAGAATCTGTGTGAGGCTTTGGAGAACCGCGGCTCACTCTACTCCCTCTCTCTTAACCACAGTGAGAACCTCAAACTTCTTGTCATGGACATGTAGTGCAACTGGTAGCTAAGTAAAAGCAAAGTGTGGAAATGCCATGGAATGAGATAAAACACTTCTTTGAATCTGTTATTTGCCCATGTTTTGTTTCATATTGAATGTATAGCAACAACAGTTTATAAAATTTACTTTTAAATATGTAAAAATGAAATCAGATGTACTCTTGTTTAATTTAATTTAATCGCTTATTAATCATTTAGCTCCAACATATCCTCTTGTTCTCCTGAAATAGTAGTCTAGAACAAGCACTTCATTTACCTCTGGAATACTGTTCTAGTGAATGTTAGGAAGGCATGCTCCAAGTGAGGCAGTACAGCAAAGGGATTAAAAAAAAAAAAAAACATGTTTGACTATTTGTGATCATCATAGAATACATTCAGTATAACCTTTTAATCTTTATGTAAAACCCTTTTGACTTGCTGACATTTGGCCTTTAGGTGTGGACAGACTATACTACTTCCAAGAGAACAGTTTTCTAATTGGCACACTGGCCAAGCCACGGCTGCAGGGTGCCGAGTTGCGACTGCAGCAGCACTTCCGCTGGGTACAACTACGCTGGGACGCCGAGCCCCTCAGCAGCATGCTGGGACGCCACCTCCGCAGAAAGCTTCTCCACAAGGTCAATCCACATTTTCCTAATCGTTGTTCTATGAGTTTTAGTTGGTAATTGCATCCACTGCACATTCTGGCCACTATGAAGAACTATTATATTTAATCAGGAAGGAAAAACAGCTGTACTGTGTTCTAATATAAGTAAAAAATAAATTAAGCGGAAGTGGCAACAATACAGCAGACTAATTCAGTTACATTTTAGCATCTATATCTTTCTTTTGACTTTTGTCAATTTTGTCATTTTTGTGCTGGTTGCAGTTTCAGGGCCAACCCTGGACTCCTGAGGAACCGGTGCACAGAACACTGTCCTGGGTGTGTTCAGTCTGGCAGCAGCTCAACAGCTGCCTTTCTCGCCTAGGAACCCCTGAGGCCCTGCTCGGCCCTTATGTTTTTCTCTCATGCCCAGTCCTGCCAGAACAAAGACATGCCATACCGAAGTGAGTGCATCTTTCTTGCATACTTTCTCAAGGCCACTTGAGGTCACATTTTCATGTCCATGATGGCCTTCGGACTCTGTTTCGTTGTTTGTGCTACCTCGCAGGTGGTTGGCACGTCTGTGGAATGTGTTGGTGGTCCCACGCATTGAGGATGCTATCATCACTAGGGTAACAGCCAAGCACTCTCCTTTGCAGCAACGGTCTCCTAGCAACAAGGGCCTAAGTCCAGGGCAGAGGGCGGTAGTGCGAGCAGCTCTCAGTATTGTCCTGAATAAAGCCGTGCTTCACTGCTGCCCACTAGACAGATCAGGTGCAGTATTAAAACGCCATGGTGCAGTAACACACACTGGGTGCAGTTCTTACACACTTTGGGATGCGGATACACACAGTTATAGGCTTCATGTGCTGCACTGTCCTCTATGATAACATGTAAATCAATTATCAATTTTTTAGTCAAGCTGTGTGTTTTTGTAGGCTAAACCAAATGCAAAATTTCCAACATATTAGAATTTTCTTTGTCCTAGCATCCATATGTTGATGAATAGCTATACGTTATTAAAGCACAAGTTATTATGAATATAAAGAATATTTTTGTAATATTGCATTTAATTGAAAAAGCTAATTTGACTGTTGAATCTTGACATGGCACACCATATATAAATGTACAGTACAGTTGCCAGTTGAACTTATCAATAAGGTTTCACATTAGAGAGTCTTATATGTCATTTTACACAAACTCATATCTTATAAATAATTCTGTTCATTTGCAGCATGATAAGCCTGTTGAATAGCTGCACCTCATTCACAAGAACACGCATGCAGTGGAGTGTTCATGCACTCCAATAATTTCACAGTTGCATCTTTCTGTGTTTAAATATTCAGAGATCAACCAGCTCTTGCCAGAGTTTCGAGGTGGATGTTTTCCACTCTCCTCCATAAGCTACTCCTACAGGAAAGGTGGGAGGAAAGGGCGTGATAGCGCTGTGTGGAGACGATCCAACACCAGTCCAAGAAAAAAATCAACTCCTACATCTGGAATAGGCTCGAACACCTCTTTGCAAGAAGGTCAGGGATAATCTGTTGTCAGATATACGTTTATCATTCAAAACTGAGTATGACTTTTGTGAGAATCAATACATATTCATACACATTTCTATCTTTTTTCTTCAGGCCCTGTGTCCAATTTAGATGTTAACCTAATAACAAATGCCAATCATCCCAGGTTTGTTGTTCTGCTGGTGACACAGCAGAGGGCACTGTTCACACATTGACACGCCACTATTATGAAAGCCTTTTCTGTTGTTTATTGTTATGAGCCTATGTTAGTTTTAAATGTGTTTCTACAGAGTCACTGATGGGGGTTCGACTGGTCTCACTCTCTACTCTGATGATGAGAGCGACCTGATCCGGGAACTACAGACTATGTGCTCCAGCAAATCTGAGCCAGATATAAGCAAAGTAATTTAATACTGCATTCAGTACAAATAGCTCCAAGTCTGTATCCTGTTGTTTCCAGTGAACTGTGGATTGTTGTTGCATAATTTCTCCAATTGCTGCAGTGTTGACCAAAATGCTTTATTTGTACAAAAGAACTGAAACAACGGTTAACATCGTAGGAGTTTTGGTTGGGGGTTGTAACACTTAGCACTGTGGAACACCACAAATCCCTCTAATCTGTTTATCTATTAAAGATGTATTCTTTGCTTCTGCTGCAGATTGCTGTGTCCCAAGAGGACTTCATTATGCTTTCTGGCTCAAGTCGAGACACTCATCAGAGAAAAGTGGAGCAGAGCCATACTGGACTCCAAGTCAGCAGAGAAGACATTAGTTTGGACAGCAATAAACATCCAGTGCAGCAGGTAACACCAGCATGACTCACCATTGTCTGATCTAACACTGCAGATTCAGGTCATCTGCTAACAAATGAACTCTTCATAAGTTTATTTGTGAGCATGCTCATCAGGGGAACCTATTTCATATTATCCTGCAAAATCAATAAAGTCAGGCATTAATAACCCTAACCCTAACCCTAGATATAAGTCAAGTCACGAAGTTTGTAATGTTATTTTAACCACATATAAGTGTCTCAGTACACAACGTTTATCCAGAACCCTGATGCTACATAACAGAACCCAGAGCTACATAACAGAACCCAGAGCTACATAACAGAACCCAGAGCTACATAACAGAACCCAGAGCTACATAACAGAACCCAGAGCTACATAACAGAACACAGAGCTACATAACAAAACACAAAGCTACATAACAGAACCTAGAGCTACATAACAGAACCTAGAGCTACATAACAGAACCTAGAGCTACATAACAGAACCTAGAGCTACATAACAGAACACAGAGCTACATAACAGAACCTAGAGATACATAAAAGAACCTACAGCTACATAACAGAACACAGAGCTACATAACAGAACACAGAGCTAAGGACTAAAGTAAGTTGTTTTAGCCACATAAAGTGCATCGTGTGCAACCTAGTGCAAACAGTGCAAGAAAAAGACATACAAAAAATAAAATAAAAATTAAAGGCCATGTAGCCTCATACTGTATAATGGCTGATTAAATAATTACAGATATGATAACACTTCATATATTTGCTAGACTAGTGAGTCTCAACGTTTTTCTGCCATTCCCTACTGAAAAGGGGGGGGGTTTAATCCCCGCCTGTCCTCCGTCACCCCACAAAAATGGTAATTAAATACTTTGTTTATAAATGTCTTATTCTTTTGAAGTATCAAGTTCTGAATCAATAACATTAAATAGTTACAAAAATACTGAGAAAATAAAAGTGTAGTTGTGTTATCACTTTGCCTTACTGTCAAAAGAGTAAATGCATTTGGCAACAATGATGTACAAGTCAAGAACAACAAGTACACCATTTCAGATAGTGCTTTGTGCCTATGTTAGTGTGTTTATTGGGCTACTGCAGTCAACTTGCTGTCAGTTACCCGTTATTTTCTCGCAGTGGTTCCACCTTACAGTACATAAACCGAATTTACTCGCATTAATGAACTGATTGTTTGTTTGTGGTTGCTTTGTGTGTATTAACTTTATTTTAATAGGGAAAAGCATTAATGAAGATTAATGAATAGAACAAAAAATATTCCAATCCTGTCGTTTACTGCACCCCGCCTGTCATATCTTTATTCCCCGCTAGAGGGCCGCGCTTCGCACTTTGAGAACCGAGCAGAGCTATAGTCTGCAGGCTTCTCTTTTTGATACTTTTTGATACTAGTATTTATCGCATTGTAGATTAAAGATAAAGCAATTGTAAGGAAAGGCAGCAATAATATAACTCACACAACAATGTACAGTGCAATGTAGCAATGCCATGTTCTTCTGTAGGTTTGAAAGCCTTCATGAATGATTAGGTTATAAATATATTAGGAGTGGCAGCTTCAACAGTAGCATATTTCACAATCAGAAGGTTCACAATTCAGTTTGCACATGCACTAATTTGAGAAATGACGAAACAGAGGTTGCTGTAGTATGACGTAGGAGGAAATCCAACCTACATTTTTAAAGTGTCATTTGCCAGATACAATATAGTTGAGGAGATTAAAATTAAGGAATTTTAGGAACCTGTAGATTAAGGAACTTTCATATGTGCCAATTTTGACATTTTAATTACATTAACCTGGTGATTTATTCACATTAAAAAACATTACAGATACCACTGAAATAATCTGATTATACACTATATTGCCAAAAGTATTGGGTCACCTGGTCATAAGTTTGGTATGTGATTTTTGAGCATTGCATTCCACACTCAAATTGCCCAATTTGCTTGTATAATTCCCTCCACTCTCCCCTGCAGCTGTTCCACTAGATTTCGGAGTGATTTTATGGATATTTGTGTTCATCAACCACAAGGTTATTATGAAAAGCAGGTACTGATGTAGGTGAGGAGGCCTGGGGTGAAGTCACTGTTCCAATTCATCCCAAAGTTGTTCAGTATGGATGAGATCAGCGATCTATAGCAGGCCACTCAAGATCTTCCTCGCCAAAGCATGTACACCAGATCTTAAAGGAGCTCACTTTGTGCCACAGAGGCATTGCTATACTGGAACAGGTTTGGGTTCCCAAGTTCAAGTGAATTATTGCGCATCTAAAGAGGTCCTGTACAATTGAGTTCCTCCAGCTTTGTGGTAACGGTTTGGAAAAGAACCAAATCTAGCAGGAAAGGTCAGGTGACCTAAAATACTTTTGGCAATATAGTGTATTTGCTGTAAGTCAGCATTCTGTGCATGAATCTTGTCGCATTTAACGGATGATTTATGGATCGTTGACAGGTTAACAGCAGTCGTTCAGAAAATGTGCATACCTCTCCACGTCGAGTGGCCAGGCCCAAATCTCAGCTGCCAGTCCCTAGCAGCAAAGGGCATCAGCAAACTGCCAGCAGCGCCCGACCCCCCAATACCTTCACCCCCACTATCAGCAGCAGCAGCAGCATCCGTCTCTCCCAAACGCACAGCAGCAGAGCCCACATGAGCAGCAGAACAAGGCAGACACAACCCAAAAACAGAAACAAGCAACCAGAAGAGGAGATCTGGATCCTTAACTCCGACTTCCACAAAAACTACAATAAACGTGAATAGACTCCCGTTTCCAATCCTATATCCCTACTCTGTAAACTTCCTCCAAAGTGTGTTATTGACAGCTTTTTAATATTTATAATGAATGTTGTCCATACTTGTTACACTATATATTATCTTGTGTACTTTGGGACCATAGTTTTATTATATTTCAATGTTAAAGTATCAAATAAAATAAAATTTAAAAAAAAAGAGTATGGAAGGGAATTAGCCTAGGAAGGCTGATTAATGAAGTGCTTTGTGAGCTTTTAGGTGATTAAAGGAAAAACCCAGTCTTGTTTTTTTGCCAATAAGTATTTTCAGATAAGTATTTTATGTCTATATAGTTGCAAGATTGGTTCTACATATTGTTCAAATTAATCAGGGTTTTACCAGATATGTGTAAATAAAGAATTGGAACTTAAATGTTATATATAAATATAGTAGATGTGGTGATGCGCTTGTATACTGAAGAGCTTAAAAAAAAAAGAAAGAAAAAAAAACTTGTACATAGTGTTTCTAATATTACATTTTGGTAGATTTTTTTCACTTGTTTCAAAGTGAACTGAATGTGGCAATAAGTAACGTCATCGCGACACAAGTCCTCTCTTTTGTCTGTTAAGCCATAATGAGTCGTTTTTGTTGCCCATGGAATGTGTGCTGAGTCAGGACTTGCTTAAACTTTGACCCTTGTGCAGAAGCCACTGCTGAATTTTAAAAAGTGTCATTAATTTTTGATTTGTTCTTCTCTAACACTTCGGATAATCAAGTATTATTTTAACAGTCACCATTGTTCATATGTACAGAAGATTATAGTCAACCACTGATGTTGAATTGTGAGATAGGTGTCTGATGAGGTTCACAGAAATGTCCTGTTTCCTCTGAGCACAGCGATTAAAAATGCACTGTTACTCTAATCATTATGGCCAGTTATTGATTTTATTTTACCACATACCCACACATACTATAATCCAGTGTTACTGATCCAGGTGAAAATGTACTCTGAACAGATGTGAACATGACCACATACTATTAAAAACATGTTCCACCAATGAAGCACTGCATGCCACCATATCCATCATATCATATGTTTTTCCTCACTGTAAAGCCCCCTGTACATCCCACCTGCCTTTTCTGTCTAGCTAGGCAGTGAAGAACTTAAATGTATGCAATGGAGCATTTACCTGCATAAAGTCTATGTCCTTTTTAAATATTGATGACCATAAAAACTGAAACATTATATTTGCTTTAGTGATGTCTATAAGCACTTTACACCTTTACATTTACTTCGGGAGACTACAGCAGTGTCACTGGACGCTAACAGTGATGTCATGTTTCATTTATTTCATGTTGAATTCCCTCATTTTCGCTGTCATTCTTTTGAAACTTACTTCTCAGAAGAAACTAAAAATAGCCTAGAAGTCATTGAGGACAGTGGTTTAGACACATTATACATTTGGATCTCAATAAATTAGAATAGCATTGAAGAGTTGATTTATTTTAGTAATTCAATACAAAAAGTGAAACTCGTATATTATATAGATTCATCACACAGACTGATATATTTCAAGTGTTTATTTCTTTTAATTTTGATGATTTTGGCTTACAGCTAATGAAAACCCAAAATTCAGTATATCAGAAAATGAGAATATTGTGAAAATGTTAAATATTGGAGCCTGGTGGTGTCGCATTAATCAGCTCATTAACGCCAAACACCTGCAAAGGTTTCCTGAGCCTTTAAATGGTGTCTCAGTCTGGTTCAGGCTCCACTTGACAGTTGTCCAGAAGATGATCATTGACCCCCTGCACATGGAGGGTAAGACACAAAAGGTCATCGCTAAAGAAGCTGCTGTTCACAGAGTGCTGTATCCAAGCACATTCATGAAAAGTGGAATGGAAGGAAAAATGTGTAAAAAAATGGTAGAAAACGTGAAACCTTTCAAGACTTACCCATTCAAGAGTTTGGAGGAGATTTACAGAGAGTGTACTGCAGCTGGAGTCAGTTCTTAAAGAGATTTCACGCAAAGACGTATCCATTGGCTACAACTGACGCATTCCTTGTGTCGAGCAGCTTCTGAACCAGAGACAACGTCAGATGTGTCTTACCTGGACAAAGGACAAAAAGAATTGGACTGTTGCTCAGTGGGCCAAAGTCATCTTTTCAGATGAAAGGAAAGAAAATTTTGCATTTCATTTGGAAATCCAGGTCCCAGAGTCTGGAAAACGAAAGAAGAGGCACAGAATCCAAGTTGCTGGAGGTCCAGTGTAAAGTTTGCACAGTCAGTGGTGGTTTGGAGAGTCATGTCACCTGCTGGTGTTGGTCCATTGTATTTATCAAATCCAAGATCAGCACAGCCGTCTAGCAGGAAGTTTTAGAGCACTTCATGTTTTCCTCTGCTAACCAGCTTTATGGAGATGCTGATTTCATTTTCCAGCAGGATTTGGCACCTGCCCACACTGCCAAAAGCACCAAAAGTTGGTTAAATGACCATGGTGATGGTGTGCTTGACTGGCCAGCAAACTCAACAGACCTGAACCCCATAGAGAATCTTTGTCAAGAGGAAAATGAGAAACAAGAGACCAAAAAATGCAAATGAGCTGAAGACCACTGGCAAAGAACCTTGGGCTTCCATACCACCTCAGCAGTGCCACAGACTGATCACCTCCATGCCACGCTGAATTGAGGCAGTAATTAAAGTAAAAGGAGCCTCTACCAAGTATTGAGTACATACACAGTAAATGAACATACTTTTCAGAAGTATTAACATTTTTTTAAATATTGAATTGGTGGGTTTTTGTTAAATGTGAGCCAAAATCATCAAAAGAAAAAGGAAAAAAAACACATTTGAAAAATATCAGTCTGTGTGTGATGAATCTATATAATATGAGTTGCACTTTTTGTATTGAATTACTAAAATAAATCTTTTCATCTTTTCAAAAAAAAACTTTTTAATGCTATTCTAATTTATTGAGATGCACCTGTGTGGTGTGTTGCCTTGAATTAAAGCTAAGCTCAGATATTGTGACACATTTAGAAAATGACAGTTCATAAAAATCTCTTGGAAAAAAAAAATGTCATGTTTATTTTCTTTATACAATTATCATCAGTCTCAAACCTTTGGTTGGTAATGAAAAAAGAAATAATAATCCACTACTATCCAGTAATCCAGTAATAATCCAGTACTAATGTTGCATTTCATTACAGGCCTAATTTGTTAGTAGATAAATAAAATTCCTATATGTAACAAATAAAAGTTGCTGCCTGTGAGTTTTACAAAAGCACATTTTGCAGTACTTTCACAGAAACAAGTTTGAGGCTTGTGGACTGACAATTCAATAAATAAGATTTACAACAGTTTTTTCTGAAAACATGATGTCTGAAGGCCACCAAGAGGAAAAACTTTGGACCATTTTTTTTTTGTTGTTGTTCTTTTTTTCTTTTTTCTTTTTTTTACTTTTTACAGTGGAATGCTCATTTCCTGGTCCCATTGTCTCCAGTTATGAAAGTACCTTAAATTATATTTTTGTGTATATATATATATATATATATATATATATATATATATATATATATATATATATATAGTATAAAAAAAAAAAAAAAAAGATATTTATTGTACCACAATCATATTCCAGATCATCAGCGCACGTGCTAAAAAAAGATGCGCTTCAGAATGAGTGTGTAAAATGAGACGATAGGGTTCAGGACCTGAGAAGTCCCATGCTTAGCAGGAGCTCATGAAGACAGAGTCTCTGTTGTGTCTGATTGCCTTGGGCTACAGGCGAGTGTCCTGGATGTCGTCTTCTGTCTCCTCCTGTAGTGTGAGTGTGACTGAGCTCAGTTTGGGCTGTGGCACACGCAGGCTAGAGTTACGGCGTGGGAAGAGTTTGAGGCGCTCTGCTGGACTTATGGCCTGTTTCAGTTGGCTGGTCTCGTTCAGCAGGCGCTGGATCGACTCGTAAGTCTTCACCTTACCCTGTTCCATCATCTATAGCGAGGAGAAAAAATGTCACAAAAAAGACTTATCAAAGTAATTAACTGTATTGTAATGTAATTCTATGTTTAATATGTAGTATGACCAGGCATATAAATATAAACACAGCTAATATAACAGCACCATCCTCTTGGTCAGCTAGGCTGTGTTTGTCATGATGTAAATAAACTAGCTTAAAATATCTGCTCTACTGAGGACTGTGACCCAGATGAGCCCAGCTGCTGATAGCTCTATGTTCAAACAATGAAACTTTGTATAACAGTACAATCCAAGTTAATTCAAATTCAGAATAACCAATCTAATTTATCGTTCAGAGATCGGGAGTGAAAAAATGGTTCATTAGAAACCTAATACTTTCCAATATTAGGTATTTTTCCTCATGAAATGAGATCTTGGAGTATTGGGGAATGTGTATTATATGTAATACATTGTTTTAAAATTGGCCATTAATGATTGTTATATCACTTTTTGTATATACACTGTATAGCTGAATGTAAATCAACATATGGGCATCACACTTGAATGCTGTACTATTGTCTAGAATGTTTTTGTATGCTTTAAAATATGAATTTCCCTCCACTGTCCCTGTGTACAAGGTGAGTTTTAAACGATGTTTAACAAGCACAAATGGATGTGAGTGATCAGGTGTCTGCATATTTCTGGCCTTTAAGAGAAGCAGTCAGACTTATAGCCAAAATGATCAGAATACCTTTTAATAATTAATATAAAAGTAAAGAGCAAAGAGAGATGAAAGTGAAAGAAATGGACACAACTCCTGTGATACATTGATACATTTTTGTGTGTGATCTTGATGGTAGCTTTCCTCTGTCCTTGTCGACTAACAACAAATTTACCGGCTTATCCCTGGTAAACACCATAACCACATCAGTAAATACTATTCTTTAAAATAATTTTAATGCAGAGATGCCCAAACTAGGGACTTTAGTGACCCTTGATTTGGCCCACCATGCCATATATGAGACAAGGAAAAAATAAGGAGGTGGCATTTGGAAAAACCTTCGAAAAATAAGAACCAGCTTCATGTATCACATTAGAGGTCACTGAACAGCTGTACTGTATTAGGCACTGAACTTTATTATACATGTAATTGGATTGTTTCTTATTGTACTATAAGTTTCATTGAACTAGAACTTTGAACTATTCATTTTTGTATTTTTAAATATTGAAGCGTAAATAAGAGGAACCTTGGCAACTTTCATTTGAATATAATGGTTTGGTATTATGCAATTTCTAGCCACTTAAGTTTGTGTACCGCTGATTTAAAGCACCTAATATGCAGTTACCTAATAGCTGTACATTCTGCTATACTGATTGACATTATAATGTATTCAAAAGCAGCTTTTTGATTTTTTGGTCATTGCTGCTATTTTGGTGTTTGCATATAGTGTTTATATTGTGCATATAGCTGTGATCTCAAATCAAACATCTGTTAATAACTAATATCTTTTGCAATATACTTTATTATTTATGAAACAGCTAGATTTAAATGTTAATATGTTAAACGTATATGTAATACATTATACAGTAGATATAATGACTATAATTCAATTAAGATTGGTATGTGCTTTTTGAACATCCTATTCAACATCTAGATCCCATTTGCTGTAATAAAAACTTCCATTTTTCCACTAGTATGTGTGTGTGGAGATTTGTGCTCATTCAAGAGCACGAGAGCATTAGAAATATTTCGTAATGTATTGTGGGGAGGCCTGGGATTCAGTCAGTGTTCCAATTCATCCCACAGCTGTTCAACTGGGTTGCGGTTAGAGCTTTATAAGCAGGCCACTCAAGATCTTAAACTCTAAACCATTTAAACCATATCTTAATAAAACTTCTTGCACATGGGCATTGGTATGCTGGAAGGTTTGAGTCTTTTAGTTCTAGTGAAAGAAAAATCTAATGCTAATTCACTTCCTATAATCCTATATAAGAGTGTCTCCAACTTTATGTAACAGTTTGGGGAAGAATCACATTTAGAAGTCAGGTGTCCCAATGTTTTTGTTGATATAGTGTTGCTTGTTTTGGGTTTTTTTTGTATGGTAAAGTTTTCTGATGGGAGACATTTACATTATAATATATTTTGGAAGGAGTGTTTATCATCACATTAGCACTTTGTAACAGTCATTTTTTCAGAACAAAAAAATAGCATTTTATAGAAGAGCCAGTAAAATAAAAGTAATGAAAGAGAGAGCTTTACCAGGAAGCACTGGCACTCAAGTAGCGGTTCCACCTTGTGTTCACACAGTAAGATAGTGCAGGACGAAAAGGACTGCCGTAGCGTCTTCTTGAGTACCTTTACAGTGCTGCAATCCAAAAACCAATTCATCAGTTACCACAACAACAACCAGTGCAGTAATTTAATCCTAAATTAAAAGGGTTTTTTCTGTTCACAAAGAAATTACAAAAACATATTTCTACTGCTTTATGCACACTGTGTTACTGTTATGCTAGTGGTTTACCTACATGGGGTCAAGGTGGGCACTGGGTTCATCCAGCAGCAAGATACGTGACCTACTGAGAATGGATCGAGCCAAACACATTAGCTGCTTGTGGCCGTAGCTCAGCACATGTCCCCCATATTCCAACTGGAAATCCAGTTTATCTGGAAATTGCTCAATAACTGACTTAAGTCCCACCTGAAAAAAAATATTAATAAAAAAAAAAACAACTGAAACAAGTATAATTATGCTTTTCTGGAATTTCACTCATATCCATAAAGCATTGTATAACAAAGTTTCCATTAGCATTTATTTAAATACAGATGGTCCCTGAGTTATGATGGTTTGACTAAATTTTATTCAGCTGGCAAACATAGCAGCATTTCCTGCAAACCGGCACCAAGCCTTCTCTGCTGGCCTCAACACTATCAGAAACACTGATCTACATATATAACCTAAATTTGTTCCATGAAATTGTATTAATTTATTCCCAACTGTTTGTTCTCTTCATTTCGTAGCGTTTCTCTTGGCTGCACTGCTTCCAGTAAGTGTATGTGGATGTTAGATTTTTTGTCCAATCAGATTTCAGCCTTTATGTGCTGCCATGTGAATATAATCTGCCCAGGGCCTTCAGAATCAGTAGTGCTGGTGTTTTTACCATAGAGAATATTAACAACTGGTCTGTTTCTTTAACTAATTTGATTTCAAATTCGCCTCACAGGGCAGCTGTCTGGCCCAGAATATTGTCAGCATTTTTCCGTCCTCTGATTGGTTGGTCAGAGGGAAACTGTTACAGCCAAGTTCGACTGGCAAAACACGTGTGTAGATCTGCACACATTAATACATCTGAGACTTTTTTACGCCTACAGAGGGAGAGAAATTGATTTGGTCTCGGACATACTTAAAAATACATTTTTAAGAAAAGCTAGACATCGTGAGGAGGTCTGCTAACCCCGAAGCTAGCTATAGTATATTGTATAGTTTCGGTGGTTTCTATAATTGTGACGTGATAGTGGTGGTATTAATAGGTGAATTAATTCACCTATTAACTCCCCACTGAAGGCCCAGGTACCAAATGCACGGCTGGCCACCGCTGTATAGTTTATACAGTACGGTACTGGATATTGCTCTGTTTTGCTAAATTATGTACTGTCATTTATTAAATTATTATTGGTTAATTTGGTGTCAGTGAATTTAAATATTAAACTGTTCAGGCCAATTTATAGAAATATGACTTCAATGCTGGTTAATCACTGGACGATGCAGAGCAACAGAGCTGCATAGTGGAGCTGTTACTTGACAAGCAGTTAGTGCACTAAGTGCAAAACACCTCTCACTTCAAACCAGTCCACGCTCCCTCTGGTTGGTCAGACCGCTCTCCGAACATGAGACCTTTGTAATAGACTGAAAGGAAAGCACCTGGCTGCCTACATACGTGCTCCATCAGTGCCCATAAGAATTCAGCTACAAACTCATTAAAACTGCAAAAAAATTTTAATAAATAAAACCAAATTCAGGGTCCAGTAGGGATGTAGGGATAGTTGAACCTAGTTCAACACAGGTAACCACTAATGCTTCATTTCTTTGATGGCTCAAATGTATACTGTAGTTTAATTTTGTATTTTACCATTGAAACCCTTTTTTGTCTTTTTTTCCTCTTTTTATGTCTTTTGCCATGTCATCATAATTTATAAATGTTTATTATTTAATTACTACTAAAGACGAAAATGTGTTACACCAAAATGACTTACCTCTTCAGCAACCCTCCACAACTCCTTGTCACTGTGGCATTCATATGGGTCCAGGTTCATGCGAAATGTTCCAGTAAAGATGAAAACTTTCTGTACAAGGTATGGCGATATAGGTACATAGCCAGAATGAGAGACCGTATATTATTATGTATAAACAATAGAAATTGGTGTCATTCGAATCAATTGACATACCTGTGGCACTACCCCAAACGCCTTCCTCCATTTTTGCAGGGACATGTTATAGCAGGAGACGCCGTCAATGGACATGTCTCCATCTGTGTAGGCCAGACGCAGAAGTGCATTAAAAAGTGTGCTTTTGCCAGAACCTGTCCTGCCCAGTATACCTACCTGAAAACGAAAAAAAGTTTTAGATTTAGTTATTTGTATGTATACACAAGCTTCTTTTAATATTACATTACATAATAATAGTAATAACAATAATATTTATCATGCATTCTGAGTTACATAAAAGTCTTGATAAAACACAAATAAATGGAAAATCTCTAAAAAAGAAGGAACACCCTCATGAAATTCTATGTTTTTATGTAAATAATAAAAATAATCTGGTCCTTATCACATCCAAGAAATAGGTAAATACCACCTCAGAGGAATAGCACATGACATATCACACAATGTCATTATTTTACAAAAATCAACTTAAAACATGTTTTAAAAAGTGAACGTTATGATTAAATAGCTTGTAGAACTAATTGCGTCTGCATGACTTTATCAGTGTTTCACAACATTGTGGAGGAATTTTGGCTCACTTTTATTTACAGTGTTGTTTCAGTACATTGAGGTATGTGGGCATTTGTTTGGTCCTTTCACAGCATTTCATTCAGGTTGAAGTCTGGATTTTGACTGGGCCACTGCACATACTTTTCAGTAATTCTGTTGTAGATTTGTTGGTGTGCTAAGGATCTTTGTTTTGTTGCATGACCTAATTTTGCCCAAGCTTAAGCTGCCAGACAGATGACCTTACATTTGACTCTAGAATACTTTGTTACACAGTGAAGTTCATGATAAACTTAAACATCTTCACCTGTTCTCATCTGTCTAAAGACATTGTTCCAGAACAAAGTGGTTTGTATAGATGCAGCTTTGCATGCTGCAATATTCTTTTTAGTACAAGGGTCTTTCTTCTGGCAACTTTTCAAGTCATACTTGTTCAGTCTTTTCCTAATTGTATTGTCATGAACTTATAACATTTTACATACTAATTGAAAACCTTTTGAGGGATTTTTGCAATTTCTTTGACCATTACATGGGTGAATTTGCTGGGACATCTACTCCTGGGAAGATTGGCAATGAATGTTTTCCACTTTAATGATGATCCTTAATGTATAATAAGGGGCTTTAAATTGTTTGAAACTGGCCTTTTAAAATCAGAATGATTGGCAGCAACATTTGCCTCTCTAAGATCATTGCTGATGTTCGTACTACTTGGCATTGTGTAAACACAAATAAAACTTTGGCTTTTTTTTTTTTTTTTTTTTTTGAGGTAATCACACTTGTTGAGGATAATTTAATTGAAGACATTTGATCAGCAGCACCTGGCTACTACTTAGCCTCTTAATTCCTATTGAAGCAAAAAATTTCTCCATTTCGGCTTAATTAAAAAAAAAAAAAAAATGTAAACAGTGTAATAGGTCATGTAACCCAGCCATTAGGGTTGCACAAGCCAGTGCACTCTTAGTGCCAGTCCCAAGCCCAAAAAATGGGGAGGGTTACATTAGGAAGGGCATCCAGTGTAAAACATGTGCCAAATTAAATATGCGGATCACAAAACTAAAATTCATACTGGATCAGTCGAGGCCCGGGTTACCAACGACCACCACGTGTATCGTTAGCCAACAGGGTAGCGGTGAAAAGTGGGTAGCCGAAGAAGGAAAAGGAGAGGAGGAAGACGTCTACAGAGACGGCAGGGAAAGAAGTGGAGAAGAGTGGAGGTTTGGGTTGGTACATTAAATGTTGGTACTATGACTGGTAAAGGGAGAGAGATAGCTGATATAATGGAAAGGAGAAAGGTAGATATGTTGTGTGTTCAGGAGACCAAGTGGAAAGGGAGTAAGGCACATTGGGGACATTGGTGGTGGGTTTAAACTGTTCTATTATGGTGTTGATGGAAAGCGAAATGGTGTAGGGGTGATTCTAAAGGAAGAGTTTAGTAAGAGTGTAGTGGAGGTAAAGAGGGTTTCTGATGGTGTGATGAACGTTAAGCTGGAAGTTGAAGGGGTGATGATAAATGTCATATGTGCAGATGCTCCACAAGTGGGTTGTGAAAGGAAGGAAAAGGAAAAATTCTGGAGTAGGTTAGATGAAAGTGGTAGAAGGTGTACTTAGGAATATGAATATATATTGTGTACTCCTCAACGAGGAGGTGATGGTAGATATTGTCTTAAGGAGAGGAATGTGGAAGGGCAGATGGTGGTAGATTTTGCTAAAAGGATAGAAATGGCAGTGGTGAATACGTATTTTAAGAAGAAGGAGGAGCATAGGGTGACGTATAAGTGTGGAGGAAGGTGCACACAGGTGGACTTTGTTCTATGTAGGAGATACAACCTGAAGGAGTTCGGAGACTGTAAGGTGATAGCGGGGGACAGTGTAGCTAGACAGCATTGGATGGTTGTCTGTAGGATGGTTTTGGAGGTGAAGAAGAAGAGGAGGTAAGAGAGGACTGAAAGAAGAATAACATGGTGGAAACTGAAGGAGGAAGACTGTAGTGTGAGATTCAGGGAAGAGGTCAGATTGGGGCTCGTGGTGTTGAGGAGGTGCTGGATGATTGGGCAACTACTGCAGAAGTGATAAGGGAGACAGCTAGAAAGGTACTTGGTGTGACATCTGGAAAGAGAAAGGAAGACAAAGAGATGTGGTGGTGAAATGAAGAAGTGCAGGAAAGCATAAGGGGAAACAGAATTGGGATCGGCAGAGTGGTGAGAAAAGTAGGCAGGAGTACAAGGAGATCAGCAGCAGGTAAAGAGGGAGGTGACGAAAGCCAAGGAAAAGGCTTATGAGGGGATATTTTAACTGTTAGACACTAAGAAAGGAGTAAAGGATTTATACTGATTGGCCAGGCAGAGGATTCGAGCTGGGAAGGATGCGCTGCAAGTAAGAACAATAAAGGATGGAGATGTAAATGTATTGACTAGTGAGAAGAGTGTGTTTAAAAGGTGGAGGGAATATTTTGAGCATCTGATGAACGAGGAACATGAGAGAGAGAAGGTTGGATGGTGTGGAGAAGCAGGAAGTGGATAGGGTTAGTAAGGAGGAAGTGAGAGCAGGGATTAAAAGGATGAAGAGTGGGAAGTTGGTTGGACCAGATGATATTCTGGTAGAAGTATAAAGATGATTAGGAGAGTTTTTACAAGGTTGTTCAACAAGAATTTGGATGGTGAGAGGATGCCTGAGGAATGGAGAAGAACTGCTGGTACCAATCTTTAAGAATAAGGGAGATGTGCAGACCTGCAGTAACTACAGGGGAATAAAGTTGATCAGTCACACCATGAAGTTATGGGAAAGAGTAGTGGAAGCCAGGCTGAGAGAAGAGGTGACCATCTGTGAGCAACACATGCAGAGGAAGAGCACCACAGACACATTATTTGCTATGAGAATGTTGATGGAGAAGTATAGAGAAGGTCAAAAGGATTTGCATTGTGTGTTTGTGGATCTGGGTGGCGAGAGAGGAGTTTTGGTATTGTATGAGGAAGTCTGGTGTGTCAGAGAAGTATGTAAGGGTGGTGCAGGACATGTATGAGGACAGTGTGACAGCAGTGAAGTGTGCAGTAGGAACAACAGACTTGGTTCAAGGTAGAGGTTGGTTAGTCTCCATGGACTAAGATGTTTGCGGATGATATTGTGTTTTGTGGTGAGAGTAGGGAACAGTTTGAGAAGAGTCTGGAGAGGTGGAGGTACATGCTGGAGAGAAGGGGAATGAAAGTCAGTAGGAGTAAGACAGAGTACATGTGTGTGAATGAGAGGAGAGCAGTGGAGAAGGTGGAGGAGTTTGGGTACCTGGGGTCAACATTGCAAAGTAATGGAGAGTGTGTTAGAGAAGTGAAGAAAAGAGTGCAGGCAGGGTGGAGTGGGTGGAGAAGAGTGAAAGCAGGAGTGATTTGTGATAGAAGGGTATCTGTGAGAGTGAAAGGAAAAGTTTATAGGACTGTAGTGAGACCTGCAATGTTGTATGGTTTAGAGACAGTGGCATTGAGTAAAAGACAGGAGGTGGAGCTGGAGGTAGCAGAGCTAAAGATGTTGAGGTTTTCGTTGGGAGTGACGATGATGGACAGGATTTGAAACGAGTTTATTAGAGGGACAGCCCATGTAGGAAGTTTTGGAGACAAGGTGACAGAGGCTCGAATTGAGATGGTTTGGACATGTGCAGAGGAGGGACATTTGGTACATCGGTAGGAGAATGCTGAGGATGGAGCCACCAGGAAGGAGGAAAAGAGGATGACCAAGTAGGAGGTTTAGGGATGTGTTGAGGGAAGACATGCAGGTAGTTGGTTTGAAAGAGGCAGATGTAGAGGACAGGGGGGTATGGAGACGGATGATCCGCTGTGGCGACCCCTAATGGGAGAAGCCGAAAGAAGAAGAAGTGTAATATGTAATGTGTTGTTCATCAGAAGGTGTTTTTCCCATTTTACGACCAGATACAAACATAACATTTTAAAAAGTGTGTACATTCTGTTTCACATGACTGTAATTCAATGCAAAGTAATATAAATTGTTGGACATCTCAAGCTACCATTATGAAAGTTTATCAAACTTAATAAATAATCAATTTGCACGCTGTTTCGTTTCATTGTTTACTGCACTGTATATGGTTGAAATGAAAATAGTCTGCCAAATGTCATAAATGCATATGTAAAATATTCTAAAATAAAATGTAAGAAAAATGTGGTGACTGGCATTAAACAGAGACTCATGCATTTTGGATAACCCAATGTCCTTTTCTTCCAGACTCTTTTTAAGGATCAAAATAGAGGCCTGGTCAGGATTCAGAAAAAGCTAAGGTGGCCTACATAATTTAATTTGCTCCATGCTGTACCAGCAGATTTCTATCAGCGTTATTTGCTGGGAACCAAAGAGACATTTTGCCAAGGAAAAAACTTTCTTTCCTTAACAATAAATGCTTGTATGTAAGTTGCATTCAATTTGGTTTGGAAAAAGGAAATAAAAGTGCTTAAATCTTTTTTCAAACTTAAATCTGTGTTAAGTTGTAGCTGAGTTCATTGAGCTTAATAAATGGGGTTTAATATATCAGCTTTAATAGATCATATCAAATAAATTTTGGTTTGTGAAATCTAATTGCCAACTGCATCTACACCTACCTTCTGTCCACCCTCCACACTGAAAGAGAGGTTCTTGAGCACAGCATGTCCTGCCTCAGTGTATTTGACTGTTAAGTTGCGTACTTCCATCTGCCCATGACTGGGCCAGCAAGTTTCAGTGCAGACCTCTGGGTTCTCAATAACCAAAGTTGAGGGTTTTCTCTGGCCCAGCCTTGGTTTGGGCTCTTCGGACGGCAGGTCAATGAACTTAAAGACGCGCTCCACAGAACGCATCTGGAGGTGAGAATAAAGAGCAATGATGTAATCAAGTCAAGTAATTACCAAAACATGAATGTTGGTTTGTTTGGCTTCCAAATGATGCTTGAACATCTTGTACTTGTGATTGAGTGCAGGTTAAAGGAGTTACATCTAATTGTATCCATGGCTTGCAGGGAGAATATCTGCAAGTGTGCATGAGCATGAGCAGACATTTTATGCATATCACCACACTTTACAACTTCCTCTAAAGAGCTCTGGAAGAACGTAATGTTCTGCACTCTGATAAGACTAATAACACAGACTTTGTGCAGAAAAAATTAAATCTCTGCATTGACAACATCCTTCACACACAATCTCTTCCACACCATTACAGAACAGGACAACTTCTGCTTTTCAGGAACAGTAAAAGACAAAACATGGTGCAACTGTGCATAGGGGAAGAATAAGAATGAATGAAGTTTTAAAGATGAAGACATTGTGTATGAGAGAGAAAGAGAGAGAAGGGGGACACATACCATTCCATCCACTGCAATGCTGGTGACGACACACCACTGAAAGGTGCCTAGAATGAGCATTGCCAGGGCTATAATGATACCAATCTCACCCGATTTGTCCTCTGTGAAATAACACACAAGCACATGAGTAAACATCAAGTACAACCGTGCATACAATGACCTCTACATTTACTTCAAAGGCATTTGCCAAACACTGCTAACAATTACCTCTTAGTGAAATTGTCTGTGAAACCTACCAAATCAAGCATTTAAGCATCTGCTCACTGTCTAAAACCTCTGCAACTTCCAGTATTTAGCTTCAACTAACATGAATACATATGGTTCACTAGTTCACATAGAGTACACTATAAAGGATGCATATGCAATACGCCTGATACACTCTGGGTAGCTCTAGAGTGAAAAATAGAAGAGAATACTTACGATTGGTTCCTACTGCAATCCAGGCAGCAAGTGTGAAGAAAAAAAAATAGATGATGTCAGCACGGAAGAGGAACCAGCGCAGGGTGGAAAGGTAGAGGAACCAGATGGCTGTATGTGTGTTGAGGACTTTATGAAACAGAGTTTCGAAATACGTTTGCCGTTCGAAGGCACGGATTGTCCACAATCCTTTTAGTGAGATGATGAGATGGGAGAAAATAGGACTACGAGCTGGATAAGAGGGACAGAAAGGAGGGGGATTAGCAAAAGGAACATGCCATTGGGCTCATAGAATGAATGTGGATAGAGTAAAGTATTCTTAAATATTAAAGTAATTATTGTTCATTTTATTTAGGACCTTACACAAGCTTAACATTAAACAATGCTGTTTATCTATCCTTCATCCCTTCTAAAGGAATGATATATAATATATTCTATTACTGAATTGGACACAATAGTAAAATCAAGCGTACTGATGCTTGATTGATTGCATTTGGAAATGTAACACTGTTCTGATTTTTTTAAAACAACCTATCACACCTGGTACAAGATGGAAACCAGGAAAAGGAAGGAAAAAATTTATTCTGCCACTGTCCTCTGGCTATCAAGTTAATCAAGCCAGCCTCACCTGCATGTATACATATATATAAAGCTCTGTGTGTAGCATGAGCTATTCTCAAACTATTTATCATCACATTTTGAATAATTGTTACAGGATGTAAACATGAACTCCCTTTCACAAACAAGACCAACCCCCTCCTGCTTAGTATGCCATTTCCACGAATGATGATTGCATGGTAATAAAGAAATCTTCTGTTGAGCTGTTCCAAAATTGTCCTACTTTCAGTGTGGAAAATCCTTATTTGCTCCTTGTGTGACCTTAGAAAGACTGACATAAAACTGGCCACCAGTGTTTTAGGATAACACATTTCTGCTTCCTGTTCGTGAAGCAGGGTGAGAATTGATCTGGATAGTCTGGGTCAGCAGTGGGCTTATAGCGTCTTTTGGGACATATCACAATGCAGACAAACAAAGACAAACAAAGAGGCAAAATTCTAACTTCTGCCCATGCTGCTTCCTTTGAGATTACCCATCTCCTCCTGCCTGACTCATTCATCCTCTTCTCCTCTCCTGTTTTCTGCCATGTTGTTGACCTTCTGCCAGGCCCTTGTCAACATTTCTGTTTCTCCCCTGGAAGAGAGTCACATCCCAGCCTGAATCATGTCCAGTCAAATCTGTATTAAACCGAGACCTAGTCTTTCCTTCTAGCCATACCCATAATCTCTGCTGGAATGTGGTTCTCATTCTTAGGATTCTTTCTGATTATCACATTTTTAACAAATATCTTTCTGCCACTTAAACAAAGCTGGCACCACTGCTTATTTTGTAGGCACGCTGAGTAAATAAGGGAAAGTCTCACGGAAACTGTAAAGCATTTGCTCCTGCAGAGTACATTTAAAAACTGGCAGCCACACAGCACTGTTTCTTCTCACCTTCTGTCTCCATTTGCTTTAGCTGTTGACCTGTGCGCAGGAAGTATTTCCTCATCACAATAAAGACCAAGGCCAAGGGCGTAGCTGCAAGGAATATGTATGGCCGCATAATGGACACCACCAGAATACATCCCAGCACCACCAGGGTCAGCTGTATAGTGGAAAGAAAATGTCTAATCCAGGCAGCCTAAATTCAAGATGGTTTAAGCCATAGTACTCAGTGCTAAAAATCATAAAAAATGTTTTGCCACACAGTTTTTGGAACTTATTGTGGCTACAAACCTGGACAAGGTCAAACATCAGCAAAGGCAACATGTCATCTATTGTAGCCATGTCCTTAGTGAACTTGTTCATGATACGACCTTTAAGAATGAAAACATAGTGTAAACACAGATAACACACACACTGTAACACATTACAATATAACTGTAAATAGTCTCTCACTCACCTGTTTTCATGGTATTGAGAACAGACATTGGTGCCCTTAGCACAGAACTCAACATTTTCTGATGCAGTTTTTTGGATATGGTGATCATGGTGTGGACCAGAGGAAGCCCCCGAAAAAAGCCCAATGCTAAGATGCTCTCTGAAGTTGCTACATAGATGTAAATGATGTAATAGCTGCTGGCGGGTCTGACAATGACAGCATACTGTGTACTAGTTAGTGATGAATTGGTTTGCTTGGTGGCATTTGATCCAGGTTGCTCCTCTTTCCAGATCTCACTGAAAAAAGAATAGAGCAAATGCAATGTTTTAGGACTATATTGTGCAAAGACTACTGCTACATAATTAAATATACTTGGTTATAATAAAAATCAAATAAACCACTGACAACTTTTCATCTTTTATAGAATAGAAAAAAGTATGTCGATTGTTGATCTTATTGCTTTTTGTGTATATAATGAATTAAGAGGGCTTTCGTTAATACTCACTCAGTTATCAGAAATATCCCAACAACAGATCCAGCCACCTATAAACAGAAATGTAAGCAATCATCAGCAAAAAAAAAAACTGAGGAAAAGAGACTTGACTCTTTTTTTGGGCTTTGAACCATTTACCCTCTTTCAAGCATTTCAGCCAAATGGACCAGTTTCAGGTTTGTAAATAATCTTGTTGTGCCCATCATCACAGCTGGCCTTAGTTAGGTAGGCAAACAACCAGCAGACAGACAAATCCCAGCTGCCCAGTGTCAATTGTACAATGCAACGTTGATTCTCTAATTTTTTAAATTCTAAGCAATCCACAAAATCCAAACATCTATAATATAGTCTTCAAAATTTAATATTCAGTATGACATCTGAATTTTACTCACAGCTAACTAGTAATGAGTGAATACATGCAGTTCTTCAGAGGATCAGAGTTCAATAGAATAAACACTGATTCAAGTACATGCAAATTTTAATAATCTTCTTCTTTTTCCGGCTTCTCCCATTAGGGGTCGCCACAGCGGATCATCCGTCTTCAAACCCCCCTGTCCTCTACATTTGCCTCTTCCACCCCAACCACCTGCATGTCTTCCCTCACCAAATCCATGAACCTCCTCCTTGGTCTTCCTCTTTTTCTCCTTTCTGGTGGCTAAATCCTCAGCATTCTCCTACCAATATACACCATGTCCCTCCTCTGCACATGTCCAAACCATCTCAATCGCACCTCCTCCACCTTGTCTCCAAAACATCCTACATGCGCTGTCCCTCTAATAAACTAAATTCTAAACTTGTACATCCTGGTCACTCTCAACAAAAACCTCATCTTCAGCTCTGCTACCTCCAGTTCCAGCTCCTGTCTTTTACTCAATGCCACTGTCTCTAAACCATACACCATCGCAGGTCTCACCACAGTCCTACAAACTTTCCCTTTCACTCTCGCAGATCCCCTTTTATTACAAATCACTCCTGCCACTCTTCTCCATCCACTCCACCCTGCCTGCACTCTTTTCTTCACTTCTCTAACACACTCTCCATTACTTTGCACTGTTGACCCCAGGTACCTGAACTCCTCCACCTTCTCCACCTCTTCTCCCTGCAACCGCACCACTCCACTGCCCTCCCTCTCATTCACACACATGTAATCTGTCTTACTCCTACTGACTTTCATTCCCCTTCTCTCCAGCAAACAGGGAAGGGCTCACAGATGGTCACCTCTTCTCTCAGCCTGGCTTCCACTACTCTTTCCCATAACTTCATGGTGTGACTAATCAACTTTATTCCCCTGTAGTTACTGCAGGTCTACACATCTCCCTTATTCTTAAAAGCCGGTAACAGCAAACTCCTTCTCCATTTCTCAGGCATCTTCCAAAATCCTGTTAAACAATTTGTTAAAAACTCCATACTTCTACCGGTATGTCATCTGGTCCTACCGACTTTCCACTCTTCATCCTCTTCATCCTCTTAATCGCTGCTCTCATTTCCTCTTTACTAATCCTATCCACTTTCTGCTTCACCATCTCCACACCATCCAACCTTCTCTCTCTCTCTTATTTTTCTCATTCATCAGCTGCTCAAAATACTCCCACCATCTTCTCAACACACTCTACTCACTAATCAACACATTTCCATCTCCATCATTTATGGCTCTAACTTGCAGTATGTCCTTCCCAGACCCTCTGCCTTGCCAATCGGTATAAATCCTTTTCTCCTTCTTTAGTGTCCAACTTCACATACAGCGCCTCATATGCTTTCGCCACATCCCTCTTTACCTGCTGCCACATCTCCCTGTACTCCTGCCTATTTTTCTTATCACTCTGTCGATCCCAATTCTGTTTTGCCAGCCTCTTTTCTCCTTATGCTTTTCTGCACTTTCTCATTCCACCACCACATCTCTTTGTATTTCTTTCTCTTTCCAGATGTCACACCAAGTACCTTTCTAGCTGTCTCCCTTATCACTTCTGCAGTAGTTGCCCAATCATCCAGCACCTCTTCACCACCACCGAGCTTCTGTCTGACCTCTTCCCTAAATCTCACACTACAGTGTTCCTCCTTCAGTTTCCACCATCTTATTCTTCTTTCAGTCTTCACTCTCCCCTTCTTCTTTACCTCCAAAACCATCCTATAGACCACCATCCAATGCTGTTTAGCTACACTGTCCCCTGCCAACACCTTACAGTCTCCAATCTCATTCAGGTTGCATCTCCTACATAGAACATATTCCACCTGTGTGTACCACTCTTATACGTCACCCTATTCTCCTCATTCTTCTTAAAATATGCATTCACCACTGTCATTTCCATCCTTTTGCAAAATCTACCACCATCTGTCCTTCCACATTCCTCTCCTTAAGGCAATACCTACCCATCACCTCCTCATCACTTCTGTTCCCTTCACCAACATGCCCATTAAAGTCTGCCCCAATCACCAATCTTTTATTCCTAGGTACACCTTCTACCACTTCATCTAACCTACTCCAGAATTTTTCCTTCTCCTTTATCTCATAACCCACTTGTGGAGCATCGGCACGCCAGCTTCATGTTAATCACCCTATCAGAAACTTTCATCACCTCCACTACACTCTTACTGTACTCCTCCTTCAGAATCACCCCTACACCATTTCTCTTCCCATCCACATCATGAAACGTTTAGCATGATTACCTCAATAACATAAATGATGAGGATGAAGATCAGAACATATGTAAGGCTTTTGTTGGTCGACACATATCTGATGTACGTGTTCCATTTTGTGGTTTCAAAAGTGTCCTCTATTTGTTCATCTGCAAAGCATGCCTGTGAAAAACACAGAGCTAATTATTAAAAAACAGCATTGATTAAAATATGGTTTCGATGTTATAATTGTAAACATTTCCCATGTCACACGTTTTCAATGGTATAAAGTCATATATGTGGTATTATGGTAGTGCAGTTATTATTATCTTACATCATCAGTGCCCCCCAGTTCCAATCTGAGCTTGGGATATTGACTGTGCATATTCTCCCACCTCCTACCACTGGCTATTACAAATTGCCCAGAGGACTGAATAAGTAAGCATGCTTCCCACATGGATAGGCATAGTGCAACTACTAAGTGCCAAATCCTTCACTTTCATAAAAATCTGAATCATCAACTAACCTAACTGGTGACAACAGTCACTTTTTAATGTTTACTGGTTATTAGTTTGTAGCTTTAAATAACATTCATTTGCAATAGTTCATGTTACCACTTTAAAGAAACTATATTTTTTCATTTGTTTAGTGGTTTTCTTCCCTATTATTTTGTCCTTTAAGCAGGAAAACAACACATGATTCACTATCTATTCTATACTTTTTTTACCTACTTGTAAAATGCAATAGGGTAAAAAAAACCAAAGGGCTAGTTTCCAGTGCCTATAGAACAATAGAACAATGTGTCATTATGTCTAGCCTCTCTTACCTCAATATTCTCCTCATCCATTTCTCCAGTGATGTTGTAGACACTGTCTTTGGACAGTCTACGGGTATAGATGTCAAGCTCCGAGGCCAGTTCACTCTGGGGTACAATGGACAAACGGCTATGGAAGGATGACTGCAGCTGGTCACGTCTACCTAGACCCTGTGCGTTGGTCATAAATGCCAGCACAGACTGCCTTCTCTGCCCTGCCATGTGCACACCATGGTTGTGATACATATCATTGCCCATGAAAGACTCGTCCACCAGCTCATTCTCAGGCACCAGAGAGAACTTGCGATCAGGCAGAGGCCGCTTGGCCTCCTCTTCTATCACCTGGATGAAGGAAGCCTTTCGGTCGGTTGTAAGTGGATTCATGATTACTGAAGCTTTCCTTTCGTCTATGTAGGTGGGAGGAGCCACTTGCCGATAAGAGGGACGATCTGGACGTATTCCTGCAGTTTCATCCACCGATACTCTGCGCAATGTCTCAGTAAGGATGGAGCATCGGCGTTCGGCAGTTATGTTGTCATAGGCCTCCAGACCCAGCAACAAAGAGCTGAAATCAGGGCGCCTTGACTGCAGCTCTGAGAACGTGCCGTAAAAAAAACACTCACCGTTGTGCAGTAGCAGGATTTTATCAGCCCGCTTTAAGTGCTCAATCTTATTGGTGACCACAATGCGGGTCTTGGAGGCCATGAGCCTGCATACACACCTGGGGGAAAGACATCTGCTTACAGGTGATTTAAAACTAAACAGATGCTTAAAAACCTCTGTGCAATGTATCTCAATTATATAAACAAATTATTTAATATATAAATAAAATATCTCACATTCCAGCAACCATTTTAGTGTATCTTCTCAAGGGACAATACTTATATAATTAAGGGACTTTTTGAGAATGAGCGCCTAATCTATCAGATCTGACAAGTTGCATGAAGTCAGTGCCCAAGATCCAAAACATTTTACAACATTTAAGTGTTATTTGATAGGCAACTATGAGGAAAAAGGGAAGACCAAGAAAAAACACTACAAAAGACATTATAACCAACATAAACATACTTGAACAAATTAGCACGAGCGGTGACGGAGAACACGGGAAAAAAGCAAATTAGCATGCTGAAGAATGTCAACAAGATTAGGGACTTTCGACAAGACAGCCACAAACAGCTTAAGGATATAAAAGTAAACCTGAACAAATGTAATAAAAAAAATTGAATAGATGAAGCAGAGAACTTAATTCAAAACACAGAAGAAGTGCTGGAAGGGATGCTACGGCTAACGGCACAAATTGAAGCCAGGCTAAATTACCAGGAGAGTCGAGCCTCAAACATCAGGACTTATGGCGTACCAGAAAGCACTCACACCTAATCCATCAACCGCAGCCAAACCACGCTTGATAATTGCCATGATTCTTAACTATTACAAGGACAGGACATGACAAAACGGCCTGGAAGAGGGAGGTAATTGAATAGAAAGGCAAAATGATTTTCTTTGATTATGACTATGCCCCTGATGCTATGGAAACGGAGGAAATATCAAGAAGCTAAAAAGATGCTGAGGGAACAGGGCATCAAAATTCCAAACACGATTCCTGTCCAGGTTAAAGGTGTTCTATGTTTAGGTCACGGTTCTCTACAACAACACAGAAGAGGCAACTGCTGATAATAAAAAAATGGGTCTTCCCATGACAATACTCAACTTACCCTCCTCACTAATTGAGCGTGTTTAGTGGCTGACCTTGTGAACGATTGGCAAGAGGTCCGGTGCACCTGCTCGCATACACCCATCTTATAAACACAAACTTTGTGCATTTAGACGTTTACAAACAGAAGATTAGTGAGTATAAAGAGATGTCCCCTTTATGAGTTTTAAATTGTTGTTGATGAAGGTATTCTAATGCTCTTTCTTTGTCATCTTGTAATTTTCTTGTTTTCATTGCTAATTCACAAGGGGATGCTACTCAATGACTGCTATATGAGCTTGAGGATAAAGGCTAAAAAAGACACTAGAATATGTGGAATAAAAGAAAATGACTAGTTCTATAAATATAGCATCATATAACATATAATTTCCTAAATCCTGTAAAAAGAAGCAAGATTCTGACTAAACATAAAAAAGAGAAAATCGAGATCGCATTGCTTTATAAGACCCGTCTCAACGTAACAGAGCATAATAAATTGAATTGGATGGGGTTTAAATTAAATCTCTGCTTCGTTTATATCTATACATATGAGAGGAGTCTCGGTTTTAATCTCTTTATTCTCAAAATTGCATATGAGCATCTTACTGAAATAAAAGACATAGAGGGCAGATGCATAATGATAAGAGGTAGAGTTGAGGGCACCTTTATCACTATTCTTAATGTCTGTTCCCCCTCAGAAAGTAAATGTTTTTTTTTCTTTTAAGACTTTGATAGTCCTAATAGCATCTGAATCAAAGGCATTTTTATTGGCGGGGGGATTTTAATGTTTTATTAGACCCTAAATTAGATTCTTTGAATTCTTCCGCTCAACTAGTAAGCCTACTGAGGAAACAGATACATTTTAACGTTAAAAGAAATATATTTGGTTGATGTACGGAGAGACTTCCATCCAGGACAAAGAGACTTTATATATTATTTGAAACCAAATACATCCTATTCAAGAATTGATTATTTTTTGTGTTTGGAAAAGACAAATTTAGAATAAAAAATTGCAACATAGGATTAACCAATATTTCTGATTATGCTTTAATATCACTTTTCCTAAATCTAGAGAATAAACCAAAATCCGAATGATAATGGATTAGTCCATCATGTAAAGAGGGTATTTGGGGAAAATTAATAGCTATAATGTCTAAAATAAATAATTGTAGGCTTGAAAAGCTTAAAATCATTTAGAATTGGAAAATAAAAAAGATCCTAGTAAAAATGTGTTCCAGTAAATAAAATTGATTAAGTTGGATTACATATATACACAAAAAATTGAGGAAAAAAATTATGTTTTTAAAGCAAAAATATAACGAGTCTGGGGGCAAAGCAATGAAGTTATAGGCCAAAAGGTTATGCAAACAACAGGCCGAAGCAAAAATAAAGAAGATACAAGACCCTATATCAAAACCCTATACTCAAACACAGACTGAAGATCCTGTTAAAATATATTCTTTTCTCACTCCTTTAAAACTCCCTTTGGTTGTCCTGAATATGGACTATAAGCTATTTGTCTCAATCCTGGCTAAAAGGCTTGACTTGATAATGCCGGATGTAATTAATTCTGATCGATCTGGTTTCATTCGGGGTAGGCAAACGCAAAATGACATATGTCGGACTCTCCATATTGTCAATCATATCCAAGATTCTAATTTACAGGCTGTCCTCCTAAGCCTTGATGCCGAGAAGACTTTTGACTCAGTAAGTAGTTTTTTTTTCTTACGAGTACTCTCAAAATTCAATTTCGATGAAAAATTTTATTAAAGTAATTTAAAACATATATTCGCGTTTGCTGATGACATTAATTTCTCTAAAGGAGCCAACGAGTCTTTGGTTGAACTTTGGGAAACATTACAAACTTTTGGATCTTTTTCAGGATTTAAATTTAATATTTTAAAAAGTATTGACCTTTAATTGAATTACCCGAACAACACCCCCCTCCCACCCAAGAAAAAAATAAAAAATAAATACAAAATTAAAAAAGGATTATTGCTTAAAATAGGATTATAAATATATGAAATACTCAGGAATAAATATCCCCAAGGTTATAAAAAAACTTTTAGAAATGCTCAATTACGCATCGAAACATGAAACCATTTACCGTTTTTCAACATGGGCTCTAGGCTACATTCAGTGAAGCAAAACATACTTCCAAGATTACTGTATTTATCTATTCCAGTCTTTACCTGTTACCTTGTCCAAAAAGCAATTCTTGGCGTTGGATAAACTGATTTCCAGATTCATATGGCATGGCAAGAAACCAAGAGTAAAATATAAAAACCCTGCAGTTGAGTAAAGAAAAAGGAGGGGTGGCCAATTCATGTTTGCAAAAATAATTCTGGGCAGCACAGTTGAGATTAACAGTCGGTTGGTGCAATCCAGAATATCAAGCAAGATGGAAAGAGATTGGTTGTTTTAACGAGATTCTATTCAAGCGGTCATTGCAGGTGAAAATTTAATAAAAGGATAAAAAAATTGGTTCAAGATTATTAAGGACTATAACCTAAAGAACTCGGTGAATGTATTGAAATAAAGGGTGAATATGATGCTGATTTTGAACCAAATACTTTAGAAAACGCTTTAGAATATGAGCTAAGAAAAGGGGTCACTGCCTACTGTTCAATCATAGATAAAGGACAATTATTAGATTTCAATTCTCTTAAAAAATTATTCAATCTAGAATTTTAAGGATTTTTTCAGATATCTTGAGATCCGACAACATTCCTATAAAAAAATTTAAATAGGGACTAAAGGAGACCCAAACAAGGGTGTTAGAGTTAAAATATTCTCCTTAACTTACAAATTTGAACCAATGTCCAAATCTATTACTAAATTATATAGAGCATTGGTGGATTTACAAGGAGATTCATATCAGTAAATTAAGGAGAGATGGGTTAAAGAAAGTGTTTTTTTTCATCTATAGTATTGTCCCCTGAGAAGATATACTATTGCTATTTCATATTAGGGTTAACTCATGAACCAACTACCATAATCACTACATACTGTGGTAATGTGATAGTTTTCATATTTGATATACATACTTGTCAAATATCTCTTTCTCTGTAGCAATATCCAAATGTGTGAAGGGTGCATCAAGCAGGTAGGTATCAGCATCTCTGTACACAGCCCTAAATGATTAAAACAAAACATAAGTTTCGGCACCGGTCCTTGGGTTAATTGGTACCGGGCTACACAGAAAGAATACATAACTTACATTATTTCCGTTTTATTTATCTGATTCTGAACGATGTTTTATTTTGGAAAATTACCAGATTCTCTCCTCCACATCTGTCTATGACTCACTTTTGAAGCATGTCAAGATGCTTCCCTCGGTCACAAGTCTGACCTTCATCCGCTACCTTTTTTAAAGGGGATGCGCATAATACATTACCGCTAAATTGAAACTCCCAAGCGAGCAAAATGAACAAAAATCAACACAGTGGATTCACGTTTATTATTATATTTAGAAAATACCAGTTTTATGCCGTTCGTATCATTTATTTTGTTGTATTTATCCACCACACCTTAATGGCCGGTCCGACATTAAACCGGTCTGTGGCACAAAAAGGTTGGTGACCTTTGCTTTTTGTTTAAAGAATAATCTGTTTGTTTTCTAAACAGCTTTTGGATCCCCTTGGTTCAAATAGTTCACCCACTCATTCTAATTACTCTTAGAATAGAAATATTAAAATAAATATTTGAATTATTAAGTTAAAAAATTCTTGAAAAAATTCTCAATAAACTGTATCAGATCAAATCTATATACTAAGAGGGTCTTTGTAGAACTTGTATGTTGCTGTAATAAATGTTTTTTTCTTTGCAGATATATTCTAAAATATAAGATATTTTCCTCATCTGAGCATGTACCTAGCTAGGGCGACCCGTGCTTTCTGTCCCCCACTCAGGTTCAGACCCCCCTCGGCCAAAGGTGTCCTATCCTTCTCAGGAAGAGCAGCCAGGTCCTAAAGATCAAAGCACAGTAGAAAGCACTATTTATTTCTTTTCATTAGATCATAGTCCTTAACACAAATAATCTCATTATTAGTTCTGAAAGCTGAGAAAAGGAGACTGGGAAAGATGAAAAGATTCATGCTGCAAAAGACCACTTGATATATTTGAATTGGGTGCAATATATCATTTACAGACATCACACACAATGAGGCAAGATTCTTATACACATCGAAGACTCAGCTTTATTTAATATTATATGAATATTATATGGAAATTGTCCTGGCACATTATACTTCTCAGCAGATACAGCAATATTGTCACAATTTACATAATTTATCATTTATCTTACCTCCTCCTTGACACCTTTTGTCCAGTTTTGGGGCATCAGAGAGAAAGAAATATATCATATGTTGTTAAAAAGCTTCATTATAACAATGACCTGTCTGGTTAGATTAGTATTTTTGCTGTAGTTTAGGAGGAAACTTATGATATGATATACGAGGCATATAATGTGCCCAAAACCTTATGTGACCGTAAAAGTTCATTGAAGTCAGCGGTGAGAAAAATTGAATTGAGTAAATGGATGTTTTTTTATAGGATAAGGAAGCAACAAACATTTTATGAGGCTGTCAACACAAGATCTTAAATGTATAGACAGAGCTTTTAGTCTAGCACTGTGAGAATGCTATGACATGGATTCCCTCTGCTTAGCATACAGAGAAGCCAAGTTTCTTTAGAAATCTGTTAAAATGAAGACAATATTGTAGTCACTGTAAACACAATAGCTCTGTTAAAAAAGTGTTAATAACAGGAACGCGTTAATATTGCACTCATCAGAGGATAACCGACCCCACTTTTCTTAAAGAAAACTTTTCCTGTCATTTTTTACAGCAAATCTGATTGGTCAATCAATTATTATTGATTTACTACTATATTGTTTGGATAAGCAACAGCTTAGTCAGAGGAACCTGTATGACAAATGCACCATATAATCGACACCTAATAATAAACAAACACAAAAGCTTTTTTCAGTTTGCTAAAAAAAAATGTATATTGCATTTATGGAAGGAGTCTCGAATGTCACTACTTCACAATAGTCAGTAGAGTCATGAAAGAGTCTTTAGAACAAAGAACTCTGATCTTTCTGCTTTCCTAATAACATGACATATTTTATGTTCTTATTAACAGTGTTCAGTTGGTAATGGAAAATGCTACAGTATGATTAAGTAATACCAGGGACTAACTAACTAACAAATTACAATTTTTGTAAAGTATTAATCTGTATGAAGAATAAAACACCTCATCAGTGATTATTTTCCTGTAACAGTAGGGCTATAACATTCATGTTTAATTCTCTACATATCTAAACAGCACTTGCACTGAAACAAAACTACGATAGTGTTATTTAACTAAAATCCATTAGTTCTATTGTGCATATACAGTGTATATATTAGGCTTTTTCTTGGCCCAGAATTTCTTTAAGAGCTCTGTGTATTAGTATATGTCTGTTATGAGATAAATGTAAATAGTTAAAGAGAACATAGACAATTATAGTGACAAGCCTAATTAATTATATTATCAGGAAAAAAAAGTTTTTTCTAAGGAATATTTTTTTGTGATTCTCAAATAGAGTTTGATGTGAGATAAGCACCTTATTGAGCACAGAGTGTGACTATGCAGTCTATGAAGCGTTTCAGAGCTGTGAGCTTCTTTTCACAGGAGACTCGATTAAACTGGGCTCTGTCACTCAACAAGGTTTTGGCTGCATATGATTGGCTGTTTTGGTATCAAGAGATTGCAGTTAAAGGGGTGAGCCGTATTGAGTAATATGACACAGTAACGCAGCATTGTATCTAACAAAGATTCTCAGTTCGACTGCCAGCTGAAAATTCCAAGTGGCATGAGATTAGCGAGACAACAAGTGAGAGACAGACAGAGAGTAAAGGCTTTTTTCAATTTTCTAACCAAATAGTGCATCCAGAAAGTATTCACAGAGCTTCACTTTTTCCACATTTTGTTATGTTACAGCCTTATTCCAAAATTGATTAAATATATTATTTACCTCAACATTCTACAAACAATACCCCATAATGACAATGTGAAAGATGTTTGAAATCTTTGCAAATGTATTACAAATACAAAACAAAATAAAATCACATAACTAAGTTTTCACAGCCTTTGCCATTACACTCAAAATTGAGCTCAGGTGCATCCTGTTTCCACTGATCATCTTTGAGATGTTTCTACAACTTGACTAGAGTCCACCTGTGGTAAATTCAGTTGATTGGACATGATTTGGAAAAGTACACACCTGCATGTCCGAGCACAAACCAAGCCATGAAGTCCAAGGAATTGTCTATAGACCTCCAAGACGGGATTGTATCGAGGCACAGATCTGGGTACAGAAAGATTTCTGCAGCATTGTAGGTCCCAATGAGCACAGTGGCCTCCAGCATCCGTAAATGGGAGAATTTTGGACTCTTCCTAGAGTGGGCCACCTGCTAAACTCAGCAATCGGGAGAGAAGGGCCTTAGTCAGGGAGGTGACCAAGAACTCAATGGTCACTCTGAAGAGCTCCAGTGTTTCTCTGTAGAGAGAGGAGAACCTTCTACAGAACAACCATCTTTGAACCACTCCACCAGTCACGCCTATATGGTAGAGCGGCCAGATGGAAGCCGCTCCTCAGTAAAAGGCACATGACAGCCCACGTGGCGTTTTAAAATAAGACACCTGAAGGCCATGAGAAACATAATAAAACTTTTTGACCTGAATTCCAAGCGTCCAGGGATTGCTCCTCAAGTGACAAATACCATCCCTACACTGAAACATGGTGGTGGCAGCATCATGCTGTGTCGATGTTTTTTAGCGAAAAAAACTGGAAGACTAGTCATGATCGAGGGAAAGATGAATGCAGCAATGTATAGAGACATCCTTGATGAAAACTTGCTCCAGAGCACTCTGGACCTGACTGGGCGATGGTTCATCTTCCAACAGGACAATAACCCTAAGCACACAGCCAAGATAACAAAGGACTGGCTACGGGACAACTCTGTAAATGTCCTTAAGTGGCCCAGCCAGAGCCCAGATTGAACCAGATTGAACATCTCTGGGGAGATCTGAAAATGGCGGTGCACTAACACTTCCCATCCAACGTGATGGATTTTAAGACATTTTGCAAAGAAGAATGGGAGAAACTGCCCCGAAACAGCTGTGCCAAGCTTGTAGCATCACACTCAAAAAGACTTTAGGATGTAATTGGGGCTAATAATGCTTCAACAAAGTGTTGAGCAAATCCTATAAATACTTATGTACGTGATTTTTTTTATTTTTTATTTGTAATAAATTTGCAAAGATCTCCAACAAAAATCTTTCACGTTTGTCATTATGGGGTATTGTTTGTAAAAACTGTGAGGAAAAATAATGAATTTAATCTATTTTGGAATAAAGCTGTAACGTAAAATGTGGAAAAAGTGAAGCGCTGTGAATACTTTCCAGATGCACTGTACAAAAAGAGAATTACAAGCAGGGATAACATAGACACAGGGAAGAATATATAAAAAAGAGTGAGAGTAAGTGAAATAGATCAAATTAAGTGAGTTAGATAAAATTACCTCCTCCAGCTGGCATGCTTTAACTACTCTGCTATAGCGGTATTCTGCATAGGTCAGCCCGAACAGGATGTTCTCTCGGATGGTGCCAGGCATGATCCAGGCAGTCTGGGAGGAGTACGAGACACGGCTACTGTGTCGGATTTTTCCTGAGGAAGGGACCAACTCTCCCAGGATGGTCATTAACAAGGAGCTCTACCCATAAAGGAGATTGAATAGTACAGGTCAGATATGGAGAGCTTTTATTGGTCACCTCAGTCAGCTGAGTACTCATAAATTAGCTGTAGTGTTTCGGTCTCCACATAAAGCATTTAGTGTCTCAGTATAGTATATATATTTGTATTATTATTGTTTTTTTTAAAGCATGTAATCCTACCTTTCCAGATCCCGTTGATCCAGCCACTGCCAACATTTCACCCTTTTCTAGGTGCAAGCTAATATTCCTAAGCACAGGTGTTACATAGAGGTTGGTGAAGAAGAGTCCATCTCCATTTGGATAACCGTTTGCTTTGCTCTCTTGCTTTATCTTCTCAAAGAGCTCACCAATACCCTGCCGTAAAAAAGAGTCTCATAAACACAGCACACCCCTATACTATTACATGTCCCATAGTATCCTTGTGATTATTATAATGCGGTCCACAAATTAAACAGATGACTTTAACTGTAAGACCAGCTAATTTTTTTTTAATAGGGTGTTAATAGGAGTCAACAGAATCCCACAGAATAGCATGTCATGCCCAGGATAGGCAATTAATTTTTAATAAGTTAAAGCTTTAATACCAACCAGTGACTAAATCATATGCTCATCTGACCAATTATTTGTTATACCAACTGTAAAAAAAGATCATGCAAAATACATGGTTTGTTATAGTTATGGTAGATCAGATGGTTTATCTTATTTTTATTGTCACTGGCCAGAAGAAACATCCTACAAAGGAGCACAAGAGGTTTCTACAGTTGCTCTGCACATTTTCACTGAAACACAAGAGTTGAAAAGTACACTGGAATAGAGAAGTGGGTGTGACTCTGGTTTAATCATTGACTTCTGTCAGGCTTTGTTGGATAGTAGCTTTAAATGGGGTGAGACAACAGCTGACAAAAGGGCACAGGCTATTAACTGCCTCTTCCCACCATTTAAACCAAGTTTCAGTGAGTGCCTGCTCACTCTGCTAGCAGGCAGAGAGTCTGAGAATTAGATCCCCCACCATTCACACTGTCATTCAACCAGAAGTTATTTTCACTACAAAAGAATGTGTAAAATAAGTACAATTTTTTCATAAATGATAGATTTTCCCATTAAACTCCACCCACAAAAAGCATCAGAATCCGGGCCCTCATATGATACGCAAAATGTTAGTGTCTTTACATTTTCAGAAAGAGTTTACTGAAATGATTACCTCATCCCAGGAAGCTGTGATGTTTTCGAGTTCCAAGTCTGTAATGCTGAGGTCATACTCCATCAGTTTGTATTCTTCCTTGCTGAGAAAGTCCTAAAAGCCACAATGGATAAAATAAAGAACTGTGAATACATTTTGAGGTACATATTTGGATACAGTCTGAGATAGAAACGGTTACCTTGGGCCCTGTTTCAGGACAGTACAAACAGTTATACAATGATACAAAGAATCCGCCATGCTGTGCAATTTGAAACAGTGCTGAACCACAGCACAGCAATTCATGTCTTTTGGGTTAGAGAGTTGTGGTGTGAATAACAGCACCCGGTTCAAGCACTTTTAAAAATGTATTGTTTTAGACAGCTTCATTCTGTCTTTAAACCGCTACAGAAATCCTAATACAGTAGCAATTCATTTTAGGCTTAAACTATAAAGTAAGAAGTGCATTGAGAATAATATATATATATATATATATATATATATATATACAAAAATTCCATACCTCAATTTTCCAAATAAGCCTGATGGTGTCGTACCACATCTGGATAGAAGCAGGCAGTTGGCGAGTGATGGTCATGCGTAGCACCATGCAGTATGAGAGAGTAGTGAAGATTCGTCGCACTGTGATGCCCGTGGTAAGGGCTTGAGGCACTACTGCTGCAGTGATCACCCATATAGCAGAGAAGAAGTAGGCAGAGCTGTAAAAATAGCGCAGAGAGCCGATCTTCCGGGTCAGCTGGACCTCATCTCTGAAAGCAGTTGAATGAATGCATAAAAAAAAATTATTCGAATTTACATACAAACTCACTTAATAAATACTTAGTAAAATATGAAAGCTAGCATCCAGCATTTTTTAAATTCCAATAAATAGTTTTTTTGTAACATAGGAAATTTTGGCCAGAGATTTTGGTCAATTTTATCTTACTGTCTGATATTCTTGATGATGGTCTCCATGATCTCCTCCCAGCCATAGGCTTTCACTGAGTGCAGGTTCTCCATTATTTCCGAGGTCAGGGCAAGACGCTTATTAGTAAGTAGTACTCTTTGTGCTCTTGTTTGAAAATACAAAAAGCGAGAATACTTTCAGAATGAAAAGGGTCAATGGTTTTTCTTTCTCTTTTTTTTTTTTTGGTCATCTGGCTAAGCACAAAAATTTAACCTGAAAGAAAACTTCACATGGGAAATACAGATGTGATTGTAAATACAGGAAGCATGCTGTCTGAATTGAGCATAGCTGAAAAGTTGCCAGCTCCAGCTCTTCCCAGCTATGTTTACATTTCTCAAAAGCACAAGGCAAACCAAGGTCCTGATTAGAGCGCAAAATCTGAGCTACCTGTTCTAACTCATCAAAAAAACCCAACCAGCATCAGACTCGAGTGGAATGTGGTTTTGGGTAGGAGTGATATAATGAGATAGAATGAAAAAAATTTACAAATCCAAAACCGCATATCTATGTGGTACTACAAATATGAGTAGGTAAATACTTACTTGTAAGGTCCCATTTTATGGGAAAGACAGGCCTGGATGACTCCCAGTAAGGAGATTGCAGCCAGGGCACAGAAGCTGTTGAATTCTATGAGCTCCCAAATGAATCCCACACACAGGATGCACTGCAATGGAGAAATCCATACAAAGTGGGCCATGCCCAGGCTCTGTACAACACATACAGCTTCTGATTAATTTTCAGCATACTGGGAGGTACCCATAGTAGGGTGAATACATTGTCTCTGGCATAGGTAAAAAAAAAAAGAAAAAGAAGAAAAAAAAAGAAGGGGGATAGATTCATAGGATGCGTTCAAATTGAGATTAAATGTTTCTGATCAACTTAAGGAGTGAAATAAATAAATGGAGACTATTATGTAATATAGTTCCTTGTCCTTTTTAATAAAATTAGTATGCACATAATAGCCTATGACGCAAACTAACAGGTTCAGCAGTCAAATTCTATAATGTGCAAATGGCAGAGAATATTATGAACAAAGAAAAAAACATCTGCGGCTTTGTTCTAATTTTTGGCTGCTAAGAATGAATTTTTGGCTGTTATTTAACAGTTAGACAGTCAAAGGACAGGCCTGAGTGGTTGCTAACAAGAGAAAAAATCTCAAATCCACAAAAATGACACTCTAATCAAATGTAATACATTAAAAGAATGGTGTGGTATTTGCTTTCCCTCACAACCAAAAAAAACACCCAGAATTTGTGTATGTCCTCTAAGACAAAACGTTTCACACCCACCACATTTAATACCGGTGATAATTGACTCAGAGAACTTGCAAAGTGTATCAAAATTCATCACCCTGGCTCAACTTTCCCGAAGGGTTCTAAAGTTCAACCTTCTTGGCTTTAGTTTCTCAAACACCACAGCAAAATCTGATATAAAATGCTTTATCTACTATATTTACTTTCACATAAAAAGCAGCTTTATAGGTGCTAGCATTTGTGTAAGTTGTTGATTGTGATAAAATCCACCAAATATCGGTTTTATGAGGAACAAGTTCCTTCAGTTTATAACCTACATAAACAGAAAAAAGTGCTCCTTGTACTTGCCTGATCAAACTTGCCCAGGTTGGCTGACATCAGGCTGACCAGCTGTCCTGTACTGATTTTGTCTAACACTCTGCTGGATAGCTTTAATGTCTTAGAACCACGAAAAAAGAAAAGAAAATCTTGATTATTTAAATAAACAGCATGCTTACATAATAACAATGAGCCAGCAAGTCCTAAATACAAATGCTTATTGATATTAAACATTTGAGCTTACTGCAACACACCTTTTTATAAATTAAGCTGAAAAGGGCAATGCGGATCTGCATGCCCAGGTGGTGCAGTCCAAACATGGCAGGCTGCAGCAGGAGGAAGCGGGTGATAAACAGTAGGCCTAGGCCAAAGGCCAAAAAGTAGCCCTGTTCTCGCTCTGGCTCATGGTAGGGGTCGAAAGAGGCAATGATTCGGCCCAGGAGTTGCGGCTGCACAGTTTTTGTGACTTCCTGTGCAAGAAATGCAGAAAGGTGAGACTAATGCCAGCTTGAATCCACATAATGATCTAATTCTCATTATGCACAACAGAAACTCGTATTGTGCTAACTAACCACAAAATCCTCCTACAATAAACAATGACAATATAACACAAACACTGAATAACACGAATGGCATTTCTAGTGAATACCTACCTAGTGAATAATACAATTCTAGTGAATAATCTACCTATTTTACACACATATTATTACCTGCCTAACAGTATATATATATATATATATATATATATATATATATATATATATATATATATATATATATATATATTGTATTTTTGCACAAATCTTGTTACATAAGCAATGATACAGAAGGATCACCCCATTGAAAATTATTTTACACACATGAGCAGAGTCACACTTGACCATGAGCTGCTCCATCAATAACCCGACCATTGATGGAAGCACAAGCTAGCATCCATAATATGCATTTAAATTCAGACTTCATGTCATTTTTGTGCAAACGAAAGACAGAGATTTACATAACATGTAAAATGAAGTACACATTTGCACATAATTAGACATTTAGACACTTACCCCAAAATAAAGGAGCACTCCAAATAAAATGAAAGGTCGAATGAAGCATCGGGAAAGTGCTCGGAGGAGGCTTGGTTTTTTCTTTGCAGTTATAACTTCTCTGTCCCATTCTCTGTGTATGGAGATACCGGAAGCCCAAAAGGTTTAGTTAAATAGCTCTTTACATCCTCCTATCCACTGTTAAAATAGTGGTGTCCACATTGTTCAGGACTATCTTATATAACCACGGCGATTGTGCCCACTTATTAAACCAGGCAATAAGCCCTTTACAAACAGGAGACTGCTCCAAGCTTTTCAGTGGAGAAAAAGTTCAAATTCCCAAAAGACATATGTGTTTCAGGACTTAAAAATACTGTGCACCATCTATCACCCTCTAGGTGCTTGGCACCTTAAAAGGTCATGTTTGATGCCCGTTAAATTGGCAACCAAACCCAAGCAAACATATTGTTGGCTATGTGAATCACTGCATTCAATGGGGTTTTACTGGAAGCAGCAAGGTGGCATTTACCCTGTTACCCTGAAACACCGCAGTAATACTTTTACTCAAGAGGCTGACATTTAAACCTTTAGACTTCTGGCAGACAATAGGAAATGAAGTGATATGTCCTGTTAGCAGCCTTTCAAGCTGTAAATTTTGCCATGTTTAAGTTTTGAGTCTGTCATTCATTCCATCACTAAATAGACCTAAGGATACAAACAGCACTAAAGGCTGCATGACATTTTTTAATAAAACCCGAAAAAGCCATTAATAGAATTAGTGTCTTAATAGAAATTTCTAAACAAAAAAGCCCACTTTTCTGATTACTTTTCTTTTCCAAAAACACATTTTTTATTCAGCACAAATGGTAACCCCAGCTCAGAACCAAACCAGAACCTCTGGCAATGTTCTTTGAAGCAAACTTCAAAGCCACTAACCACTAACCCTCAGAGGTAACGGTGATACACAAGAACCAGTAACTGTTCTGATACAGTTTTGTTCTTCTAACTGTTATGTTTGTTTGTACCATTAAATCCCAATTTGGTCCTGTTCACCTGTGCTAAGTTGTAGTTTACTTAAATAAATGTTTGGACATGAAAAGGGTTGGATATGATTCACAATCGACGTTATGTGCTTTTGGAAATCTCTCACTTTCAAGCAAGCAGAGCATGCAGAGGCAGTGTGTTGAGAATACAAACTTTTCCAGACGTTCTGCAAGCACGTCTGCAGCGTCCTGCGATGCAGCCTGGTACACATCTGATGGCTTCAGTTTTTCCCTAAAACCTTTTTGCATAATAGGGCTTGTCCACCTGCATACAGTCAGAAGAGTTGGTTATTAACAAATAAACTAGTTTAAATGGCATCATTATTCAAATCAGCTCAGCTGCACAATGCAGTGAGGTTTTTTTTTTTACACACTATTAAGTAATTTATCAGTTACACAGAAAGCACAGATGGAAATGCCAAATAAATGCACAGTTCAGTCTCTTAAAAGAGAGAATCACATGAACCTTACCAGAAAAAGTATCTCGAAAGAAAGCCGGCATCATCCACAGGTGATTTCTGCATCCTAAAAGAAACCTCCGGGAGCACCTCCGCTAATCATGGAAGTTGCGTCGCTTGTACATGAGGAATAACCATAAAGCACTTCAGCACTTTTCGGATTCAGCCCCTTCAGAGAGAGCTTTTTTTTCTCGCGTGCGCTGGTTTTGGCGAACCGGAGTATTCAGTGCGCGCGCGGATCGCGTCTGGCGATTACACTGAGAAGGTTCGAGGGCGCGCGCGTGTCCTTCTGTCACAGCGCAGGGGCGAGTGAGGGCTTCACACCACTGCAGCTCTCAGATACAGATCGCACGGACATGTCACTCCTACACGGACAGGTTTTTAAAGAGATGGCCATTGTTTAAAAAAGGAGGGGGGGAGCTGATTAAATTGTGGGAAAACCGGTAGGCAAACACTTGTATCGTTCACGTCTAAATCATACTGACCTGAGAGAAAATCATTCACTCTCATGCATGTAAATGCATTCTTAAATTCTGTACAAAACCATAAGGGATGGAATTTATTTAGGTGGAAAAGTTCTTTAAAAAAGTACAAGGCACTTTTCTGATTATATTTGCAATCTTCATATGTATGATTTTTTAAATCATACATATTTTTTTTAACTCAGATTAGCTTAGTTGATGATACAAGGCAAGGTGTTCCGTTTGGTGCTCTGAAAATAAAAGTTGAAATGTGTGAAAATGTTAAAGCATGATTTCATGCATTTTTCATTTAATCCTTCATTTTTTATTAAGTGCTTCCAGGGTCAATGAGGATCCAGAACAGATCATTTATACCATGGGAATGAAGTGCATAGGAACACACCCTAGATGCGATGAAAGTCCATTTACTGCTATGCATTTGGGAATTGGGAGGAAACCAGAGAACCCAGATGAAACTCACATGGACAACATGAGCACTTGTGAAGCATGCTGACACTAGTCCAAGATTAGATAGAACCAGAGCACTTGGAGCTGTGATGAAGCACCTGCTGCACCACCAGTCCATTCTGTCTTCTCAGCCTTATTGCCAATAGTAAACATTTGTGGAAAAAAAACCTTTTTAATGAGTGTGGTATAATGTTTCTTTAAACATTGCAAAAGCAATCCTGACGCAACATAATTTTTTTAAAAGACTTTATCTGGACTGTTTTATCATTGTTATGCAAGATAATGATGGCAATAAAATGTTAGTTGAAAGTGTCAGCATCTTGAAAACTGTTATCTCATTCTAATCGTCCACTTAAAGTTATAGGTATGTACAAATCTTTATATTTGATATAAAGTGGTATATTGGTGGTATTTATAATCAACTGCAATGAAACAACTTAAAGTACATTCTCAATACATAACAGTTCCAACAATTTACACATTAAATCATCATTAAATTATGATCATTCTTGCGAATCAACTTGATTATATATTTAGATTTGAATCATTGTTTCTTTTCCAGAAAGAAATTTTACTTTCGGTCAAAATGATGCAGGATTTATGTTAACAGAGCATATTTCACCTAGCTGAATGTCACAATGTGACATGTGAATTTTGGTATTTTTGTGACTTTTGATGAAACGGATCAAATAGAATAAAATAACATTTTGACATGGTCAAGCAAAAAAGTTTGCAATCAAAGTGTGAAAGTGTTGTTGTTTTTTATCATCCCACTTCATTAAATAATTGTAAATATTGGGGCAATATGCTTTAGGTTTCTGGGGCAACTGGTAAGTAAGTAAGAACACTCAAAACATTTACAAAGATTAAATTTTTTTTCATAGTACTACCAAAGAACCACTACAAATCTTGTTTTAAAATTGTAGCTTAATACAGTATTTTCACTTTTTAGATGAGGATCAACATATTTATAAAAAAAAAAAAAAAAAAAAGAAATAATAATTTTCAATTATAGTATATTCTGTCTGATATTGGCCATAAAATATTGATAAATATAAAAAATATTGAAAATATGCTTCTAGTAAACTGAATTGCATAGTAAAGTGGGAACGTGGTGTAATTCATAGAGAAGGTTACAAAGAAAAAATAATTAATAACAGGAAAGTTAAATCAATGGGCCATGGATTGGTGTCATAAAACACATGCAGAGGTTAATGATGTGGTAAATTATTTATTATATCTAGCTTTCTTTAAAAATAGTTAATGTGTCTCACTTATAGTATGTTTAGCCAGTTCACTTGTATTTAGCCTGACTGTAATGTTCAATGTTTATACACTAATACATCTAACATTCTATTCTCATGCTGAGTCATTCGATCATCGATCGTTACAACTCTACTCTATGCAGGAACGCAATTAATCCTAGAGTCTATAAAAAGAACAATGGGCACACTGTTAGGACAAAATGCACACACATTTACACCTGGAGGACACAGCATAGTCAATATACCTAGGTCTTGTTTTTATTTATATAGGAAAAATCCGGTAAACCTCCAAGAAACCCATGTGAACGGAACATATAAAACTCCACACAGAGCAAGATCAGGATCAAGCCAGGGACACTAGAGCTGTGAAGCTACTGCTAACTACTACCAATTGCTTTCAGAGACTCTTTGCTGAAAAATATGCCATTTTTAAAAATAATATTCAAGTAATTTAAAGAGAGATCCAATGAAAACTAAAGAACATAACTATTCAATTCAGCTATATTTGTACAGTGCTCTTAACAATGTACATTGGCCCTGACTCATAGGAAACCCATCCTCACCTGGGTGACACCAAATGTCTATTAATTTACAACTATATCTTTTCTGTAGTGATCAGATGCTCACTGACAGTCTCTTGAATGCTAAAGCTGTTCATTGCGATTGTACTGTAGTCTTAAGCCATTGTAGCAAATTGTTTACATGAATTCCAGTCCAAATCCATCGTCATGGATCAAGTTAAACCCTGCTCAGTAACTTCATAAATCTTTAGATTCCATGTGAAACCATCTTCAGCAGCAGTGAGTTGTCTCTATTTGAAAAGAAATCCATTCAGATGTAGTCAGGATAACTAAAATCTAACTAGTAATATATAACAATATTTTATATAGCAACATCAGTGTTGAAGACCATACTGAGATTTTCATTGGGAGTGATGAGGATGGACAGAATTAGAAACAAGTTTATTGGAGAGACATTTTATTAGAGGGCATGTAGGACGTTTTGGAGACAAGGTGAGAGAGGCGAGATGGTTTGGACATGTGCAGAGGAGAGACATGGGGTATATTGTTAGAAGAATGTTGACAATGGAGCTGCCAGGAAGAAGGAAAGGAGGAAGCCCAAGGAGAAGGTTTATGGATGTGGTGAGGGAAGACATGCAGGTAGTTGGTTTGAAAGAGACAGATGTAGAGGACAGAGTAGCATGGAGACAGATGATCCTCTGTGGCCACCCCTAACAAGAGCAGAAAGAAAGAAGAAGAAGAAGACTTTTATCTAGAATCATAGTGTTTCTGAAATAAAAAATAAATACAGTTTATATCCATTTACTATTTGGTCAAAGAAGCCAGATTACATAATATATGTAATAATCATGAAGTGTGTTCTCCTAAATGACAAATGGTAGCCTAGTACTCCTTTTACATTTATTTTTGTGTAAGTTTGCAACTCAATGTTCCATTTTCCTGCAAATTCACACTTTTTTTAAGAACAGATGTGGGCCTGTAAATGTACTACATGTCGAAATGTAATTTCTACTACACACAGTGGTACACAGTACACAGTAAAACCGAGACAACGTTCCTCCAGAACCCTGGTGCTACACGAAACACATATAGCTAAAACACAACACAAAGCTACATAACATAAAGCTACATAAAATGCATTGAGTATAACCTAGTGCAAACATTGCAGGCAGACAGACAGACAGACACACACACAACAGTACAGACAGACAAACAACGCAAGACAACACGAGACAGTGTGGGACAATACACATAACACAAGATAGTGTAAACCTACTGTATACTCTGAATATACAGTACTGTGCAAAGAGAGCTATAAAGACTATAACCAAGAGTATATGTAAACAAACACAATGCAGTGCAAAAACACTTTTGTTTATGAAAGGGAGTACAGTAAAATGTAAGATAATACACTTTAAAAGCATGACGGATTAAAAGTGAAAGATTATTAAAGCTTTTAGTATAGTGTGGATTGACTGTGTGAAGTTTATAGCGGAATTAGAACGTAGTTCATGTTCAGGCTACATGGGCCGCATGGGGGCGCTACACAGAGCTAGATACTGGGAATCACCAAAAAACTAATGTGCATGTAAAGAATGTAAGTTTAAAGCATAATTTGAACGCTAATTATTTGTATTGATAGTAAATAACTGGCAAAAAAAAAAAACAGCGCCTGCGTTGATTGGTAAGAAGCGTGTTACCTCCATTGCTGTGTGTGCGCGCACGCAGGCATGTTAGCGAATCTGTAACGCAAGCCGGTGTGTGTGTTTGTGTGTTGGCGATTGTAAACAGTTTCGGCACACGGATAAATATGCTGGATAACATTGACTATGCCTTTCCTGCGGGCGACGAAAGTGATGGAAGTAGTGACGAGTGGAATGTTGGATATGCCAGTAGTACCAAGACACTAGACCCTGAGGTACAGTAATATATAGCGTTAACATAATAACTAGCGTTAGCTTGTTTTGGGGTTTTTTCTTCACTTTTCTGTCTTCTGATAGCTTCCGTTGAAACTCGCTTTTATGTAAATGTCTTGTTTTTAGATCGTGTAATAGTTATGTGATATTAATTCTGTTTGCAGGTGTCTAAGGCGACTTTAGATCCTAAGGACAATGTGTCACTTATGAAAAGGGCCATTACAGCAGGTGACGTCGATCTCGTGCGGCAGTTACTGGACAGTGGTGTGTAACTTTTATTTCTAAAAAATAAAAAACAAAAAGAGAAGGAAAATATTGTGGTTTTTATTACAGGATGTAATGTATGTTGCATATTTACGTTTCAGGATGGTGTCGGATGTTTTTTTGTTTTGTTTTTAGGAATGGACGTGGAGACATCTTTGGGCTTTGCGTGGACTCCTCTGATGTGTGCTGTGCATGTTGGACACTGTGAACTGGCCGAGCTGATGCTGAACCGTGGAGCCAATGCCAACTTCAGCAGAGGTAAAGAGTAAGTTTAGAAGTCGTAAAAATCTGGTCAAAGTCCAAATAATACTTCATGACACCTATTTGGACCATTTTTAGAACCATTGTGTCTATTCTATTTATATTCTGATTTTATAAGTGATGATCATGGCCTTTAAGAAAAACTCCACCTAAACATATATACACTATAAAAAGTCATTGAGACAACACCTAATTATTGAATTCAAGTATTTCAGTTGTATGCATTGCCACATGTGTATAAATTTCAGCACCTGGTCTTGCAGTCAGCATTTACACATATTTGTGTAAAAAAAAAATGGGCCGTTCTCAATAGTGAATTCAAGGGTGCTATAGTTTGCGATAAGTCAGTTCAAGAAATTTCATCCCTGCTTGATATTCCATGTTCAACTATAAATGGTATTATTGGAACATGGAAACAAATAGGAACAAGCCTCGCATCACAAGTACAGTGTCAAGCATTGGATGGAGTGGTGTAAAGCACATGTACTCTTGAGCAGTTGAAAGCTAGTGGCCTGACCTCAACCCTATGAAACAATTTTTGGGATAAACTGGAACAGATTTTCTTGTCCAACTTTAGTCTCTGACCCTGCAAATGCTTTGTTGGATGAAATGGCAAAAATGCCCACAGAAACAATTTAAAATTTAGTGGAAAAACCTTACCAAAAGATTGAAAGCTAAATTTTTTATGTTTATGTATTTAGAAGACATTACAGTCTCTTTTGGTGTAATGGGTGGGTGTCTCAATACTTTTATTCATATAGTGTATATTGTATGTTTGTGACGTTTAGACATTCTGCTATTAATTTTGTGATTAGTTCTGTATTTATATTGATCCTGTGCACAGTCGGTAGGTGTCTGTAGCACTGATTCATCAGGGAAAAGAAAATAGAGACCTAGAGACATTCTTTTCTTATTGTCTATTTTCCAGTGTTCCGTGTAATGTAAAATCCAATCTAGATGCTATTATTCTTATTGTCGATCAGGTACATGAACATAAAAATATATTTTTTTTTAATTAATTTTTTATTAACAATACATTTTAGATTCTTCCCATAATGATTTTTTTTTATTTGCAATGAAATTAAACAATACAAGCCATGTTTAAGGAAGCAGAAGACAGTGAGCATACAGTATCTTGGTAAACTGTTTCCACAAAAACTTGGAAGTATACAATTGTATAGGCTGTCTTGCATTTATCAAATCCGATTTCAGCTGTCCCCTCACATATTGCTGCAAGGCCAGCAGAAATGAACAGCACAGGATTTTGGTAGGTTCTAATCCATGTTGTTTGAAGCTGTTACCTTAACCAATCAGACTGCAATTTGGTCACTCCAAGGCCACTTATCAGGGAGTCCAGTCACGGCGGCATTTTACTTTTTCTGATTGGTGGTTGGAGATCGCACTAGTCAAGACTTGCAACCCGCATCTGTGGCAAACTGCACAAGCTCAAAAATCCATATGGATTTAATAGTTTTTTCATTTCTCAATGCCTGACTGAGGAGAAGAAATTGAGTTGTTGTAGATATACTTTGCGAGGACATTTACAATATGGACTTTTCAAGAAAAGTTGGATATCGTGAGGAAAAGTCAGCCAAAAACAGTTGTTAATATTTCTCATGAACCATTAAGTGTTTTCTTTCCCATAGAATTTGTTTAAAAGTACACAACTTGGCCAACAAATCTTAAATCCCCAGAAATATTGTCACTCAAGGAAAAGATGCACCAAATGCACAAAAAAACCCGGGGTCATTTTATAAAGTTAATATTGATTCTTCTGCTATAGATGTTGCCTGCAGTGAACAGAGACTTGTTGAATTGTGTTCACTGTATTTTCTACTTCAGTAATGGCATTCGTTTTCGCTGCATGTGATACCTCTCTGTGGTGCAGCGCTCTGTTGTACCGCTTTTCTGTATAAAATTGGTTTCTATAGCCATGGCATCATAATGGTATTGAGGTGGATTGGTTCAGATAGGACACCACTGAAGGCATTGGTGTGAAATGCATGGCACACCAATGCAAGTTACACTAATGTATACGAAAGCAAAAAAAAAAACCCACACACAATCCTTTATTCACTATTAAATACATCCAAGACTAAAAAAAAAAAGCATAGTATTATAGAACTTTACATTCACCGACCACATTATTAGCAATGCCTCTTCTTCTGTTTTTTTAATCAGCCTGTTATGTGCCAGTGGTGTGATGCATAAAATCATGCAGGTATCGGTCATTAACTTTAGTTAATGTGTCCGTCTAACATTAGAAGGGTGAAAATGTTAGTGACTTTGACCATGACTTTTTTTTTTTTTTAATTCCAGGTAGGATTGTTTAAGTATTTCAGAAACTGCTGAACATTTAAGATTTTCATGCATAACGGTCTATAGAGTTAACACAGAATGGTGCACAAACAAACATCCAGTGAGCAGCAGGTCTGTGGTTTGAAACACAATGCTGATGAAAGGTGTCAAAGAAAAGTAGTAGTTGGCTTTAAAAAAACATTGATGCTCTCAACTTGTATCTGTACTATTTCATGCCTTGCACTACTGCCACATGATTGGCTGATTGAATAATTGCATGAATACAATGTACCACCAAACAGCTGTTCCATATAAAGTGGGTTGGTGTCTGCACGTTCTCAATACTATTAACCATTTTTGCTCGTTGTTTTGCCATAAGTAGTAACTCGGATGGTGACTTGATGGACAGCTCAAATACTATTCAAATTCCACAAAATATTGTTGAAAGAAAACAGGCATCTCTCATTTTAACATTCTGCATTTCCCAGACAGGTGTTTTTGCCCAGATGTGCTCTGTTTAAACCATGTAATAGCTCTAAATGCCTAGTCCTGGTTTGAGTCCTTGGTTTGCCTGTGAAGACTGCATATGTTATTAAAAGATAAAGGAACAGAGAAATCAGAAACTTGTTGATGGGAGAAAAGCAAGCCATTTTGATGCTGAGAAAAGAGGGGAAATCAAACTTCAGAATTGAAAGAACCAACTGCTGTACTAACAATCACACATGGAATAGGTTGGCCACAAAAAAACCTCAGCAGTTAATGATGAACATTATAAGAGCTGTTAAGGAATTCCCCCCAAAGAGACATTGTAAACAACTTCCACAGGGAAGGGATAAAAGTATCCACTGTTTAAAGAAGACTTTAGGAGTAGAAATAGAGAGGTCACAAGACATTATGCAATCCTCATCAGCAGTTAGAATGAGACAGCCAGATTGGAATTTGCAAGAAATAAAGTGATTAGTCACAAAAGTTCTGGAAGTTCTGGAAGCAAGATTAACCTCAACCAAGGTGATGGAAATGTGAAGAAAGAAAGGATCTGCTCATAATCCAACACATACAAATTTATTGTTCATAAACAGCTTTGTGGCCTGGGCTTGCTTAGCTGCTGGAATGAGATCATTTATTTTTATTGATGACACAACTCATGCTGCTAGCACAAATTGAATTCAGAAGTGTAGGGAAATATTATGTGCCAATGTGTGTCTTTGTGCATACACAGGTGTGTCTATGTGCATACACAGGTGTGACTGGCCTGAACATACAGCTACAATACAGATGCACTATCATTATATTTAATTTATTTATGTGTTTCAGCAATCATTTAAATGGTGAAATGTTACAAGAATGAGTTTTCATTGGCTGATTTAGAGATAGTGGAATCTCTTTTGTAATGCTGACTTTGGCATGGGTTATGAGGTGAGTTCATTTGTTTGTTTTGTGATCATTATTTTGTTGTGCTTCAGGCCAAACTCTCGAGAGCATTTGCTCTAAATCACTGATGCAGTGAATAAATCATAGCCCCAAAACACATTTTACCTCTGTTTCTACATCTCTAAAAGATTTGCTGTGTTTGTGTAAAAGATCATGTAGCAGGCATGTTAAAGCAAGAAAATATCACCTTAGAAAATAAATATAGCTTGAATATAGTCACATTTATCTGAATTTCCCATTACAAGATTAAAGCAAACCAAATATGACATTTTTATATTCTAGACATTTTTAAAATTTTATTTACTTTTTGTAATCTGTTTATCTATTTTTAAATATTTATAAAAATGTAAAATCACCTGCCTATTAAACAAAACAAAAATATTAGAATTTAGTAAATTGTCTAGAAATAGGGTTTGATAAGATAAGTTATACAGTACCTTTATTCGTCCCACAGTGGGGAAATGTCTGTTACAACAGCCAAGAAAAAGAAATATATAAGTAGAAACATAATACAGTATATACAACACAATGGATAAATATAGAAGAGACCACCAATAAGTAGTTACGCCATCAAACATATTGCACATAGGTAATATTGCAGGTTTTAAATTATTGTTATTGCATAAAAAACTTTGTTATTGTTATTATTGCACAGTTAAACACAAGAACAGTGTATATTTTGGTGACTGGTTCACTGGGAGCAGCTCTGATTATAAAGTCTAATAGCAGCAGGGAGAAAAGACCGTCTGTATCGCTCCTTCAGACACTTAGGGTATAACAGTCTGTCACTGAAGGAGCTGCTCAGAAATGAAACTGTTTCATACAGGAGGTGAGGGTCGTTCTCCAGCAATGATGACAGTTACCACCCTCTTTTTCTCCCACCTCCTGTACAGTGTCCAGGGGAATCCCGAGGACTGAACTGGCCTTCCTGATCAGCTTGTCTAGTCTCTTCCTGTATGCAGTAGAGATGCTGCTGCACCAGCAGACCACACCATATAAGATGGCTGAGGCTAAGGTCTTCACTAGTTCTCCCTGCACTTCAAAAGACCTTAGTCTCCTCAGCAGAAAGAGTCTGCTCTGTCCTTTCTTATAAATTGCCTCAGTATTATCTGTCCAGTCCAGTTTGCTGTTCAGATGAACACCCAGGTATTTGTAAGAGTCCACTCTCACAATGTCCTTTCCCTGAATGTTCACTGGTGATAATAAAGTTTGTTTGTGCCTACAGAAATCCACCACAGTTCTTTGGTTTTCCCCGCATTTATCTGGAGGCAGCTCCGTTGGCACCAGTCCACAAAGTTCACACAGTTTATAATCTTATATTTGGTTTCTTGTTATCTGCTTATAGAAAATCCAAGATAAATTTGTGATCCTCAGGATATTTTCACTTTCTCAGATATATTTTTTGTTTGTTTTTTTGTTTTGCAAAGTCTGTCAGTTGGCAGTGTGTTCGTTAACATTGGTGTGATAATACTGCTGTGGTCGTAGCGGAGATAGATTCTAAAACCAATTTTGAACAGGGTCATAAACAACACTGCTGTCAACGTCCTGTTTTTATTTCACTGTGAATGTGGCGTAAACCACACACTCAAGTTACTATATGGGTCATTTTTATATCAGCTTAAGCAGAGGTGGTTGCACCATGAACAGAATATTCTAAAACATTTAGTACATAAAGTTCAGAACAAAGGACTGATGAATTTTAGATATTGTAGTAATCCGATTGCTGGTTTTTAACAACAGAAATTATGTTAACAAATGTTTTGAACAAGTAAACATGTTTGGTTGCTTCAAGTTGAATAATCTTAAAACGCTATGCTAATGTTAATATATCTGGCCAGTGTCAGTGGCACTACTTCTCATTGAGCTCATAGGAAGGCTGTGTTTGACACTGCCTGGCGAAAAAGTTCTGAAACCTGGAATCAAATTATGTTTGCAGTGTCACTCAGAGGTTAGAAATGAGCCACAGAATCCTGTACCAAGGTAGAACAAAGTGACTTAGAAGTTGAGACTGCATGTATTGTCTCTGGAGAAAGAAGTGGTATGCTTTCCCTTGATCCATGAATCATATAGCCCATATACTGTACAATATAAAGCCAAAGGTTTTTGACAGCTGGCCTTCATGTTGCCACAAGATTATTAAATTGGATGTCTTTAAATTCTGTAGCATTAAAATTCTCAGTGCATAGACCTGTTCCCATATAACAACCGCCCCGGGCATAAAGCAAGAACAGTAATGGTTTGCCAAGGTTGGTGTTGAAGAATTTAAGTGGCACAGAACCCAGGTTTTAACTCAGTGTAGTTGGTACACTAGCTACGCCCCAGGCCTTTTCTTCCGGCATTACTTCTCCTGAGGCTCATTGAGAACAAATCCTCACAGCATTACATATGAAATAACATACAACAGACTATACAATAGTAGTCTATGCTAGAGTGGATTATTTTTCTATTACAGTCCAGTCTGGAGTGAGTTATTCTGCTTATGCTACAGCACACAGCAATTTGCTGCTGATTAAAATGTTTTATTTTTGAGGTCTGTGAATGATGCATTGTACTTTTAAATTGTTTATAACTACTTGTAATGCTTTTGAGATTTGAATGGATCGTTTAGGTGGACAGAAAGCTTGCTCTCTGTGTTTATGTAAATATAAGCTCTTTTAATTTTAGCCCAGGACTTTTTCATCTGACTTAATAGTTGTGACGCAAAAACATGATTATTGAAAACATCCCGTTAATCTGCTGGTGTGTGTTCAGTTTACATGCTGGTGGGAAGAATGAGTGAAGTAATTTAGACATTTCCGCCATGTCCAGGCTCTGTGTGTATATAAATGTCTGTGTGTTTGGGAGCTTGGAAGGAAATAATTAAATGTGAAACCAGCCGCTGCCTCGTAGCTTGTGTTCTGCTTAAAGAGAGAAGAATGCAACAGTGATGGATAATGCTGGTACACAGAGCGTGATGTTGGCGTCATTGCGCTGGCCCAACACCGGCGCTTTATTTATTTTCCTGCTTCAGTGCAGACACAACCATTCTGAGTCTGCATCCTATGTTCAACCAGACTTGCTCGTGTAGCCTAAATCTGCCTCCAATCAGAGCAAGTATGTCTGCAACACGATGGTGTGTACACACTGCATTCGCACACAATTGTGTACATAATCGGGCCTTTGGAAAAGTGCTTTCAAGTGGATTTCACACTTAATTCAATCATGTTAGTAATTGTTTATGGAATTCCACAGTCGCTGTTGCCTAAAGATGTCATATTAATTTTCATTGCAAAACAGTTCTAGTATTTTCTCAACTGTTCTACCAAAAGTACTCTGTTACTGCTGCTGTTTGTAGACTGTAATCTCATGCTTTTCTTCCCTTTCTGTCTTTTTTTTTTTTTAATTAATTAATTAATTAATTAATGTATTTTTTTGCTTTACTCAGATCATTATACTGTGCTAATGGCAGCTTGCACTGCAAATTCCGTCACTGAAGAAAACATCAGCAAGTGTGTGGCTTTACTGCTGGGGCGCAATGCTGACCCAAATGTCCACAACAGGTAAAGTGTGTGCATATCTGGGCATGGTTTTATATCTGATGGGCATCTAATGTCGAACGTCTGATTTTTTTTCTATAGGTGTCAGTAGACCAATTTAAAGGAAATCTAAATTATGTTTTTAAAATGTATGATTTTCATAGAAACCTTTCAAACATAACAAACAAGTGGGTTTGCCAGTCATCTTATTTAATCTTGTTACTTATTTATTGTATTCTATTTTAAGTTATTTAATCTTGTTCATCTGGTTACTAGCTATGTTATAGTCATTAACATTCAATGTTTTTAAGGAATGCAGGAATAGTTTTGTATTAGTAAATGCTTCTAGCTAGCTAAAATTGCCTTGTATATGGCATTGGGTTGTCTAGAATTAAAAATGAAAGCTCAAACAAACGTGATGGTTTCCTTCATTCTCAAACATTTCCCAACATTATTCTCAATTCATTTACATTTTATATTTAACCAACTAGAGAATTTGGAAGATTGACCTTATTCAGGTCATTTAGCCTCCTTATACTAGTTCACTAGGTCAGACACTAAGAATACCATTGAGATAAATCCTTGTTTGTAGGAGGTAGAAGGTTAGATCAGCATGTAAAGAAAGGACCCAAGTCAAAGGATTTTAAATAACGGAAAACTGTGGAGGTTGTATTTGGGCAGTAAGGAAAGCGAGTGAAGAAATGTATTGCCAATCCCCCAAATTCTGTGGCTATAACTGGTTAAATCAGGGCTACAATCTTGTATTGTGCATTCAGCTTTGAACAATTATTGAGCAAATGCTCCTGCTCGGCACTGCTAATAAAAATGGGTTGACCTCATAATGGAGAGTGGAGCAGGGTCATGAATGATGAACGTAGCAGAATTTCCCGCCAAACCCTTGAATCGACAGTTTGGAGTGATGCCACATGCAGTCTGATCGATGGTTATCATTGGGATTTTCGAGGGGCTATTTTAGCTTGAACTGTGCAATTGGTTTGAAATGTAAATATCACACTGTAGACACACCGTTAAAATGTGTGTTAAAATGTCTATCCGTCATGTTCAAATAGTGTGCTGTATTGAAAAGCCATTCAGTCCAGCTTTTGTCATAACTCACTTGTGACTATCATAAAGTGCTGTCAATATGCAATGAAACCTCACAGTGAATTGCACTTTCTTTTTGCTGACTTGTCGGAAACTTTTGGATGGAAAGAATGTTTGATGCGTATTGAATGAATCGGGTATGATGATTTTGCATTTGTACTGCAGCCACAGGAACTAAGTAGCCCTTCCACCAGACCCCAGCTGCACATCATCTGCAGCCTTAGCTGTGCACATGACCCAGCATCAACAAGGACTTTGCTGTGTTGACTGGTATAAAAGTGGTTGTGTCCTGTCCAGACAAAATATTTGAAAAGTTGTAACAAGTTGCAGAGGGAAGTGGCAATGCAATGACGCTTGTGAAGCACTGCCCTTCTTCTCGGTCTTTTGAAGACTGCACTTGACTGGCATTTGACAGCTGCATGCCAATAACAGGTTCAGTAAACCATATATACATGGTCAACCTATTATTGACATGCATGTCTGAAACATTTCCTGTAGGATTTTCTCCCATAAATGGTGGGCACATGAGTTAGTAGATGTGGGGAACAAAGACTTAGAGTTGCTCTCATACATTGGTTTCGCAAACATTTTGGAATATTGATGACAATCTAGAATGAGGTTTTCAAGTCACAGTTGTTCAAACAGTGCATAATTCCCATAAAAGTCCATTTTAGCCATTGATGGACTGCAACATTTTTAATTAGGTATATTGAAATTTGTATCATTCATTCTTAAGGCTTGGGGGATTGTGTGAAATTATAAATGATTTTAGGACGTTTTAAACAATTAAATTTTAATAATTGCAGTTATCATCAGATGTAAGTTGTGGCTGTGTATAGGAACAAAGTTATTGCAACAATGCATTGCACAAGAAGGCATGAGAATGGATAACTCTGATAAGACGTTGTTATGCTTGTCATTCTTAATGATTTGGTGCTGTTGCTTCAGTAACAATCACTGAACAAATATTAGCAAACAGACAGGCTTTTCTTTCACTAATTAGTAAGTACCTGAATTAACTCAAAAACAATTCTGTCAAACTGGTCCATTTGTCCTTATTACATTTTTCACTCGGTTTTAATGGGCTGTTTAAAAATCAACCGTCTTTTACATTCTCCAATAACTCTACCTTTACTATTAACCAAATTAAGGAGCACCTTGGCAGTAATGCTTTTGATCGGATCTAGCAAACTTCCTGAATTGATTCAGCAAACTTCCTGATTACTGCTAGCCTGGGAACATTGTTTGTCACCAGAACAGTTGCGTAGATAATGTCACATTGAGGAATAAATGTGCCCTCCTTCACCTGTACATGACGTTGTAAAGCTGAAGTTCGGATGCCTGTTCTCTGGGAAATGTCAGATATTGTGATAAATGACTTAAGGATTTTCCCATAGACTCATGCTAGAACCACACTCAGGGCTCACAAGGCTGTGTAATGTTTGACACGCGCTTCTGCTTTCTGTTGCAGTTCCATAAATATGAATCACATTCACACAGCACTTGTTAATATATGTTCCCCAAGATGGAACGTGAGGTGAAGCAAGATGAGCTCATAGTGATTGCTTTTGCACATCTGCAATCAGTGGTTTAATGTTTTTCTCACTTTGCTCTAAATGTCGCTGTAGCACTGAAATACAGTACAATAAAACCTGGATCATTGGCATTTGTGTCAGAGCGCGTTGAATATTTTACCACAATTATTCTAATCATTCTCTCCCTGTTAACCTTTTTTTTTTCTTTCACAGGTCAATTTATTAGTCACTAGATTATAGTTTAACTTTGTTAAATTGTACCTGGTTGGACTTGGACTTAACCCATGAACTGACTTTCTACTGTGAAACCCAGCAAAATGGTAAGCTCAGGAATTTTGACCTGCGGCAGTCTTCCTTTTGTGCAGGTGTCACTTGACGTGCCTCATGTTGGCCGCCAGGGACGGTTACTCTCAGGTTATCAATCAACTGGTGTCCCATGGAGCAGAGCTGAACCTCCAGGATGAAAATGGCCACACGGTACTCTTCACACATCAGTCATGGTTCCTAACTACATTTTGATATCTTGTTTCTAAAATAAATTAAATGTTTAAAGTTGGTCTAGCAGTTCAGTCATTCGTATATACCGTGATTAAACACAATATGCCTCATGTCTGCAGCAGGTCTAAAGCTTTGTCACACTTGACGAGAACTCTTGTTTAGAAATATAAGGCTTGTGGTGTTTTTGCAAGAACAATAAATGAGACTCTTTGGTATAATTAGGCACTCATGTTAGCTGTGCGGTACGGGCATGAAGCTGCAGTTCTTAAACTACTACAGCTCGGCGCTGACAAGTCCATTAAAAACAAGGCAGGAAAAACAGCAGCTGACCTGGCCGAATCATTCAAACACCTGCAGGTATGTGACCTGTGACCTCAGACTTAAAAGACCTTATCAGACATGTTGGGTTTTGCATATAAGGAATTTATTTCAGCCAGTATATCAGCCAGTACCTACTGAAAGACAAACCAGAAAATTGACTAGACGATTCAGGATTAATGAATGATCCTAGATATGCTGCACTGTATGCAGCACTGGTATAGAGTTATTGGGGAATATTCTTCCTTTTGTTGTGTTGGAATATACATACTGCCAATTTTCATTTTCAAAAAGGTCTGCCAACAGGGACTAATTCTAAGTACATCTTATGTACTCAGTAAATTTTGATTACATTGAAGTAAATATATCATTCATATTTATGTATCTGACTGTTTCATGCGCAGTGCACATTTTGACTAAGATCGACTTCAAATTTTATTTAATAGACCTTCTTGTTTTTGTAGTTTGAGCTTTGGATTAAGCTTTAATTCTAGTAACCAGTCAGACTGACTAATAAGAAGTCAGTAGATATAATGGTTTTGATTGTACCACTGTAGCAAAATGAATTCATTTAATTTCCTACAATGCATTAATTTTTTCTGTGGACCACAGAATCAGGGCTGTAGGTGTTTGGCAGTGGTTTGCAAAACTGTATGACTCTGACCGTGTAAAATATTTCGTTACAAGCGTTATTGTTACTGTTCTGCATTTTGAAAGTGGTTCAGTTGAATTTTTTAGCCAGTGTCTCAACAGATCTGTCGATATCTCAACTCTTCGAGTGACTCCAGTGTTAATGGTGCACTGCCCTCCAAATCTGAAACGGTGTTTAAATTTCTCAACCAAAGCCCTGAACCTCTATCCTCTTCAAAGGAAAGGTACATTCCAACCTAGTTCCTACAGCCTGTGGCTAGCATGCCCTCTTGTGGTGATGAGGAATACTGACACTCTTTAATAAAGTCATATGGATGCATAAACATTTGTTTGCTTGCAGTTCTGATAAACTGAGTGATATTGAGCTACTGCTGCATGGGCTGAATTTGGAGTACCTCTCTGACATTATGATGGTGAGTAAACTTTCATATTATACAGACTGGTTCACAGATTAATCCAGGTAAAGCTAAACAGGTCAGAATTTTTAGACTATCACACTTGATACAGGCAAGTGTAGATACATGAACAAATGCAGTTGATCAGCAGTAAATGTTTGTGTGGTGGCATGGAGTTTGTTCTAAAAGCAATTCTCATTTCTGTACATGTTGATCAGGAAAATGACATCACCTGGAGCCACTTATTGACCATGGAAAAAGAAGACTTAGAAAGGGTAACTTTTTAATTAATAAGAAAGAATGAATAAATGAATAGTTGAACAGATTAACACAGTATATGGACAAAAGTATTGGGACACCTCACTTCTCCAGCCTTTTCACTAAACTGTTGAAACAAAGTTGGACACAACTGAATAAGATGTTTTTGGATGTGGTAGAATGTGGTAGAATTACATTTTCCCTTCACTTAAACTAGGAGACCCAAATCCGTTCCACCATGATGGTGCCCCTGTGCACAAAGCCAGCTCGTTAAAGATCTAGTTTTTATGGATAGGAGTTGAAGATCTTGAGTGCACAAAAAAAATAAAATAAAAATCACATAGCAAAATGTATATTGAATCTTATGGTCACGTGTCCACAAACTTTTGTCGATATAGTGTAGCTCATTGTTAGCACTTTAAACTTGTTTAAATCTACTTGGCAAAATATCCCCATATAATAATGCGTGTTATGAACTGCCCTAAGAAGCAATGGCTCAGTGGATTTGGAAGTTTCTGGGACAAATCCAGAGCAAAGATGTGCATAACCTGCTGTTATGCGGGCTTCTTGATGGAGCGTTGCAGTAATAGGGGTGACTAAGGCACCATGTATAATCGTAACTTCTTTCAAAGTTTAAAGTGCTTATATACACACACACTATGTGGAGAAATGTTTGTGGACACCTGATCATAAGATTCGTATATATATGTACATAAGATATGTGCTTTTTAACATCCTATTTCACATTTAGTCCCCATTTGCTGTTATTATAATAATAATAATAGATGGTCCACTAGATTTTGTAGTGTGGTTGTGGAGATTTGTGCTCATTCAGCCACATCATCATGCTGGAACAGGTTTAAGTCTTAGAAAAGTGAAGGAAAAATGTAATGCTATCGCATTTAAAGATATCCAACAGTTTGGGGAAGCACGTCTGGCTCGAAGTGTCAGGTATACTTTTGTCCATAGAGTGTGTGTCTGTGTGTGTCCTTTTGTATTCCCCTTTTTCTACTCTGTATTTCAATCTGATTGATTTTGCATGATTAATATATTTCATGTATACTGTATTAAGTGCATAAGAGTGATCATTTTAATGTGTTGTGTGCACTTTATATGATTTAATAAGGGACTAATTGACAGGTGCTTGCAGCTTTGGTTAATTGATCATTTGTTTGGCACTTATGCTATTGTTTTTCACAATGTGAAAGAGTGAGGACTGTCCTGGCCTGTCCTATTCTTATCTTTACTGTTTAGATTGGAGTAACAGATCCTGACGATCAAAAAAAGGTCCTTAATGCAGTTCAGGAGATTCACCTTGACCAAGTGGATCTGGACACCTTAAACCAGCTTGGCAACATAGACAAGGGGTAAGATCCCAACTCATGTGTGTGTGTTTGTGTGTGTGTGTGTATGTATGTATGTATGTATGTATCTTTATTTTCATGACTATGAAAATTGTAGATTCACACTGAAGGCATCAAAACTATGAATTAACACATGTGAAATTATATACATAACAAAAAAGTTTGTGAAACAACTGAAAAAATGTCATATTCTAGGTTATTCAAAGTAGCCACTTTTTGCTTTGATTACTGCTTTGCACACTCTTGGCATTCTCTTGATAAGCTTCAAGAGGTAGTCACCTGAAATGGTTTTCACTTCACAGGTGTGCCCTGTCAGGTTTAATAAGTGTGATTTCTTGCCTTATAAATGGGGTTGGGACCATCAGTTGTGTTGTGCAGAAGTCAGGTGGATACACAGCTGATAGTCCTACTGAATAGACTGTTAGAATTTGTATTATGGCAAGAAAAAAGCAGCTAAGTACAGAAAAATGAGTGGCCATCATTACTTTAAGAAATGAAGGTCAGTCGGTCCGAAAAATTGGGAAAACTTTGAAAGTGTCCCCAAGTGCAGTCACAAAAACCATCAAGCGCTACAAAGAAACTGGCTCACATGCGGACCGCCCCAGGAAAGGAAGACCAAGAGTCACCTCTGCTGCGGAGGATAAGTTCATCCGAGTCACCAGCCTCAGAAATTGCAGGTTAACAGCAGCTCAGATTAGAGACCAGGTCAATGGCACACAGAGTTCTAGCAGCAGACACATCTCTACAACAACTGTTAAGAGGAGACTGTGTGAATCAGGCCTTCATGGTAGAATATCTGCTAGGAAACCACTGCTGAAGAAAGGCAACAAGCAGAAGAGACTTGTTTGGGCTAAAGAACACAAGGAATGGACATTAGACCAGTGGAAATCTGTGCTTTGGTTCCAACCACCGTGTCTTTGTGCGACGCAGAAAAGGTGAACGGATGGACTCTACATGCCTGGTTCCCACCGTGAAGCATGGAGGAGGAGGTGTGATGGTGTGGGGGTGCTTTGCTGGTGACACTGTTGGGGATTTATTCAAAGTTGAAGGCATACTGAACCAGCATGGCTACCACAGCATCTTGCAGCGGCATGCTATTCCATCCGGTTTGCGTTTAGTTAGACCATCATTTATTTTTCAACAGGACAATGACCCCAAACACACCTCCAGGCTGTGTAAGGGCTATTTGTCCAAGAAGGAGAGTGATGGGGTGCTGCGCCAGATGACCTGGCCTTCACAGTCACCGGACCTGAACCCAATCGAGATGGTTTAGGGGTGAGCTGGACCGCAGAGTGAAGGCAAAAGGGCCAACAAGTGCCAAGCATCTCTCGGGGAACTCCTTCAAGACTGTTGGAAGACCATTTCAGGTGACTACCTCTTGAAGCTCATCAAGAGAATGCCAAGAGTGTGCAAAGCAGTAATCAAAGCAAAAGGTGGCTACTTTGAAGAATCTAGAATATGACATTTTTTCAGTTGTTTCACACTTTGTTATGTATATAATTCCATATATAATTCCACATGTGTTAATTCATAGTTTTGATGCCTTCAGTGTGAATCTACAATTTTCATAGTCATGAAAATAAAGAAAACTCTTTGAATGAGAAGGTGTGTCCAAACTTTTGGTCTGTACTATATATATATTTATATTTATTTATTTAAGGGATTTTTTTTGAGTTTGCATTAAATGTATGAACTGGATATAAATAGTCTGCACATCCTTGTTAAAACTGCAGTGAAATCCTTTCATGGTTTTTACACCCACCATTTTACTAAAAGCAGAATTAATTTTTACTATACAGACATTAACTCGAGCCTAGGATTTACTGTATTAATTGACTGATTATTTATACTAGGGAATTATGTTAATATCTGCGTTTAATCCGATGTTGAGACACTAACTGTCTTTCTTCAGACAAAAAGGAAATTGCAGCCACCCGACTTGAACTCCACCTTTATCGCATCTAGTAAGATTCTGATTGTTTGAAGTAGGACGACCTGCTGTGTTCACGAGGTTTTCAGACAAACCTGTCTTAATGGTTTGAGCTCTAATAATGATTTGTGAAGTGAGGAATGAGTGAGTGCGGTTTCTTCATGCTCATGTTTTGACGAATGGTCCTGAGCAGTTTGCCCATATGCCATGTTTTACCTTAACAAGGCTAATCAATCTGTGATTTTCTTTATTCAGAGCTAAGGGGTTTCCCTGAGGGCATTGGGTCATCCAGTAAATTCCACATTTAATCCTTTCCTGATAGGTAGTCTATAAACACACACTAAAGGCATGTTGGGTTAGGAAGAAATCCAATGGCGAGACCTGATTTCCTGGCTAATGGGAAGTGCAGGAACACAATTTGTCATTTTGCAGAATATATGATTGGACATGTCATTTCCCTGTAGTAATTGAGAATGTTTAATTCCTCAAATAATTGGAAAAGCTAAAGATGGTGATAAATAGGGAGAAACTCCGTAAATGGATGCAAGTTCAAAAAACATTTACCTGATGCTTTGAATTCAGGAACATTGCTATTAAAGGTGGGTTTTTGGATAATGCCTAGCTCATATGTTGGCACAGTGGCGCTTACCAGTTACTTAGTTGCCCAGCACAAAACTATCACTCATTTAGTCAAAGAAAAACTAACAAAGCAACACTCTGTGCCATCTTTTCATTCTGGTGGAGATAGTAACTCCAGAGTCTGACAGTGTTTACCACACCGGCTGACAGACTGTTAGGAGAAGAAAACGGCTGCTTGGAGAGATCCGCTGTTAAGATAGCGTTATCAGCATTACTTGGTCTGCCAGCCATTACAGGCGTTTGACATGCTAAGTGATGGAAGATGTGCTTCAAAAATTCTATCACCAAACGATGCTACACATCATTGAGAAAGTATTTGCATAGATTGCAAGATTAGTGCTTAATATTGTTGTAATGATTTTTGTACATTTAGACAAATATTTCAGAATATTCCTAATATCCTTAATATTACATACTGAACATTTGTGTGCATATATTTTCAGGACTGAGGAGCTACATACCTTTCTGATCAGCCTGAGGCAGCAGTGCTGTTACCTATCTGAGATGGTACAGGATGTCATCAGCAGGTTCCCACGCAGTAGCTCACAGGTTTGCATGTGCACACTACTTTAACACTAACCCTTCCTATATAATGTCTAATTAGCAATCCCATTTTAAAGCATAATTGCAGAACATGGGAACAAAAACTGAAAATCTGGAACTTGATTTAAAGGTTTAGCTTTAGGTAGCCATCAAATTCTAGAACTGAAGATTCATCCAAAACAGGTCAGGTGCTTTTTATTTTGCCTGTCAGTAAATATGTGGTTCTGGTATTTTTATGCATTCCTAAATCAATCAGACTGGTCTTTTTTAAATGGTAATCAAAACTTGTCTAATTATTATGTTGTACTTTTTTAATCGCTAACAAGAGCTTTCTTTTAATGAATCTGTTTTCACATGAATTCATACTGAATTAAATGTTCATAGCTGTTTTCAGTAGATCACTCCCATTTCTGATTTACTATCTATTCTGCAAAAAAATAAAGAAAAGTTTCTTTTTTCTTACAGCTTTTACAAATCCAAAGCAAAATTATAAGACAAATGTTACTGCGTGCTTTTATATGTTGACTCACTTCAAAATAGAAAATAAATTAATTTGTTTCGGCAGCTTGTTCTGACATGGGATCCGAAGAAGGAGACTCATGCCATATGCACAGAGCTTGTGGCTCAGGTCGGAGACCTGCAGAAAGAATTGGTCTGTCTGAGGGACCTCCTCGGCAAGGTCAGCAGCATTTTCACATTTCTTTGTATAATCTGTCTACATCGTGAATCCACTCAGGACAGAGTGTGATGGCAGAAATTTTCACAGCTCATAACTCAGAAGCAGTGTAGTCTTGTGAAGAGAACTGGAGCGTAGAGGGCAGCCAGCATGCCCTCTGTGTCAGGCTGGAATCTGACAGTGAATGGAGGCCATGTGCTGAGAGAAGACCCAACAATGTGGTTTATCTTATCATATAACGCTCCTCTGAGAGAGAGACGAACATTTCTACAGGTTTTCCCTAATAAGCACAGCTGAATTGATGTCGAAAAATTCATGAAGTGGTTTTTATTTTTATATATATATATATATATATATATATATATATATATATATATATATATATATATATATATACATACACCCTGCTATTTTGCAAGTTCTCCCACTTAGAAATCATGGAGGGGTCTGAAATTGTCATCGTAGGTGCATGTCCACTGTGAGAGACATAATCTAAAAAAAAAAAAATCCAGAAATCACAATATATGATTTTTAAACTATTTATTTGTATGATACAGCTGCAAATAAGTATTTGAACACCTGAGAAAGTCAATGTTAATATTTGGTACAGTAGCCTTTGTTTGCAATTACAGAGGTCAAACATTTCCTGTAGTTTTTCACCAGGTTTGCACACACTACAGGCTTTTGGCCCACTCCTCCACACAGATCTTCTCTAGATCAGTCAGGTTTCTTGATATTTCGTAGTGCTGAACGATTAATTGTATCGCAATTGCAATGCCAGCTCATGCGATTATATAACAGCAAATGTGATTTTATAAAATGAATACGTTTCTGAAAACTGTCTGAAAACAGTTTGCAGATTTTCCGCGCCATTAAAAAATAAAAAATAAAAGAGCAGATATTCTTGGTTTAGGCAGTGCACGTGTGGCGTGTGTGGTCAAGTGGCAGCGCGGAGACCAGATGAAGATGGATGCCGAGCAGACCGACAATGGTCTGCTCAGTGTTAGTGATCTTTAAGCCAAAATATCGCCAACACTGAGCAAGATTTGTTAAATTAAAGTTACGACATCATGTGACAATATGATAAATCTGTAACAGATCTCAGTGGTTCCAGGTTGGAAGAAAGAGATGACAAACGATGTTTCAACACACAGCGCTTTCTTTTACTTTTTATTCACTTTTGCTCCGCCGCTTTCCTTTTCTTCGTTCACATGCCGGGACACACACACCCACTCGCGGTAACGCGCATCTTTTTTCGACGCGAAATGCACCCATCCCCCATCTAACTTATATTTGTGAAAATGTATGTTTTTATTTATTGTTTTATTCAATTCAGCTGTACCTTGGAGATACAAAATGTTTATATTAATGCAAATGTTAATTTAAAAATGTGTGCAATTTCCTCAATAACCAATCAAGTTGACTCATGATACTATTTATTATATTGCAATATTGACCACAATAATCGCAACATGACATTTTTTTTCCAAACCGTGCGGCCCTAAAGCATTTTTGACATAATATATAGGAATAATAAAGGTTTGTCTCTTTTTTGCTTCAGGGTTATTCTAGGCTTGTGCATCTTCATTACTACTACTACCACATTTTATCTATTTAAAACAAATGTTCTGATTCGTAATTTAGCTGATAGTATTGCACCTACAAATACTTGGATGTTTTTTCAAAAAAGGTCTACAAATGGACACATAGCATACAATATTTCTGTCAACACGTTATGTATGTTTTTATGATGTCTCACCTGCCCTTTTTTTCGAATTTGTACTAGCTAGTTTCAATTACACAACTGGAGGGTGAAGAAAGAATGAGTAACATTCATCAGTATATCAGAAGAATATCTTATGAGTGTGAAGTGTATATTGTGTATGCCTCTAGTCCACGAGTAACTGATATGGCATTGTCTGGTGCATCGAAAGCAGTGATGTAGGGGATCTTGTCAAAAATAGAATGATAAATACTGCGTATTTATAAACAGACTGTGTTTCATTATGTATGTATGTTTAGAAGATAGCTTTCTGTTATAAAATCTAGCTGTGGCAATAAACCTGTCACCAAAATACATAACAGTGGTCCCCTGGAACTCACGGGGGTTATGTTCTAAGGCGAGTTCCGGAAATCCGCAAATTAGTTAGGTTCCAAATGAGAACTCGCAAATTTTCCGAGCCGCGAGTTCTGAACCGCGAATTATCGGGGATTGACTGTATATCGAAAAAACTATTTCAGCTCCTTTTCAGAAACTGTGAAAGTTGTACCGAGTTTTACATTCATTTGAATTCAGTCAAGCATTAAAGATTTTTTCAGTACATTTCTGAAACCATATTAATGCATTTTGATAAACATTAGACCGGTGATTGTGAATGACTAATTTTAACTATAATTTTTGACTTTTTGACTTATTCTCTCCTTTAGATGGATCCCACTGATATCACCTTCCATCCACCTTTGCCAAATTCCCACACCACTATGAGGAGACGGGTTATAAAGAAGCTCGCAGTGGCTGTGCTTGGAGCAGGATTACTTCTACTGTTGTCACAAGCAAGGCACTTCAAACCCTACATCTGAGAAATATTTGTAGTTTTGTATGCCATCAGTGTTTTTCTTTACTTCATTTTATTTTTTTTTTTAAGTATTTCATTTGTTAACTGAATGAACGTTGAGTTTTTCCTCACAGTTTAAAGTAGTAAATGGTAAATTATGATGGCTTGTTTTAAGTTCAAAAAAGTTCTCTTTCGTTCTGTATACCCAATTTGCAGTGCCTCTTTAATATGGTTTCTGCTTAATGTTTCACTTATAGATTGACTGAAATCTGTTCATGTTTACATAAACTTTACTACATTCACACAGCAGTCTATATAGTTAATAAAGTGTGTTTGTTTGTTTTGGTTTCTGGGATGTAACAAATTTTGCACATACAAGCTGCTGTCTATGGTGCTGAAATGCTTTTTATTGTTTAAAAAAAGAAATTCCTTTCTCCAAACCATTGTCTGTCTTCACACACCTTTTCCGCTTTTACCTTTGCTTATTTCTCTTAATATATAATTATTATAAATATAAGCATTTATTATTATATAAACAATATAATATTTTATATAGAGTACTGTGTAAAAGTTTTGGCAGGTGTAAAGTAATGCTATTAAGCCAGCATACTTTCAAAAATATCCATTTAAATTTATTATTTAACAAAATCTGAAGTAAGTGAACAGAAGAAAAATCTAAATTAAATCATAATCAGTAAATGTGACAATTTTTATTCTTACACTTGCACATTCTGTACTCTTGCACACAGGGATTTTGTAGGATCAGAGTCAGGTGTATTATTAACCAGTTTTATATATAGCAAGTGGTAATGGTCAATTATTTTATAGAAAGTTTGGAATGCAGTCATTATCTGAAACAGAAACAGCTTTATAGGAGGCTTAAAACTGGGTAAGAGACAGCCAAACACTGCTACTAAGGTGAGGTTGTCGAAGGCAGTTTCATGTCACAGGTCATACACCATGACAAGACTGAGTACTGTTCAAGCTATTCCAAAGAAGCACAAAGAAATGGGCAAGGCTGTGGATTGTAGGTGCAGTGGTCAGCCAAGGGGACTTCATGCTTTCTTCCCTTCCACATCAGATGTTCAGCAATGCCATCATCAAAGAACTGATGGAAACCAGTGGGACCCAGTTATACTCATCTACTGCTCAGAGAACTCTTGCCAGAAGTGGTCTTTATGTATAAAATACCTATAAACACTTCTATTTTTGAAAGCATTTGTACTTTACAGCATTCATCTTGTTAATCTTGTGCTAAAACCCTTCATTTAGTACTGTATATATTCCAAGATTTCTATGGAACAATTTAAGTTACCATCAAGGATGCGTAAAATTTAGGAGTCAGCAGTTAGCCATGGTGAAGCATGGTGGTGGCAGCATCATGCTGTGGGGGTGTTTTTCAGCTGCTGGGACAGGACAACTGGTTGCAATCGAGGGAAAGATAAATGCAGCCAAGTACAGGGATATCCTGGACGAGTGCTCTGGGCCGAAGGTTTACCTTCCAACAAGACAATGACCCTAAGCACACAGCTAAAATAACAAAGGAGTGGCTTCACAACAACTCCGTGACTGTTCTTGAATGGCCCAGCCAGAGCCCTGACTTAAACCCAATTGAGCATCTCTGGAGAGACCTACAAATGGCTGTCCACCAACGTTTACCATCCAACCTGACAGAACTGGAGAGGATCTGCAAGGAGGAATGGCAGAGGATCCCCAAATCCAGGTGTGAAAAACTTGTTGCATCTTTCCCAAAAAGACTCCTGGCTGTATTAGATCAAAAAGGTGCTTCTACTAAATACTGAGCAAAGGGTCTGAATACTTAGAACCATGTAACATTTCAGTTTTTCTTTTTTAATAAATCTGCAACAATGTCAACAATTCTGTGTTTTCCTGTCAATATGGGGTGCTATGTGTACATTAATGAGGAAGAAAAATGAACTTAAATGAGTTTAGCAAATGGCTGCAATATAAATTTAATACATTTATAAAAATTTAAGGAGGTCTGAATACTTTCTGTACCCACTGTATATATTGAAAAAAGTTTGCAGACACCTGTTCATAAGTATGGTATGTGCTTCTAGATCATCACCTTCCACATTTTGTCCAAATTTGCTGGAAAGATGTTCCACTAGATTTTGGAGTGTGCTTGTGTTCATCAGCCACAAAGGTGTTAGTAAAGGCAGGTACTGATGTAGAATGAGGAGGCCTGGGGTGCAGGCAGTGTTCCAGTTAATCCAAAAAGGTGTTCAGTAGGATCAGAGCTCTGTAGCAGGCCACTCAAGATCTTCCTCTCCAAACCATGTAAAGCATATCTTTTTGGAGCTAGCTTTGTGCACAGGGGCATTGCCATGCTGTGACAGGTTTGGGTTTTGTGGTAACAATTTGGAGAAGAACCGCATATGATGTATATACACACACACACACACACACACACACACACAGTCATATTTATATTACATACATACAAAATAACAAATATCAAATTTCTGGTGTTTGGGGTGGACAAAGCACTAAAATATGCAGGATGGGTGTAGCTTGGGATCAGTACAGTCCTTTTCACATAGTGTGAGTCGACAATGTCACCTTTTCTATTTGTCAAGTGGTGAATATTCCTGGTATTATATGGTAATCTGAGACTATATATGGCTTTTTTTCCCCCCAAACTCAGATAGTCTATTAGAATAGAGGTTTATGTCACAAGAATGCACATTAAGTCCAAGGTCACTGTTCTGGCATTGTCTGGTGCAAATTCCTATATAAAAGGAATATAAACAGGTTGTAATTTATGTTGCACTTCTGGGAAATAGACTATCTGTGTAAAGAAATTTATTATGTAGGACACTTGGCTGTTTACATATTTAAACTCTTTGTCATGTACAGTGCAGTGTTTGGCTGATTGTTAAAACTTTATTTTATCTTTCCGAACACCAGCTGATAAAAACGTTAGACCAAGGATTGGGACTGAGCATTTTAACCTTGTGATGCTGCTCTTCTATCGTCTTCTCTGTTCCCACACCAGCTCGCAGTGGTTGTGCTTAGAGAAGGATTACTGCCGCAGCTGTCACAAGCAACACACTTCAAAGTTTCACTCAGATTTATTCTGTTCTGGTTCCCATAAGCGGTTTCCTTTCTTTAATCTCAATCGGAGGTTTTGCTCACAGTTGAAACTTAGTGATGGTATCTTATGATGATTTTTTTTTTTTACTTTTAATATATATATATATATATATAGTTATGTATTTTTATTTATTCGAAATAGATTTAATAATGCTCTAACAATCAACTTTACAGATTTAAATAGATTGAAAATCTGCATTTAATTAATTATTATATATTATATTATTATATTATTATATATTATTATTATTATCATATAAATTAGTCTCTATGTTTACCCCTAATGAGCAAGTAAGTGATGAGAGTGGTGAGGAAAAACTCCCTGAGATGGTATTAGAAAGAATCCCTGAGAGGAACCAGACTCAAAAGGGACCTCATCTGGTTGACACCAAATATCCATGCATACAGATTGTTTATACTGTATATATATTACAGTCTAAATCCATCTTCATGGTTCTTGAGTTTAATCCTCCACAGAACCTTATGGATCTTTAGACTGTCATGTAGAACCATCTTTATCTTAGTCTTCAGTCGAAAGAATAACTCCATCCAGAGGTAGGGCATCAGGATGTAAAGGCTAAGTCCAGAAAGAAGAGAGGCACAAGATTACTGGTATCTCAGAAGCACGTTTGAGTCGACAGAGAGAGAAAAAGAGAGAGAATTGAGAAAATACCAACCTAGGCATTTTTCAAAATAAAAATAAAATGCAAAATAACACCATCAGTGTAGAGGAGTGCAGATACACAACTAGAAGCCTGTCAGGCAGTTCTCTCTTTTACAGAAACATCACCTGTTAAAAAAAATTCACGTTTTTAAAATCACCTGTATAGTTATTATACCACTGCATTCTACACAGCTCTGGTTGGAAATGAGGAGCGCGTGCGTGCGTGCGTGCGTGTGTGTGTGTGTGTGTGTGAAACCCGCCTGAGCAGATAAACCGCTTCATTTCTGCCCTTCATACCAGACAGCACACTGCACCCACCCCTCCTATAAGCAACCTCAGACCTGATAGAGGCTCATCCGAGACCTGAACCCTTCACTTCAGCGTCTCCACACAGGACATGTCTGATTCCAGGACGGTCTGCGGATGAAGGAACAACCCAACAGCGCGTGCTTAGTGGACCTGGAACAGCTCCAGCGCACTTCTCAAACATCACCTCTTACTCTTCTCCTTTTCTTCTTCTTCTTCCTACTAATTTTTTGTTCTTTTTCTTCCTGCTGCGCTTTTTTTTTGTTCTGCTGCAAAGTGAGCGTGTGAACGAATGAGTCCACCAACCCGGAGTTAATAATATGAACTTTCTGCCAGGTGGAATATGTTTGTATTTGTATGTGGCAACCTGCTGGTTCACATCCACGGTCGATTCATCCTGGTGGTGGGTATCTCAGGAAGAAGAGCATTTTTTATTTTTACACTTTTAAATGCTTTATGAGATTATGCACTAAACTATTCACTGTTCTTGGCTTTGGGTCTGAGAAACCGCATGTTTCTTAGTCTGTTTTTAACTCGCAGAAATCTTTTTAAGCGATGCATTCTCATTTTTTCCAGTATCCTGCAGGAACCGGTATTTCAGAAATATAATTTTGTTATCTCGTAGGTACATGGGCACACTGGGCTCGCAGGTGATATGCGACAACATCCCGGGGCTGGTGAGTAAACAGCGGCAGATGTGCAGGCAGCATCCCGGGGTCATGCAGGCGATCAGCGGCGGAGTGAGCGAGTGGATCAGCGAGTGTCAGCACCAGTTCCGCCACCAGCGCTGGAACTGCAACACTGTGGCGAGGGACCACAGTGTGTTCGGCAAACTCCTGCACCGCAGTAAGTCTCTCTCACACACACACACACACACACACACACCACTGTGTTAACCTCAGACATCTGCAATCCCATGTAAAGCTTCATCATTAACTCATGTGTCAAGTCTCAATTCTTGATTAGGTTCTTGCTCCTATTTTTATAGTATATATCATTAAAAATATAATCAGCCAGTATTCTGGTATTGTTTTACAGACCCAGGGCCTCTACTGTCCACAAATTAGTAATCCAAAATAAACTTCACATTTTAGGCCTGAGGCTCATAAATCAATTATCAATAAATTCACCAACATGCTCTGATATTCTCTAACTTCACACAGAACAAGAAAACGCCCTATTGATTTTTCAAACATTTATTCAATCTTGATACGTTTTTCTAAAGTTTTTCCTTACTTGATGGTTTCATAAAATGTAATATCTCGGTTGGGGGGATTTCACTTGCATTGAGCCAAAATAACCTCCTGCAGGTCTAATATTTTACTATTTATTGTACATTTAAAGCTGCTTTATTAATCTCTTAAAGCTTCCTTAGTTATGACTAACATCAGTTACAGCAAACTTCTAAACAAGAGATCTAATGTACGTGATGAGATGAAATTAAACTAAACATATACATTTTATATATATATATATATATATATATATATATATTTTTTTTTTTTTTTTTTTCTATATTGAGCTCATTGTAGAAGTGGACAGGAAAACCTGTTTTGTATTTTTGACTGAATGTCACCTTTGGTATTTCACATCATTTGATGGTTTTTTGGTTAATAATGCGATAGTTAACAGCAGCAGTTTACATTTAATTTACTATTTAATTGCTATCAGTTTTGCTACAACACAAATTCAAAATATTTATTGGCTACTCAAGTCAAGTCAAGAAACTTCTATTGTCATTTAATCCATATATAACTGACGGGGGAAATGGGACAAAGTTCCCTGGTGCTACATAAAACAACATAGAGCTACATAAAACAACATAGAGCTACATCACACAACATAGAGCTACATCACACAACATAGAGCTACATAAAACAACATAGAGCTACATCACACAACATAGAGCTAAGGATTAAAGTAAGTTGTCCTAGCCACATGAATTGCATCTTGTGCAACCTGGTGCAAACAGTGCAAGACAAAGACTCAATGCAAACACACAACACAAGACAGTAAACAAACTACAAAAATATTTAGCATGAGGCAGCCCAGATGTGTTGTTGGAACGTGTGTCCATTCAAGGTGCATTGTTCTGTTCTTTTCTTTTCTAAAAATCCTAATTAATCTATTAATATAAATCTTTGTAGATGAGTAATTTTAGTGTGGGAGCAAAGTCAAACATGCCATGGGTCTATAACAGAAATGCTAACAGGTGAATTAGCATCTTAAATGCCTTTTGTTTGCACCATGAAGCACTCTTTATTAAATCAGCCTTTTGCTGATGAAAACAAAAAGTTGATATAAATCATCTCTTTACTAAGGTTATGTACTTAATCAACCACATATGTATAAATGTATAAATGTAAAGGTTTGTTGGTATATTGCATCAACTATGAGTTTTGTAAATTGCTTCACAAATGTGTAAAAAAAAATTATTTAAGTAAATATTCTTTCAGTCTATTGTAATAAAATGATATTAATATAATTGACATAGACACTCAGGGCCAGTCTCCCAGGCCCTTTCAGCTGGTCTACACATTAAAGTCAAGTTAAATCTCTGCCTTTAATCTTTCCCTTTGGTATTCAGACCTCCCAGAAAGGCCATGGAGCCATCATAGGGCATTATATGGAGGCTTTCTCAGTGGCACTTTAAGAATCTACTTAATGTCAATGTCAGTGCACTAATTTAGGACAATTGTAGGGATTTGGTGGCACAGATCTTCCCTTAAAACTGACAAAGCTCCCGAAATGAAAAGCTAAAGCCCATAACCCCAGCTCTTGTTGCAATGCTGTTCTGCAGAACTGGATGCTTTTGTTCTCTTGCTCCCTCATGCACTCACAAACATTAATACTACTTATTCAATCGCTCCTCTCACATACACACCAAGATCACACTCAGACATGATCCACATCTTGATCATTTGGATTTAAAAAGTCTTTGATCTGAAAACAGAAAGAAAAACATACATGACTGAAAAAACAAACCAGTAGCATAGAATACATAGATTGTTCTCTCTTAAGCTGCTCTGCTATTGGTTGAATGTACTAGAACATTCTGCATTTTTTGTGCATGCTTACCTGCCCTTCTGTATTTCACCTTTCATCTGTGCTTATTCACAGGCAGTCGTGAGGCTGCCTTTGTGTACGCCATCTCCTCAGCGGGCATGGTCCACACGCTGACCAGAGCCTGCAGTCAGGGCGAGCTGGACTCTTGCTCCTGCGACCCGAGAAAAAAGGGGACATCAAATGATGCTAAGGGATCCTTTGACTGGGGTGGCTGTAGTGACCATGTAGACCACGCCATTAAGTTCACCCAGGCATTTGTTGATGCCAAGGAGAAAAAGGAGCGGGATGCACGAGCACTAATGAACCTGCACAACAATCGTGCAGGACGGAGGGTAATTGTTCCCGGCTTTATTTACACAAGTCGTACCTACGGGTGGCACTACCAGTGTTTTTTCTTTTTCAGTAGAACAGTACGTTTCTCATCCCTCCACCCAAAAAAACAGTTCATGTGCAAGTCTCACCCTTGATTTACTAGATAATCTCACTATAGAGCTACTGATGTAATCATAAAAGAATTCCTGTTCTTATTCCAGGGCTCTTATTAAAAATATGTTGATACTGAACATTCTTTCAACAGTTTGTAAGTACATAATTGTAAAAAGAGAATCTTGGTGTTTTCTTCGTGTTCCTCAAAGAGTTTTATTTTTAAATCAGTGCTGTTTCCTGGCATGCTCATTAGGGATCTAAATTTAAATCCTGATTCAGACAGTATCTATTCCTAATGAAATTAATTGTTTTCAATTGTTACTGTAAAGACTGCACATACCTCACCCTATATGCATGAAGGCACCCGATTTGCATTTAAAATGTTACAGCTACATTTTACAACTTTGCTTTTTAGTAGTTTTAATAAGGAACTAAGTATAGGGATTATTTTCTGAAGTATCGTTATAACTAAAGTATGAATAAAGAGTGATCTAAATATCACACAGAAAAAAACTATTGTAAAATCTGTCATGATAACTGACTTCCTATAACAATAATAATAATAATATGGACCACCTAAATCCAAGTATTTTCTCTTTCCCGCATTATCCAGGCAGTGAAACATTTCATGACTCTGGAATGTAAATGCCACGGTGTAAGTGGGTCCTGTAACATTCGGACATGTTGGCTGGCCATGGGCGACTTCAGACAGACAGGCGACTACCTGCGTAAGAAGTATAACAGCGCCACACAGGTGGTGATGAATCGCTATGGGACAGGCTTCACCATTGCCCACAGGAAGTTCAGGAAGCCCACAAAAAATGATCTGCTCTATTTTGAGGACTCACCTGACTACTGCATATGGGACCATGAATCTGGTGAGCTTGGTCAAGCAGTGCATATATGTACTATACATACATGTACACAGTGTACACCTACTGCAGGTTATATTGTGTTTCAAATTTTTATCTGTGAGAAAATGTACAAATATGATAGAAGTTGAAGAAAAAACTGGGTTTTGCCAGCCAGTATCACACACCCTTGTTAGTCCTGGCGTATTCCTCCACCAGCTGTGCTCCTCTACTAGCAATCTGTAAAGCATTAGTCTTGCCCCTGAACCCACTGAGAATGTAACCAGAATGGAAGCCATTTAGCTGGTTATTACATACACAACAGCGATAGTAGTCACAACAGAAACCTGAATGCACTTGGCTAGTGTCCTTGCAAGGGACTTCTCTCTCTCTCTCTCTCTCTCTCTCTCTCTCTCTCTCTCTCTCTCTGTCTCTCTCTCTGTCTCTCTCTCTCTCTAGCTTTTCATGTGTGCACGTTCTTGTACGAGTAATTGTGATGTACTGAAAAGTGTACTGAATAACACCAGGTGTGCCTATGTGGAGTGCGGGAGGGGTAAACGTGCCTGTCAGGCTGTAGATGATCCTGGGCTATCAAGTAACACTACGTTTAAGACACATTTCCACAGATCTGTGGACAGCACAGGAGCTGAAATCTGATCCCTGGTCTCGACCACTATAAATTACTGGCCTCAACAGCACACCTCTCTTCTGTCTGCTGCTGAATGGGCAGAAATATTTAGAGTTGTAGGTCATGTCTCATAACTTCCCACAGGGTGCAGGATGATCTCTCTGAAAAATCTTTTGGCCCATGTTTTTTTTTTTTTTTTTACACTTCTTCTGAACTGTGACTTATGCTTTCCCAAAAGAACAGAGGACCATGTATAAATAAAATGCATGATCAAATGACATACAGATATGCAGAAAGTTCTATGATATTCCAATATCCTTAGTCAGCTGCGCCTTGAAGTTTGTGTCCTTGCACAAATGCTGGCGGGATTGTTATGAGACACCACGGATGATGGAAAATAGCATAGTGTATTATTCATGTTGATCTTGAGCAGTACAGCATGACAAAAGACAATGAGAAGAGGTTTGTGGGAAGGGCGATCCCGAGGTGCAGCCGCTAGGGCTCTTTATCTTTGAAAGTGTGAAATCAATTCCAACTCCGACCATAACCGCAGATGCTAAAGCCATCTTGTGGCACGCCTTACATCTTAATTCAGTAAGCAGATGCGCCTCCAGTGATGATGTAACCAAAATTTGTCTTGGCATACCAACGATTTGAAAGGTTGAGTGGGGGATGGGGGCTGCTGGGTCATGCCCAAACACATCTCACAATCGCGTGCAAGACACCAGCAGTGACAAATCAGGGCCAGGTCCTTCCAAACAAATTAACCTTCAAAACATGTGGCAAGCTGCAAATTTAAAGGCTAAATTAGGGTTACGTGAGACAGCTGACATGAATCCCCTGTTGTGTCTGTAAAGGTTAACGCCGATGTGTTCATAGTTCACGAATGTTTTCCTAGTGCCATGTCAGTCTGAGGGCCCTCATGCACAAAGCCCTTAGCATTTTCCCAGGATGCCACATGAAAGCTAGAGTTGATACAAGGCCTTTAACAATTTCGATATCAGCGGTCGATCAGTGCCGCACCAGTCTCCACGTCGGGCGGGGTTGTCGAGATTAGGGCTGTTGAAATGAGCACGCGATGAAGACTTGCAGCTGCAGCTGATAGGTCCTATCATCAGTCCCTCATCTTATGAAGGACCAAGCGGTCATCTTCTTACCCAGAGCAGTCTGCTTTGTCGCTTCTTCAGGAGCGCCAGACGTCTGCCAGGCAGTGAAAAAAGATTGTTCAGCCCAGCATTGCACATCTCAAGTAACTGTACCAGCAAGCAGAACATAAACTCCTGCTGATATTAACTTCTGAGATAAAGAACTTCTTGAGTGCTATATCTAAACTGTATGTTTAATGAACAACATTTTTTTTAAAGTATTGTAATGTAATCAAATATTAAACTATGTTTAAACTTGTGCTGAGTGTGTGTCTCTCTCTTTATTTTGAAGGGTCAGTGGGCACAGGCGGCCGTGTGTGCAACCGGACTTCACGTGGAACCGACAGCTGTGAGGTCATGTGTTGTGGGCGTGGCTATGACACTTCCCACGTAAGTCGAACCACCAAGTGCGAGTGCAAGTTCCACTGGTGCTGCGCTGTGCACTGCAGAGACTGCCACGAAGAGGTGGATGTCCACACATGCAAAGCCCAATCATGACCACTGTCTACCAGAGTTATGAAAGAGATATGCTGGCATTCACAAAGCATGTCTTTGTAACATTGGACTGATCCAGGATCAGGTTTTGTGACTATAATTATCGTTCATGAGGGCTGTCGCAGTGCAGGTGAGGAACTGCACCCTAATTCAGCACACATACTAATATACTTTATAAAACATATCCATGTCAGTTAACTCATTGGGTCTAATATTAAAACCAATCATTAGAAAATAAGACAAATTTACTGAGCTGAAGGCTTCAATTGGTTAAAGCAATAGCCAACAACAACTGATTCTAAAAAAACAACAACATATATGTAGCTAAACTAGTTTTTTTATATAAATATCATTCTGTTGTAACATATTAAGTGTATTTATTAAGTGCTGTATCAAGAGTGATTGTCTCCAACATTATAAATGTTGAATGTAAATACAATCTATGTGTTATTTAAAATAAAGCCTACATGTAGGTGCATTTCTGATGAGTATTCAGAGTGTTTCATTACTATTCTGATCAGATCAGACATTTCTCCAGAATCCCAGGAAATTAATGAGCAATTCTGATGTTTATGCAAAATGTTCTTGTAACTATTGCCAACATTTTATAGAGACAGTGAATCCAACATACTGTAGCAAGCAAGTTAAAAAAAAAAAAACATTTGATTACTAATAGGCATCAAATCTATCAGGTGCAGCAATGAAGTAAGCTGTTTTAAACAGAGCACATATGCTGAACATTTTATTTCAATTCATTTTTATTTGTAAAGCGCTTTTAACAATGAACATTGTCTCAAAGCAGCTTTACACAGATAATGTGGTGATTAAAAGTATGTTCTTTATAAGTGAGTTTGTCCCTGATAAACAAGTGGGAAGATCCACGGAGGGGAGAGGAGCAGGAACCTCAGGAGCATGTAAACTCGACAGAGAGGAGAGAGAGAGAGAGAGAGAGAGAGAGAGAGAGAGAGATAGAAAGAAGAGGGGTGACAGGAAGAGAAGGATATGGATTATTACTTGTCTTTATTGTTGTATGAAAGTTTGTCACTGTGCAGTTTGGACTCCGGCAAGACTCACTATAGCAGCATAACTAAAAGGGAGAACCAGAAGGTTGACTTGTTGGTCCAAGGTAGGTTAAATGTAGTGTCTTTCAAAAGTTTGGAAACACCACTTTTATTGTCTTTTTTGGTTTTTTTAGACACTATGCATGTCTTAAAAAAAATATATGCAAAAAAATAATTAAATGGCAAAAACCACAAGAATGTGAATGACTGAAAGAACAGGTCATATTTGACATTTTTGGATCTAACAGAAGAAAGTATGTAAAACAGAGATGTTAGCATGCCTTAATCCCACAGTCAAACAAGGAAGTAGAAGCTTAATGGTTTGTGGATGTTTTGGAGCAGGGAAGGTTGGAGACTTATTCCAGGCGAAAGGAAAACTGAAGCAACATGGCTACCATTTCATACTTCAACGCCATTCAATTCTGTTTGAACTTTGGCTAATTGGAACCAACTAAAACATACAACAAGACAATAGCTTAAAGAATACGTCCATGCTCTGTAAGTGTTATTTAGAAAGTGAATAGTTGGATGGAATGTTATCTATCATGGAATGGCCTGCCCAGTCACCACACCTACATTCTATTGAACTGCTCTGAGATGTACTGGATTAAAAGGTCAAAAAGCAATATCGAGAAACTAACTGTCATAAGAGCATAAAGCTCTTATTTGTGCTTAGGGAGAATTTTTTAATTAAAATGAATTTATTTATTCCATTTAGTACTCTGTTGCATATAAACAACGATACATGTATCTGTCTTTCAAAAATATGATACACTAGGGGATTCCAAACTTTTGAAAGGCACTATAGTAGCTCTTTTTTCAAAAATCAAAACATGTTAATTCATTAATGTCAGTTACTGATCACAACATGAATGCTAGCTGGATAGTTTTGGTTAGTGGACTATTTATTTGTTTATCTAGCTATGCATACACAGGCTGTTAAATTTCGGACATTAATGCTATTTTTTATGTGGAGAATTATTTGGTAATTTCCTAATATAATCTGAAATTGGCTAAATATAGCAAGTCCAAATTGATCTGTGTTTAGAGACTACAAGGTAAATCTTTCAGGATGATTTTTTTTTTCACTTGAAAATGCTGGGTATGCAGTATGTAAAGGAACTGTACTAAGTAGATGTGTGCTTATTTTGCCTCTAGATGGCAGCAATGGTGCTTCTCAGTTGCCTCTAGTCTCAAACTGGACAAGTCTCTCTAGTCCAGGGGTCACCAGCCTTTTTGACACCGAGAGCTACTTCTTGGGTACCGACTAATGTGAAGGGCTAAAAGTTTGATACACACTTCTGAAAAAACAAATTTGCTCAATTTACCTTTAATTATATGTTATTATTCATAATTAATGATATTTATCTATATCAGGGACAAACTCAATTGCACAGGGGGCCAAAACTCAAAGCACACTTTAGGAACAGAATAAACATTTATTGAATACACTAAAACAATGTTTTTGAACATAAATATGAATAAATACAGACAGGAATATTATTCCAGAATAAATCAATTTAAATTTTAAATAAATAGCTCTCCATAAAAATATCCTGTCAAAATCATACAAGTTAGATATATGAACATGCTGAAAAAAAACCCCTGAACAAATAAATAAAAATTGTGCTTTTAAGTAAATGTTAAAATAACAACAAATCAAAACAATCAGATTTCTTTGCTCTTATGCCATTTTATAAAAAAATAATCTTGCTCTACATAAAAATATCTCCTGTTAAACACCAGACGTCTCACACCTTCATCATGCAGCTCTTCAGAAACTCTCCCTCAGTAAATAACCTGCTGATGTGACTGATTTCTCCTCTGTTTTCACACCAGCTTCACTTTGTGATTTTGCTCTGGTGAAAAACGTCTGCTGAAATGTCAGATTCTTCTTTAACTCTTCTACTTTCTGTATCTTCTGCTCTGCATTCAGGTTTTTCAGCTTCTCCTGATGTTTTGTCTCGTAGTTCCGTTTTAGATTAAATTCCTTAATTACAGCCACATTCGCTCCACTAATAAGACACACGTGTTTACCAGCAGTGTCAGTAAACATCTACTCAGAATCCCATCGGTTTTGAAAGGCTCTGTTTTCAGAATCAACTTTTCTCTTCACCACTGTGAGGCGCTGTTTCACAATAACTGTAAAATAGGGTTAAATACTTTAACAGAAGCTCGACTTGATTGACGCTGGTATGTTCCCAGGTAGTCTAGTGTTCGGTAAGGCAGCTGAAGCGCTGCATTATGGGATCTGTAGTTTGTGTTATTAGCGCTTCATATCGCCGGGCCATTTATAACAATAATAATAGATCTATATAAAATCATCTCGCGGGCCGATATAATTGTACATCGGGCCGGATTTGACACTGAGTTTGACACCCCTGATCTATGTGAAGACACTGATCATGTTAATGATTTCTCACAATAATTATCAACAATGATTTAACAAGGCAGGAAAGAGCTATTTTTAGAAAATGCGCGCGGGCGACTCATGTGGTTCTTGCGGGCGACCTGGTGACCCCCTGCTCTAATCACTAGGTGCGTTTACATGGAGCGTTTGTAATCGGTAAATCCAATCCGAATGAAAATGCTCCATATAAACACCTCAATCGGAATAGAAATGCCCAAACTAAATAAAACTGTAATCGGTTTGAGAGAGGGGTGAATAAACCTTTCTATAAACCGAACCAAATCAAAATTCTGAATGAAACGCTTTAAATTATTTAACAAATTTTTTACTCTGTATATTCTGCATTATTTAACTATCTGGTATATTATTCTGTTACATTATGGCTGTACTTCTCCTGCACTGGAAGATCCTACGACAACTCAAATTCATGGTGTGTGTAAGCATACTTAATAATAAATCTATTTCTGATTCTGATTCTGATAATTTAGCTTTTTCATAACTATTAAATTGCCTCCATTCAGTTTAAAATTTCCTCTGAAAAACAGTTTAGTTAACAACTACTGCCAAAACACAGGCTGAGCTGCTCGGGTGGACTTTTGTATGCCATCTGGTATTGTTGAGGCACAGATTTCACATTTCATTATGTACATTGAGTTCATTTCTCAATGTAAAGATGTAAAGATTCTTTTACAGCAATTATTATTATTATAAAGTTGCCTAAAAAACGTCTTACACTCTAGTAATAAGACTTTAACCCCTCATAGCAAATGTTTATTTAATGGTTTCAATCCATTTGCCCATTAGAGAAGAATCAAGTCAAGTCAAGTCAAGTTTATTTGTATAGCGCTTTTCACAACAGACATTGTCTCAAAGCAGCTTTACACAAATCAACAGTGATGGTGAATGGTGTGAATTTGTCCCTGATGAGCAAGCCGCCGACTGTGGCAAGGAAAAACTCCCTTAGATGTTATGAGGAAGAAACCTTGAGAGGAACCAGACTCAAAAAGGGAACCCATCCTCATCTGGGTGACATCAAGAGTTTGATCATAAATCTTTCAACAATAAAGAACACTGGACAGTGAGAACTAACATGATTACTGTAGTATAAGATTATAAGTGATGTTCTTTCTGCAGTCTTATACAGTCTATATGGTTAGTAGCTCCGAGTTTTATGAGCTCAGCATTTGTGATCACCACAGATCCAGCATCAGCTTCTCCATGCCAGAGCCTTTAAACACTCCAGGAGGTCCAATGTCAAAACTCCACACATGTAGCGGGATCCAAATGGCACTGGTACGTCTCTAGATGGTTCAGGATGTTTGTGAGTTCGGCATCTACTTCTTCAAAGGTCCGTAATCATCACGAGGTGGGAGGTGACTGGAGCTGGCCAAACCTCAGGGTGTCTCGGGATGGGGAGAGAAAGAGAAGCAGTGGAGAGGAATTAGCGTAGCTGCTGTTCATGATATTAACAGCACAAGTTGATAATGTGCATGTGATCAGATGTTCTGGAGCACAAGGTTATGATGTGAGACGTATGTTATGTGTAGGCTTTGCTAAAAAGATATGTTTTTAATCTACACTTAAACTGGGAGAGTGTATCTGAGCCCCGAACACCGTCAGGAAGACTATTCCAGAGTTTAGGAGCTAAATGTGAAAATGCTATACCACCTTTAGTGGACTTTGCTATTCTAGGAACTACTAGAAGCCCAGAGTTTTGAGATCTCAGGGAGCGTGGCGGATTGTAGCGTGTTAAAAGACTGGATAGATATATGGGAGCCAAACCATTTAGTGCTTTATAAGTGAGGAGTAATAGTTTGTAGTCTATTCGAAACTTAACAGGAAGCCAATGTAGGGATGATAAGATTGGGGTTATGTGATCATATTTTCTTGACCTTGTAAGAACTCTGGCTGCTGCATTCTGGACTAACTGAAGCTTGTTTAATAATGATGCAGGACATCCACCTAGTAACGCATTAGAGTAGTCTATTCTGGAGGTCATGAACGCATGGACGAGCTTCTCTGCATCAGATATAGATAACATGTTTCTTAACTTAGAAATATTTCTAAGGTGAAAGAAGGCTGTTTTTGTAACTTGATTGATGTGATTTTTGAAAGACAAGTCGCTGTCTAAAATAACACCCAGGTCTTTTACCGTTGAACTAGTGGTTACAGAACATCCGTCTAAATGCAGGTTGAGATGCTGGAGCGTCTGTATACTAGTTTTGGGCGATGAGCAAAATCTCAGTCTTATCAGAATTTAAAAGTAGAAAGTTATGGGTCATCCAATCTCTTAGTTCCTTAACACACTCAGTTATCCGGGTTAATTGAGCTGTATCGCCTGGTTTAGATGAGATATATAGCTGAGTATCATCAGCATAACAATGGAAGCTAATTCCATGCCTTCTAATAATATTTCCTAACGGAAGCATGTATATTTTGAAGAGCAGGGTCCTAGAACTGAACCTTGCGGCACGCCATAATTTACTTGCATTAGCCTGGATAGCTCTCCATTTAAATCTACGAAATGGTAACGATCGGACAGGTAGGATTTAAACCAGCTTAATGCCTGTCCCTGAATGCCGATGTAATTTTGTAAGCGATCTAGGAGGAGATCATGGTCTATAGTGTCGAATGCAGCACTAAGATCTAGTAAAACCAACAGCGAAATGAAGCCTTGGTCTGAAGCTAAAAACAGGTCATTAGTTATTTTAACTAGAGCAGTTTCTGTGCTATGATGGGGCCTAAAACCTGACTGAAATTCTTCAAAGATATTGTTCTCTTGCAGGTGGGAACATAACTGTGCAGCGACAATCTTTTCTAAAATCTTAGACATAAATGGGAGATTTGAAATTGGTCTGTAATTTGATAACGTGTTTGGATCCAGATTAGGTTTTTTAATGAGGGGCTTAATAACTGCTAACTTGAGGGATTTAGGGACGTGACCTGAAGATAGTGAGGAGTTAATAATATTTAGAAGAGGTTCACCAGTTGTATATAACACTTCCTTCAGTAATTTAGTAGGAATGACCAGGCCAAGTCAAGTCACTCGAGTAGCTTTACCACTGCGCAACTATCTCAGAATGTACACCTGCAGAAGACCACATTGGTTTCCACTCTTTCAGTCATTCACAGGACAGGTGACGATTTGACAAATTTTGGATATAACCTCAGATTCCTGCTTCTGATTTTGAAATACTGAAACCAGCCTGTGACATTAAAGCGAGATCACAAATAAGGTACAAAATATTTTCCTTCCAGTTTGTGATGAAGTAGAGATTAATCATGACACAACCCTCCTGGAATAAAGAGGGTTAAGGGTTATATACTACACTTTTAATTCACAACCATGTTTGTACCTAACAGAACCTTTCAGTAAATGTGTTTTAAAAGAACCACCTTTTTAGTGCCATAAAGAACCTTTTCTGATCCTACCAAGAACTTTTTACTGTAGCCCTGATGCTGTGTCTACTTTTAATGTTAGAACCTTCTTCTTCTTTTTCTTCTTCTTTCGGCTGCTCCCATTAGGGGTCACCACAGCAGATCATCCGTCTCCATACCCCCCTGTCCTCTACATCTGCCTCGTTCAAACCAACCTGCATGTCCTCCCTCACCAAATCTATAAACCTTATTCTTGGCCTTCCTCTTTTCCTCCTTCCTGGTGGCTCCATCCTCAGAATTTTGCAACTGATGTACCCCATGTCCCTCCTCTGAACATGTCCAAACCATCTCAATCACACATCCCTCACCTTGTCTCCAAAAGTCCTAAATGCGCTGTCCCTCTAATAAACTTATGTCTAATCCTGTCCATCCTCGTCACTCAAACGAAAACCTCAACATCTTCAGCTCTGCTACCTCCAGCTCCACCTCCTGTCTTTTACTAAATGCCACTGTCTCTAAACCATACAACATCTTAGGTCTCACCACAGTCCTATAAACTTTTCCTAAATAATTATATTTAGGTTCTTTAATGTTAAAACCTAAATATAGTTATTTGAGTAAATTAATTTACATTACACGTTTCTTTGCAAGTTAAATATTTTGCACTTAAATTAATAATTATTAATTGGATAAACAGTCATACAATCAGCTCCGTTCTCACATATACAGTCCACTTTAGTGAACTACTTTATATGACATTATATGTGAAGATTACTGAGTGTGAAGTACCTTTTTTTTTTACTTAAACAAACTTTTGTGCAATGAAAATCTTCCATAGATGTAAAAGCTTTTCCACATGACTATTCTTTGACTAAGAACTATTTAAGTAAATTTTGAAAGTGTAACATCATCTAAAGACACAACTTTAGTTTTTGGGTTTTTTTACATATGCAAATGTGCATATACGTATATTATGTCATTTTCAAAAAAAAAAAAGTGTCTAAAAAATGAAAATACAGAAACATTTGTGAGAATATTGCCAATCAATAAGTAACAAAATTAGTTGTGATATCTGGGACTGATTTACTAGTTGGCTCACCATGCCATATTTGAGAAGAGGCACTGAACTCTATTGTACAATAAACTGGATTGTTTTCAAGTGTACTACAAGTTCACTACAAATCATAAATAAACTGACAACTTTAATTATAATGTTTGTTGTAATGCAACATTTATTTTCTCCATCAAGTTGGATTTTTGGGCCTTTCATGAGGGAAAAAGTTTGTGCACCTCTGATTGAAAGCATTATCAGTGTAGTATATTGGCTGAAGGAAAACGCTTTTGGGGGCTGTGTTTTTCAGGAGTCTGGAAGAAGTTAAAGCTTCTCAGCCTTGTACAAGAACTTGAACTCCTCATGTGACATTTTTGTTAACATTTTAAATAAAGGTTATCGTGTCTGTAATGTTGTGTGTGAGTGCATGTATGAAGCACGACATTATTAGGGGACGGAACAGGGGGCAGGCAGAGGAACACGCACAACTCAGCAGCTCGCAAGTTAGCGGCTAACCACGTAGCTAACTAGCGCTAAGTACTTCCCAAGCAGGCAGGCAGGCGGGCGGGCGGTGCTACCTGTTCGGTCTCTACACCGCGTTCAGTAACGGGGTTGACGGAAAGGTAAGTCCGGTTCGTGTGCTACTTTACTGTCACTTTATTACGAGGATCTGAGGGTGTATATGAGCGGTTAGCAAGCTGTGTTCAGACAGTTGCACATGCTAGGGTTGGAGAAGTGGTCAGTGGGAGAAGATTATTGCACGCCCTTGTACACCGTGTTCTAATGGACGCTATGATGGGATTTGAAGCGAGTGACAGTACCGTGTTAAAGGTTTACAAACAAACAGACCAAACCCGCATTGGTCTTTGTTGCTTAAATGCTTTTTTTTTTAGAAAGTTTTTACTTCCTCTCAGGTCACTGAATGAATGAAAGTTTAGTAAAAGTTCAGCAGTTTGTCATTGGAGCATGGAGAGCATGTCATAGAGCAAATTAATCATGCTTATTAGTACTATTATTGTTTAGTGTTTGCACAAACATTTAACCTTCATTTGTGATTTAATGCTCAGAAAGTGTAATTTATAAATCTGTCAGCTCGTTTGTAATGTGTGCTGTCCCCCTACAGAACTGTAGTGTATGTGCCCTGTGAGTGTAACATTTCTCATCAATGGCTGCCTGTGGCTCCACCAGCAATGTGCCTGAAGGATTTCACTATGAGACCAAATACGTCCTCCTGTGCTACCTCGGCCTGCCTCCACGACCACCTGCCAGGTCTGTGGAATGTGAGGAAGGTAATGAATGACACCATATTCATGTTTTATTTCATTTTGTATATAGCAAACCCTTATTGTCAGGGATTGTTGCAGTTGTCCCTGCATGGTTATGCTGCTGAGATTGTAGTGCTGTTTTAGATGTGTGTGTTATGCAATAACTGCTTACAGTGGTCCTTAAAGGTCACTTGCACAAGTAAGGTGCTATATTTTCACGTCAAGTTCCCCTCCCTCAGTTCATCTATCATGCACAAGCGTAGATTGTCACAGCTATTCCAAGCATAGGGTTATTCTTTTCACTGTATGTAAATGAGAAACAATTAGGTACAATGCAGAAGAGGTTCAAGATAAAAGTGTGATCCTCATCAGTGATTGAGATTAGATCGAACATTAAGGAGCACCGCATCCAACACTGGTGAGCTCTAAGAGCCACAAAGCATTCTCTACTAGCCGAATAATTCTCCAAATGTAACGCCCATTTATGTTTTTCATTATCGACTTTCCTCCATTTGCTGCAGAAAGCAAACCGCCGTGGTGTGGTGTGGTGTTATCTGTTTCCTTTTTCAAGATAACCAGAGCCTGAGTTTCTTGATGCTAACATTTATAAATGAATAATTGGATAGAAATATGATTTCAGACAGTCATACCAGTCCTCTGGGTGACATTTTATTTCAGTATGGTGGTGTGATTGTTCACCGTTGACTTATCAATTAAGATTTACAAATGTTTGTTCAGAAGCATATTCTTCTTTAAAGGCCTGGACCTAAATTGCTCAATCTAATGGCAAACTTATTTATTTTGTAATGTTTTACTGTTAGGTACAATTCTACCATCAACAATAAAAAATTAAATACTATTGGTTAATCTTACTTTAATTACTCATATAACACACAGAAAATGTACACATAATAACCGCACACTACAGCTGGCCTAATATTCATCAGTATTATTGCATCACCTTTATTACCATTTTTTTTAGATTGCTTTAATAGTTCTCACAATTTATTTACTTATATAGTCAAGATAATTTATTTGTAGGTGTTCTAACCAGGTTACACTACATTCCTCAGGGTTATGTGGGTGAAATCTGATCTAGAAAGGGATATCCATCATCAATCAGCAACATGTTTGTGGAACACTATTCATAGGAAGCTCCAGAAACAAACATTTGATCAGTTGAACGTGTCTTGATTAAGATAATGGGTAATGCATTCAGTTATTAGATTGCATTAATCAAAGTGATTGAATAGGTGTGGTATGGCATGTGTTTCCTTTGCTTACTCAGTGGTTTCACACACAGCAATGAACTTCTGATCCCTGCTTTGTGTCAGACCCAGTCCTTTATCAGTTCAATCAGTCGCACACCACTGGGTTACAGTGCAGCAGAGCGTAGAAAACCCACAACAAACAGTATCTCTACATTGCCACTAGGAAAATACATCAGGTTCATTATAAAATGTTCTATTACATTACAAATATCAACAATATGGCATAAAGAGACATTACCAAAAACAGGATGTCTCTCTAAAATTATAAATAAAAAGAGAAGACTAGGAACTGGTCAGATATTCTCTCGAGAGGCCTACAGCAATATTCAAGAACTGCAGAGATTTCTGGCAAATACTGATTGGAATTAGTTATTTCCAGATATGTATCAGAGATCCTTATGGTCCAACATGTAGGCAATAATATTAAGAGAGATGTTTGGTGCAAAAAAAATTAGCACATGTTTAAAAGAGCTCATCTTCACAATGAGTCAAGATCTAAAATCAATATTATGTGAGGTTACCTGAGGACAAATGTGAACAGGAGAAGGTAATTTGACAATGCATTTGCAAGGAAGAATGGCAAAATATTGGTAAGTCAGGATGTACCTACCGCACAGAGCCACAAAAACTGAATATTGTGATTTAAAATAAAGAGAGCTTTTACTTGGTTTAAGAGGGTGAACATTAAAGCAAACTAGGTTATGTTACTTTTCGTTTCTTTTCTTTTTTTTCCGACCAATTATTTTATTATTTGTCACTTACATTTATAGGGTGCAATTCCTTGTATTTCTTTTATTTTTTATTTATTTTTTTTACATCACAAAAACTTAATTTTGTCTATAGAGTGTTTATTTGTGCCGCATAAGCTCTTTAAATCACCTGCTGACTTGGAGGACTGCTGTAAAGCTTACCTTTATTTATTCAGTTTTAACCTTATTGTAATCTAGCACCATTTATCCACTGTATGTCTCATATTTACCTAGAATCATACAACCTCACTTGACCTCACTTTCTTTTTTATTTCTAATTAAATGCCCACTTAGTTACTCTTGTTAATTATTTTGAAAGCTAATGAAAATGACAGAAGGAACATGTACAGCACATTTACCGGTAATTGCATTTAACTCAAATAGTCAGAAGGCATTTGTTCATGCAGGTCAGCAATATGAAATAAATTAACAGATTTTTATACAGTTATAACAGCATATACAACAACATACAACAGCAGGAATAATGTAGAAGTGTATTTAACAGTGAAATCACACAAAGATCTTCACAGTAATGTACGTATTTCTAAATGCAATTCTTTCATGCGTCAGAATGATGCTCTGAACTCATCAATCAAAGCCTCTTGATCTGTTTTCTCCCGTGCCTCATTATGCCTGATGCCTGTTGTTTGATACTAACAAATCATAGGAGTTTGTGAGCTTTCGCTTTAGCACAGTGTTTTTTCTGTTCCTTCTGACATTGCATGAGCAACATTTAAAAACATGTGTGTTGGACGTGATGGGTGTTGCCCTTAATTTTTTGGTAGCTGTTATGTGACTGTGTAAAGATTTTGAATTTATTGAATATGTAATTTGTGTATGTAGCCACTGAAGTACCTTTTCATTACTGACTCTTTGGGCCTCAACATCTTTACTGCTCTTGTTACAAACACATTTCCTGAAATTTCGTTGCTTGGTTTCTTTATTTATTTATTATATATGTTATTCTATGCCATGGTGCAACTCTGGCATATTACTGCAGCCTCCAATTCAGCATATCCATGGCAAAAATTTGAACATAAACATGCAAGATTGCACATCAAGCCCCTCGGTATTTAAAAAAAACATTGTTTAAATTGGCGTTCCTGCTGTAGTGGCACACCTGCAGTTATAAAACCAAAGGCTAAAGACTTTAGAAAATTAGCTGTAACACAAATATTCTTTGTCAGCTTGGAGATAAAGGCCTCCACCTCTAGCTGTCTAGCATTGTTATAAACATTTTACACATGTGCTCATCATACAGCAGATTACCTCAATCTAGCCTTTGTTTATTGTGTAATTTTGTGAACCAGTCCATAGAGGGGCACCAGTGTAAAAAATACAGTGCCTTGCGAAAGTATTCGGTCCCCTTGAACTTTGCGACCTTTTGCCACATTTCAGGCTTCAAACATAAAGATATGAAACTGTAATTTTTTTGTGAAGAATCAACAACACGTAGGACACAATCATGAAGTGGAACGAAATTTATTGGATATTTCAAACTTTTTTAACAAATAAAAAACTGAAAAATTGGGCGTGCAAAATTATTCAGCCCCTTTACTTTCAGTGCAGCAAACTCTCTCCAGAAGTTCAGTGAGGATCTCTGAATGATCCAATGTTGACCTAAATGACTAATGATGATAAATAGAATCCACCTGTGTGTAATCAAGTCTCCGTATAAATGCACCTGCACTGTGATAGTCTCAGAGGTCCGTTTAAAGCGCAGAGAGCATCATGAAGAACAAGGAACACACCAGGCAGGTCCGAGATACTGTTGTGGAGAAGTTTAAAGCCGGATTTGGATACAAAAAGATTTCCCAAGCTTTAAACATGGAGCACTGTGCAAGTGATAATATTGAAATGGAAGGAGTATCAGACCACTGCAAATCTACCAAGACCTGGCCGTCCCTCTAAACTTTCAGCTCATACAAGGAGAAGACTGATCAGAGATGCAGCCAAGAGGCCCATGATCACTCTGGATGAACTGCAGAGATCTACAGCTGAGGTGGGAGACTCTGTCCATAGGACAACAATCAGTCGTATACTGCACAAATCTGGCCTTTATGTAAGAGTGGCAAGAAGAAAGCCAGTCCTTAAAGATATCCATAAAAAGTGTCGTTTAAAGTTTGCCACAAGCCACCTGGGAGACACACTAAACATGTGGAAGAAGGTGCTCTGGTCAGATGAAACCAAAATCAAACTTTTTGGCAACAATGCAAAACGTTATGTTTGGCGTAAAAGCAACACAGCTCATCACCCTGAACACACCATCCCCACTGTCAAACATGGTGGTGGCAGCATCATGGTTTGGGCCTGCTTTTCTTCAGCAGGGACAGGGAAGATGGTTAAAATTGATGGGAAGATGGATGGAGCCAAATACAGGACCATTCTGGAAGAAAACCTGATGGAGTCTGCAAAAGACCTGAGACTGGGACGGAGATTTGTCTTCCAACAAGACAATGATCCAAAACATAAAGCAAAATCTACAATGGAATGGTTCACAAATAAACATATCCAGGTGGTAGAATGGCCAAGTCAAAGTCCAGACCTGAATCCAATCTAAAATCTGTGGAAAGAACTGAAAACTGCTGTTCACAAATGCTCTCCATCCAACCTCACTGAGCTCGAGCTGTATTGCAAGGAGGAATGGGCAAAAATGTTAGTCTCTCGATGTGCAAAACTGATAAAGACATACCCCAAGCGACTTACAGCTGTAATCGCAGCAAAAGGTGGCGGTACAAAGTATTAACTTAAGGGGGCTGAATAATTTTGCACGCCCAATTTTTCAGTTTTTCTTTGTTAAAAAAAGTTTGAAATATCCAATAAATTTCGTTCCACTTCATGATTGTGTCCCACTTGTTGTTGATTCTTCACAAAAAATTACAGTTATATCTTTGTTTGAAGCCTGAAATGTGGCAAAAGTTCGCAAAGTTCAAGGGGGCCGAATACTTTCGCAAGGCACTGTATGTATATTTTTTGTGTTTAGGAGCATCTGGGCATGCAGCACAAGAAAAAGCTGTGGAACAGACCAGCAGGATGAAGGAGCAGATAGAGGAACATCTAAAGCAACTAGAAGAAGAAATCACTGCCTGTGAGAAAAATACACATGCTATTGGTTTGGTGTAAATTGGCATTTTTTGAAAATTAATTATTATTTTAACATTAAAAGATAAAGTTGTGAGATTAGCCTTAGCTACATTTATACAGAAATCTATCAGCTGTGCGTTTTCTTTTTACACAGCTTTTCCAAGTACAGGCTTTGATCGGCACACCTCCCCAGTGTTCAGTCCAGCTAATCCCGAGAGCACTATAGAGGACACCCTGGCCATGCTGGGGGACCGGGTCGCACAAGTACTGGATACACATCTGACCTTGGCCACACAGACAATTCTCAGTGGGTCAGTGTCTGGTAGATTTTCATGGAACGGCATAGTCAGTAAAACAGTATAGCGCACACACAAACACACACGCACAAATCTGGGCAAGGCTACACAAACAATTCTGCTGTGCTTAAGATTCCTAAGAACACAGTGGCCTCCACGATCCTCAAATGGAAGAAGAGTGGCACAATCAGGACTTGGCCAAACTGAGCAGTCAGGAAGAAGGGCCTTTAAGCAAGATGATCAAGAAATGTATGGCCACTCTTACTGAGCTCTGAAGATCCTGTGTGGAGCTGGAGAAAGTTCCAAAACGACAACCATTACCGCTGCTGATCTGGGCGTTATGGCAGAGTGGTTAGATGAAAGCCTCTCCTTAGTGCAAAACCCATGAAAGCCAGCCTGCTTGAAGTTTGCCAACAGACTGTGTGGATCTTTGGCCTCAATTCTAAACACTATGTCTGAGGAAAAGCAGGCACCGCTAATCACCTGCCCAATACCATTACAAAAGTGAAACATGATGGTGGCAGCGTCATGCTGTGGGAGTGTTTTTCTTTAGCAGGGACTTGGCAACTGGTCAGGGTTGAGCTGAGGCTGAATAGAGCAAAGTACAAAGATATCCTCAATAAAAACATGTTCCACAGCGCTCAGGACCTCAGTATGAGCCGAAGGTTCACCTTCCTACATAAAAATCCAGGTGTGCAAAGCTTGTTGCATCACACCCAAAAATACTTAAGGCTGTTATTGTTGCCAAAAGTGCTTCAACTAAGTACTGAGGAAAGTTTAATTTTTATTGACTGAATTTATTATTTTTTTACTTTGTCATTATGGAGTGCTGAGTGTAGATTTCTGAGGAAAAAATCTATTTAAATGATTGAAGTACAGTCGTCCCCCGATTTATCGTGGTTCGAATCTTGCGGTCCCACTTTATCGCGATTTTGAATGTGGCATATAACTATTTTGTTTCCCGAATGGTCCCGATTTCATTCCATCTTAAGAAATGAGTAGCATTATGAGAAGGGCAGAGTTGAAGACATACATCACCAGATTTAACCAATGAAAATAAAGAATGCAGTGTATTTTTAACTCCGACCCTTTTTTGACAACACAAGAAGCGTCAACCAATAAACGAGCAGAAAAGCTATGCAAAGGCTACGCTACAGTACTGTAATGTGCTACAGTACTCACTGTAAATGTGATATTTCTACGAATTTACACAATTTATCTCGCTATATTTTTTGTGTGTGTGTTTAAATATTGTGGGATGACGATTTATGGCTTAAACAATAAAATTAAAAAAAGAATTTTTGCGTCCGTTTATGAAAATCTGAAATTAGTTTTTTTTGGTCGGTTTTCGGCACGTAACTAACGCGATATACGAGGCACAACTGTATCAGGCTGCAACATCATAAAATTTATTGCTGCTGTCATTATTATTATTTTGACATTTTCTTCAGTTATTCTTCACTAAAGATGATTTTATTACTAAAATCTTTGGTCAGCCTATTGTTTGGTTGTTAATACTCCAGCGGTTTCATTCTTCTTCAGAAAATGCCAATTCCTGCATTGGCCATGGAAAAGACACTTAAATGTTTTCACTTGCATTTTGTTGATTGCTGTCAAGATACCTTTTCTTTTTTCTTTGTATACTTAAAAACCCCTGTAATTTTAACCCAGCTTTGTTATATCCACTTTACGTAGATGTGTTAGTTTGTTTACTAATCTGGAAAGGTGCTGCAGTTGTAGCAGTACCACATTGTCTGCATTTATAATACAACATCTAGAACTTTATCTTAAGTAGAAACCTACCTCAGTAAAGGTTTTGCTGTTAACTAACAGTGCGTGTGTGTTGCAGGCAGCTGGATTACGAGGATTTCCAAAGTGCAGTGAAGGAGGTTTCCTCCCATTCTGAAGGAGGCTGGAGCAAGGTAATAACAAATTAGTCTTATAGTCGCAAGTTAGAACTGTTTGCACAGTTCCAAAATTTTTACTAAACACCAGAATCATCCACTTTACGTTAAATGTGTGTGCGCCTCTCTTTCTCGCCTTCTCCATCTCTTTAGGTTTTGGTACCTTTAGTGTTAATGCAGAAGCTGCATTGTAAGGGTCAACCGCTGCCAAAACTACTTTCCATGGGTGAGCGTTACTTAGTTGAGGAAGAGGCAGACTTCATCATCCAGCAGGGAGGATGGGTAAGTGTCTTGTTTGTGTGCGTGTGTAACTGTGTGAAGGTATTTCTTTTATAAAATCTTTGATGGGGTCTAAACATCCCTGTAAGCTCTCTATTTTTATTAAGTGAGGATGCAGAAGCTTTTATTGTCATTTCAACCATATATAGCTGACTCGGTACACAGTGAAATGAGACGACGTTCCTCCAGAACCGTGGCACTACGTAAAACAACATCGAGCTACATGCAGGACACGGAGCTAAGGTCTAGTTGTCCAAGCCACATAAAGTTTCCTTAGCCTTCTCAGGAGGTAGAGATGCTGCTGGGCTTTCTTGGTGATTGAGCTAGTGTTAAATGACCAGGTGAAGATCTCCACCAGATGAACACAAAGAAATTTGGTTCTCTTGACTATCTATCTATGAGGATCCATCGATGATTCAATTCATTTTTATTTGTATAGCACTTTTAACAACGAACATTGTCTCGAAGCAGCTTTACACAGATAATGTGGTGCTAAAAATGAATAAGATGTTTTTTATAGGTGTAAATGACGATCAGTGGAGAATGGTCGCTCTGTGTCCCCTAAAGTCAACAACCATCTCTTTAGTTTTGTCAACGTTCAGAGACGGGTTGTTTGCGCTACACCAGGCTCTTAGCTGTTGCACCTCCTCTCTGTATGCTGACTCGTCGTTCATGCTGATGAGACCCACCACAGTCGTGTCCTCAGCGAAATTGATGATGTGGTTCGAGCTGTGCATTGCTACACAGTCAAGAGTCGTCAGAGTGAACAGCAGTGGTCTGAGCACACAGCCCCTCACAGATCCAGTGAGACTGGAACTGTAGACTGCTGCTTCTTTTAATACATTGTATCTTGTTTCATTGAAGTATGCAACAACTTTCACATGCTTGTCTGCAGCTCTTACATTAACTTATTCTAATATAGAGTTAGAAATCAGAAATCAGATAGCATGTGTGCCAAAAGAGGGCGCGATTGATCTGCAGAGCAGAGCTGAAATGTACACGCAATAAAAAAAGGAGAATTTAATCATTGGTTTTCATTTCAGTATTGCGGTTTCATCTCGGCAAAATAAACATTGTGTGTTACAATATTCCTGTGTAATTTAAGGTATACAGTCAGTTCCAAAAGTATTTGGACATCATTTGGAAATGAAGCAATCAAGAGACAAATTACAGCACAGACATTCTGCTTTAATACATTTGTGACAAAAAAAATATATATAAAAATCACTTAAATCAGTAAAAAAATGACAGTTTGGCCTGGTGTGCTGTGGCCTGTGTCATAATTTAATGACAAATTAACAAAATAAAGGTCTGGATTTGTTTCCAAATGCATAGTTTGCATTTTTGTAGCTGTTCATAGGAACGTTAACTATCCAATATACTACTATACTTTTAACGGTACTACTATACTTTTAACGGTTCCTTACATGCACTTGTTGGTGCATGTAAGGAAGGCTATTATCAGGCTGAAAAAAAAAGGAAGCTCAGCAATACCAAATGTCCTGGAAGCCCAGAGTAGACATCGAAAGTGAATGAGCACATAATTTTCTTTGAAGAGGAAAAACCCCTTTAACAAGATCTAGCCAAGTCATTCTGTGATTCCTAAATGATTAATAAACTATTGTTGTTAAGGTTTTTTTTTTTTTTTTTTACTTTTAATGCAGTGAATTAAAAATGTAAATGTCTTGATTGCTTCACCCACTGTGGCAATAGTAACATCAAAAAAAAATTACATTTACACAATACATTTATATTATTGTAGTTAATCTGGCCTAACTTCTGCTAGTGAAAGTACCAAACTTCTGATTTCTCCATTGTTTACTTCTCTGGATTCTAAACATATCAAAGGTCACTTCTATTAACATAACTACTGTTTCGTTAGGTCCTTTTAAACAAACCAGTATAAAACATTTTATTGCCATCTTTGGATTGCGCACACACACGGCAATCGTTTTGACTTTTAACTTTGCGTATAGTTGTTTTCTTTATGGCAGCAGTTGTAGTTCTCGGAGCACAAATATCCTCTTCTGAATCTGTGCGTGATAATACAATCTGGAGGATTAGTTTAAATAAAGAGCCTCTGCTGCTTCTGCAGAGAGGACGGCCTTCAGTGTCTCCTTTTTGAGATTAAAATGCTGAATAGATCCACATTCCTTCAGTGCAAACCCTTCATGAGAAATCCAGAGTTCAGGCAGAGACGACATGAACATGACGGGAGGGGTTTTGTGTTTTCAGGGGAGGGAAGAAGCAGTGAACAAGAAGTCCTGTACAGCTGCCCTCCATTGCTCTGACTGTGTGCTGTGTGTGTTGAGTGTCTATTTAGTTTTCCTTTATTAATTATTACACTGCTGTGTTGGCATATCACTGAAATCAACCCACGTCAGGTAGGCTCACTTTATTTCGCTTGTATTTTGAAGTGGCACAGATGAGACGAACTATAAGAGATCTGATATTTGATCTGGTAATGATTGTACATTATTGTATTCTATGATGTAACATCGAGTCTTTATCGCTACAGAAAGCAGACTGACTGCAAAGTGCATAGTTGGTTTTGTCTTAGTCCCAATTTTTTGTCAATGTTTCAGTCATAATTTAGTTTTTAATATTTTATTTTGTTTTCAGGGTGGGGTGTTACAAGAAAGTGTGTGTGCATAAGTAGGTACACAAACTAAATATTTAGTCACTAAAAGACACGTCTCTTGCAAAGCTTATTGACCTTGTCAGGGCACTTTCTCCCTTGTGATACTTTTGGATTTTTTTCATATTTATAATGTAGTTTATTCATTCACATACATTTGCCCTTCATGCTGTTTTTCGAATAGCCTCAGCCACACTACTGTGATTGAGATCTGCCAGCAAAATGTAACATGTAAAGTGATTTAACCTGATCCATTTTCAGAGCTTGATATCGAAATGACCTTGATGCAAATCTCCCCTGTTCGAGTGAAGTGAAACGAAAAGCAAAACTAAAAGAATTGTTTCGAACAGGTGTTTTAAACAGTGGCTGGTTATTAGTAGGTCGCAATTCAGAAGCCAACACAGAACATAATTTAGAATGTGATGTCTTGTTGGCAATGTCCTGAACACTGTTCGGCCCACAGCAGCGGCAGCTGAAGAGCAGGAATCATGTGGTTCGCATTATAATAACACAGACTGCGCGTCATAGGGAAGTCCAAAAATAAATCTGATAAATCCTCATATGAAATTATCAGCAGGGACACTGTCCTAGTTCCTCTGCATAGTGTCTTTTCCCTAAGAAAGGAGAGTAGATTAACAATGCTGCTGATTATTGTCACTCCTGAACAGCTGTCACTAATATTTAAATGCTGTTTTATTTATATTTATATATATATATATATATATATATATATATATATATATATATATATATATATATATATATAAATAAATCACTTAGAAATCATGGAGGGGTCGGAAATTGTCATCGTAGGTGCATGTCCACTGTGAGAGACATAATCTAAAAAATAAATCCAGAAATCACAATGTATGATTTTTTTTAACTATTTATTTGTATGATACAGCTGCAAATAAATATTTGAACACCTGAGAAAGTCAATGTTAATATTTGGTACAGTAGCCTTTGTTTGCAATTACAGAGGTCAAACGTTTCCTGTAGTTTTTCACCAGGTTTGCACACACTGCAGGAGGGATTTTGGCCCACCTCCACACAGATCTTCTCTAGATCAGTCAGGTTTCTGGCCTGTCGCTGAGAAACACGGAGTTTGAGCTCTCTCCAAAGATTCTCTATTGGGTTTAGGTCTGGAGACTGGCTAGGCCATGCCAGAACCTTGATATGCTTCTTACAGAGCCACTCCTTGGTTATCCTGGCTGTGTGCTTCGGGTCATTGTCATGTTGGAAGACCCAGCCTCGACCCATCTTCAATGCTCTAACTGAGGGAAGGAGGTTGTTCCCCAAAATCTCGCAATACATGGCCCCGGTCATCCTCTCCTCAATACAGTGCAGTCGCCTGTCCCATGTGCAGAAAAACACCCCCAAAGCATGATGCTACCACCCACAGTAGGGATGGTGTTCTTGGGATGGTACTCATCATTCTTCTTCCTCCAAACACGTTTAGTGGAATTATGACCCAAAAGTTCTATTTTGGTCTCATCTGACCACATGACTTTCTCCTATGACTCCCTCCTCCACTTAAGACGTGCCTGGACATGTGCTGGTTTAAGCAGGGGAACCTTTCGTGCCATGCATGATTTCAAACCATGACGTCTTAGTGTATTACCAACAGTAACCTTGGAAACGGTGGTCCCAGCTCTTTTCAAGTCATTGACCAGCTCCTCCCGTGTAGTTCTGGGCTGATGTCTCACCTTCCTTAGGATCATTGAGACCCCACGAGGTGAGATCTTGCAAATACTTATTTGCAGCTGTATCATACAAATAAATAGTTTAAAAATCATACATTGTGATTTCTGGATTGTTTTTTTAGATTATGTCTCTCACAGTGGACATGCACCTCGATGACAATTTCAGACCCTCCATGATTTCTAAGTGGGAGAACTTGCAAAATAGCAGGGTGTTCAAATACTTATTTTCCTCACTGTGTGTGTGTGTGTGTATGTGTGTATATATATATATATATATATATATATATATATATATATATATATATATATATATATATATACATACACCTTGTGTGTCCAAACTTTTGGTCTGTACTGTATATATATTATATATACAGTACAGACCAAAAGTTTGGACACACCTGCTCATTCAAAGAGTTTTCTTTATTTTCATGAGTATGAAAATTGTAGAGTCACACTGAAGGCATCAAAACTATGAATTAACACATGTGGAATTATATACATAACAAAAAAGTGAACTGAAAATATGTCATATTGTAGGTTCTTCAAAATAGGCATCAAGAGAATGCCAAGAGTGTGCAAAGCAGTAATCTAAGCAAAAGGTGGCTACTTTGAAGAACCTACAATATGACATATTTTCAGTTGTTTCACACTTTTTTGTTATGTATATAATTAATAAATAAAGAAAACTCTTTGAACTCTTTTTTGTTATGTATATAATTAATAAGTAAAGAAAACTCTTTGAATGAGGTGTGTCCAAACTTTTGGTCTGTACTGTATGTATATATATATATATATATATGTATATGTATATGTATATATATATATATATATATATATATATATATATATATATATATATATATATATATATATATATATATATATATATATATATATAAAAATTTAGGGTGTAACAATACACATATTCATACTGAACAATCCTTTTTACTTGCAGAACAGTTACAATCTTAGTTTACGCCTCACACTGCACAGTGTCACTGTTTTATTATTATTAAACCTGAAAACATGCACAACAATGCCAGGGGTATGAAAAAAGAAACTAGAGTTAGCGCACAGTCACTGTGGCTACTCGCTCTGTACAGGCATAATGCTTTATAGTGCATTGTAAAACTCTTTTAAAATTTTGTTTTGTGCATGCGTGAAATCAGCCAAGTAGAACATAGCTTTGAAAAATGTGATTTTAAATGTAAAAAAAAAACCGCACACATGCTTATATACACGCGTATTATCCAAATGGGGGTCTAACCATTAAATTTGATCGTCCCTTTTAATTTAGTTAACCTGCAAAACAAGAGAACACACTTTTTTTTTTTTTTTCCTTTTTTTATAAAGAATCTATCTCTGAGATCTCAAATAATGACTTGGTTGTTAAAAAAACTATATTGGAACATGATCCGTTCCAAAGTCTGCGTTCGAACTAAATTTGTTTTGTGTAAATTGTCAAATGTAACTTTCAGGTGCTTACAATATAAATTTGGCATTTGGTTTTCATCACACCAGATGCCTGACTTTTTTGCTCTTTTTCAATCTGAGTAAAAGCAGCTCGATCTGTAAGATGGTTCAGGGCAGTCACACCGAGAGGAAACGCATGTACATACTTGCCACAGTTCATAACAGCATAGCTTCTTCAATCTGGCACAGTGGCTAGGGTGTTAAAAAAACAGCACTGCACAGAAAATAAAACCCTTGCTTTTGCTTTAGGGTTCACAAATATTATCTGTACCCCAATAAATGTAATTTTCATTTAAGACACCCAAACAACCATCTGTGAAGTTATTTAATCATTCAGGTCATTTTAAATGTACTTGTTATAACTCAAAATGTAATGTTAAGTTTTTTCATCTGAGAGACTTTATTCATTCTAATCATGGGTTTGTCCAAACATCAAGATTATGACTCAATAATGACTGTCATTTTACTGCATGCTCGTGTGGTTCAGAGTCCAAACACCATCTTCTTGTTTTGCAGAGTGCAGTGTTTAGCCTGGAGGATGTGGAGGAACCAGGTGCACTCATAGCGGAAGACAGTAACGATATCTACATCTTGTCAGGGGAACACAGCCGCGAGCAATTGAGCCCCACCGAGTCACTGCTCATCAGTGTGGCAGACAGCAGCGGCTTGAGCTCCTGGCACACAGAGAGTTTGCCCGTATCAATGAGCGGCCACGAATCCTGGGCTCAGGTCGGCACCATGGAGCCAGAGGATGAAAGAAGCATGGACACTGGTGAGGGTGTCGCTGAGGAGCGCAGTGAGAACAACTCGTCCAACTCGGACATTGTGCATGTAGAGCGTGAGGAGGCTGAGTTTCTGGAGGAGGGAGAAGCTGTAGAAGAGGGAGAGCTGCAGGAGAGCGTGCTCAGTGTCCTAGGCACTGAAAGCGAGCTGCAGGCCCTTAGAGATGAGCTTAGAAGAGAAGCACCAGAGTCACTGATGTCCCTAGAGGAGCAGATTGTCTTTCTGGACTCTCCTCCTAGCCTGGTTGCTGCTGTTTCACCAGTTGATGTAGAGTCAAAGTTTATTACCCTTTCAAGCCCTGCTGTCATTGCTGATATTAATGTCCAGCAGGACTCCCTGTCTTCTTCATCCGTTGCAGTCATTGCTGATGCTCCAGTTGGTGTGGAAGTGAAAAGTTCTCTTCATCCTTCCCTCCCTATTGCTGTTATACCCCAAGTGCTTTATCCTGAACCTGAGCCTCAGTCAGCTCAGCCAGAGCCTGTTCTAGCTCCTATGGAGCCACAGATGCCAGTTCAAGCTCCAGAAGCTAAAGCTGAGCCACATTCTAAAGCTGTCCAAGCAGCTCCAGAGCATGAGATGCTGCCACAAGTAAAAGCTGTACAAGCCATTTCAGTCCAGCAGCAACCTTTTTTCCTCCCAGCTCCAGCACAGAATATACCATCACTGAAGCCACAGATTGTTCAGGGGTCATCAGCTCCATCCCAGGTTCCTCCTGTTTTATCTCCTGCTGCAGCTCCAGAACAGGAAATAGTGCAACAGGATGTACAGCATGTACACACAGTACCTATTCCAGCTCAGGGGTCACCTGCAGCAGAGCCTGTGTCTTCTGAGCTTACAGTTCTTCTGTATGGTGGTGCTGCACTAGTAGCCATTGCTGCTTTAGTGGCCTATGGAGCTCTGGCTTTGAGGAAGAAGTATTAAGTAGAGATTAATTAATGACCCCACCACATCGGTGAGCCTTTTCAGGAACCGAGGCCACTGTGCTGCCAAACTTTTTTGGAAATTTCAGTTCTGTTCACATGTTCTCAAGTTTCGTTGATTCTCTAGGTTTATTTTGTATTTCCTATTATTCTGATACAGGGAACTACTACTGATCCTTTCTGAGGCAAATGCATTGTCATTTTGGTGTTGTGTTCTTTTCACATTCTCCTATAAAGCTCTCATTCGCTCCTTACGTTGTCTTAGGTTTTAAATTCTGAAAGGCTGGGGGTTTGGATTTTTAGAAGCAGGTAACTTCAAGATTTGGAGATATGATTTGCCAAATAATAAAAAAAAAGGGCACATTCAATGATGCCCAGTATTTTGTCTGATTTAATTTATTTGAAATATTTAGACCTAGTTTTAAGAAAATCACTTATGTTTAAGTCCTTGACTTAAGTTCATATACAGCATGTACATAATTTACAACAAATTTATACATGCAATCTACTGTCTTGTCTAAATGACAGATGAATTGGGAGCAACATTGCTGTTGTTGAGCAATTGAATTTCCCTTGTAAACAAAAGGAACAGCATGTCCAGGACAAAGCATACACTGGGAATACCCCTTATTCATTTTCCTTATAGTATTTCAGTTTTTTTTTTAGTTACCATGATTAAAGTCTGTTAAAATTAAAACAAATAAAGTTTGGTTTTTAAATTCTGATTTTGTAATGTTTTTAATACTGATGCCTTTCTACAATTGTAATACCATCATGTGTTGCATAAAACCAAGCACACATTTCCTGTTAATCACACTTGTGGTTTCTAATGTCTCTTAATCTGAGCAAGTGTCTAGATAAGAGATTATGTTGGGTAAGACTAAGCATTTTTTTGACAGATTGTCTCTTGTCCAAATCATCAAATCTGTCATTGTTTTATTTTTTACTTGCAATACAGTTCATTTATTTTACCTCCTATTGTTGAGTAAAACTGTGTCCATGCTCTATCCTCTCTCTCTATATATACATACATACATACACACACAAACACACAGGTGTGGAAAAAGTGTGTGCCCCCTTCATGATTTCTTTTTTATTTGCATGTTTGTCACACTTAAAAGTTTCAGATCATCAAACTAATTTAAATATTAGTAAAAGATAACACAAGTGAACACAACATGCAGTTTTTAAATGAAGGTTTTTATTATTGTGGAAAAACAAAATCCAAAACTACATGGCCCTGTGTGAAAAAGTGTTAAAACTGTGGTTTATCACACCTCTCGCCACACCCAGGCCTGATTACTGCCACACCTGTTCACAATCAAGACATCTCTTAAATAGGACCTGGCTGACAAAGTGAAGTAGACCAAAAGATTCTCAAAAGCTGGACATTCTGAATTTCTTTGAAACTCAGCATAAACAAATGAGAAAAAAAGTAATTGTAATCTATTAGTCTGGAAAAGGTTATAAAGCCATTTCTAAAGCTTTGGGACTCCAGCTAACCGACCAAAATTACCCCAAGAGCACAGCGACGACTCATCCAAGAGGTCACAAAAGACCCCACAACAACATCCAAAGAGCTGCAGGTCTCACTTGCCTCAGTTAAGGTCAGTGTTCATGACTCCACCCTAAGAAAGAGACGCCAAAAATGATCTGCATGGCAGAGTTCCAAGATGAAAACCGCTGCTGAGCAAAAACATAAAGGCTTTTGCCAGAAAACATCTTGATGATCCCCAAGACTTTTGGGAAAATATTCTGTGGACTGACGAGACAAAAGTTGAAATTTTGGAAGGTGTGTCCCATTACGTCTGGCGTAAAAGTAACCTCGTGACCTCAAGCAGAAGCGAACTTGGGTTCTGCAGTAGGACAATAAACCAAAACACACCAGCAAGTCCACCTATGAATGGATTAAGAAAAACAAAATTAAGACTTTGAAGTGGCCTAGTCAAAGTCCTAACCTGAATCCTATTGAGATGCTGTGGCATGACCTTAAAAAGGCGGTTCATGCTCGAAAACCCTCCAATGTGGCTAAATTACAATTCTGCATAGATGAGTAGAGCGCAAAAAAAAAAAACAGACTCGCTGCAAGTTATCGCAAACACTTGATTGCAGTTTTTGCTGCTAAGGGTGGCCCAACCAGTTATTAGGTTTAGGGGGCAAACACTTTTTCACACAGGGCAATGTAGTTTTGGATTTTGTTTTCCCTCAATAATAAAAAAAACTTCATTTAAAAACTGCATGTTGTGTTCACTTGTGTTATCTTTTAATATTATTTAAATTAGTTTGATGATCTGAAACATTAAAGGGACAAACATGCAAGAAAAAAGAAATCAAACACTTTCACACCAGTGTAGATGCGTGACATTAACATTGCAAAAAAATAAACCCTTCCAATGTTTAACCTCATTAATTCTTCCCTGGGTCACAAACCCTAGTTAAAGAATCTCTGATATCTAAACATCCACCCTGGGGTTTTAAAGGCCCCTGGTTCTTAGAGTTGGTTCTGAGGAACCCCAGTAGTTCAGGATTATGTTACAGTGGTGGAAATCACAAGATATATGAATTTGAATAAAATGATGGAAATGTAAAATACCCTCTCGGTTTTGTATTCATATTTCGTAAAATCTCTCTGTTCTAAGGCACTCAGTGTTTTTTATTCTGAATTTGGTCACTTCCCAGCAATTGCACCCCCTCCAAGCCATTTAAAGGCATCCAATAACATCTCTTAAAACCTCTGTATCTGCTGCATCACAAGGCAGCAGAACGCACTCGGAGGAAAGAATTATCCACCCGCTACTGCATAGATGATCTCACAGGCACCTCAACTAGTGTTTCTCTCACCAAGAGCACAGAGAGTTGCGTCACTGGTTTCAGGACATGACTGGCTGCCACACTGGGCTTTAAATCAGAAATTTCTATACAATAGAGCAAATATTTTTCTGCTGTAGGAGGGATAAAAAAAAAAAAAAAAAACACCACACAACAAAAAAATTCAAGGTTTGTAATTTACAATGCATTTAGTTAAAGATGTTAAATTATATATTTGTTTATATAAAAAAAGTAAAAAAAAAATTACAATTCATCCATTTGTTTTTACTTTTTAACAATAAATTCAAACATCAGGAAAAAAGATTCACACATGAAACAAAAAAACATTATGTATATTCATCTACTAAGAAAAAAAGGAAACATGTAAAATTTGTAAACAAACAAACATCAGTTTAAAGATTTAGGCAACACTTGGCAGTAAATGAAACGCGTCACTGAGGTCTACTGCAGGTCTGTGTACTGCATCAGGGTGTTACAGAGGTCGCGAAGCAGACGAGGGGCACGGTCACAGATTGCCCTCACCACGGTGAAGGTGAGCGCCATCACCATTTGCTCGCTGTGCACACCAGGCACGTCCTTGAGTAAGCGGTCAACACCCTGAGACAAGCAGTTCCACCAGCACTGAAAACCACATCATACACGGTCATTAGAATTACAACTTTCTCTTCGCTGAACTTTAGCTGTGAAGAGTTGGATCTTTGGATCTCAGCATGATGTCTAGCTTTTGAGGATCTTTTGGTCTACTTCACTTTGTCAGGCAGGTCTTGATTGTGTGGCAGAAATCAGGCCTGGGTGTTAAGAAATCACGGTGATAAACCACAGTTTTAACCTGAGCTTAGTGAGAGCAAACACTTTTTCCTCACATGTAGTTTTAGATTTTGTTTTCCCTCAATAATAAAAACCTTCATTTAAAAACTGCATGTTGTGTTCACTTTTACTAATATTTAAATTAGTGTGATGATCTGAAACATTAAAGTGTGACAAACATGCAAAAGAATAAGAAATCAGGAAGGGGGCAAACACTTTCACACCACTGTATACTAGAACAAATCTTATTGGATAATGATTCTTGGTTGTATGCAGCATGTATAGAATTAGCAGTAGGCTAATTTCACCTAAGAGGCAGGGTGCCCTTGGTATGGATGGTAGGGGTAAGAGAGCAAAATGAAATGTTCAGAAAACAGCTAGATCTCAAATTTTACCCAATGTCCCTTTAATAAAGGTCTAATTTGTGCCTGCATTGTTGTATAGATGACTATTAGTTGTACAAGCTTGAACAGATTATTTATTTTTTATTATTCTTGCCACATCTGTGATGTTTTTTTGTTTGTTTTTTGCATAGCTATATAAGACAACTTTCATTCATGCAATTATCCAGTCAGTCAGTCATGTTGCAGTCGTGCAGTAGTCAAAAGTTTCAGTTCAGTTTTTTTAGTCAAACAGATACTTGTTCTTGACTGGCAAGAGTTCAAGTTGATGTGGTCTTCAGCATATGGCATTATACAGTAGGTTTACTGGCGGTGTTATTTTTGGGTTTTGTGTATTTGATGCACTTTATGTGGCTAAGACAACTTACTACAGTCCTAACCAGCTCTAGGTTCTGTTATGTAGCTCTGTGTTCTGTGATGTAGCTCTGTGTTCTGTTATGTAGCTCTAGGTTCTGTTATGTAGCTCTAGGTTCTGTTATGTAGCTCTGTGTTCTGTTATGTAGCTCTAGGTTCTGTGATGTAGCTCTAGGTTCTGTGATGTAGCTCTGTGTTCTGTGATGTAGCTCTAGGTTCTGTGATGTAGCTCTGTGTTCTGTGATGTAGCTCTGTGTTCTGTGATGTAGCTCTGTGTTCTGTGATGTAGCTCTGTGTTCTGTGATGTAGCTCTAGGTTCTGTTATGTAGCTCTGTGTTCTGTTACGTAGCTCTAGGTTCTGTGTTCTGTGATATAGCTCTAGGTTCTGTTATGTAGCTCTGTGTTCTGTTATGTAGCTCTGTATGTGGGATAGAGCTACATAACAGAACAGAGCTACATGTTGTTTTATGTAGCACCAGGATTCAGGAGAAACGTCGTCTCATTTCACTGTGTACTGTGTCAGTTATATGTGGTTGAAATGCTAATAAAAGCTTCCTGACTTGACTTAAACTGATGTCACTGTATTTGGATGATTTTGAGTCACTGGATAAGGTTTAATGCTCATCAGAAAGAAGCCAGGCAGTTTCTGAACATTCTCAAACCACAATCAGTTTTGCAACAGTCAAATGATCAGATTTTATGCACAGAGATGCTGCAACCTGAGTGGCTGTTTGGATTATTGCATGAATAAGCAAGTGTACTCCTTATTCCTATTGAAGCAGCAGGTCAGTTTATGTCTCACATGGGTATTAAAAAAAAGCAGGGAAACTTTTTCAATCTCTTGCTGCAGTCAATTTTAGCAATTGTATACATGGCAAGCAGATGGAGAATCACTTTGACCACACAAATGCACAAAAACATTTTTCTAGTCCACTGCTTAATATGCCGGCACCTGACAATGCTTGCAAACAAGCTCAACAATCAGGTCCTTGGTTATATGATGTAAGGTGGGTGGTAACTGTACTGAGAAACTAGCAGAGGTCTTCATGAACATATTTATATAAAGCACTAATTCCTAAAGGAGCTTTCACACCTATACCAATTAGAGTCAGTTCATTTACTGATTAGTTTATTAGTTTGAGTCCACTGTGGGCATAATTCAAGTAAAAACGATGCAAGATTAAAATAATCATGAACACAGTTTGCAATAAATGAATTATGAAATACAGCAATCCCCCATTTATCGCGGTGGTTATGTTCCAAAACCGTCCACGATAAAATAAAAAACTTGATAAACGAACGGCACCCCAAAAATGCTATTTTATGTATACAGTACTGTATTAACATTTTACTTCATTTTATAATTAATGATTATATTTTTTTTATAAATGTCATTATTTTAATATTTCTTTCTTTCGGCTTCTCCCATTAGGGGTCGCCACAGCGGTTAATCCGCATGTTTGATTTGACACGCTTTTACGCTGGATGCCCTTCCTAACGTAATCCTCCCCATTTATCCGGGCTTGGGACCCGCACTAAGAGTGGCTGGTGTTGGTTCCCTGACTGGGGAACTCCATAATAACAATTCCAGGTTTTTTGGTCTATTGTGCTATTAGCGAGAAACCGGGAAAATCAGCCAAACAAATGAATTATGTGGCAAATGTAATTCCGTGATAAACAGGGGCGCGAGATTCGAACCGCGGTAAATTAATAAAATAATGCTTTGAACCATTTTCAAAGTGTATCCACTATTTATTCTCTTGTTCTTAATATTAAGATATCCAAACACCCAGAAACCACTACATAATTTCTTAAACTTTGCCATATGGCTCAGTTGGCATCTCATTAATTAGTTTAGTAGCTCGCATTTACACCAAAAAAATAAATAAAAATGCCCATAATATATAAACATGCTCACTTTCACTTCCTCGGTTCAAGGTTGAATTATTTTCTCACTTTCTTTTCCTCAAACACAAAAAATGATAAAAACTAGAGTGAGACCGTACCTCAAACTTCTGCAGATTTAACAGTACAACACAACCACATCAAAGGGGAAGAATGCACCAAAAAAATACAAAAACTGAAGAAAAAAAAACTGACACGGAATATTTGTCAGTATATCTTATCTTGTTTACATCGTTAGTATGATATGCAACTTTCAAAATTACTGATGCCTGTTTAACAATTTTCAAATTGAATGGGGTAATAAGAACCTCCTCACAGAGAATATATTGTGAACAGTAATGCATTTACCAGAGCCTAGAAAATAGTTCTATCTGTTTGCTGACCTTGTGTTAGCTACCAGAGTAAGATACTTCAAAGATTGGGCTTTTGTGAATGAGGGCACTTAAGACTAAAACCTGAAAAGAAAACATCTGGCTAAGCAGCAATAAATATATTATTCGTTTATCCACAGTTATTGCTGATTTTTTTTTTTTTTTTTAATAACACCTGTTATATTGCTTCAAATGCTACAAAACCTCCTTTCCTCACACTCCTTTCATCATGAGGTGTTTTGAGAAGATGGTCATCTCACAGTGGAACCATAGATATCCAGAGAGACTGGAATAAAGATTCTGTATTACTCCTTCAAATAAGCCGATTCAGAGCCCAATCCTCTATCCCCCCTTTATCTGTTTATTCACTTCTATTTATTTCTTAATCGCCTTAATAGATTTGACTTACTTGCTGGAACTGCTTTCTGTGTATCACTATACCACAGATACAAGTGGATTGAATAAACACTTAAAACTATTATTATGGGTGCACTGATGTTTCTTTTTTCAGTACTTGTCCTGATTAATTAGTATCCTTACCTACTGCCATTAACATGTATCTGGAAACACTTTCTGTGAGGAAGGAATATTTACTACAATGGCTACAAATGCAATAAACAATTTTGCACTCAAGTGTCCATCATTGAATAACTGGCAACCTCAACAACGATGGCACTATAATGAATGGACATTTGGTAAGACCAAGATGAGGATGGGTTCCCTTCTGAGTCTGGTTCCTCCTGAGGTTTCTTCTTAATACTATCTCAGGGAGTTTTCCCTTGCCACTTTCGGCACTACATGCTCATTAGGGATAAACTTATAGAGACAGAAATTTACGTAAAAATTAATATTCATAATTATTTCTTTCTGTAAAGCTTATTGTGCGTAAAAATAAAATGTAATTAAATAGCCTTGAATGTATGCAAAGTTCTTGGAGTTGTGCAACAGAACATTACCTTCTGTGCCAACATTTTGCCCTCCTCTGACTGTAATGTGACTGCTGCACAATTTGCCTTATGCTGAATTTCAGAACAGATCCATGATAAATGGATATATTATACTTTAATAATATTTTGTTGTACTTGTAGAACGAGGATAAAGGTACAGTATTGAGCTATTCTTTAGAATATACTCACCTCTTGAGAAGACTTGCTGAGTTTCTTGGTCAGATGCTCAGCCACTTGAGAGACAATGAGGTGATTGAATTCATCTGCCATTCTAATAAGCTCCTGAGCCACTTCCCTTACTGCTTCTGCTTCTTCAGCAGGCACTGCACACAAGCACACACACACACACACACACACACACACACACACACACACACACCACCACCAATGTTCAACTATTACTAAGCACAGCAGTGACATTTGAGTGGCTTAGATGCACATCACTCTTGGTGGTTTTAAACAGATCAAGTTTTAAGAAAGGTCAGAGGGTTTCAAGTTATGGCACTGGCAAAGAAAAAAGTATGTCTAATACATCCTCAGGAAATGCTTTAAAAAACACAAACACTTCAGCCCACGATTCACTTGTACAGGCACCACACACTTACATGTCTGGGTTCCTGCTGATCCACCACCCAAGTCAAGTTAGATTAGGTTTTGTGGCAGGGGTATTAAAGGTTGCCTGGGCTACATAAGTATTTCCATAAGTCTTTGTATGGCCATAAACTACAACTATGAGCTTTTTAAACCTATTATTATTATTTATCTTTTCTGTCGATCAACACTTGATGTTTTTTTCAAAACATAGTATAATCAGACTACACTAAACCTGTAAAGCCAAATGCACAGTGTGTTATACTGAAAGGCTATTTATTAAGTGTGTCCATTGTCTTTTAATATAATGTTTTCACTTAGATAATACTTTGTACAAAGCAGTTTTATTTTTGGAAAGGATGACGCAACTTGTCCTTATTTGGATGTAAAATATAGAATAGAAACAAAAAAAGGTGTGATATTAATCCACATGAAATTGTTCCTGAACGCTAAAAAATATACAGATTGGTGGGCACATTGGATGACAATTCTTGATTTGAATTCACCCACAGAATCACACACACACACACACACACACACACACAATAAAACATCAAGGATTTGACACATTTCTGATTTATTAGTTGTTTCAAATCTACCGTAACTTCATTATAACCAGTGTTTCAGCACTGTGTATATCTAAACCAACTCATGCTGTACGAAGATGAGTAAAAAAATTAAACGTGCTACAGGTTGGGTGTAAAATATAGAAATGTTGAATCAAAAGTGAAATCTGTGACAAATTTGCTAAAGCATGCAGGCTGAATTAAACAAGGCAATGAGCTGTCTAGAAGTAGATAAAAAACAAATAATAAAAATATTAATATTAAATTCAAACAAAATGAATAAAAAAAAAATACCTGGTAATACGATACCAATTTCAGGGACATCTTGTAGTAGACCTGTCTGAAATGAGTGTCCATCTGTTTGAAGCTCCCCATCACATTCGATGTCTGTGTCAAGGACTTGTTTCACTGCATAGCACAGCTTCTCCAGCTCCCTCTGCAACTCACTGTTCAGGCAAGAGCTTTTCTGGAGAAATGCCAGGAACAGGAGAGGGGTTTGACTATACGCATCCATCATGCTGTTTATGGCCTTTTTCTTTGTACTCTGCAAAGATAAACAAAAATAAGTATTATAAAAAATAAAATAAAAAAACTGTCCATTTTGAGTTGTAAAATTGGCACAGTCAGTAAGATGGTTAGAAAAGCAAACGGCTTTTCTAAAAAGGCTGTGTTTGGACATATTCGAAATCTTTTAAATTCTACACTTCATAAAATACACTAGTACATCAATGGAGGTTTTATTTCTCAATAGAGCACATTTGGTGATTTGCAGATTTGCAGTTGTCTCAGCCAATAAGGCTGTGTTTGGACATTTCAGCAGAACGGTAATTCAAAACATGTCCATGTGCACCTTGGTGGGTAAATAATTTGCAATATTGCAACACACAGTATATTTCAAAGCAGGGTCAAATGTTAGCTGGTAGTAATGCCAAAAATTGGATAATTGCATAAATCAGCAAGTACACAGGTGTTCCAATAACAGTGGATGATGTGTGTATATAGAAGTGGTTCTCAAACATTTTCAGCAGGAGGCCCCCTTGTGTAGGGTAAATCCATTTGTGGCCCCCAAAAGAAAACCCATGACGCAAAACATCCTAAAACGTACAATTTTACTTAAACATTTTAGATTGTACCCAAAAACAAATGATTTTTTACAATGGTGGGACATCAAATCTTTTTGTAGTCTCATTTTTCTGATGTTGAATATTCGAAATCTTTTAAATTCTACACTTCATAAAATACACTAGTACATCAATGGAGGTTTTAGTAATGTTTTAGCGTAGTGTGCGGCGTTAAAATGATTTATTTTTTTATTTTTATTGACCATATTTTACATAGGTCAAGTCAAGTCAAGTCTATTTCTACAGCGCTTTTCACAAGACATTTTCTCAAAGCAGCTTTACAGAATTGAACAGTTAAGGTGAACAATGTGTATTTATCCCTGGTGAGCAGCCATGGCGACTGTGGCAGGAAAAACTCCCTTAGATGTTATGAGGAAGAAACCTTGAGAGGAACCAGACTCAAAAGAGGAACCCATCCTCATTTGGGTTACATCAAGAGTGTGATTATAATATTTAAACAATACAGAACACTGGAATGTAAGATTATGAGTAATGTTTTTTCTACAGTCTTTTACAGTCATTTGTGGTTATAAAACTAGAAGCTACTGAGCAACTTATAAAATAGCAACATTTGCGATCATCACAGATCCAACACAAGGTCTCTTCCATGCCAGAGCCTTTAAACACTCAAAGAGGTCCAGTGTCCAAACTCCACATGAAGTGGGATCCATTGGCACTGGTACATCTCTAGATGGTTCGGAATGTTTGCAGGGTCGGCATCTACTACTTTAAAGGACAGGTAAAATTATTATTTTTTTAAGAATTTTCTCATCTAGATCCTAGAATTTCTATGCGGGCTCCCTAGCGACATCTGGCGGCCGCCAGTTTAAAAACTATTGTTAAACAGTATTTGGACAGTGACAGTTTCATCATTCTGCCTTGCAGTTTTGTGTTTAATTTAACAAAATTACTGCAATAATTATTTAGGAATTATAGCAATTTTCTAAGTATTACTTCTATTTTCAATACAAATGTATTTTAGTGATGAGTTTCCTCTCATGACATGATTTGCCAGGCCTTTACTCCAGTTGCCCTCAGTTGCTGCTTGTCTGTGGGACTTTCTGCCTGCAGTTGGGTTGCTTCAATGAGTAAAAAGGCATGCTGTGCTGGGTTAAGGCATGTGACTGACAGACATTTAAAATGGTTACTTTTTTTGCCATAGAAAGATTATGGGTTGCATTCGCAGTATGTTTTTGAGTCATTATCTATCTGTACCATGCAACATCATCCCATCAGCTTTGTGGCATTTAACTAAAACTGAGCAGAAAGTCAAGCTCTGTATATGCCGGATTTCATCCTGATACTTCTACCGGCAGTCAAATAATCAAGCTCCACTGGCAGCCAGACATATGCCAACGCCATAACCACAATGTTTAACAGATGATGTGATACCATTTGACTTGTGAACCCTTCCTTTCTTTCTCCATATTTTTCTCCTCCTATAATTCTTAATCTAAAATACTCTTCACCATGTTCAAAATAATCTTGCTCCTGAACTCAAAAATGCTTTTAAGGATATTCTCTAGTCTAGTCTGGTCTTTCTGTTCTTGAATGGGATTTTCATCGACTATAGTCCATGATCATCCACTTTAGATGAGCTCTGTGGTTTTCCAGACCTTTTCTAGACTGCTGAGCTCAACAATGTGCTTCTTTTTTTTTTAATGAACGTACCAAATTAACGATTTGGCCACTGAACATTTCTGCTTTTTATCTTTTTTTTTTTTTTTACATCACTTGGCTATTAAACAGCTTATCAGACCGCTGTCCGATTACTTTTGAACATTTGAAAATGGAATTAATGTGTAACATAAAAAATAGCTATAAATCCTAAAGGATTGGTGCAATATTTTGGGTTCAACACGAACATTTATTTAATTTTAAATCCTTTTTGTACAAACAGAGAAAACATTAAGCAATTTGTGCCGCTGTCCAAATACCTACGGATACTGGCAGTAGATCTGGACATAGAGAAACTATTTAAGCCATACCTTTATTCCAAACGTGAAATATCTTTGCTTAATCATATATACATTAAAACCTACCCTGTTTACAACAGATCAGGTTGATCGAGTATCTCTACAACTATATACCAATAAATAGAGCTAAAACACAAGGCAGAGTTCAAGAGCAGGTGTTATTACACCTCGAGAAAGTCAGCCGTGTCTATTAAACACACTCAATATATTATCTTTTAAATTTGTTAAAAAACACTTTTAACAACCGTATTGTGAAAAACGTTACAAACCCAAGACTGCTCTGTCCATTTCTAACCTCCTTTAAAAGAGGTGCTCGCTAGCTAGTCTAACAAATCAGCCCAAATCCCGTCGTCGTCTAAAATAACTGCTAGTCAAATTACTTGCGTCTAAGTACAATACATCGGATGTCTTAGATAATAAAGTAAACAACTTACATTCGTTAATCCCTTTCAGAGTTCGGGCTACACAGCTGCTCATACTTCCCTACACACTCATATTCTCACACACACACATCTCCCGCCGCAAATTTATACCAAGCTGCGTCAAAGGGGCTTTCCCTTTTTTCACTCAGGACGTCGTCATTGTTACGACGGGGGAGCGCATTTTATTAGCACAAAATTATATTTGTCCGCGTGCTTTAAATAAAATAATAATTGCCACAGTATAACTAAAAGTCACTTTAAAAAAGCGCAGACTCCAAAAATACTTGACAAATTTTAATAAAATACAGCAGTATTGATTATAATCAAGTGAACACCCCCCCACACACTCAATAAATGTAGTTTTCCACCTTGACTGCACAGAATTCTCGGGAAATAATTGCACGTTAACGACAAGGAAATGGAGTCGAGGAGAACAATAACTCGGCAAATAAATAAGTACAGGTGTCTTTAACATGACGAGGTTTTATGCGTTGGGAAAAAGCGATCGCCCAAAACAAAAAGCATCTCAAAGACAATTGGCCATGGGTCTATATGACGTGCGGAAATTGTCGCAGACTGTCGATTGAATTTACTTTTCCCAGAAATAAAAAAAGGGGAAGAAAATGCTTTATTAAATATGTCGATATCGAATCTCTCCTTCACTCACACACACACACACACACACACACCCCTTTCAATCAACCCCTATCTGAAACTAACACTAGTGTGAAGAACCTGCGAGGCTCCACCCAAAGCATACTACTTCTAATACTTACTAGGAATTGGTACAGTATATGTCGCCATTTCGGAAAGTCCCAATATGCACTCATGAAGCTAAACTTTGTTCAGACGAGATATTTTAGGAAAGGGCCTAAACTGTCTGCATGGAGTTCCCCTACACTGCACGTGTGAGATAAGCAAGCAAGCAGCACAAACTACATGCACATATGTAGAGGGATTTCTAGAGGACGGTAGGAGAAAGAACCCCCAAAACATACAGAGAATTCAAGTAATTTAAAACCTTTATTTACAAGGATAAAATCCATAAAATTCCACAGACATGCAACAGTCTGGAGAACTGCACATTATGGTTAAAAACAATCAAAGCACTCCCAGACCAGGTATGCTCAATAAACGAGTTCAATGTCCCAGGCCTCCAAAGCTCATGGATCGAGCTGCATTTCGCCCCACCAGTCTCCGTCCTGGTCTAGGAAGTGAGCCAGTCTGTGAGGTTGGGCAGCCTATGGTCAAAGCAGGGTGCTGAGGTGAAACAGCAGCCAAGCGAGCCTCCTGGAGTTCCCTATATAAAGGATAAGTTCGTTCAAGTCTGAACCCAGTTAAAGCAATAATAAATCACTATAGATCAGGGGTCTCAAACTCAATTGCACAGGGGGCCAAAACTTAAAGCACACTTTAGGTCACAGATAAACATTTATTGAACACACTTAATGTTTTTTTTTCCAACATAAATATGAATAAAAACAGACAGGGATGTTATTCCAGAATAAATTCAACTTAAACTTTAAATAACTTAATATCTTACTCTCCATAAAAATATCCTGTCAATGATTAAAAAAAAAAAAGAAATATGAACATGCTGCAAAAAACCCTGAACAAATCAATATAAATTGTGCTTTTAAGTTAATGTTAAAATAACAACAAATCAAAACATTTTTGCTCTTATGCCATTAAAAAAAATCTTAAACTTCAAATAACTTAAATTTTGTTGTTCATAAAAATCTCGTCAAACACCAGACGTCTCACACCTTCATCATGCAGCTCTTCAGAAATTTAGTCATTTCAGTAAATAACCTGCTGATGTGACTGATTTCGCCTCTGTTTTCACACCAGCTTCACTTTGTGATTTTCACCAGAGAACAAACATCTGAAATGTCAGATTCTTCTTTAACTCTTATACTTTCTGCATCTTCTGCTCTGCATTCAGGTTTTTCAGCTTCTTCTGTCGTTTTGTCTCGTAGTTCCGTCTTAGATTTAATTCCTTAATTACAGCCACATTCGCGCCACTAACAAGACACACTTGTTTACCGCCAGTGTCAGTAAACATACACTCAGAATCCCATCAGTTTTGAAAGGCTCGGTTTTCAGAATCAACTTCTCTTCGCCACTGTGAGGCGCTGTTTCACAATAACTGTACAATAGGGTTAAATACATCAACAGAAGCTCGACTTGATTGACGCTGGAATGTTCCCAGGTAGTCTAGTGTTCGGCAAGTCAGCTGAAGCACTGCATTATGGGATCTGTAGTTCCCATAATGCAGCGCCGGGCCATTTATAACAATAATAAATAGATTTTATAAAATTATCTCGCAGGCCTGATACAATTATACGGCGGGCCAGATGTGGCCCACGGGCCTTCAGTTTGCTATAGAGCATAGCAAGGATATACAGCACAATCTTAACAGTGCCCCCTAATGGGAATCTGACTGAACTTTTTTTTAATTTTTCCTAAGAATGATTAGTGTTAATCCTCACTTTTCCAGCATGGCTGTCCTGAACTTCTCTACGTTGAGCTCTCTGCGTAGCTGTGCTGCCAGTTTTCCAGCTCTTTCTCTGCGCAGCACCGGGTGCTTGCACAATGCAGACGCAGATGGCCTCGCAACAGGATCAGGGTCCAGCATCATCTATCAAATACACACACACACACAATATATATTAAAAACAACTTCGTGCCACTCCCAGATAAATGGGGAGGGTTGTGTTAGGAAGGGCATCCAGCATAAAACGTGCCAAATGAAATTCAAGGATCACAAACCTGAATTTCATATCGAATCGGTCAAGGCCCAGACTGTTGGCCAAAGGAGGAGAAGGAAGATTTCTACAGAGACAGCAGGGAAAGTAGAAGTGGAGGAGAGTGGAGGTTTGGGTGGTGTTGAGGAGGTGCTGGATGATTGGGCAACTACTGCAGAAGTAATAAGGGAGACAGCTAGGAAGGTACTTGGAACATCTGGAAAGAGAAAGGAAGACAAAGAGATGTGGTGGTGGAATGAGCAAGTGCAGGAAAGCATAAAAAGAAACAGAATTGGGATCGGCAGAGTGGTGAGAAAAGTAGGCAGGAATACAAGGAGATGCGGCGGCAAAAGCCAAGGAAAATATGAGGAGCTGTACGAGAGGTTGGACACTAAGGAAATAGAAAAGGGTTTGTAGCGATTGGCCAGGCAGAGCGACCGAGCTGGGAAGGATGTGCTGCAAGTTAGAGCAATAAAGGACGGAGATGGAAATGTGTTGAGAAGATGATTATTGAGGAAAATATATGTGAGAGAGAGAGAGAGAGAGAGACACAAGGGTGGATGATATTGGGATGGTGAAGCAGGAAGTGGATAGGATTATTAAGGAGGAAGTGAGAGCAGCGATTAAGAGGATGAAGAGTGGAAAGTCGGTTGGACCAGATGACATACCGGTAGAAGCATAGAGATGTTTAGGAGAGATGGCAGTGGAGTTTTTAACAAGATTGTTTAACAAGATTTTGGAAGGTGAGAAGGTGCCTGAGGAATGGAGAAGGAGTGTGCTGGTACTGATCTTTAAGAATAAGGGAGATGTGCAGACCTGCAGTAACTACAGGGAAATAAAGTTTAACAGTCACAGCATTAAGTTATGGGAAAGAGTAGTGAAAGCCAGGCTGAGAGAAGAGGTGACCATCTGTGGTTTCATGCAGAGGAAGAGCACCACAGACGCATTATTTTCTTTGAGAGTGTTGATGGAAAAAAGGGTCTGAAGAAGTTGCTTTGTGTGTTTGTGGATCAAGAGAAAGCACATGACAGAAGTTGTGCTATTGTATGAGGAAGCAATATTTTTTTGCGCAATGGGGGGTCGTTTTGCAATTTTTGGTGTTTATTTCCAAACAGAGAACTAAGGCCTTTTTTAGTCCTTTTCCAGAAAGTGAGCAAATATATACCTAGCAGTGGAGACAGCAAACATTACAGCGGTGATGCCTTGCTTCTCTTAGTTAGTATTCTGAGACAACATACAGTGACGTCTATTTAGATTGCGAGAATAAAGCAGAAGTCAGTTCCCACCAGTATCCCACTTAGCAGGTGCTACCACCACTATTGTGGCCAATGTAGGAAGAAAAGTGAAAACAGACATTGTTCAACTCCCTGAAAGTCAATCTGTGCAAATTTCTCTTTTAAAAATGTGAATTATAACTTTTTATCAAGAAAGTTGACAGTCACAAACTCCTTTATATTCTATTTTACCTGTAGAAGATTTCCTAAGGCTGGTGTTAATTCATGGGGCAGGCTGGGCAAGTGAGCCTGCCTGAGGTGGTGCCACTCCTCTCCATTCTGTGGCAGAGGTGGCGCTCCAGCTGCCAACAGCACAGTCAAGCTCAGTGCAAAGATATCTGCCTTGGGTAGGTGTGTGTAGTCCTGTAAGCAAGCCAAGACAAAAACAAAAAACAAGGCATAAACATCACAATTAGAACATTGTACATTTAAAAACAAATAACAATTTTCCATTACTATCTAATAAGAAGAGAGTAAAGCCTTGCAAACAATTTTACTGAACAGTAGTGCATGCCTGTCTGCAACTAGCAGCAACAGCACTACAGATAACAGCTAAGTAGAGTCTAATGAGTGAGGAATTAAAAATAAAAAAATAAATTATATAAGGAAATTAAGAAATAATAAAAATATATAAATAATTTTAAAAAATGGGTCTTGACAAACCTGTCCAACTAACATTTCCTTCATACATCCCCCCCAATCTATATCTATCTAGTCTCTATAGATGTACCTAATAAGTAATAATATTTAAAATAATAAAAAAAAAAAAAAAAAAAAAAAATGGTTTGCCCCAGGGTACCTCTCGCAAAACTTCACATGCTAGGAATCGGCTGTCCCCCTCCTCCACCTGTGGACTTGTAATGGAAGTCACGTGACCAAGATCCCCTACAATGAAACAAGGCCACATACTGAAACCTGGAAAATACATAACAACATTGTATTTATAAGTCCTCCTGAGCAGTTATGATAGAAATGGCCTACCAATTTTATAAACCACCCCTGATGGGATGTGCCCATCATCTTCCTCTTCACTGTCAGCTGCACCGCCAGCACTGGAGCAAGGCTGATGGCTGATGAAAATGTTACCTAAATAGCAAAGATTTACTTTAGCTGATCGCTATAAAAAAAAAATTAAAAGGACAATATGGGAAGAAATACAATAAAGAAGAAAAAAAAAAAAAAAAAAAAAGCCTCACTGGGTTTGACATCAAGATGCACCAGGCCTGAAGCATGGATGTATTTGAGTCCCATGGAGACCTGAAGTAGCAGATCCCTTAGTGCTGGCTCTTGAAAGAACTCACCCTGTTCTTCCTTCTCAGTTAGAACATCATGGAGACTCCCACCTGCAAAATGAACATTTTATGCTACTATATAGGCATGTTATAACCTTATGCTCTGTTGTATTGCAAGTCCCTTGGCTCAAACCATTGCAAATATCAGCACAGTACCATCACAGTACTCATTTTGAATAATCATATGGTCATCTTCTGCCCAGGCCGAGTAGTAGCGTACAACATGTGGGTGATGTCCCAGCACAGCATGAGCGTAAACCTCTTTTAAGGCCAGCTGTCTGCAGACAGATCAATTCATGCAGGTCATATGCGAAAGTAAATTGGATCCTGAGATTTTTAACCTTGTTACATTTTCTTCCAACCATTATTTATTCATTTATATACAAGAATATCATTTATAAAACAATTTAAGTCAGGCCAGAAGTAAAAGTATCTGCCCAGTCTGTTCTAGTGCACACTTACTCATTGGCAGAACCTGCAAGCGGCCTGCGCAAACGCTTGATGGCGTACATGCAGCCGTCCAGTCTCTTTACACAACGATTCACAGCCCCAAATTCGCCCACGCCAATCCGGCCCAGTTCCAGGAACTCGCTCTCATAACGTGACAGCATGAGAGCTGGGACTGCCGGTCTCTGAGTCCCAACAGATGGAAAGAAAGAACACAGAGCCTGGATGATGAATTTTATCTACAGATGGTTGGGTTTTTTTTGTAGCTTCATATACAAGTAGGCCATGACTTGGCTGAAATTATTCACCAAACACAGATTACATTCATACAGTAACTTTGTCCTGTTGGTATGTCCAAAAAATAAATAAATAAATAAATAAAAAAAAGTCACCCACAGTTTATTTGCACAAATGTCAAAATGGTCAACCTAGATTTTGGAACATGTAACTGTTCTTCCTAAGATATGAGGCCATTAACTAAACCAATTTGTTTACTAGCAAATAAAAAAAAACTTTTAGTACACCATGACCCTGACATTCCTAGCCACAGACTAAAAGATTCAAAGCCCAGCTAATAAAATCTACATTTACATGATTTTGTAGTATATTTAATGCAATCATGTGAAATAGTTGTGGTTCTAGAGTAAACCTTTGAGTAGGTACTGTCTAGTACTACTACTGCTGTAGAGTGAATATGCCTAACACGCATGTATCTATAAATCTGACAAGAGCACAACTATTGTTTATTTTAAATTTAGCATTAACCTCAGCTTAAAAGAAACCCTATTTTGCATCACAACTTTCTTTCTGTCATGTAAAGGGTCAATCACTGACTTGCAATCACTTATTTTAAAAGCTTTTGAGTGGCAAAGATGGGGATGCAGCAAAAGCTATATAAATGTTTTCCCTATAGCAAAAAAAAAATACTCTGCTTTGACAATCTAAAAGGGACTTAATACTGGCCAGTATTAACTAAAATCATACACCAGTTAAACCCCAAACGCACAGTTTGTGCAAGATGAGCAAGGAAACAGATGTGGTTGCATTGTGTTTCCAGAAACATTTAGTGCCATACCTTTGATGGAAGAAAATAGCTTTCATCTTCAGATGAAGTTTGAGTTTCCTTTGACCTGCAAGGAGTGAAATGTAGTGTTTTAGTTCAAGGCTTACAACTAGAAAACATCTGATAAGGAACTCCATGTTTTTGCTTATAGAACCTTGTTACCTGTGCCCATCATCATCATCATCATCACCGTCACTTCTACAGTTTTTCCTCTTGTAGTGCTCGCTGTTCCGGCGCACTGTATCTGGTGTGAAAGGATTAACATTGACTGAGGGTGCTTGGGCAGACAGAGCAGGCCTGCACAGGACTCTCTGGCTGCGACATGGCTTGCTGCTCGAGTAAAGCAGAGCTGACTTGGACAGCAGGCTCTGGAAACCAAAAATTTGGTTCTTTAACTTAAACCTCTCCTTATCATCCAAACCATTTTTCTAAACTAATGTAGCAAAGGCTGCAATGTTACCTTGGGTGTACTGGGGGAATCACAGAGCCTCAGCTTCCTCCAGGCAGCATAAGGTATTGGTGAGGAGGGAGCAGCTGGTGAGACTGCATTACTCCTACTGCGCTGGCGCTGCACTCTTGGGGTTCGGCAGGCAGACGACTGACTTCTCAGCAACACACTCCTGGGTGCCCAGTCATCCACACTACTGTCGCTGCTGTCCTCCTCACCACAGCTCGAGAAATACATATGTTGCACCAATTTCTCATTTGCTGCTGCTGCCGCCGCCATCCCTAGCAGCCTTTATAGTTTATTAGACCCAAGACACTTGCACAGCCTGCTTTCATACCTAAATGAGTGAGGTTAAGAATATGAAGCAGAATCAAATGCTGAAAAAATTAACATTTGTAAAAAATCTATTTAAAAAAAATTGTTGTAAACAAGAAATCTGAAGTTTACCATCTAAAAGCCTAACCTAACTAAGCCTAGACTGGTTTTTTTACCGTGCACTAAAATATACACAAAAATATATATTTTTAAGCCAACATTGCCTTGTATTTTGTGCAAGCAGTATTAGTTTATAAAAAATTATTATAGAGCCTTAGATTATATTGTGCATCAGATGTGTCCTAGAACACATTTATTTGCCACCAGTTTAAACCAGTTGCCATAAAAGACTTAACTTATCCTAATGGGTCAAATAGACGGTGAGGGAAACAAGGTCACGTGACAAGATTAAGGCCTATTTTAAAAATACACAAACAGTTGCATGTAAATGCAAATAAATGCTTCCGCTGCTAATATAGCTTCAGGCTGTATTAGTGATTTATTAAAAAATAAAAGTGACAAGGACTAACAGACTCAATGCATTTCTGAAATCACTTGTACAGAACTCTTACCGTAGCGCTCCTAACGAGGTTCCAGACCTGCTCTAGTCCACTCAGTCCGTCTGCGCGCGCGGCTTTTTCACTGATTAATGGGCGGGTGCTTCTTGCTGTCAGTCAACCATTTAAGCCAATAGCTTTTTGTTTAAATCACTACAGGTCGAAACGCCAATTTCATCACGTCATTCTTTTTTTATTATTTACTTTTCTTATTTTGTTTACTTCTTTGTCAATACAGTTCATTTTATACTGTAGAACAAAAAAATGTTTAATTACTAAATATTAATTAACCACAATTTTCTATTATTTTTACTATTGTCCAACTTGGCACCTGAACCATGCCATGACCCAACCAAGTGCATCTTATCTCATGCAAGAAAACGTTCAGGGTATTTTAAAAACTTTTATTAGGCCACATCCTTTAGTGGTGAAATCTATTATTAGATGTGCTAACGGTGCATCAGAGGTGGAGTGTGCAGAATAGAGTTAACCAAAACTCCCAAAACATGTTCTGTCCTGATCACCCAGCCATGCGTTTGTTTTTGGGGGCCTTCTGCAGTGTATTTTCCCCACTTTCAGTTCCTGTATCAGAGCAGCTGGCTATAAAAAAAATAAGTGGCTACACAAAATGTGCATAGTGTCAGGATGTACTTTTACCATCTCCAGTTCTCAAGTTTAGGAATTAGATAAAAGGCACTGGTTTTCATTTAATTTAATTTTTCCTGGCTGTCATTCTCAGGTCTCAGAAGTCAAGTGCAACAACCGGCACCGATAAGACTTTTTATCTCAAAGATGTTATTCTTTCATGCCTTTTCTGTTTTCCAGAATTCCAATATTTTCCTACGTTTCTCTAGTCTAGTCATGCTTGTCTCTGTCAAGTCCTTATTAAAAGATAAAAAGATAAAACCGAATCAGATTTCAGAAAGAGCTGAAATATGAATTCAATTCAATTCATTTTTATTTGTATAGTGCTTTAAACAATGAACACTGTCTCAAAGCAGCTTTACACAGATAATGTGGTGATAAAGAATGAATAAGATGTTCTTTATGTGCCAGTTTGTCCCTGATGAGCAATGTGGCAACTGCGGCAACTCCCCGAGATGGCATAAGGTAGAAACCTTAAAAGGAACCAGACTCAAGTTGGAACCCATCCTCATCTGGGTGGCATTGAATGTACATTTATTACAGATAAATGATGTTGAGGTGTGCAGTGATGGTGATCAGATGCAAACTGTAGTCCTGAGTCAGTGTAGCAGACTGTTGACATTAACTACAGTCCAAATCCAAATCCTCAGAGTTCCTGTTCATACTCTGTAATTTCATGGATCCCCAGGGTGTTGATATGAAACCGTCTCATGCTGCACAGAGTGGCCTCCATTTGTAGAGAACACCATCCAGAGGCAGGCCAGTACAAAGTGGGCAGATCCAATGAGAGGAGAGGAGTAGAAACAGTGGTCACTGGATATGGATTATTAAGTATCCTTATTGTTGAAAAAAGTTAAGGACATTGAGAATTTGGGGACTCCAGCAAGACTTGCTGTGGCAGCATAACTAAAAGGGAGAGCCAAAAGGTAACACAGACATGAAGGATCTCTGTGATAAAAGACGACCCACCACATCACTGTCAACAAACCTGAGTGAACGTGTGAGAGTGAGGGGATGACAGCATACAAATATTCCAGTTCACCAAACACTTTATATCCATGAGCCCTCCAGATCTGCTCCTTTACCTAAGAAAAAATTACAGATAAAAAGCTTGACTTGAACACTAAGACTATGTCTGAGTCCCGAACACTAATTGGAAGGCTGTTCTATAACTGTGGGGCTTTATAAGAGAAAGATCTGCCCCCTGCTGTAGTCTGTATTATTTGAGGTACCAACAAATAGCCTGAACCTTTTGATCTAAGTAGGCGTGGGGGATCATATTGGTACAGAAGTTTACTCAGATACTGCAGCTGTAAAGTGCTTTATACATCAGTAGTATACATCAGCGAGATTCTATTGGGAGCCACTGTAGACAGGGGTGATGTGGTCATATTTTCTAGATCTAGTAAGGACTCTTGCTGCTGCATTCTGAACTAACTGAAGTTTATTTATGCACTTACTCAAACACCCAGACAGTAAAGCATTACAGTAGTCTAATCTAGATGTAACAAAAGCATGAACCAGTTTTTCTGCACCCTGTAACGACATCATATTTCTAATTTTGGCAATATTTTTAAGGTGAAAGAAGGCGATCCTGGTAATATTATTTACATGAGCCTCAAAGAAAGACTATGGTCAATAATCACACCAAGGTCTTTGACTGCTGTACACACGAAGACAGAAACACCATCCAGAGATGCAACGTAAAAACCCCAGAAAGTTTACTTCTAGCTGCATGTGGTCCTAGTAAAAGCACTTTCGTCTTATACGAGTTGAGCGGTAGGAAGTTATCAAGCATCCACTGTCTCATGTCCTTTACACACTCCTCAACATTGTTAAGATGATTTCTCTCATCTGGCTTATAAATGCCTTAATCCAATATGTGTCAAACATCCATATTTCTTTTTAATGTTCATTTGTTCTAAATTTCCTGAGCATCAACACAATAAAATGTTCATACACGTTTACACCTTCGAGTTCTGCTTTATTTTGGAGCTTGTTATATGAGCTATTAAGCACCTGAACCATGAGCTTGCTATTTATTACAGGTTTTGTAAATGCACAGTGACATTTCAAGGTTTGAAATGGACGGGTTTTTCTCCCATATCAGGCTAATATAACAGCCATAGGTGCTGGCAATCGAGTGATAATCGTGTGATAATCAAGGTACGGCCTCTGTGTTGTGTTTATATCCGTTTGAGAGCCGTTTGGTTCACAACCTCATAGAGACGCGGATATGTCACGTGAGCGGAAGCCTGTGACATCATCAAAACAGTATCGTCTCCCGGTCGTGTCCGGTTTCTTCGGCATACTCGGTCTGTTTTCTAGGATCTGTCAAGCTGCAGACATGTTTTTATTTCCGAAAAGGGCTGTTTTGCATTAAGTGAACCAATTAATATCGCCGGCACTGTCAAGACGACGTGTACTCTCGGCTCTCGCACGTCGGCAGCGAAGGCGCGATGATGGTGGAGCAGTCAGACCGAGCTCCGCTGCTCGACTGGGAAGAGGAGGTCGGACGGGCCGAACAGAACACCGCCATTCCCGCTCCTCATAGCGGCGGATTCCTGTCCACGGAGCAGTCTGACCGCTGTCCTAAAGACAAAAACGACGCGAATAACGGCTGGAGTTCCAGCCCCGGAGGTGTAGGTAGTGTAACAGCTGTTAAAGGCAGGGGCAGAAGCACGTGCCCTGGGCCAGACGGGGATGCTTATGCTTCGGGCACGGATGAGGAAGGAGACTGCGCCTTCCCTGGACTTTCCATCCGAACCCGCGCGCTCCCAGGGTGGGAAGAAAAAGATCAAATTGTTTCCGTGTTTGTGGTGACCTTTGACACGAGATCAGGTGAGCACGAACCCAGTAGCGCTGTTTGGCTTCATGACTTTATTCTCATTTATTGCATTTACTACTGAAGATTTTGACAGACGCCCTTCTCCAGAACCACTTGTATTGATCTGATGTTGAGGAATACGGGCCTTGCTCAAGGACCCAGTAGTGGAAAGTCCAATGCAGGGAATTAAACTCGACCTCCTCACTCGGTTGGTCCTACCCAGATCTAATATTTATATATATATATATATATATATATATATATATATATATATATATATATATATATATAATGATAAAAATAAAATCATAATTTAACGACTACATTTTATATTTACTTGGGTTGTTAATATTAAAATTAACCTGATGATCTGAATCATTTTAGTTTGACTAATATCTCCACAAAGATCAGGAAGGGTAAATAGTTTCTCTTTTAAAAATTCTTTTTAGAGTTACTTTTTATCTTACTGAAAACATTATCATGCCTGGATCATGGCTGTCACGAGGTTCTGATTGACTTAAACAGGAAACATGCTAAGCATATCACACAACAGCCGAGTAGTGGATGCCAACAAACATTCATTGCCTAATGCACAACGTGGTGCTGGCATACAGCCTTTTATGTAAGGAGACTTTTGGGACACCCTTTATGCACACGCGCGCACACACGCACACGCACGCACACGCACGCACACACACATTTTATATATATATACATTACATTACAAGTCATATCGCAAGAAAAGTGAAAATGGCTTGTCATCCAGCTGACTAATACACACTGCCTGACTTCTGCTTTCTTTACAGTACAGTAGGACTGCGCAACACTTTGTATGGGAACGGTTATCGCTGTACTCCTTTTCATTCATTTTTAGTAACCACTTTTGTAACTGGGAGCACTGGGCACAAAGCAGAGACACACCCTATATTTGACTGCTGCGCATCATGCAGACATGCATTAACACACTCATTCACATTGTCCTAGGGACAAACACAGCAGGCAGATTTAACTGTCCGCATGTTTTTGGGAAGTGGAAAAACCACAGATTAAAACCCACACAGACATGGGAGAGGGGGGAACATGCACAATTCCACATAAAATGTAACCTAAGTTCTGGATCAAAGTGGGGACCCTGTAGTCATGAGTCAGCAGTGCTACCTGCTGTGGCACTGTGCCGTTCACATGGCATTAACAAAATATAGAGTATATAGAGTCCTTTCACAAGTTAGTGAATTACGCTATGAACAGCATGACCCTGATGGTCATTGCATAATTAATCATTGCAATTTCTAACCAAAAACATCTGCCATGCTTTTCCCCCCAAACATGTCAAAGCATATTTAAATCTTCCATGACCCCAAGCCTGACCCACAGTAATGATTTGTTCATGATTGATAATATAGGACTAGGCTATACGTGCAACTTGCTTATGTAACTCATAAATGCATATTTAGGCTTTTCAGGATAACATTTTCCACTAAATTAGGGTCAGTGTTGTCAAGGAACTAGATGAGGCTGATGGACCGAATTTTTTTTCTGCTTATGTCCTATCACAATAAAGCATCAATAAAGCATTTATGGATAGTAAAAAAAACATTAAAATAGCATGCAAGGGCTTAATTTAAATGTACATTTAATAAATGTTTTAAAATCTGTCTCTCATGCTTATAACGCTTTTAATATCAGTTTGATAAATAAAAAATTAATAAATTGTAAGATCAGTTTCATCAAAAGAACAAAAGAGAAATTGCTATAGAGTGATTCCATCTTCTTCCTTTATGTAATTTGCAGTAAGTAATTATGGTTCTTACATTTGTGTCATGAACAGGAAACATTGTAGAATGGTGCTTACCTCAGGACATAAACCTGGAAGGTGTGGAGTTCAAGTCAATGGCCAGCGGCTCTCATCGAATTGCAAACGATTTCATGTAAGAATCAGATTTGGAGATGGAATAAAGTGATCATGTTTTTCTATCCAGAAACCATACATTTACAATAGAATACTTGTTTTGACTCTTTCCAGATACTTTCGCAAAGGCTCTTTCTTTGGGCTAGCATGCTTTGCCAATATGCCGGTAGAGAGTGAACTAGAGAGGGGGGCTCGAATGAAGTCTGTCGGGATCCTGTCACCGTCATACACTCTTCTCTACCGCTACATGCACTTTCTTGAGAACCAGGTCAAGTAAGTGATTTTGATTCACCTGTTTTCATGTAAAATTAGACATCAATGTATAGATTTGGTCTCTTGTGTTTCTGATTACTGCATTTAGCCACCATTCTGGGTGTCATCTCACTTATACCTTCTTACACATACAGTGCACCTCACTTTCTCTTTTCCTTCACCTGTTTTTATAGTGTGTTCTAATTTATTGTAAGTTGCAAGACATAGGTAGTCAAGATTTCTTTAGGGATTTCTAAGCTTTATCATTTGACAGAAGAATAAAAGGCTAGCTGTTAGGCGTCATAATGGAGAGTAAGTTTTAATCCTGATGTGGGTGGTAGTTGGAGAGGGGAAAGAATTGTTAGGAGGAATAGCATTCTTTTTTCTATACAATCTCTCTGATGCTATCTAGGATTGAGTGTCTGTATGCTTAAGTGTGCAGGAGAGGGTGAGTACTTGAAAGTATGCTGCACTGCTGTGTGATTCACCAGTTCAGAAGGATGTCTTTTGCTTTTTTTTTTGAGGAACTTAAACCTCAGAGATGGTCTTAAACCTCCCTGGTAGTTGTTGTATGAAATTTGTGATCTGACTTGGATTTGGGAAATGTTAAAAACATTGCAGAAAACTTTATATTTATTATTAAATGTACAAGGTATGTATTGGATAAGTGTCCAGCCTAAGAACACATGTGAAAGCCACTAAAAAGATCGGAATTTTGCATTAGCATAGCTCAGAGGAAATATGAAAAATGATATAATGTAAATAGAATGCAGCTTTATTTTATTTGCAGCAGCTTCTCTGGATTGAATCTATTTAATAACAATCAGGCAGTGTGCACTACTCTGCCTCGCTCTGTTGTTCCTGTAAATGTGTTCTCAGAAGCACCTGAATCTATACCCGGTTCTTATTCTCGAAATGTTTAGTTACGGTAATGCTGATTTAATGTAGAGGAAACTCTGTGAATAAAAATGCTGCCTGTATTTGACTACAGGCATCAATTGCAGTGTCCAGGCCAGTATTCACCACTGGAGGCATTTTATGAGGATAAGAAGGCCGTGCTTCCTTCGGGAGGGAACGGGATGGTCACAGTCTGCCCCACTAGCACCATGGTGAACCGCTGCATGCATCCCGAAATGAAGGTGAGAGCCTGTAAAATCCTCCACCGATAAAATATTACATCCTTCTCTTAATTGTTTTTATCTTAATGTATGTACTTTAAGTCTTTGTTTGTCGTGGATTGCTTTTGTAAATATAGCTCAGAGGTGCAATCATATTAAACCTTCATTGCCTTCTGCAAAAACAGGAAGTCGGCTTATTCTGGAAAAATCTGCAGACAGCATTCAAAGAACGCTTTGCGGATTTGCGTGTAGTTTTGCTGAAATACTGGAGCCCTCATATATCTTTCACTCTGCTAAACAAAAAGATGTGTTTTAATTTGGGCTGTCAAAATAAAAGCTAATGCGTTAACGCAAATTAAATTTTATGGCACTCGTTTTATTAACACGCGATTAATTTCTGTTTGGCAATTTTTAATACAAAATAAAAATAAAAGAGGCGAAATTAAAACCTCCAGCGCAACACATTTATTCAGAACGTCCTTTGTTTACCAAGTTATAAACAAATAAAACATTTTAATCACTAAACATTTGTTTCGCTGATGCGCCAAGTCTCAAATCAAGCACCAAAATTCGCCATGATGCACACATCCGGCAATTAAAACCGTCCGTGTGGAAACACAGCAAAAGTTCAGTTTAGTGTCCTGATGATTTACGTAATTTAAAACACTATAATTACTTTAAAGCTCATTTAGTAGAGTATTTTTATAAGCTGCCCTGTCATCTGAAAATGTCAACAGGCTTGTCTGTTTGAGCAACTGGCTCAGTGCAAATAAAGAGAAGTAATGGGAACCTTTGGTTTTTTCTATGTTCAATTTTCCATGTGGTTAATAGATGAACAAGTTCTTTGACAAAACATCAATGATCTTTGAAATATTTCTAGCCTTCATGCTCTATGTTGTGTATGGTTTTACTAATAATAAACAAACATTTGCATAAAGCATTCATATTTGTCCATGCCAGTGTTGACTAGAGTATTAAAAACTTGAAAAGTATAAATTGAAGGTACATTTAGAAAAGATAAAAATGTGCGATTAGGTTGCGATTAATCACGAGTCAACACATGACTATCATACGATTTAATCGAGATTAAATATTTTAATTGATTGACAGCCCTAGTTTTTATAGATCCATGCCTGCAGTTTCACATGGACACTCAGACTGTGTCTGTGACCACTATGTTATTCTCTTCAAGTCCTACTGAATGCCAATGTCCACCTCATCCATTGTCTTTTCAGTAAGTTTGAATGGCATTCTAAAGGTCAAATGACTCATGATTGTTGTTTACTTCCTGTCAGATTACACATCCTGCTGGCTGCATGTCGCAGTTCATTCGTTTCTTTGGAGAGCAGATCATGGTGTTGTGGAAGTTTGCCTTATTAAGGAAGCGCATTCTCATCTTTTCTCCTCCACCTGTTGGTGTGGTGTGTTACCGGGGTGAGACTTCTGCAGTGTTTAATATAAATGCGATATGTCTATATTCATAATCATGTGTGCATATGAACTACAGACTACAGAGCTTCAGTTATATAAAGTTGCCATTATTTAGTATAAGCTTTTGAAATATAATTCTAATGGCAGTCAAATTTGCACCTGCCAGCTTTTCAATGTGTTATAAATTGCGTTGGTTCTTCTCCTTCTTTCCTGGGGGGTTTCAGTATACTGCTGTTGCTGCCTTGCTAATGTGTCCATCCCCGGGATTGGCAGCTCTGTACAAGAATTCCGCCCCTTCTTCTATATCAACGTTGCTGACATCACAGCTCTGGAGACAGAATCGTCCTACGTGGCTTGTGAGTACTTCATTATAAATTGACGCCTGTGTTTCCATTTAAAGTAAATATGATGAAGTGCAGGTTGTTACACAACTGCTGCATGACTCAGCCATGAAAAAGCTTCAATTTCTTTCTTTCCTGGTAGCATTTTTCATATGTTGTCAGAATCAAATGATTGAAAAAGCACATTGCTTTCACTGCGAAGTTGTGGTGATTGACATACAAACTTTTCATGAAGGTTTTTGACTAGTGCTCTGCTCTGCTCTCTCTCTGTCTGTGTATGTGTGTAGGCACCACGGAGAAGATTTTTGAGGAAAAGAAGGATCTTTATGATGTCTACATTGACAACCAGAATGTGAAGACACACAGAGACAGCTTGCAGCCTCTGTTGCGAATTAACAATGCGGACAGGGAGAAATATCGCAAACTCAGTGAACAGAGGTACTAAGAGGAAGGCTGTTAAGCTTTCTGATCACTCTTGTATAAACACAGCCACTCTAGGCTAAAGAGTCCTATTAGCATAAATTCATATGCATCAAGTATTTACATATTCAATAGTATCACGGGAAGATTTGGAAAATAAATACCTTTATGTTTCTGCATTAATTAAGGAAAATGAAGCAGGCTTCTGTAGGCGAAATACAAAAACAAGTTTCCTCCTGATGTATAATGACACGCTTAATAATTTAAATGATTCAGCTTGTTGTTATGGTGATAATTTTTTGAAATGTCTCTCCAGGCAGTTGTTGCTGTATTCCCAGGAGGTTGATGGAGACTGCACTTCTAGTGAGGAAGACCTCTTTATTCTGTGAGTGGCAGATTTCTATTGCTTGCTATCATCTAAGCACATGTTTCCCAACTCACTTCTGGTGAGCTCCAGATAGTCCATGCTTTTGCTCACTCAGAGCTCCCCAAATACCTGTACTAAATACGTGCTGATTGAGAGTAGAAATACAGATTGCCTGGCGTTCCCAGGCAAAGAAAAATCCGCACTTGAAAGTCTGAAACTTTTCCCACTTCGATGTACTAAAAAAAAATATATTCTGTTGAAGGAGTGAGTAAATGGCATCTTAGATAAGTGAAACTATTTTCAAGAAAGTCACATTTGGATAGTATTAAATGATTTTCTGATTGCCATAACCCAAATTATCAAACCAGTGTCAATCCAAATGTACTATTAATTTAGGAATGTAATTTTACATCTTTCTGAAAAAAAATTAAATGCTAAAACTTAAGAAAATGATCTGCAAATAGAACGGGAGATTTTCAAGCTTAAAATGAACAAATTATAATGCAATGTAATTTATAAAAGAACCAATTTTAATGCAGTGTATATTAAAAAAATTTTTTATATAGTACTATATATTACTATAACCGTGTAAATATGAAATTGTGGCCAAATACTACTGTTTATTGTTTTTTTGGTATTAAAAAAGGCCAATTACCTCTTTTGATTAATAATTTTGCACTCTAAACCCTTCACTGCTCAGCCTTAGTGTTTACATGGTATACCGTAATTTCCGGACTATAAAGCGCACCCATATACCCACAAAATTTTACAAATATTTTTATTTTTAACATAAATAAGCCGCAAAAATGTTCAAGACGAGGATTATGTCCTTATTATTTTCTGATGCTCATTTCTAAGTTTCTTTGACTAACCCGTAACGCTGTTGCCAAGAAAAATAAAAAAGCACGAGTTTTGGAAACCTGTCTGTTCGTATATGATTTCTGTTGCAACTGGAGTTAGCGAGCTCTCCCATGACCCAGACTCAACACGCTACAACGGCTTGTATCTAAACAGTAGCCTACCAAGAAAGTCATTGTTCACCGTCTTCCTCCTTCCTTTCACAACTATTTCTCTCGGGAGTTTATCTTTTGGCATTGTCGTGCGTTTACAAAAAACGTTTTTTCTCCCGATGCCGTGCAGTTCAGAACACAGGTGAGGTGCGTTTTTTCGTTTCCGTTCAGAAATTTCATTGGTCTAATGTTATGTCGCTCAGTTTTTTGGCTTGCAGTTTGTGAAACCGGGAAAAACCCAGGAAAAATCCATAAATTAGCTGCTTCGTTGTTTAAGCCGCGGGGTTCAAAACGTAGGAAAAAAGTAGTGGCTTATATATATATATATATATATATATATATATATATATATATATATATATATATATATATATATATATATATAGTAATAAATAACTTATTGTATTTTTTCTGTTTCCTCATGCTAGGTTCTTTATGGAGCAGAACAATCGCATCTTTCAAACCCTGCTAGAGGTTGCTGCGAGCTCTGATCCCACCCTGACCCCTGAGCATGTGCGAGCTATGGGCTTGGACCCACAGGCCGACCGTGGCTTCTTAGTGGATCTGCTTGAGGTCTACGGCATCGATGTCATGCTGGTTATCGACAATCCATGCTGCCCGTAAGGCCAGAGAGGGTTTTTTCTCTCTCTCTCTTTTTCTTTCTTGATCTATGTTTCACTAATCACTAATGCTCTCTCTGGATCCGCTAGCCTTGCTAGGCTGGAACACACTGCCTGACTCCCACCTTTCCTCTCTTTGTCTTTCTCTTTTTCTTGACCACGGGTGTCTCAGGAGCCAGTACTGACCCCAGGCCTCACCGCTGGAGCAAAATGATACTGCCTCCCAGGCTTTGATACACTGCTGCCTTCACGCCCCTGACGTCTGTCTGCTTACGTATGTGTGTGTGGGTTTTTTGTTTTGTTTCGTTTTCTTCCCCTCAGTATCTTGACAGCTACCTGTGGGTTTCTTTCCAAACTGCGTCTACACTCTTGTCCTGAAAAGTGACAAAACTGATCTCTGTGCCTCTTTATTACTTGCTTGTTTTGTGAACCTCAATTGTGACTCTTTTCTTCTAGCAAGTGCTGTTATGGAGACCTGATGTAATGGCCCTGTCTGAGTCTCCAGTGTGCTTCATCTGAGCCCCACAGACATAAAGTAGTAAAGCAATGGAAACTTTTTCATCCTTGTGTCGAACTGCTTTTCTGTCTGATGATGGAAGGTACCCAAAAGCCAGTGACCCTCTACATTGCTATATAAATAGTTTTTTTGCAGATGAAAGACAAAATAAACCTGACTGGGCCAATTTTTTGGTTTTTATTATACGTAATAATTGCAATATTTATTTACTTAAAAATCATTTAAACATAAAGATATTTGACTATCTTGGTCCTTCTTAACCCCCCAATCAGTGGCCTTTTGCATTCACACAGTGTTGATGCCTGTACCTAATGACTGGATCAGTGTTGATGTTTAAAGGAACAATTAAGATATTTTGAAGAGTGCTAATAAATACTTCAAGAAATTTTAAGGTCTTCTGAATGATGGTGGTCTGGAAAGTGATTCATGATGAATAAGACAAGTTTCTCAACTGCTGTATGCACATCTCATGGACCAGATTGGATTTGCTGTTCATTCTGAATCACTGTATTTTCTAGAACAGGGCTGGGCAACCCAATGCTTGGTTTTATGTGCAAGATCAATACAGATTTGTGACATCAGATTTTTTTTTTTTCTGTCTGATATTTTGACACATCAGGTGTCCTTGCTGAAATAAAATACCGGTCACTTATTTGAACTGCTCTTAAGAAGCACATCGTTAGTGTAAATGCTAAGGACACAGGCATAGAAAGGGGTATGTATGTATTTGTTCTTAATTTAAAACATTCCTTACTCCTGGTATTTGATTGCAAGTTGTATATTTTTGCTGTACCATAAGAAGCACTGATGATATACACTGATGTTTAATCTGTTTATTGTGAAGCTTTTGAATGTCTCCCCACACACACACTGAAAAATATGAATGTGATTCTATCAGTGAATGGTGTAGTGTTCATCGACTTTTGTAGACTTTTGTTTTATGTGTAAGCTTGAACTTTAAATGTGTTTAAATGTATTTGTAGTGAGCAATGATTTGACTTTTACTTTTTAACAGAACTAGATCACATGACCATACAGGCAATGCCAGCTGCTGCTCTATAAATGACTTTATTCATGAAGCACTCGCTAATAGATTACATGTAGATTACACTACTTTAATTGTAATTCATTGTTCATAAATGTTGGCCCTTGAATATGACCATATATCGGGTATATCCGCAAGGATGAGAAGTCCTTAACTCGGCAAAAAGAAAAAAAAAAAACCCCTAATCTTACATCCAGAATTCCAGACTTATGTTCAATCAGCATACCAAACTCTTATTTGAAAGGTTTGACTGCAAATATAAATCATGTCTCCTTTCTGTAAATGAGTGCAGGCACTCGTTGATTGACTGGGATACAAATATGCTTTTACTATTACTGGCAGATTTTATGGAGTTTAAATTAACAATATAATGTTATACAAATGTCCATAGAAATTATATGGCAGAGTTGCCAATGTGAATTTTTTGATATCTCATGTACTACCTATTCTTTTCCTCTTTAAGATTTTATAAACCGCATTAACATGGCTATTTGTGTTCTTTGATCTTGATGAGAAAATGTACAGTACATTACATGAAAATCAACTGTATGAATGCTTAAAAAAAGTGTTGACTAAGCTTTAAAAGGTGATTAACACACACGGTGGAGAAATGTTCAGCCCACTTAGCTGATGTCTATTTCCATCATGCTACATACTGTAACGGCATGTGTTTCTTGGTTCAAAACCACTGGTTCTTTTTACTGCCATCTTGAAATAAACTCTCTTTACTGATTGTGATGGTTTATTATAGTTTTAGAAGCTACAAATAACAGCATGCCAATTTTATTTTTTTTAAGAAAAAGCAGGGAGTGCAATTTTGTTGTTTAAAATTACAAAAGATTGTACAGCTATCTAACCTGTGCATAAGCTGGAGTTTATAACAACTGTTGATTGTAATACACTGATAGGCTTCCAGTTAAATATGGGTAATACAGCCAACTATCTACCAATATCACTGGAAACATCCAGCCTACAACTAAATGTACTTTATCCAGCTCTGTTTAGTCTGGCAAACCTTTACAAAAAAGGAACTTGTAAGTCTATAATTGTATACAAGTTAAATAAAATGCATAACTAAACAGCAAAATACGGTCACTTGTTTACATCGTTTTGTATGTGTGCTGCAATGTTTAACATATTTGGTAAGGTCAAATTGGTTCCTGACATGATGCGGACCGTTATAATAAATGTATAATTAGCAATTATAGTATTGATAAATAATCAGAAATGAGACAGACCATATTTTTAATGTAATGTCTGTTACATAATCAATTGTAATCTTGTTTAAAAACAAATTCTTGTTATTTATGCCTATTAAATGCTCCTTGGTCCACATTTAAACAGTTTGTTATAATCTATAGTGTTGAGTCCTCTTCCTTCCTTCCTTCCATCAGACTCGCGTTCAACAAGTCAGACATTTCATACATGCTATGTGCACTGGTGAACACTGATTTAAGTCTGGAATAATCTGTATTTTCTTACATACATGAGTAATTCCATTAAGCCATGAAGTCCATAGAAATGAATCAAACATCAAATACAGAGTATCGTGACATTACATTGTCATAATATTGCTCCGATGCTGTATGCACCTAGGGAGGAAACATTTGTGATATATGGATAGAGGTCTGATAAATTAGAGAGCCGAGTCCAAAACCGCCCCCCACTGTGTGTTTCAGCACAGGATCTTGGTCAGTTCATCTGTGCCAGCTGTTCTTTTCGTTCAGTGCTGCAGAAGAATCTCAGTTTCCGTGGCAAAACCTTCACTTCCACTGGCATTGCCTCAAATGCTTCATTGTCAATGTCAAAAATCCAGCGCCCTCCTGTGGCACAACAACAGAATACAACACAATAGAGTTAGCATAAAATAGCCCTGTGCCACACTGTTGATTTGTCAACTGGGGAATGATTAAGGAAAATACTGTGTGACGGGTCAGATTAGAGCATTAGAGGGTGTTTTCTAGTTGTGATCTAGGCAAAGGGATGAGGTGGGAGGTAACCAGAGCCATGCTGATATAAATAATTCAATTCATTTTTATGTGCATAGCGCTTTTACAATGAAAATTGTCTCAAAGCAGCTTTACAACATAATATACCATAACTGATATTTTCTACACAATATGGCCAATTAATTGGTTTCTTTTTACTCCATGATCAGAAATAGATCCCAAAGAATCCACACTCACTAGGAGCTCTTCAGCTCGATTTGAACAATCCGATTAAAGATGCGTCTGATGTAACTGGTTTCCCTACTTGCTTTCAACAAACTGTCATAACTTAAGTCAAAAGTTATATTCATGGTAAATGTTGCCATGTAACTACTGTATTAACCATTTCAGTGGGACTTTTTCTAGAAGTGAGATTTTACATAAAGAACATAGAAAGTGGAGTGATACACAATGTGAAACTTTGCAGAGCAGTTATATTAAATATAGACACTCTTGGAATGCCACGCATCCAATCTAATCAGTGAACCACATCTAATTGTTGTATAATGAACAGGAATTAACCATCTGACCAATCAGAGTCAGGATATGTAGTGTTAACTGCTGTATGTTGAATAAATAATAACCAATAGTTTTAACATATCCTCACCTGAGGCAAACCCAGTTGACATACGCTTGCCTCTATCTGAAGCGCCTGATCTGTACAGTTGTGTGGGTTTTCTGCTTTTTTAGTCCTGCACACAATTACACAAATAATTATACTAGTCAACAAAATACATCACCTAAATAAATACCTCTGAGAAAAAAAGTCACTAGTTTATTGTAATATATTGAAATATTACAATAGAATAAATACCCTTCTGTGATGAATTGTCCAACTGAAATTGTCTCTGGTTCCAGAGAAAGCAACAGGGAATCATCAGTTCGCTGCAAGAGGAAAACAGATGATGTGGAGATGATTTTTTTAATAAACAGCACAATTTGATTTCAACTATTTTCAGCCTGTGCTTTTATTGACCAGAGCTCAAAGTTCAAATTTCCTCTAAAAACAAATGTAAATATAAGTAGATTTTGGTCAAATTGATTAGTTTTTTTAGCCCATTAAAAAAAAGATAAAGTCATGACTGACTGATGGCTAAAATCAACCATTTTATTTAAAGTAATGTAATGATTTGTAGAAGTTACTTACAATGAAAGATTGCATTAGGAGGGCCACTAGGAGGCATCGTATCCACCTATATTTATTGCTGCATTAAATAAGAAATAAAATACATTGTTCATTGACTTACTCTTTTCACTGGATTCTTGTTCTGTGTGCTGATTGTGAGCTCCACTGTTGAGATCTGCTTATACTCCCATTGCTCTGGTTCTGCTTCTACAAGAGGCTCTAAACACAACCACACACATATGCTCTGAGATTTCAGCCTTTAAAGCCTGCAGTAAAGCCAAATTTCACAGATGCACATTCATTCTACCTTTAGCTGGAGGAGTCCAGTAGTTTTTAAGTCTCAGATAGATGCGAAATAGCAAACTGGGTCTCACTGGCTTTACCTCGGGCAGGTCAGGGGGTCGAGGGATGGGAGGCAGGTATGAGAGAGAGGCCTGATGAACCTGTGGCCACTCCTGACAGGGAAAACAACCTGACTGATTTAACATCCTAAAATGTATAAAACTAATGTACACAAAACACAATACTCACCCTTATTGTACTAAACCAATGTGCTGTTCTTGTTTTTAAAGGTCCAAGATACCAATATCTTAAAATCAGCCAGAAAAGAGAAGAATCATTTAAATGTACAAATAACAAATATACACATTAAGTTTATTACAACAAATGCATTCCAATGAGTCCCTATTTTGTAGGACCACTCACTTGCTAATGGAGGTCGCAGCATCTCGGAAGGAACCCCAGCGTAAACCTAAGAGAGCAAAGACCGGCTGCTCCTTCTCACTCTGAAAACAAAATGCAATAAACACCACAATATGATCAAGCGTGCTCAGATGACCCTGAGGTTGTTCAAGCTATTTCATTGTACCTTAATCTGAAGGACATCCAGTGGCACTGTCTCCCCTTTTAGAATAGACAGCGTTGCCGAAGTGATGCGTCTGAAGTTGTACCATGAAGATTAAATAGCAAAAAGAGTCGTAACCACTACAGAAATGACATAGCGACTAATATAGCGCAATGAAAGAATTTCATAGGAGTACTTACTTTACTTTGTCATCTGTAACTATATGCAAACTTGGACTCAGGGAGTTCTGAGTGCCCAGAGGAATGAAGCCAATCGGAGTTTTGCTGAATGCTGCCTGAAATTAAAATGCAGCACATTATTAAAAGGGAATCATTCAGAAAACACTCACCATAGTATCAATCCATTTGTAAGAATTGAGTTAATGTAATTCTCTTTGTTATCAGAATACTTCTAGGACTTTTTTCACTGGAGAGATGGCATGTTACGAGTGTACCTGACTGGAATAAAGCCCAGATTTGGAACACTTGATGGGATTTAATGTAATTAAGTTTTTATGGAACAAAACTAAAGCTTTGGCAATGTGAATTTGCTAAGCCTTTATGTGTGTTTGATGGTAAACAATAATCAGCTGTAAAAAAAAAAATAAAAATCATAATAAAAAATCATAAAAAAGGAGGCAAAAATGACAGAGACCAAGTACAGCACATTTTTTGACAATTACTTTGTAAATGCTCAGCTAAGACAAAGCATAAGCCACATAAGTTCAAATATAATTCAAATATTAGAACTGCAGTAACTCATCAATTACACAAACTTACTAGCTCGTCTAGGGTACAAACATAAAAATAAATAAAGTAAATAAATTTGTTTATATTCATTTATATTCAAAATTGTTTATATATATATATGCATGCATGACGATTCAAAAGTGGTCCCACTCACTCTACACACATGATTTAGATAGATGTTAATAGATGTTAACATGTTAATAGATGGTAGCACACAGACAGTTTCTTTCCGCAACGCCCTATAATTAGTCGTTCCTAAACTGCTGCACTTTTATGATACATACCTCATCAGCTCTGCGCAGCAATCCAGTTACCACCTGAATAACATAAAAGACAGGAAAACATTTACCTGCTACAAAAGCTTATGCCAGCAAAATGTTCAAATATTCCCAAGGAAATTACACCAAAATGCTTTACCTCCTGCAGGGTCCCATCACCTCCAGCAACAATTAACATGTCCGTCTGCTCCATCAGATCCATTAGCTTTTTGGCTTGCCCTTCATAATCTGTCTATAAATAGTGTAAACTTACTTGGAGTTGAAGAAAAAAAAAACTTTAAAAACTATAAAACAACACACTAATAAGCATCGTACCTTTATAACTTTAACTTCAATGCCAGCTAGATGTAAAATTGGGGCTGCATTCTTTTCAAACAGACTGTTGGCCTTGCTGTGGACAGAGGTGCATTAAACTTTAATGAGTACAATCAGCGTGACTAGTGCAGTTTGACTTATAATATAAGATCCATGTTCCAAAGTGTGGTGAATTTTAATGATGGCAAATTCTCACCCTTTGCATGCTGCAGGATTCAGGATCACTGTGGCTTTTTGCAGTGACTCCTGGGGTCCAATTAATTTCTGGCCAAATTCCTGTTTATATAAACCAGATCTGCATCATTGCTATTACTAAACTATAGTTAGGATTGGGTTATATAATGTGTACAAACTGACAATTAATCAAAAATCATTTCATCAACAGAAACAAGATTTCTATTCAAACCTATGGGGTGTTTTAAACAAATAAATCCTCATACTAGCAGCTTTTTGGAGCTGAGAGGAAACCAATGAAACCCAGTCATTATGCAACTATATATTTAAACAACTTTTAATTCGACCTCTTTACTGTGGTATGTGTTACTGTAGTCAATGAGCTACTTTTCTTTTGCACTATTATTTTACTTTTTCAACTGTTCTATAACTTGGTAGTGAAACAAAAAATAAGCAATACAGTTAATGCCTAATAGATCCAGGGTTCCAGCTTCTGGGTAGTGTTTCATACATTCTGCGTTTACTTGGGTTTCCTCCCACATCCCAAAAACACTACCCAGTAGATGAACCGGTGACTACAAATTGCATGCAGACATGTGCAAGCATGTGCATGGAGCCCTGCAATGAAGTGGCATCTAAACCAGGGTGTGTTCTCATCTCACTTGTGTTCAATTGATCCACATCAACCCCGACCTGGTTAAATGTTGTTACTGAAGATGAATGAATAAACATACTGCACATGCATTATTTGAGTATAACTTTGATGCCCAATCACCCAGACTGAATGTGAAATTCTTAGATTTCTTACCCTAGCCTCTTGGCATGCCTCTCTGCGCAGTACACGGTCACTGTGGGGGGAAAATATGACAGATTTTCAAGCCGCTTTGGCTATGCAAAAAAAAAAAACCATTCTTTTTTTTTTTTTTTAAATGACTGCAAATGTCTTGCAGATGTCAGATCGAAAATCACTTTAACATCCTAATAAATAATCAATAAACACAATATTATAAAGTTTATGCTATATATATTATATAGATTATACTGAAAGAGCGTGGAAGTGGACATTTTTGTGCATGATTAGAAAAAGACGTGCAATCAAGATGAATGAACTACTAACCAGTGCTTCCCGTACAGCCAGTGTCCACCGTAAGACAGGACACATACAGCAAATGTCGATTTTTTCCAGTGATTTCGTAAAGTCCGTAAGACTTTCACAACTCGGGCCATTGTCACTGTGTGAGCACCTAATTAACTACAAGAGCATTTGAGTTACAATGAATACTAAGATAAAACCCCACACCGTGTTTGAATAGCAGCGTTACTACTACACCGGGTTTGACATTTTTCAGGACGCATGATGACCGGTGTACCATCTAAATCAATCCCCTCCACAAAAGGGAAACATCTGCTGCAATGACAGTTCCACACTCAAATGCAACATCATTAACAAAGAAATGTTGCCGTTCTGTAGCATCTAATAGCTTTAATCAATTTATATGCTAGAGATTAGATGTTTTTTGTAAAGTATATATTAAAATAATATTATCTTCAACACAACAGAGGTGTATCGGTAGGTATGAAATTCGGGACGGGCAAATCCCGGCATGCGTTGAGCTGAAAACAGACGTGACGGTTCGATTCCAGAAATGACCAGAGTCGATTTGAGATGATTCTTTATCAGTTGTTTAAAATAAAATACCGTACGGGTTGGTGCTCTTAAAAATCTACATTTAAAAAAGTTAATTAAAGATACAATAGTCTATTAGGGCGGATAAAACTAATTACAAGCGATTTTGGCGCATTTATTATTATTCATTATATTACATTATTGTTATTATTATATTTCCCTGATAATATTTCCACGACACCAGTGAACTTATTAGAATAAAAATGTTTTTGAGGCAAAGAGCATAGAAAAATGACTTTTGGCTCACAAGTGCAAATTTCGAATTTAATGTGGTTCTCCGCGTTATCAATTGTGGATCTCGATCTTTCTGGAATCGACTCTTTCTCCTAACGCGACTGTTGTGTTGCATGCAGGAATAGGTAGGTGTCTGTTCTCAAAATATAATTGTACTGATAATTCGTATTTGTTTTTGTTTTTTTTTGCCCTGTTTACTATATATTCGTTTCTTTTTTATATTGTTTTCCGATTCTGTTTTGTATATTTACTATAACTAACTTTTAACTTTGGGGGTGGCTAATCTTTACAATAAACTAACAAGCTAAAGGGTGCTGCTGTCATTTCCATCTACAGGGAGCTCATTGTTTTTGATGTGATTATGCCATCGTGTTGTCTGTATGTCAAGGTCACGGAAATGGAAGTTGAAAGTTTCGTTTCCAGGACGCTTGAACTCTTGCAAGAAGAGAGAGGGGCTGAGATAGAAGAAACAAGGTACTCCAGCTAGTCAGTATGGGAATAGGTGCTCTTTTATACACCATTCCTTTATGTGATAAGGATTTTTTATTGGTCTGTAATGGTTTTGTTGATGTGTCCGTAATGATTTGATATCAGGGCTTGGCAAGAGAATCTGTCACTAAAAAATCTACAACAGAAAGGAGTATGCTTGCTGAAACTTCAAATTGGGAGCCAGAGGACAGGAATGCATGGCAGACTTCTGGTTTCGTTTGAGCCACGGAAAAGTGTTGGGCCTTCGGTTCTACCCAGTCATGGTTTCGGACCAGGTGAGGCATTGTACATCCCAAGGCAAAAAAAACCCGAATTGACCTGAAATAGATGTGTACATTCAGTGAAAACAGTCTACACTTTATTTTATTTAAAATGGAACTGAAATAATTATTTTGTTGTCATATGGATGTGCCGTTTGAATGCCTATATATTTCCATTATGTTTGGAAAATGTTTTGAAAATCTAGAAAGAAAGGAAGAGTAATTTTAGAAAGACGACATGAGCTGTGTAAATGTACTATCCAATGATTACTCTGGATTTAAATTTAAAACCTGATTTGTTTAAAACTCTAAGGTTAAGGACTTGTAACTTGATGCTGGACTTGAATTCAACAATTAAGACTCACTTCTCACCTAAAAATATTGATTTGGTCCCAACACTGCTTTTATAGTTCCCCATTGATCAGCTCAACACTCAACTGCTAAACGGCAAGGGGCTGGTAGGTTAAAATTAAACCAGATCGCTAGTTGAAGGCAGGACAAGTAGCAAAGTGTTTACCCTGAAGTGCAAGATGAGCACTAGATATCAGTAGATGCCTGATACTGACATACATTTGGAACCTAAACATCAGTCTATGTATCGGCAAGTTTAAAAACGTTATGCCAAATATCAAAGCTGATGTTGAGACATGTTTGGAGGCACATTATATATCATTGTCAGTCAACATAGCACAAAATCATGATAATAATGTCAGTGGAATGACTGTGAAAATATAGATATGACTTGATGCTAATTCAGCATTTCAAAGTCAAAAAGATTTCTAATTTATTGCATTTAATCCTGTAATCCAACTGAATGCTGAATGGTACAGTAGCTAATAATGTTGTATGGCTAGCATAACTGATTTGTTTGTGTTTGTTTCAGGTGACATTGTGGGTCTTTATGAATCAGAAGCATGCAGCCAGCCCAATCAGCTTTGCTCAGGGGTGGTGACCCGTGTGACACAGGCATCAATAACAGTTGCATTTGATGAAAAGCACGACAGCCTTAACCTGGAAAGTGATGGACTATACAATATTATGAAGCTTGCAAATGATGTAACTTATAAAAGATTGACTCAGTAAGTTTTTTCCTGGTTTCATCAGGGTTTTCTGTCAGCCACTGATTGTTTCATTCTGATTTGAATTCTGTTTGTTTGCAGTGCTTTAAACTGTTTGAACGGGTACAGAAATGGTCCTGCTGCCCATCTTATTAGTGTCCTTTTTGGTTACTCCGAGCCTGGAACATTATCCCAGGGTGTAAGTGTATATGAAGACCTGAGAAGAGTTTAGAGGGAAAATGTCCTCTATGTAAATGATGTAAAAACTAAATTTCTTTATTTGATTTTTGCTCAGATGCTTTAGAGTGGTTCAATACTGGATTAGACACTTCTCAGAAGGAGGCTGTATCATTTGCACTCTCTCAGAAAGATGTTGCTATCATACACGGACCACCGGGGACGGGGAAAACCACGACCGTGGTTGAAGTTATACTACAGGCTGTAAAACAAGGCCAAAAGGTACAACCTACTAAAAGTTCCAATTATATGTTCCAATAAACTTTTCTGAAGACTTCCAATAAAATGTTATGTTCATTTTGTTGAACAATTTATCAACTTAGTTATTGAAAGAAAGAAAAAAGCACATCAGTCCTAAATACAAATGAATATCAGGACATGAATCTGGATTGTCATCAAAGTAATATGAATACTGCTCTGGTTATGCAGATCAGCAACATATTTGTTATCTACACTGTTTCAAACTGTAATTAGTGGACCTGTATCTTTATCACAATATCTTCTATGTTGGCACGTAGTATGTACATTTGGCCTAACAGACCCTGGATCTGTTTTTTTTTAAATTATTTCTATTTTTGTATAAGTCTCCAGGTCTTACAACACTCCTCCATCCAGAGGCCCAAACTGATAAGGTGGTGAGCCACCTGTTTGCTAATCTAGCCCATTATTTAAAATTCAATTCTTCACAAAACATTCTCTCTCACAAAATTACTCGGTGACATGCCAGCTTTTACTGTGTATTATTTTTAATAATAATAATAATAATAATACAGGTTAGCTAGTTGTTTAATGTTGAAAATCTCACTTTCTCGCTAACTCTTTTACCTAATACCATGCACAGACTCGCTAAAGACCATTTTTCAACTCTGCATTGACGGTAGAAATAACGAAAATCAGTGGTTAAATTACTCTTTAAATAACCAGCGATGGAAATCCCTGCAGGTTTTGTGCTCTGCTCCATCCAACGTGGCGGTGGATAATTTGGTGGAGCGCCTGGCTAAGTGCAAGGCTAAGGTCCTGCGGTTGGGACATCCAGCACGCCTGCTAGAGTCGATCCAAAAACATTCACTGGATGCCGTGCTTGCACAAAGCGACAACAAGAACATCATTGCAGATGTCCGAAAAGACATGGATAAAGCCTTTGTAAGCATACCTTTTAACATTGTTTAAACATGTAAAAACAAACCTTCTGATAGACAATTCTAGTACCAAATGCATCAATGTGACTACATTCAGATGTTGTGAATGTTTATGAATGTATTTAAAACCTGTTTATCCGGTCATAGAGTCAGATAAAGAAAGTGCGTGACAAAGGACAGAAAAGCAGCTTAAGGCGAGAAATATCGGAGCTCCGGAAGGAACTAAGGTCCAGGGAAGCGATGGCCATCACCCAAATCCTGAAAAGGGCCAGTGTTATTCTGGCAACCAACACTGGTGGGTAGTACTGTACTACTGTCTAAACCTCTAATCCAGACACGGCTAATTATAAAGAATATGGTCCTACTTTTCCTTTTAGGCTCTGAAGTAATATTTTTTGCATACAGGAGCTAGTGATGATGGTCCACTGAAGTATTTGCCAAGCGAGCACTTCGACCTGGTGGTGATAGATGAATGTGCTCAGGCTCTAGAGAGCAGCTGTTGGATTGCACTGCTGAAAGCACGCAAGTGCATCCTGGCTGGAGACTACAAGCAGCTGCCACCCACAATTAAGTCTCAGAAGTATGCAAAGAAACTATATCCATGTTTTCATATTTTATTATGAAATTCCTTTTGCAAATATAGTATAGTATATAAAGTCACTCTAAATCAAATATAGTATCATTTGAATGCACAGGCAAGTGAAATACACTCAATTATAGGAGCCTATGAGGTATAATATGTAAATGTAGGCCATGCAATTTACAGGAGAGTATCAAAAAGATTTTTTTTTTCTTTTGTCCTATTATTATTTCTTTTTGGTGAAACTATTTTATTTTTATATTTTAACAAGTTAAATTTTTTCCTCCTCACTGTTAAACAGTGCAGCTGCTAAAGGTCTGTCTGTGAGTTTAATGGAGCGGCTGATTCAGAAATACGGAGATTCTGTAGTTCGAATGCTTACCACTCAGTACCGTATGAACAGTGCCATCATGCAGTGGGCATCAGAGCAGATGTACAAAGGGAAACTGACTGCACACCCTTCAGTGGAGAAACATTTGTTGAGGTATGTGATTGAATATTAGTTTTTTCTAGCTATAATGGTATGGGAAATGTATCATCATTGTCTGAGATTACACAGGATGTCTCTTCGCAGTTGCCTAATCTAGTGTTATTTTATTAATCAGAGACCTGGCTGGTGTAGCTCATGTTCAGGAGACCAGCATGCCACTGCTTTTAGTTGACACTGCTGGCTGTGGTCTAAATGAAATGGAGGACACTGATGAGCAGTCAAAAGGCAATCAGGGTAACAATCAATATTAACTCTTCACACTATTTCAAACCCACCCTCGTGTCACCCTCATGTTTTACATGTGATCTAAACATTTACAGTGTCATTTTAGATTTAATTTTGGTTGTTTTTAAACCACAGGTGAGGTTGACATAGTGGCACTTCATGTGAAAACGTTAACTGAGGCTGGAGTGCAGGCCAAAGACATTGCAGTCATCGCACCATATAACCTACAGGTAGCCGATGTCTTTCCAGGCATTTCAATTAAACACAGATTTGTTAAAAGAAGTTGCAAAATAGGTTTCATCAGTATATAATACATTACAGTTTTGTCCTAAACTTGACTTTTTATATTTCAGGTAGATTTGCTAAGACAGAAGCTCTCAAATGAGTACCCTGACCTGGAGATCAAATCAGTTGATGGCTTTCAAGGCAGAGAAAAGGAGGCTGTGCTCCTTTCTCTGGTTAGATCTAATAGAAAAGGTGAGCAGCATATTTACAACTAGTAAACAGCAACCATAGCATCTAAACGATCATTACCTAATTTTGGCTGTTCTACTTTGATTCCGCAGGAGAAGTTGGATTTCTTGCGGAGGACAGGAGGATCAATGTGGCAGTGACGCGCGCCAGACGCCAGCTTGTAGTGGTATGCGATTCCCAGACTGTCCGAAATCATGCCTTTCTCAAAAGCTTGGTTGACTACATGTCTGAGCACGGGGAAGTTCGGACCGCCTTTGAGTACCTAGACGACCTTGTGCCTGAAAACTACCCCCATGACGTTAAAGACGAACAGAATAAAATTAAAGCATCTTCTGCCAAAACAAAGGCAAGAAATCAGCAAGGCAAGAGAGGTGAGACCAAGCACAAAAAAGTCTCTGAGAGCAGAAACAAAGGAAATGGTCAATCAAAGGACGATGCCCATTTGCTCCCAAAACCAAAAACGGATGATCAAGTTGAGACTCAAATTAAGAAAGAAGAGATGAGGCAGCAGTTGCTTACCTTTTTGGACAACCAAAATGAGGCAGAGCTTCAATTTCCTTCTTCACTGAATGCACATGAACGTTTACTGGTTCACCAACTCTGTGAAGAGCTGGAACTAAAGCATGTTAGCAAGGGAACAGGAAAACAGCGCCATATCACTGTTTCCAAACGAGTAGCAGAGCCAGAGGAGGGGGTGGAAGAGGAATCGGTGTCCACAAGGCCAGAAATTCAGACTCCAGAGGAACAAGAAGAAAATGAATCTAATGCGCAACCACTAAAACCTGCTCTAGATTTAAAAAGCTTGCATTTGGAGCGTATGCGCCGGGAGCAAGAAAAACGAGAGGCGAAAATTCAGAGCAAAAGAATGGAGACTGAGCATAAAGACAGCAAAGGCCCAATCATGAAAAAGAACAAAGGTATAACAAAAGGTACAGGGCATATGTACTTTCCACATTTTGTAGTGTTATGAACTTAATACCATAAACTATCATTTGATTTTACACAGTACACCATATGGACAAAAATGTTTTGGTACCACATGTTTTTGGTTCCTCTCCAAACTGTTAGAGGCACACAATTGTATAGGATGTCTTTGGATGCTGTAGCATTCAACAAAAAAAACCCCTCTTACTTCGATTAGGAAACCCAAACATGTTCTATGAAGATCTTAGAGAGGTCTTTTATAGAGCTCTGACCTCACCCCTATTGACCACCTTTGGGATGAAGCAGAATCTTAATCAGATGGAGACCTGGGCTTTGATTTGCCCTTTTTTCTGTAGCAGTGTGTTTAAGCTCATTGTCATGTTGGAAGACGAACCTCTACCTTAGTTCAAGCCACTTAAAAACTAAAACATTTTTATGGGATTGATCTAGGATTGGCTTCATCCATCCTACCTTCAACCCTGACTAATTTCTTAGACTCTGCTGATGATAAGCATCCTCATACCCATGCTTCTTTAGGGTGACAAACAGCACTTTTTTCAAAACAAAATAATTAAATTTTGGACTCAACAGTTCAGGCTGTGGTTGTAATATGAATAGATGTGGATTTCTCGAAGTCCAAAAAGCTATCCTTAATGTTAGTCTGGTTGCTACTTTGCCCATTTTTTAACACTCCTGACCCAATCACAGCTGTGTCCTGACATCCTGACAGCTGTGTGTCTACTGTAACAGACAGTACTGCCTGAGTCACCACATACCTGAGGTAGCACATGCTTTACAAATAATATTGCTGTGTGTTTGCTATGTGTATAATATTGCAGTGACTCTAGATGAACCCATCTAAATATTATACACAAAATAAACACACAGCAATATTATTTGTTGTGCACTTTTTATATAATGAAATTAATTATTTTTAAATGACTAAAACAGAATCAGAATAGTTAAAACTTGATGCTTTGAGATTTTTCAAGCCCAGACTTGTGTATGCAGCCCATTGCTTTTCTTTATGTTGTCTGTGTAGTGTGACGTTTTAGCATTATTACGGAACGTATTGAGACGGAAAATTGAAATTTATGTTGAAATCATGTCAGACATTATTTTATAGTAGAGATCATACACCTAAATATGGGATGTCAGATGGTTTCACATCCCATATCAGTATTCTGGGATATTTTGTGTAGAATAATGATATATAACCCCAGGTGTATAGACACTTTGTGTACTGTTACAGTCTGAAAGTGTGGCAGTGGTGAAGACTTTTGTAAGGCTATATATATATATATATATATATATATATATATATAGGAGTGCTGGAATTTGTATATTCAGCATCAGTTTCATGTCATTATGAATCTCTTTCCTAGGAAAGGGGAAAATGAAAGCAGGGGCTGTGGACATTGCGGCAGCTGCTAAAGCTGATGATGATTTCGAGGCACTCATTGATGCTGTGGTGAAAGCAGAAAGTGTGTGTGGTTTCACAAAGTGTAAAGCCAGTGTGCTCACACTGGGACAGCTGTGTGTCTACTGTAACAGACAGTACTGCCTGAGTCACCACATACCTGAGGTAGCACATGCTTTAATGACAACTTTCACAGTAATAATATACTTCATCCAAAGTGCTAACATTACTAATAATAAATACAATCTACTGCAGAGTAGATCCCATATTCTTCAGAGCATGATTACTGATTTCAACTAGTTTTCACTTATTCATTGCATTGCATTCATCTTCATTTTTACTAATGTTGTGATGCTGCTAAATCAGTATATTGCTTTGTAGGTCCATGGATGTGGAGACAAAGCAAAGGTGCAGGCTCGCATGAGAATAAGCAAAGAGGGAGTGCTGTACGCTGGAAGCGGGCAAAAAGACAAGTCCATGGATCCAAACAAAAAAGCATACTTGCAACGCAAACTAGACTCTAAACTCAAAGACATGGCATCCCAAAGAAAATCCAAGTCAAAGGAGAAAGAACAGTAAATGGTTCTGCTGTAGGAAATACAATTATTTATTCTAATTAAAGGAATAAAGTGATGATTCCATGCATAGATTTCATGTGTGTATATATAAGCGCAACATTATTGCATTTTTGTTTTTATTTTATTTTTTATGGATTGTTACTGCTTCAGACCTTTACTACTGAAACTAAAATAAATGTTAAATTATTAAAATATTTATTAAATATATATTTTGGAACATATTTTAAAAAATATATTTTGGAACATTAATAGTGTGCAGGTGGTGGAACTAAAGATAATCTCTTTAATGGGGTGAGAATCACAGCAGTCTGGGAGAACCTGAAAGTAGAGCTACTGATGAAATGCATTCGGGAATTGTATCAGTCATGTCAATGTAGTCAGAGACCTTGGGGCAGACCCAAGTCTCACTGAAGAGATTATACCACACATAGGGTTTTGGATGTCTCGGGATTCCTGTATCCTGTAGGCTGTAATCAGTGGGAAAGAACAGAAGAAAAAAAACATCTGAGACTGTTGCCATGGCATTTGAATGAAAAGGAAAGGCAGTTTATCAAGAAGACTTGAGTACTAAATGATCATTTGTTAAAATTATAAAACACTATTTGGCAATAACATCACGAAGCATATAAGGAACTGCTTTTCTTACTAAACCATTAATGCTAGCTGTATTGTGATCCAGAAAAACAGGATCTACATTTTACATTTTTTTAAATGACAACAATGAACAATATGCATAGCTATGATATGGAAAAGTATGAGTCTGTGTTCAGTTGTAGCAAAAAGTTTTATTGCAATTTCACTATAAAAAAAGAAAAAAAAAAATCAATTTGATATGTCTGTAGTACCATTCTCAAACATTCAACATATATTTTGTTATATTTGGAGCTTAAATCAGACTCTGGAGCACAAAAAAACATGCCTGTGTTGTAAAGAATACATAGAAAGAGGTAGTTTTGTACTGGGAGTTGACAGAATGTGAAATTGCTACATGTGACTTGTTAGTAAAATTGGACAGCTATAATCATTTAGAAAACATACAGTATAACTAATAGTAATTTAATAAGTAAGAAAATGAACACAAACACAAGAGCAGCAGCATCTCACATTGCTGTAAGAATTCACTCCTTCTTAAGAATTTTCGATTTACAAATGTTCTGTGTCGTTTTGTTATCTAGGTGATGTAGAACCACTCTGCAATCTATGTAACTGCGGCGTAACGCATCGAATTTTAATAAGGTACCTATATATTTTGTGAATCATGCATGCATGCATACATCATATAAAGAATGTGGCATATCTATGAAAGCATGTTCGTGGACAGGACAAGCAGACATGCAGTAGTTAAATACTTTTCAGCCCAAATGTTTTGGACTGGTTTTTTGAATGACTCTTGAAGGGGTTTGATTAATCTGTGCTGTACTATCTGTGAGAAGAAGAAAAAACTATTCAATTCAAAGGGATCCTCAGGACTGTGAGTAAGAGCCAAAGCAGCACACATTTGGTGGAGTTAACAGTAACATCTCTGGTATAAAAAAAAAAAACAGAGTTGAGAGGGCTATGTTACGATCCATAGCTAGCTGCATTAGATCTTTTTTTTATAAATACTGTAATCACTGAACTGCTCTAAACAATAACTAACTAATATTTCTTGTACAAAGTATATACAGTTCATTAACTGTATGCCCAAGATATACAGTTTAAATGTATATATTTTGTTATATAAAGTAGCCTAGCAATGATCATACACTATTACTCAAGTATGAAAATGTATTACAGTTCAACAGTCCTTTTATTCACTTTAAAGACACCGAACATGGCCTGTCCTAAAGATTATAATTCTACCTGAATCAATTAAAACATGATCCATGCCACATAGCCAGTGTACACTGACGTAGCTAGGTAATATGTATAGTGAACCCTTTAGACCCAGTGCTTTAAGAACTGTATCAGAGTTGCTGCCTTCGGCTAGCCCACTAGGGCGCACGCACAGATTTTGAGTTAGCGATCTTCAAAGTCTCATAGCACAAAGTGTACGCTTTGTGCAGACAATGAGATCTCTCCTTTTCCACTCGTATTCAGTCTTGAGATTCATTCCAGATGGGCTGACTCCACAGAGTGGAATTTAACACACTCCCTTTGTTCTGTTTTTGTGTCTCCCTGTAGAGAACATTGCATTCTGTTTCTCAAGTGGAGCCATACAGATTATGATGCTCAATCCAAAGAAGAACTTCACAGCCACTTCATACAAAACCTGGCTTCACGGATGAACGACGACATTTCGGACATCCCTGTGTCCCGTTCGTCTGCAGGCACCTGTTAAATCAACAACAACAAAAATCCCCATTTATATAAAATTGTTTGAAAATCCTAAACATCATGTAACAATGTCTTGTGATTGTATCCTGTTACATGTTTTTATTTAAAGTAGAATAGTGGATTGTATCGTGTTTAATGTAATGGCATGAAAATGTTTTTTGCAATGTCTAAAAAAAAAAGAATGTGCTTGATAACATGGATAATTAAAACTCATTTTAACTCATCTGTTATTTTAGTAAAAACCTGTAAACCTGCACATTTACACAATTATTCCCTCAGCACAGTGTAGATACAGGCTAAAAGCTTCAGCTAAAGAAAATTCCTATATAAAATGTATATATATAAAATACTGTATATGTTATGGTTTAAAGTACAGGGTTGTTTTATTTACTCTCTGCTTATTAGAAGAATTCATTATTTTATTTTGTGTTCCTACAGGCAGAGGTTGTACAATGGTTAAGGCTCTGGTTTAGTGGTCTGTAAGCAAGTCTGGGGGGCCTTTGAGCAAGGCCCTTAATATCCTATCTGCTCCATCATGGTGTATACCTTGCTAACAAGCTGAGATGCACAAAGGAAATAAATGAACTGTGCTGTATATGGAACAAAATAAAGGCTACAACCAAGACCAGTCACCAACTAGATGGACCAGTTTCAGCATTTCCGAAACTCCACAACCTTCCTGCACTAAAGCAAATACAGATTTTTTTTTTTTGTTGAATTTAAATGCCCCAAACGAGTGGCAGTTTTGTGGTTATACACATTTTGTTAGTGGGGTGAAAGAAAAATGGCCAGGCTGACTGACAAAAAGGCTATGGACACTCAAATAAAAACATCTCAGAATGCACTATTCAATTTTCATCTGTCCATTTTTAAATGGCATGAGTGAATATTGTGTGCAGATGGTTATCAATGGCTAGTGAGTTATATGAACAGCAGCATCTCAGTTTCTTATCTTCCTCTGAATGCAACAGTAGACTAGACAAACATTTCAACTGCAGCTTTAAATAATTGCTCTTAATCCTATGTATCTGTGTTGGAATGTAATAATGACAATAAAACAAAGGTTAGAGCATGAAACATGCATAACTAAGGATGCATGCTAACAAGCATGACATTTAACAGCATAACTAATTTATATGTTGGTGTATGAAAATGGTTTAGTTGAATAGGGCAAGAACAAAGCAGTATGACCGAACCTAGTAATAAAAAAAATAATTGTATTCAAATAATATGACTGGTGTTTCAGGTGTCACTTCATATGAGCTCAAAGCCATTATATCAGACATTATGGCATATGAAGTGTGTCAAAAGATCTTTTAAGTCATAAAATATATGCCATATAAATCGGCATATCACACTATTCAACACATCATGATATAATATGGTGGCTATCAATAATAGTAATATGATTACCACACTGTCATTGCAACTCAGTAATCTTATAAATCTTCGATGACACCTTTATGATGTGGTAAAGTCAGCTAGAAAACTGGCCTTCATCGTTTAGTGGATTTTTCTAACAGAAACACATACTTGAGGTGAAAGATGTGAGAGCAAGGCAAAGCCTGGAGCTGTTGGTTCCTCTCCCCGATTGACTCGCCACACATGCCACAGTAGAGCTCCAGCTCTTCGACACACTGCAGGAACTTTACCACCTGCTCTCTGAGCTCATCCTGCTGCTCCCTGCTACGGTAGATACTCTCTGATAGGCAGTGTACCTTTAGAGAACACAGCTGTGGAAAATAACATGTAGGACAAAAAATGTGTACAGATTTAAACAGAGTTTCATTACTAAAAAAACAATGTAAAGTACCTTATACTGTACATTATGTATATTGTGAATGTAAAAGGGTAATAAAGGCAATTTGTATACTGGATATGTGGATATTAGGATATTCGAGTATTGGGATGCATGCTGTGTTGTGTTTTATTCGTTGTTTGTGATGTGTGTGTTATAAACTGTGTTGACTGCAAGGCGTTGTGACCGAAAAACAATAAAAAGTTCTAAAATCCTAAAATATGAAACTCTAAATGACGAATAAAAAGTTTCCGATTCATGTTCTGATGTCTGGTGATGTCTGATGACGTGATGAGGACTTGCTTAACACACCTTGTTTCCTATTCCATCTGCTAGCTCGTATGCTCGTTGGAAAGACTCCAGTGCCTGGAAAAGGTACAAATTTATAATGAGGTGTCCCAAAAACTATAACAGTCCACACAGTTTCAGGAGTACACTTGTTTAAATTTGTGATCTAATGGGTTTTTTTTCTCATGTTTTGTTTTTTAATGACCATTTTAAAACACTTCACCTTGTCAAGTTCCTTCTGCAGTAGCAAACACTTTCCCACTCCTAAGTGGATAGCTGCTTGTCCAAGGCGGTTTCCAATCTCTGTCATTATACACATTGAAGACTCATAGCGGGGGAATGCTTTCTGAGAAAAGTACAAAAAAACCATCAACCTTTACATATTAATCTCCAAGATTCCTGATTCAATCCGCAGCTTGTGTTACAGTCTGTGTGGAATTTCACATGTCCTCTTCCTGTCTGGTTGGCTTTCCATTATGTTCTCTGGGTTCCTCCCACCTCCAAAAAGCACAGTGCTAAGTGGCCTGGCTATGCTAAAATTGTCCCTAGGTATGAATTAGTGTGTGAAATGCATGTATGAATTATGTACATTCCCAGTGTGTCCCCAGTGTTCCTGATATAGGCTCTGAATCCACTCTGACACTGATCCAGACAAGGTCAAGGTCATTCATTTACTGATTATGAATAAATTAATGAATTAAGTTTTTTTTTTTTTATCTGGTTGAGGACTTGCTGAACAAGCAGCAAAAGGAAATGCATAAAATGAATAAATCAATTTTAACCTAGCAATCTACATTCACTGAGACAGAACTAAAGAAACCTGTAATTGTTACACAAATAATTAGTGGCTTACATCAACATCGTTGCGGCAGCGATGAATATCTGCAAAATTCAGCAGACACATGGCTTGTAGAGGACGATCTCCATGCTGTAGAGCTATCTTCATTGATTCCTGTAAGAGCAGACAGCTTTTATTTACTTTGTTTTTAAGGTTACTGGATCATCAAAGAGAATTCCACAAGACGCTTTCGGAAGCACAGCCCCCATACCAGTTGCACAACAGCTGAAATTCGATCATAAGTGTAAAGAGGAATGTGCTACTCTGACGTCCGTCCTTATATTACTGCAGTGTGATATTCACAGTCCAGAGTAATGTCTCTTTGTTGCACTGTTTGTTAGGGTAAGGACTGATCTCTTCATGACGATGGCACTTTAATGTGGTACAGGGCTTTTGGCATATTTTTGTCTGCCATAGTAAAGTAGAGTAGTCTGGCACACAACACACAAACAACTGCACCTGTCAGTTGCTGGACCCAGCTCAGACGTAAGCTACGCACAAAAACATAGAGTGTGTCACCACAGTTGAATCTATGACGATTGCTGAATTTCATTACAGTTAGGAGCCATTCAGGTCACCACCAATATGTAATGTGTGTTATATTTACAGTTACAGTGCTTTCCAATGCGGTTTGCAAAGTTACTGTTACATACTGAAATTTTCCTATATTATCTGACTGCTTCAACAAAACATTGCAATTAATAACCAAAATCACAGTGAAATTATTGGTTTGTCTAAGCATTTAATGACTTACTTGTATCAGAACCAATCTTCATGCCTCTGTGTTATCTATTAAATTCAATTTTATTTGCATGGCAACTTTGTCCCAAAGCAGATATGTTCACACTTGTTTCCGCACATTTATTCTGAATTTGGTTTTTGAAATTCCAGTGTATTGATCAGGCACACATTTTACTGTTTATTCAGTAACTACTATTCATCATCCAGTCACTACAGTGAAACTAACACTGGACTCAACAGATATACACTTGTTGTATAAGGGTTGTATTTTATCTCATTTGTTGGCCTATTTGAATGTGTTTGCATAAATTAATTAGTGATCGACATAAACCTTTCAAAATGAGCTCTTACTAGAAACCTTCAGAATACCTTACCTCACAGCATTCCATAGCATCTGGCAGACGCTCCAGCTTCCTGTAGGCTACTGACATGTGGTACTGGCTCATGGCACGGTACTTGAGACTCCAGCCTTTTCCGTAGTCATTGACAAGCTCAGCTGCTTTGCATGGAAAGAACAGGGCCTTCTCATAATCCTATAAGAGCAAAGGTATGCATGAACATATATAATACTCTAACACATCCAGTCAATACAATTGCTGGTGAATTCATGAATAACAAAACCTACTGCATAAACACAAACATCATGCTAGGATGTTAAAATGGGCTATTTATATTTTTTCTATACTGTGACAGTCAGTGCCTTATATGAGCACATTCTCCTCATGCCATTTCATCAAAGACTCATTACAGCAGACCATTCTGGGTATCTGGGGGATTAAACTCTACAAATCTCCAGTGTCAAGGTGAGTACAAAGGTCTATATCGAGACTGGCCTGCTGTATTTGGCTTGTCTTCTGTTACACTCCATGTTGCATGTTGGCGGTTTCTTACCGTGCCACGCTGTGAATTACTGCAACAGAGTGATATCATAATACTAGAACTCAATCTATTTACACTATTTACCATTTAGGGAGTGCGCCATCATTCTAATGGTTATGCATCCCTATAGCATGCTAGACAATAATCAATTTAGTTCAAAAGCAGGTCTGAACATAATAGCAAAATCATTTTCACATTGATTCTCACACATAGAATTGTCAGCAGCAGTGCCTTTTGAGCAATTACCTTTAATTGAATGTAGAAGCTACCCAGGCTGCAGCACACCCTGCACTCCAGCATCTTGTCATCATTATTGTGTGCATAACGCAGGGCCTTCTCATAACTCTCCAAGGCTTTCTGAAAGACACTAAGGCCCAAGAAGGCGTTGCCCATGCTCAAACACACTTGACCATTGAGCTGCAGGCTCACAGTGGTGCCTTGCATGTTTAAGCAAGTCTTGCAGTAGGAAATGGTCTTCTGAAAGTCGCAGAGCTTCTCGTTGCTGCGGGCCAGGTTCAGGTAGCCTTCGGTTAGGTAGTCTGGGTCCTCCATCTCTCGTGCTGTGTCAATCTGAGCTAGGGCATACTGATGTGTGTGTGTGTGTGTGTGTGTGTTCAAGGAAAGGAGAAGAAAAAACCTGTGTATTAATTAATTTATATTTATGTAGAACTGATCACAGGAGTCTGTTATACAATACACTAAAATTATTCATAAATGATTTGTAAATTTTTTTGACTTTTGCACGATTATATCTTTTAAGACTATGCATTACATATACCTTGGTCAAATAGATTTGTACTCTTGTTCCTATATTTGCCAAGCTTCTGTGTATGTGTATGTGCCATTTGCAAGTGATTTTGAATTGTTAAGTTCGGAAGCTCATTGCAAAATCACAGAAAGGATATCATAATTATGACTTACTATCTCATAATTATGACTTACTATCTCATAATTATGACTTACTATCTCATAATTATGAGATCCTGATCTATTATTATTATTATTATTATTATTATTATTATTATTATTATATTTTAACATTGACTACTAACATTAATTAGCAGGAGGGGCAGGTCAGCGAGGAAATGTCCAGTAGCTAATTAAACTGATATACTGTTAGATTTTTATTATGCCCAAACAAAACTTCATTTTTGGAGAGCTTTTCCATGCGATCTACGATGCCTGTGGTGCCTTTTCTAATCAGGGAAGAATCACACAGTACACAGCATGGCGCAAATGTTCTTCTTTAGTTTAATGCAGATAACAGAAAAGTATATACAGACACTGGAAAAAACCTGAGCTAAAACTGTTCCTGATTGGGTAAGAAGACATAATAACCGGGATGTGTGAGCCCAGATAAAGACTTCCTGTATACCTCACATACTCACATCGTAAAGATCCTATAGACACTGAACAGATAACAGTGTTTAGAGAACCGGTGCGAGAACCATCTTAACATTAACATATAGAGTTATCAAGCTAAACAATATTAAAGCTGCTACATCCCCATTGTTGCACAATTAGGAGCTTTCGAGCGCTAAGATACCAAGTCATAATTATGAGATATTAAGTCATAATTATTAAATATTAAGTCATAATTATGAGAAAATAAGTCATAATTAAGAGATACCAAGTCATAATTATGAGATATTAAGTCATAATTATTAAATATTAAGTCATAATTATGAAAAAATAAGTCATAATTAAGAGATACCAAGTCATAATTATGAGATATTATGTCATAATTAAGAGATAGTAAGTCATAATTATGAGATCATTTCTGTGATTGTTTTTCTCTTTGTGAATGCAATGCACTTCCATAGTTGAGAAAACTGGATCCCTAAATCCTTTAGCCTTATCCTTATCCTTTATTCTTTGGCTTTAATTATGGAGGCAGTACTAGTTTTTTGAGCTTTTAAATGCACTTACTTTAATAGAACTTTTAATAGAATCTGCTTTCCACATTCACCTTGATAGCACATTCCCATTATCTTGCATGCACACAAACAAGACAGATCATTTAAACTGTCAAAATGAGCAGTACACGTTTAATAAACATTTAATCTTCTACTTCCATAAATTTAATAGACAATACCCAAAAATATGAGTACAATTTCTACTACTCTGTTCATCTTTTTTCTTTATGTTTTTTAATTAGCTTGCTAATGAAGTCTACACTAAACTTAGCAATGCATGTTCCTGTGAGTAAGGTGGTTTATGTCAACAAGACATCTTGACTTGGGGATCATTTATCATGAGGCTCTTGTTACCGCTTTCCTTCAGAAGCCACAAATTTAAAATGGCTCGCCTCAAGATTTACTTCAGATACATGACATTGTATAACTTGAATTCATGCAACTATTGACAGTCTGTTAAATTTTAAGGTCTGATTATATTGAGATCGCTTTGTTTTATTTGAACGTGATTTTTAAGTCAAATATTTCTTGGCAATTTAAAAACTAATGAATGAAATTATGGCATCAGTGAACAGCTAGTGTTATGGGTAAAATTATTAAAAAGTATTGTAAACATTATATTTCATATAATTTATATATATATATATATATATATATATATATATATATATATATATATATATATATATATATACAGTCAGGAAAAAATGCCTTTTTTTTAGCAGTTTTAACTGCTGCACATTAGAATAGTCTAGGTATCCCTCAAGGATTTCCTCTTTGCTCTAACCTGAGCAAATCATTTAGGTCAGGTTTCAGACCATTATATTGCAGAACTATCTCTTTCTTTTCCAACTGTATCAGAACTATATCAGAGAACAAAATGATAAACAGTAATCTGATCATTTATTCATAGGATTTTGACTAAAGGATAAATGTTATTTTTTGTTCATTTTGTACTAAACTGAAGATTTAGTAACTGCATGTATGTTATAACCATATTATGCTGTAATCAAATATTTATATTTTTAGAATTATATTCTTACAGCTTTCTATATCAGGTGTCAGTCTGTACTAAATTATACATTTAATCATGTTATAAATTAGCTTGCTACCTCAATCTCTTTAACAAGCTAGCAACTAACAATACAAAAAAAAAAAAAAAAAAGCCACCAACTATCCAAGCGATGAATTTACTGACAAACATCTGCTGATAAACATAAAAAAAAAAGTGTAGCTTACCCTTAGCATCTCTTTGTATTTCCCCATCTCTGAATGTGCTGTGATCAGGCAACCTAAAGCCCTGAACTTTCCCCCAGGATCAGTGGTCTTTTCCAGAACCTTCATCCAGACATGCAGAGCTTTCTCTGTCTCATTTGACTGGTAAAGTTTGAGCCCTTTTTCAATTTGCTGCTTTGTTTGGTCCTGGCCCATTTTTATCAACACGAGCCTCATAAAAATATTCCTTTAGCTGGCTTTCTGGCCTTCAGAAGAACCGAAAGCATAAAATGTGATTGTTTGGATGTAGGAGCATATGAAATATTGACAGCCCACACCAGGCCTCTGCACCCGCCAGCCTCTTTATTCCACCGTGCTCAGCTTCAGGTGCAGAGGCAAGAGGAAGGAAGTGGATCCACTGCATGCATGAGCCCCAATGCCAAGACTGCACATCACAACCAGAAAACGTGACAGGGCCACAAGCATGTCATCTGTGCTGCAAAGCTTGAAGACCAGACCTGGATGTTCTCAACAGGCTGCCATAGAATCTTTAGATTTCTCCAGTGACGTTTGAAGACACTGAACGCACTTCAGTTCCACTCCAAGGTGCTGGCAATAATCTCCCAGAATATCTATTCCCTCCACACCCTAGTGGGAGGAATTCTGTATCCCCTGCCCTCCCTTTCTTTTCCTGTTTCCTCCCTCCCTCTCCTGGCCTGGCGCTGTAGCAGATGGCCTTGTCAGTCTGGACCATGTGTTCCTGTTGGAATCCAGCTTCAGTCTCTGAAAAGACCCAAGGTCACAAAAGACGCCTACATGCTTCGCCTTCAGCCTTGAAATCAGCCCATAACCTTACCTGCATTTTTTTTTTTTAACATCACAATTATTAATAAAACAGCCTGAAAAAATTACCACACGTCCCCCAAGATTTTGGGCTCGGAGAATGAGGAGCTAAAAACAGACAGTAATTTCACAACATTAAAACTGAGCAAGTCATACACTTCTTGCACTGGCTGCTGAGTTCCTGGGGGTGGGCCTTATTGCAGCACATATGTGCCACCCCCCCATGCCCCCTGCTCTCGTGTCAGCAACTGATGCTTAGAATAGTTCACAAAGTCTGAAATGGTATTTGTCTTGAGTTACAGTATCAATGCTTCTTGAGACACATCAGTGGGATCAAATGATCAAGTTTAAACCTCCATCCCATCCCCCCCTTCCCTTAAAGCTTGCTTTGAGGATACAAATACGTCCTTTTAACACCTTGCCATTCACAACTTTCCCAAGATACATCTCTGGACTTAGAAAATTACTCTGTGATCATAACACAATCCCTGGAGGTGTTGATGATCAGAAACAGACTTTCCTCGTTATTAGTTATGATTGTTCACATTTGCTTGTGTAACTAATCCAAGATTTTATACAGTGTATACTTGCCGTGTAAGCATTTTATTTAGATGAGCTGAATTACACAATCAATAATAAAAAATATATGATTTCTATTTGTACCTAATATTGGATCCTATGTGATGTTTTTAGATTTATAGCCTGCCATTGGATATGAACAGCTATTAATAAGTGAAGAAAAGTATTAAACATCACGGCAATGTTGAAGGGAAGTCAAAGCTTACTAAGATTAGCCAATTGATGCAGTTTGGACAGAGAACTCCTAGTGATTGGGACAAACAAGTTATTTATATTCAAGTAGCCTGCCAAGTCATGTTACCAGCAGAAAACGCCTAAACAAAGAAATAGTGGAGTGATAAAGCACAATTGCTTCATACCCACCTGTTATCTGTGCACATTTGATGCATTGTCCTCCTTTAAAAGACCACATATTTACAGGATAGAAATGTTTAACTTTGTTTCATTAACATTTTATACATATTTATATCAGCACTTAGCTAACCCCTGCATTGTACCTAGCAGAATACAAG